>NC_081435.1:28743487-29343487 GCF_949786415.1 Peromyscus eremicus
GACCAAAAGCTCAATAGAAATGGGCGTGAAAGGGCCATCAGCCACACTGAGATGTGCAGGAGCCTAAGCTTCCCTGTGAAGAAAAGCTACACCAGCTTGTCGCTTTCTTCTAATTGTTCCAACAAGAACAAAAGTGCTCCATCACTAATTCATTGGTAAGGTGGTTGGGAAAGAGACACTCCCATTCCCTCCTTAGAGCTATAAAAAAAATAGTTAAACTCCTGCGGAAAAATATTTGACTGTTTTAATTGTCAGTATACACCCTCTTTATCCCAGCAATCTACCTTTAAGAATTTTTTCTACCCAGTTTGACTTGCTTTTCTGTAACTCGAAATGGTATTTTCTTTTGGAAGACATATCTCAGGTAACACAGGTTGGACCCAAACTCACTATTGTACCCAAGATGACCTTGAATTCCTGATCCTCCTGCCTCTACCATCCAAGTGCTGGGATTACAGGCTTGAGTTGCCATGGATTATATTCCCATTTTTAATTTTTTTCCCATGTCATTTTTTATAAGCTACATTTTGAAGAATTTGTCCAGTTAATATAAGACATCAAATATTATTGGCACAGAGTTGTGTACTTTCTCATTATCATTTTAATATAATACTATATACTCTTTCAGCCTTGATATTGGTAATTTATATTCTCTTTCTTCCTTAATGGTCTTCCTAGTATTTGTCATTTTTTGTTAATATTTTCATAAAAATAAGCCCTTTGTTTTAATAAATATGGCAAGTGTTTGAAAAACTCAACTTCAGTATTCATTTGGGAATACAAAAAAATCAGAAGATGCAGTTATATACTAGTATGACAATTTTATAAAGTGACAGTTTCAAATACTAGCAAGGACTAGGCTCAGCTGGGACTGGGAGATGCTGGTGATGGGAATGCAAATTGGCATTTGGAAGAATATTCACTTCTTATAAAGTTTAACACAGACTTTCTATACAATCCACCAATACCACTCCTGGGTATTTAGGCAAAAGAAATTGAAACACGTCTACATGGATGCCTGTGTGGTCTAATTTTGGTTGTCAGCTTGACCACATCTGGCATCAACTAAAACCCAAACATCTGGGCATGCCTGTGAGCGATTTCTTGATTGGATCATTTGAGGTGGGAAGATCTACCCTAAATCTGGGCCATACCTTCTGGTGGCAGACCACATAAAAGGACATGGAAAAAGGAAGGTTTTGCTTTTTGCCTGCCTGTCCTCGCTCTCACTGGCAAGTTTATTTATTTATCCTGTTGCTGAGACATTCTTTTCTGGTATTAGGACCTACTTTTTCAGGATTCCAATGTAGACTTAAGATCAATTGAGACATTCAGCCTTGTGAACTGAACAATTACTAGATTATTTGTCTTTCTGTTGAGAGACAGCCATTGTTGAACTAACTAGACCAGAGCCTATAACCCACTCTAATAAATGCCCTTAATGTGTGCAAACACACACATGCACAGGTGTGTACATACACACACACACACACACACACACACACACACACATACACACAATCAGTTCTATTTCTTTAGAGAACCCTGACTAACATAGCCTGTTTTTTCAAGGTAAGGTGGGGAACATGTTCAAAATATATCATACATCTGTATAAAAATGGCCTTATGTAACCCATATAACTTTTTTAAAAAGATATTTTTCATTAACATAACAAAAATATGTATCCAAGCCGGGCGTGGTGGCACACGCCTTTAATCCCAGCACTTGGGAGACAGAGCCAGGTGGATCTCTGTGAGTTCGAGGTCAGCCTGGTTTCCAAAGCGAGTTCCAGGAAAGGCGCAAAACTACACAGAGAAACCCTGTCTCGAAAAACCAAAAAAAAAAAAAAAAAAAGTATCCATGTAAGACAATATTTTATGTAGGCCATTACATTGAGAAATAATATTGTTACTTTGTTCAAGGTATTAAAGATTTTTAACCAAATCAAGGCGAAAGAAGGTATTGAAATGAAAGTCTGATGGAAATGTTCATAGCATATTATTTGTAAGCTCCCAAACCTGAGACTAACGCTTTTCTAGCTAGTGACCGCATGAACAAACTACTGGACATCCATTGTCCTAGCTGGCTTCTTTGACACTGTGATGAAACACTGACCTAATGCAACTTGTGGGAGGGAAGGGTTTATTTCACTTACAGTTTCCAGTCCATCACGGAGGGAAGACAAAGGCAGGAACTTGGAGTCAGGGACTGAAGCAGAAGCCATGGAGGAACACTGCTTTCTGTCTTGCTGCCTATGGCTTGCTTAGTTTGCTTTCTTATACAGCCCAGAACCACCTGCACAAGTGTGGCTCCACCCACAATAGGCTGTGGCTACCATATCAATCATTAATTAAGAGAATATCCCCAGCTGTGTCCATAGGCCAACCCATGGGAGGCAATTCCTCACCTGATACTCTTTCTTGCCAGGTGACCCTAGTTTGCGTCAAGTTGACAAGAAAAAACAAAACAAAACAAAACACATCAGTGCATCATATAACACATTGAATCCCACTCAACACTAGAAATAAACTAATGTGAATGAATCCTGAAAGCATCAGGACCACACTAAAGAAGATGTTATTTCATGTGTAAGGCACAAGAAGACTCTGTAGGAACTCTGAGAATAATTGCTTTACGCTGTAGTTGTCATTGGTGATAACATAGCTCTATGTTTGTCATTTGTCTAAAATACAACCTTAAGAGGGTGGAGAGATGGCCCAGAAGGTAGAGGCATTTGCCACCAAGCCTGATGACCTGACTTCTGACCCCACAGGTAGAGAAACAAATGCCTTAGGTTGTACTCAGATCTCTCCATGTGCACACTGTGCATATCGTTTAATTGAATTTTGTGCCTCTTGTTTTGGCTTTTTCTTTTAAATTCTTGTTTGTTGTTTGATTCCAAGGTAGGGTTTCAGGGAGTCCAGGCTAGCTTTGAATTCTTTTTTTTTTTTTTTTTTTTTTTTTTTTTTTTTTTGAGACAGGTTTTCTGTATATAGCCCCAGCTATCCTGGAACTTGCCCTGTAGACCAGGCTGGCCTCAAACTCAAGAGATCCTCATGCCTCTGCCTCCCAAGTGCTGGGATTAAAGGCGTGTGCCATCACTGCCTGACTTGAATTCTTTTCTAGCCAACGTTGGACTCGAACTTCTGAACTTCCTGACTTCATTTCCTGAGGGCTCAGAGCAACAGCATGGCATTTTTAAATCTATTTACCTTCCAGTTTGTTGACTTTTAAAATAGTTTTTGTTGTTTCTATTTTGCTTTGCATTTGAGAAAAAAATCTTGCTATGTAGTTTACACTGGCCTGAAACTTGAAATCTTCCTGTTAGAATTGTAGGCTTATGCCACCATACCTACTGGTATTTGCAAGTATATGGTGCCTTGTGTGTGCAATTGTGTTTGTGGAGGCTAGAGCTCATCTTCCAGTGTCAATCCTCAGAAGCTGTCCACCTTGTTTTTGAGACAAGGTCTCCCCTTCGCTTAGAACTTGCCAACTAGGCCCTTTTGGCTGTCAATGAGTTCTGTTGACTCACCTGTCTCGACCTCCCCAAACTGGGATACAAGTACTCCACCACCCCTAAATTTTTATGTGGCTTCTGGGCATGGAATTTGGGTTGTCATGCTTCTAAGTCCTTCTCGTTCTTCCACATGCTACATGCAACCGATCCATCTCCCCAGGCCCTCATTATGGCTTCTTAAGGTAGAAATAGATTGCTCATTTTAAAGCTTTTTGATGCTTATGTAAACGTTTAAATTCATGAATTCTATTCTCTGCTGCGTTAGCTACATTTTCACTACCATTTGCTTTGGAATGTTTCCTAACTTCCTTTATAATGTCTTCCTTCTTCCATGTGTTATTTAAAAATGCATTGCTTAGTTCTAAAATATTTTGGGATTTCCTAACTATTGTTGGCTTTTGAGGTCTATCTTGATTTCACTGTATTCAGGAAATGTGTTAGGAATGGTTTCAATCTTTTGAAATGTATTGGGACTTATTTTGCAATTTAGCGTCTGGTGTGACTTGGTGTAACATTCTATCATGCTCACCTGAAAAGAATATATTTCTGCAGTGGTTTGCCTGGCCTATAAATACCATGTAGGTCAAGGTGATTGATAGTGTTTGGATATTCTATATAATTATCTGTTCTATCCGTTACTGTCTGCTCGCCTGCATGCACTGTCAGTTCCTGAGGGCGGGCTTAAGATCTCCAACTCTAATTATAAATTTGCCTAATTCTTTCTTTACTTCTAGAAGCTTTTGCATCACTTGTTTTGAACTTGTTTTAAAGTTAACAGACACCTAAGCTTTCTGTGTCCTCCTGAGGAGAGGACCCTTTAGTCACTTTGAAATGTCTGACCTTGTCCCTGATACCACAGCCTGTTGAATCATCTCTGATATGACTATAGCCAGAATGGCTTCCTTATGCACACAACTTATGTAGTATTTTTTAAATTGTTGTGCTTTTAACATCATTTTATGAGTAAAGCACATGTGTTGTAGACAACATTTAAGTTTCTTTTAAAGCTACTTTGAAAGTCACTGCTTTTTAAATGAGCTCAATCTATTTATTTTTAGTGTAATTATTGATAAGGTTGTGAGTAAGTCTATTATCTGGTCATTCATTCCCTGTGTCTGTCTCTCTGGGTTCCTCTATTTGTTCCTTCCTGTTTCCTCTTGACCTAATCCAATATTTTTAAATGATTCATTTAATTCCCCAATTCACTCTTCAGCTTTTCTCTGGGAACTAAAATGTGTACTATTTATTAACGGCCATCTATGAAGAATTAATGTTATACTACTCAGTTCTAAATACCTAGAAAACTCCTATTCCCACCATGTCCTTGATACTCTCAATATAGCGTCCACTTGACATATAGAACATGCTGAATATTTAATGAATGCATGGATGACAGGTTAGGGTATAGTGTCCTCAAGCAAGGAAGTGGCACATTAGAACTTGTACAGCAAACCTTGGTCCATTCATGAAGTCTAAGGTTAGAGGCATTTCTATGGCTTCACTGTGGTAAATAATCATTTTCAATTACACACTTACTTAGGATCTCTGGGGTTCAGCTGCAGCTGGCTAGGAAGATCATGAGCTTAGAGGAAGACTGTTCCAAGTTATAGAAAACAAGCCAAACTGGTTTAAGATGAAGACAATTTGAAAACGGCCGATTTCTTTTCTTTTCTTTTTTTTTTTTCGAGACAGGGTTTCTCTGTGTAGCTTTTGGAGCCTGTCCTGGAACTCACTTTGTAGACCAGGCTGGCCTCAAACTCACAGAGATTCATCTGCCCCTGCCTCCAGAGTGCTGGGATTAAAGACATGTGCCACTGCGCGGCCATGGCTGATTTCTTAAGTGAGAGATTTAGGAGCTCAAATAATTCCCTCTTTCTACCTTTCCTTCGCTTCTTTCACATCTGCTCGTGGCTGCCACTTTCTCTGTACTGGCTTCAGTCTTTTAGCTAGAGACAGACCCTCCCAACATAACAAGAGGAATGTTTTCCTGCAATCTCCGAGTTTACATATTTTCAGTGCAGAAAAATGACTAGCTGCTGATTGGCTGAGCTTTGGTCACATGCTCTTCCCTGAGCCAATCATTGTATATCAAGAAATGTACTGTGACAAAAAATTAGTCATAGGATGTCTTACTGGACAGTGAGGTAATAGCAGATATTCCTAAAGGAATCTCCTGTAGTAATAGACGAACTTCTCCAAGGAGTCTGAAGAAAGCAAATGGAATTAATACATCCAGCGGACAATAACTGGCCACTCTAGGCTACTGTAATCTCTTGAAGTCCTGGCTCCCACCATCTTCTATGGGACTTTAGTCTAATCATTTCCATTCTTCTACTGTATCCTTTCCTCTGTACAGTGACCTTTGAGCTTTCTTCTGTCTCTGAAAACTCAATATGAATGCCTCCGAAGAGTGGGATGAATAAATTAATGTAGCAGGAATCTTAGAGAGTCTTATTAATAAAATCAAACCTGAGGCCAGTTATTGGGGTGAATAATGGAAGATCAGAGAGACAGAACAAGCCACAGCTACCCTCACCTGGCTGGATCCTCAGCTGGTTCTATTTCCTTAGACTGGAAACTTCTGTGTCCTCATCCCAATGGCTCTCAGCTGAACTGTGCTGCTCAAAACCTAAAAGCTTAACCAGCCAAATGCTTCTAGTTTCTGGTCCTCACGCCTTATATACCTTTCTGCTTCTACCACCACTCCCTGGGATTAAAGGCTCACTTTCTGGGATTAAAGGCATGCGTCACCATGCCTGGCCGTTTCCAATGTGGCCTTGAACTCACAGAGATCCAGAGGGATTTCTACCTCTGGAGTACTAGGATTAAAGGTGTGAGTGCCACCATTTTCTAGCCTTTGTATCTAGTGGCTGTTCTGTCTCTGACCCCAGATAAGTTTATTAGGGTGCACAATATTTTTGGGGAACATAATACCACCACAAATTAATAAATATTTATATAATGCAAATTTAATATAGTAGTGAATACAAGTCAGCTCAAAGTTCAACATTGATAGATCTCAAAAAAGTAGTAGTGACTGAAACCGGCAACTCAAAAAGGATTATAGACTAAATTATACCACTTATATAAAATTTCAGAACACAAACTAAAAATATAGAAATGTAGGTTAAAATTTAGGACTTTATCCACTGCTATGAAGATATAGTAGAAATGGGATAGGAAAAGGTACATAGTGCTTTAACTCTGTCTGGAATATTTTGCTTCTGGAAACTATAAAAATGATATAGCTGGTGCGATTCCTCAGGTAAAGGTTAATGTATTTGCTGCCAAACCTGATGGCCTGAGTTTGATCTCCTGGACCAACGTGGTAGAAGAGAACTGACTCCTGCAATTGACATGTGCCCACACTTGCACACACACATGCACACACACACACACACACACACACACACTACTGTAATAAAAACTTTAAAGTATGAGACAATTGGTTAATGTATTATTGATAAAGATAAGTGGGAGGGTTTGGGGTCTTGCTGTTATATTCTAAGCTTTCTATATGCTTAAAATATTTCAAAACAACTTCAAAAGCTGTCACTGTAGTATTGTTTACCCATCTTAGAACCCCACACAGTATCTCATTTAATCTGTATTAGTTATCTCTTGAAGGTCTCAATTTCTTGTCACAGAGGCCTCTGTATGGGGTTGCTTGTGTCTGCAAATGCAACCACTGGTGAGTGAGTGGCAATCGGCCCAACTGAGGGTTCACAGCACCATTGGCAGGAGGGGACAGATATATTTTCTATATGCTTGGGTCTGGACTCCTCCATTATCAACCTCTGTTACCAGAGTGGTTCTGTAATGAACCATACACTGAAATGTCATAATTACCCAGGGTCTGTAGTGTACTCTAGGATCTACTCTCGGTACATTGTATGTGCTTGAAAGCATGTATATCTCTACAGTATTGTGCAGAATATTTTTACCGCCCTAAAATCCTTCCCTGTCCTAGTCTGTAAAAAGCAATGATGTTTTTACTGTCTGCAAAGTTGCCCTTTCCCCAGAATGGCGTATGGTTGAAATCTTCCAGTCTGTAATCTCTTGGAGAGGCTCTTTCCATTTAGTGATAAATATTTTAGCTCTGAAAATCTCAGCTTTTGTTATCTGCAGTTTATACATTAGGATATGAAGACACAGGAACTTGTTCTAGTTCTGATCTAGGAAGCACCCCATCCTGGATACAGCCCCAGGCAATCTGGTTCCAGGATCTGTCTCTTAGCCTCTGCTACACTGTGTCTAATAAACAGTGGATTGAAGACATACCAGGATTAACAGCATTGCTAGGTGCTGCTACCAGGAAGCGTAAGAAAACTACACAGAGGGTTGTAGAACTAAAGACATCGAAGGCTCCACTTCTCACTGGAATGCATGGGAAGAACCAGAGCAGCAGAAACCATGGACCTGAGGCTCTGAACTAGAGGTGGAGACCGGAAGGCATCTTGGTAGGATCAGGAGAACGGATATACAAACAGAGGGCCCAATGTAAACAAAGTGCCCCGAAACTCCAAGTCACTGCACACACATGCATTAGTAGGAGCCAGCTCCAGACTATGGGAGGGAGTGCAGCAGTAGAGACCAGGAATGCCATCCCAGGGCAGATGAAAATCCGGAAGGAGCTCTAGGAAGCACGTGACATTTCAGAGCTGAGCATGAAGAGGAATGAGGCAGATCTGAGGGAGGAGCCTGAGAGTCAGGGACTAACATGGGGACCGTCTAATAGAGGAGAGGGAAGCAGCGTATGGGCTGGGGGTGGACACATGGAGATGGGCAGTCATGTGGCCGCTCTTGCAATTGCCTTCTTGGGCATTCTTGTCAAAGAAATCTGGGCACACACCCTAGTGCCCATTTTCTAGGAGAGACACTGATGCTTTACCTACCTGCGATCTGGTTTCTACTGGTGAATCCTTTTGCTCTAGAACAGAAAGATTATCTATGGCTGTCAACTGCTAACACTTCCCAAATTGCACAGTTTTTGAGAACTTCCCTGCAGCAGTGAAGTTAAAAAAGCAGTGACCTTAAAAAAAAATATTCCTAGGTGCTAAAAATAGAAGAGTGAAATCACTCATTATTAGCTGGGTCTTGCCTTAAAAAGTCTTCAGATAGATTCCTGGAATGGTAGGAGAGAAAATAGCCTCCTCTGTTTTAAAAATACACGAGGATGTGAGAAGTAGCTGATGCAGTCAGGTTTCCCCAGAAGAGCCCCATGGGAAACCTGGGGAAGGTGTGCTGTGTCTCTGCCCAGGGACTCATGGCAAGGGATGGGATGATTTCCTCAGAGGTCTCCTGCAGTGATTGACACTACCAGCTTCCAGTGAGGTCCAGCAGGAGGCCAAGCCCCACAAATAGGTCTGTAGGGCAGGGGTTTGCTCTCAAATGCCTATAGCCTCTGTGGTTGTTTAAATGAGATGTCTCCCATGGTCTGGACAGTTGAATAGTTAGTCTCTAGTTGGTGGCTCTTGGGGAGGCTTGGGGAGACTTAGGAGGTATGGCCTTGCTGGAGCAAGTAAGTCACTAGGGGCAGACTTTGATGTTTTTCAAAAACTCACATCAATTCTGGTTCTCTCTCTCTCTCTCTCTCTCTCTCTCTCTCTCTCTCTCTCTCTCTCTCTCTCTCTCTCCCTCCGTCCATCCATCCCTCCCTCCCTCCCTCCCCCTTTCTCCCTCCCTCCCTCCCTCCTTCCCTCTCTTCCCTCTATGTTTCCTGCTTGTGGTTCAAAATGTGAGTTCCCAGCTGTTCCTGCTGTCATGCCCGGTGCTTGCTGCCACACTTTCTCACCATGATGGTGAGGGCGCCTTATCCTTCTGGAATCATAAGCCCTACATAGACCCTTCCTTCTACAGGTTGCTTTGGTCATGGCATTTTATCACAGCAGTAGAAAAATAACTAAGACAGCCTCTTCAGAAAGCAGCAGCAGGGCACAGTAAAACCTCAACTTAAGTTCCCAGCATCAAATTTCTGTCAGTTTGTCTGTCAAGGCCACACAGCAGCCAGCTGTGATGAAAGAAAGTTAGAGGGTATATTTGGGATAAAGTGACATAAAAAGTGGTCTGTCTGGAGTGCACTAGAATTAATTTTGGCAGACTGTAGGGGGCATTCCGAATGGTGGTCTTCTAGGGCAGCTGCAACTGAGTGGATCCAGTCCCTAGGACTGCCAATTTGGAGAAGTGGGCCCGGCAATGCTATTAAAAATGGCTGATGCTTGCTTCATGTTCACTGTGCATTAAGATAAAGTGGGCAGAGAACAAAAAAGACGGTTTTATGTATGAGCTTGATGAGGAAGGTCAGTGGAGGGAGACATTCCCAAGTGGACAGGCTAGTAATGAAAGATCTAGTGCTTCTCATTGGGTAGATGTATAAAGCATGTGACTATGTTGTATGAATGTCAGCAGAAATTTATGTATTTCACTATGTTTGATAGTTTTCTTGAGTGATGCTCAAGAGACCCACAAGATTCCCATGATATAGAGAGGGAAACTGAGGTACATAATCACTCACTGACCTGTGCTAGGCTGCCATGACATGGATAAAAACCTTGTCAAAGTAGATCCGTGGGATGACCAAAGAGTTCTGTGTGGTTTACGTATTTATAAGAGATTTAATAAGCTTAAGAGCATTATGTATGCTTATTCAATCAATGAAATGTTCTTGAAAACATTAACATGAAGACTAAGGAGATGCTGCTGAAGGTAAAGGTGATTGCTGCCAAGTGTGATGATCTGAGTTTGATCCCAGGACCCAACTACTGAGAGTTGTCTTCTGACCATACATGCCCTGTGGCATGTGCACATGTGGGTACCCCTCACCTTCCCACCCTTATGCCAAATAAATAAATGAAAATGTAAAAAAAATTAAGATAATATCTGAAGCTGGTTATTTTTTACTCTTTACTCTTTGCAGGCCTGCCACCTAGCTCCCAAATTAATCACACGGAGGCTTATTCTTTCTTATGAATGCCGGCCCTTCACTTGGCTTGTTTCTAGCCAGCTTTTCTTAACTTAAATTATCCCATTTATCTTTTGCCTCTGGGCTTTTTATCTTTTTCTATTCCATGTTTCTTTCTTTCTTTCTTTCTTTCTTTCTTTCTTTCTTTCTTTCTTTCTTTCTTTCTTTCTTTCTTTCTTTCTTACTTCATGGCTTGCTGTATAGCTAAGTGGCTGGTCCCTGATGTCCTCCTCTCCTCCTTTTCTTGCTCCCTGATCCTTCCTCCCAGATTTCTTCTCCTACTTATTCTCTCTGCCTGCCAGCCCTGCTTATCCTTTCTCCTGCCTTGCTGTTGACTGTTCAGTTCTTTATTAGACCAATCAGGTGTTTTGAATAGGCAAAGTAACACAGCTTCACAGAGTTAAACAAATGCAACATAAAAGAATGCAACACATCTTTGCATCATTAAACAAATGTTCCACAGCATAAACGAATGTAACATGTCTTAAAATAATATTCTACAACAGATATCAAACTAACATTATCATTAGAAAGTCTAAGTTGAAAGTTCCTGATTTGGATAACAAGGTGTGATAGTTTGATTGTAATTGGCCCCCATAAACTCATAGGGAGTGGCTCTATTAGAGGTGTGGCCTTGTTGGAGGAAGTGTGTCACTGTGGGGGTGGGCTTTGAGGTTTCCTATGTTCAAGATACCACCCAGTGTATGAGACCACTTTCTGTTGCCTACAAGATGTAGGACTCTCAGCTACCTCTCCAGCATCATGTCGGGCCACTCAGTGTCATGCCCCACTATGATGATAATGAACCTCTGAACTGTAAGTGACCCACCCTAATTAAATGTTTTCTTTATAAAAGTTGGGTCATGGCATCTCTTCACAGCAATAGAAACCCTAATTAAGACACATGGAGAGAACACATTCTTGTCATCAGGGCCTCTGGCTTTGTCACTCAATTTTTCCCCCCTTCCCCATCTCAGCATCTCTTCTCAGGTATCCCATGATCCCATCCCCCATCTTAAACCTCAGCTCTAATCAGATTCCTTTTCCGCTGAGACATTTTAATTGTCCATTATCTTATGACTCAAATCAAAAATCCTAACAAAGTTTTGGGGTCACAACATCATTAGGTTATAGCTGATATATCTACACTTAACTTCATCCTAAGGATACTTCAACTATTTAAATACAATTTAGTAAATTTAAAAAAAATGTAGAAACAAAAAATTATTTAAATAAAAATTTTTAGAGCTGGAGAGACATCTCATTAGCTAAGGACTAAGAGCCCACAGTGCTCTTGCAGAGGTCACAGGTTCAAGTCACACACACACATTGTATGGCTCATAACCCTCTGTGATTCTAGGGGATATGACACCTTCTTCTGGACTCTGTGGGCTCTGCACTCACACATGCACACACCCACACCCACACCCACATACACATAATTGATAATAAAATAAATATTTAACAAGTAAATAAAAATAATTATTTTTGTTTGTTGAGACAGTCTCTTTTATTCCAGGCTGCCTTCAAACTGTCTAGATAGCTGAGAAGGATTTTGAGCTTCTGATCTTCCCTTGAGTGTTGGGATTACAGGCGGGCCCCATGGCACTCAGTTTAAGTAGTGCAGGCTAGGCAAGCAAGCACTCTACCAACAAAGCTCCAGCTCCAGCCCCCTAAATAAAAACAATCCTTACACTCTCACACAATTGAGGTACACATCATAGTTTAGGAAGCACATTTACACACATGCCACTTGGTCTTGACAGCAGCCATAGAAGGCAGGGAGGCAGGTACGATCATTTCTATATTTTAAAAATAAACTTCAAGTTTTGGAATATATTCAGATTAACATTAAAGCTGAAATCAGTAAGAGTTCCAAGCACTCTATACCTACTCTCCCCTGTTATAATATCAACATTTACATTACTATGAAGCATTTGACACATTAATGATCCAATATAGATGCCCAACATTAGCAGAAGTTTATACATTACTGTCTTGTTTTGTACTTAATGTTTCTTTTCTGGTTTAGAATTCTGTCTTGAAAGTCACATTGCATTTAGCTGTCGTGTCTACTTGGACATCATTTGGCTGTGATAGTTTTCAGACTTCTTTTCTTTCATGAATAGTATAATTTTGAGGAGGATTGGCAAGGCCTTTTGTAGACCATCCCTCAGGATTTTCCTACTGTTTTCCTCCTGCTCATACTGAGGTCGTGTATTTTATGAAGGCCACAGAGAAGTTTCTTTCTCACCACACAACTGCCATTGGCACTACTGCCATGGCTCTTCGCTGACGATACTAGTGCCAATCATTGGGGAGGTACCTGTAGCTACCATGACCTATTATTTATTGTCTCTGAAAGTCCCTAGGCATAGCTTACACTTAAGGGGTGTGGATTTGTGCTTACCTCTTGGATGGCATCTACATGAACTATTTACAGTTCTGCATGGGGGCTTTGTCTCCCCTCACTTGTTTATTTATTACTTCATTATTTACATATATGGACTTATGGAAGACATTGTATGCCTTGGAATATAGTTTATGCTGCTATATTGAAACAATTAGAATTTTCACCATAGGAAGCTATTGAAATCGACTTTGGTGTGCCTTTGACAAGTTCATCTTGCATATTCATTATCCCAATCCTAGGAAGACCTGTTTCTCCTGAAAGCTCTGGTCCCCTTCATTGGAGAATTATCTTTAGAAACCAAGATCTATGAAGGTAGCACAATGGTTAAGAGAGCTATCTGCTCTTGGGGATGTGGGTCCCAGCACCCACATGGTGACTCACAGCTGTAAGTCTAGTTCCAGGGGATCTGATGCCCTCTTCTGGCCCCCACAGATTCCTGCACATATGTGGTGCACAAGTTTGTATACATACACATTGTGTATGTGTGTGTGTGTGTGTGTGTGTGTGTACATAAATCAGAAGTAAATGAATTTTAAGAAAGAGAAATCAAGGTCTAGGCACTAATACAGTTTCTGCTTCCAGAATATGACCCTGGCACCTACATCCTCTCAGCTGGAAATGGATTATTCCCATTTTATACAAGAGAATGGTGAGATCCCAGGAGCTTTTAACTGTCTTATAAAAACATCAAAAACAAGAATCCCACTGTCTTTGGACAGTCCTCCCTCAACTGTCTATGTCAAGAAGTAGTTCTGTGTTTCTTCTTACTCTCAGTCCTCTGTACTGTCCTGCTCAGCTCCCAGCAGAGTCAGCTCCTTCCCTGTGCTCCTACTGTAGTTTGTTAATGATACCAGAAAACGTGCATGGCAGCATGGCACGCTGGAGTTAGCATATGACTCTTCTGCCATGTGCTGGTCACTTACCACACCTCCCAGGCACTCAACACGTTTGCTGACCTGTTTGCACATGTGCAGGCATTATTCTTGGAATTTGAAGAGCAAGGGGAGTCATGAGGGGGACACTTGTAGCATGCCTTGTCTCTTCCTACTTCTACCATGCCTCTTCCCATTTGGAGTTCTTGGAGACAAGGCCACAGAATACTCGGAGTCATCTAGGCAAGGGTCAACACATGACTGCCTTTATATCAACTGGGGTCTTGTTAGTATGTGGGACTCTTCCCACAACTTCCATTCTAGAAGTCTGGTTTCAGGATGTCTGGGGCAGGGCTGCAGCTCTGTATTTAACATCTTCTTCCCCTTGAGTAAAGAGTCAAGTAATGCTGAAGTAGCATTCTGCAATTGCATATTGATAATTCCTATGCAACACAGCCTTGCCAACCCAATCTGAAATAGATGAATTAAAAAAAAAATTCTACTAGGACTTAAGTCTCATTCCACCATGCACACATAAGACAACAAAAATACATAAACAAGTGTGGAGAGAGAGCAACACAAAGGGACCTCTTTTATAACTCCAAATTCTCCTTCCAAGGTTAAACTGGGCCAAAGCAAGCTTCAAGGCGACAGTTTAGAGTTGGATAACTAGGCTTTCTGTCTGGTCTCTGTACTCAGGGTTTATTTGAAGCTCCCTCATACTGTGCTGAGGTTCTGAGAAATCCCAGAGAACAAAGGCCTCAGTTAACAGGGCCTGGCCTGTCAATCATTGCACCTGTTCCAGATTGGCTTAGCAGGGAGGCCTGGTTCATCTGCTGCTTGGCAAAGGTTGTTCCACAGGAAACGTGTTTTCTAGTAACAACCTCTTCAGAAGTAATCTGTAGAAGAAATTTCTTCCTCTTTTTTCCCTCTTCCCTCCAGCTAACCCTGTCTCTCTCCTCCCTTCCTTCCCCCGTCTTTCTCTTTCTTTTTTCTATTCCCTCCCTTCCTTCCTATACTCAGAAAACCCATTTATTCAACTAAGCCCATTGGTTAAGTTGTGTTAAATCTGACTTTCAGAACATATTAAGTGAAATGTAATTGTTTTTGAGAGACGGTTTCACTATGTAGGCCAGGCTGGGCTTGAACTCACAGAGATGCCTGATTCTGTCACCTGAGTGCTGGGCTTAAAAGCACGTGACAGCCTGGTATAAATGAATTGTAATTTAAGGCATGTACGGAGAGTGACACACACACAAGCTGAAAACATGAAAGGAAATGTCATAAGACGAGGTCTTTCAAGGTCAAGGAGCAGAGAACAAACTCCACAACCAGTGTGAACCCACTGCTTCTGGTGCTTCTGATGACTTTCATTTCGTGTTTTGAAAACACACCCTTCCCTTCCACTAGCTTATTTAGTTCCTTATTTTGCTTAACAGGATGGGTTTTTCCCTACCAGAGAAAAGTAAACAAACATGTTGGTCCCACCTCAAATGACTGACCATATGAAGCATTTATTTTTGTAATGATGATGTTGTCAATGACAATAACATTAAACAATGACAATAAAAAAAGTCAAATACTAGCTTTGCAGTTGCTGACATACACTCATGCACTGTCTGTTCTGGATAGTTTTTTTTTTTTTTTCCTCGTCAGTTTAACAGAAGCCAGGATCAGCTGGGAAAAGGGAACTTCAAACAGAGAAAATGCCTCTATCAGAATGGCCTGAGCAGTTGGTTCTGGGTTATATGTGAAGCAGGTTAAATAAGCAGTGGGGAGCAAGTCAGTAAGCAGCACTCCTCCATGGCCTTTGCTTCAGTTCCTGTCTCTAGGTTCCTGCCCTGACTTCCTTCATGAGAGGCTACAAGCTATAAGGTGAAATAATCCTTTCTCCCCAAGTTAGTTTTGGTCATGGTGTTGATCACAGCAAGAGAAAGCCAACTAAGCCCCTGTCTCAGAAAGCTGGGGAAGAGCATTATTATTATAATACCCATTCTCAGAGAGGTTAACTAACCTGCCCCAGCCATGGTGCTAATGAGCAGAAGACCGAGCTGGACGCTAGGGTACAGCAGGCAGCCTGCTCTTACCGTTTACTCTGTAGCGCCCCCAACAGTTTTGAAATGCACATTGATGCTGATGCTAACAGTAAGGACAGAAAGGGGGAAATGCAAAATACTCAAAGTTCTCTCCAATTTTTAATACTATATTACTGAATTGAAGATATATTCAGGTTTAGAGATGCCTACTTGGTAAGAATGGATCCCCCCCCCCCAGCCTTTTTTTTTTTTTTCTTACTTTCTAGGATAACTTTATAGCAACATCAGCAAGGATTTGTTAATTTTGGGGGGAAAATATGCTGTTCTTTGCAAAACAAGTATTTTAAGCAGTTATTACTCTGGCAACTCTGGTTCCAAGTCCCCTTAAGGGCAGAACTTTCCATTCTGTGGAACAGCTTTTCTTTCCAAACTTCTGGTTTCCAAGTACACTAGAAGGGCTTAAATAGCAGGAACCCAGAAACACAGCATAACCTTCCATGGACCCTCCTGACCCAGTGGACAGTCAGGCAACTGGTTGCACCTCAAGCTCTCAGGCGTTGCTCTTTCCTGCCTGTACTATGTTCTTAAGGAATAAGTGCTTTGGAGCATCAGCCAGTGTGGTCTCTTTGCAGAAACATGCCTCTTCTATGTCTGGTTTTTGATGCTTCTAGAATAAAAACTATTTCCATCATTCATTTGGGATTTTAACATAAAGCATGTCACTGAATTTTACACTCATGAATGGTGTGGGCAGAAAGCCATGTTGTAATGATATATCCCATCAATCCTTCTTTACAAAGGGAGTGTGCTTACCTACAGTGAGCTAGTCTCTCCATTGCCTGGTTAGGGGCCTATTTTAATAATGTGCCATTTTCTACTTCATATAAAATTATTATTCCATGTCACCAAGTGTTTAGGGCACACTTCCTGTACTGGCTAGATTTTGGTAACTTGATACAAGCTAGGGTCATCTAGGAAGAAGGAACATTAACCGAGGAATTGCTTCCATATGATTGGCCTGTAGACAAGTCTGTAGGGCATTTTCTTAATTAATAATTGATGTGGGAGGGTCCAGCCTACTACGGGCAGTGCCTGCCCTGAGCAGGTGGTCCTAGGCTGCATAAAAGTTCAAGCTGAGCAAGCCATAAGGAGCAAGCCAGTAAGCAACATTCTTCCAAGGCCCCCACATCAGTTGCTGCCTCCAGATCCCTGCTTTGAGTTCCTGCCTTGGCTTCCCTCAGTGATAGAATATGATTGGGTCATGTAAGCCAAATGAAACCTTTCTTATCCAGAGGTACTGTTCTTTTCATGATATTTTATCACAGGAATAGATATCCAACTAGAAGATTTCCTTTTGGTCATTAGCTTGGCCCTTAGGAAGCTCATAGTCTGTTCCAGAAGGCGTAACACCAAGAGTAACTTAATTTTCATCACTGACACATGCTTTACTCTAAATAAATAAATAAATAGCAGATAAATGGATACTTTAGGGTCTTTATAAGGAGGCAAAGTCATAGCCCCCATCTCCATCTGGGCTAGTTGACTTCACTCTTTTATTCCATAGTTGTATAAATAAATGTATCCCCCATCAAACCTACAGAATGCATGTTACTTACCACAGGGTGTGCATAACTGCAAAATGCATGCTACTTATCATAGGGGTCTGCATAACAGCATATCAAGGTATGTGTTCAAGGAACTGGACTAATTGACCATGAATCCAAGTTGGTGCATCTGCCACTGCCACCATTAGACTGCCCTGTAATCTTGTCCGCTGAACACTTGCTAGCAAATATAACTAAGCACAAATTAAACATGGATAAAGACACCACATCTCTGTCTTCAGAGGAGTTACAAGCTCCAAGTTCAAAAGTAAACACTGTTTTATTTTTTTTCATGTTAGGGAATGAAAGGCGTTTTAACTTGGTTGTTAAAATAATCTTGGTTTGAGCACAACGACAGTAGGGAACAAAACACTCCTTTGCTCACTCCCTTGTGCATTCCACACACGTATCCTGTACCTGTGTTAGGCCAGGGACCCTGTAGGCACCACCCTCAGGAACACACAGTTGCAGGTAACCCTGAAGCGTCGTGTGCCACTTCCATATTACATGCACTGCATGGTGTGAGGAGCCTGTCCAAGGGCCTGGCATTCAAACAAGTCTCCGGAAAAGAACCAAGCTGCCGCTGAGCCTAGGAAGTTTGCACAGTGTACAAGGGTGAGCAGGGGAAAGGGAGGCAGGGACGAGCTGGCTAGGTGGAAACCGAGTCACCTGATAAGACAGAGCAGAGGGGGCCTTGGAAATTGTGCCGGAGTGGAGCACGGCCTCCTAGGAGGGGGAAGTTTGAGAAGGGAAGCTTCTATTTTTTTTTCTCGCTGTGTGTATGAACGCTGGCTGGACAGTTATGGCTCTGTTTTGTTTTCTTTGTACACACTTTCTCCTACATCATCCTGCTGTCCCATTGCAGGAGTTTTCAAGTGCTTGATTGTAACCTTTCCAAACAGGTCAGAAGTTCTATAGCAGGAAGAGAAACTTACACAGTCCAGGAACTTTGTACCTCAGATCAGAGAGAAAACTCAGAATAGAACTGCCAAACTGGCAGAGTTCCTGGTGCTGAAATCAGTGTGAATTTGTCAAACTTTAAAAAAAAAAAAAAAAAAAAAGGAGAAGAAGAAGAAAGAAATTATGTAACTTGGCTTTGAGAAACACTTTTTATCCTTTTTGGGTGTTGGGCCTCCCTTCTCTGCCTAGTGCAAGGAAATGTCACCATTTAAAGTCAACCCAGAATAGGGCCTCCCTCTTCAGGCCTGGTCAAATTTTCTTATTGATGCAGGCTCTCTTGGTGGGTGCAGATACGGTAAAAGAACGATTCCAGTAGCAGCTCGCAGTGAGGAGCGGGAGAAACCTCTGTGTTACTGGTCTCAGTGTGTACTGGGTATGTAATTTTATAGTTGCTGATAGACTAAAATGGAACAATAAAATTAGCTTCAGTGATGTATTTTATGTAACCAAAATGTATCCACAACATTATCCTTTCAGCATGGAGTCCATGCTTCCTTTTCATGCTGTCTTCGAAAGCTGGCATGCCTTTTATATTTGCAATGCTCTTTAGCAGCCACATGTCCATTATGAGATGGCTACATGGGTTAGTAGCTATTTTAGGGGACAGCTTGGGCCTAGAGTTTACACTAAGACCTCTGGAGTGCCTAGGGGGGTGAGGTTGAGAATCCTCCTTTTCCTTTGGGGGGCCAACCCCTGCCCCTTTCTCCTAAATATAAGCTTGCTAGGGAGCCACCCAAGTCAGGGCGAGAGGAGAGAACGGCCACATGCAGGCTGATGCTTGCATAGCATGCCCTTGGGGCCGCGGCAGCTCCGTGCTCTCCAGAGTGGGAGCATCTTAGTTGTCAGAGCCTGCTAATACCATCATGGACTTCCTATGCCTGCTGTAGTGGAAGCATGCGTTATCAAAGAGAAAAAAGAAAGACTCATTTAATGCAGCTTTAGCTTTCTTTGGAGAAGCGTTTAAAGGGACTAGTAACAGAGTTCTGGGATACAAGAAGACGTTCAGTAGAGATCAAAGAGTTTAGAATGTTGGAATTGGAAGAGACTGAGACCCACAAGATTTAAGGGGCTTTATCAACCATACAGCCAGAGAGTGACAGTCCAAGTTCTAAAATGTTGTTCTCTCAAGTCCTAATCCTAAATCAGATGTCTTGGGCTAATACAACAAGGCTAACCATCAAGAACGACACAGCACTGGAAGAACAGACATCTGATTTTAGGGCTGAATTTGTCTCATTAGAGTAGAGGCCTTCACATTATCTTCCTAGACACCGTCTTCCTAATGTCCTCTATCCAACAAGCAAGCAGCCTGCTGATGTGGTTTTGTTTGAGAGGCTAAGGGTGCTGGTGAACATGGGCTTTCTTCCTCACACATGCTTGCTTATCCTGACCAGCCCAGGAGGTCAGTTACTTTAGGCTACATCAGGGAGACGAGAGACAAATAAGAAGAATCCGGGAAGCTATGGAGAGAAAGTGAAAGCGTCTGAGGTAATACTCGGCTACAGGAGACCAACTAGAACTGCCCTGTGAAGACAGGGGCTGAGTTGTGGCAGCTGTGGGCTCCTCCCACGGCCCCCATTTGGCTTGATTAGCCTCCTCTGAGAGAGTCCACTTCAACCTTAAGAGCTGAGCCTGTGGTTTCCTGGACACTGCCTTGCAGAACCATGGGTAAAAAAGGTTTCTGGTTTGGAGTGAATTTTACAGGCGGGGAGGGTGTGGTAAGTATAAACAAGTGATTTGATTACCAGCCCCTGAACTGATTTATTTTCAACAGCGACAACAAAGTCATAGGAACCAGTGACAGGAGTCAAGTGATTGCCCCTCCATGTGAGAGGTGAAGAGGAGGAGGCAAAATGCTCCTATTTCACATCATGGCTTCCAGCCAGACAGCAAGGCAGGAAGCTGTGAAACTCAAGGTCTCCCAAGCTATTATTTCTCTTTGTTATTATTTCTGAAACAAGACCTGGGCAGAATCAATTCAGCCTCAGAAAGACTATTACTTTAATTTTCTACATGAAATTGTCAGGATGCCCGAGTTAGAAGAGAAGACAGGCGACAATCATCTAGGCAGAAATTAAATGAACACATTAAATGAAGCAAAGGACATCTGTATTAGCAAGCTCTAGTTATGAGACAAAATATGCCTTTTGGCACAAACTCTTTGGATTTAAAAAAAACAAACAAAAAATAAAAACAAAAACCAGGAACACAAACGATGATGTAATGTCCAATCAAACAAACTCTCCCTGAAGCCTTAGGAAATCAATGCTAGATTGATCGAGGAGAATTAACTTTATTTTGATGCAAATGGATTTTGAAAGCTCTTAATTAGACTTTGTCCTAAAATAAGTGATTTTTCATAAAAATTTAATTTACATTCTTCCCTCCTTAAGTCACTGACATATTTTTTTTTTTTCAAATGGGGAAGGCAGGCTGCCTAGCAATGGTGAAGGACTGTTTTATGAATGTGTTTGCCACTGGCCACAGATACCCATTCTCTACCAGATGTGAGAAGAACAGCCCAAGAGTCCAAGGAAGTTGGTGATATTTATATGAATGAGTTCCCCTGGCTAATATTTATGTACTTCATGGGCTGGTGGAAGGTGACGTCACCATGGAGCTCTCAGCCTTTGGCTAGTGCATGTGGGATATGGCATCTGCACGTGCTCAGGTGTTCTTTGTGGTTATTTTGCCATGAAAGAGAAAAATAAATCTATTTTCATCACCTTTTTTCTTTTTTTTTTTAACACATTGCTAACCTCACACCATCCTAAACACATCATTTATGGTCTGTCCCCTTTGGCCACTGTCTGGTCCCCTTTCTTGGGGACCGATTCTGAATTTATGCTCTGCTCTTCAAGTCAAAAATCAACCTTCTATATGTCCCAGTCTCTTCTGATGTTATATGACAAGAGCTGGTTTGATCTATGGCCTTTCAGAACTAGGAGAAATGTCTTAGCTCCTGTAGTTCAGTGGCCTCATCTTATATACATGAGAACTAAATTAAAAAAAAAATTCTTAGTTCAATAATCATTTAATAAGAACCTACTTTGGACCAGAAGGTGTGCTGGTACCTGGAGATGCACATAAAATTAAGAAACAGTTCTTACTGTGATTGTTTTGTGGGACTGCACTCACACATTGGTAACTGGGATATTTTAAGTGCAAATATAGACATGTGTTTAGGGTATTAGGATGCCCAGAAAAGGTCATGGCTTAGGAGACAATTTCTTGGAGATGACATCTGGCCAAGTTGTAAAGGATAAGATGGAAATAGCAACATAAATACTGCATGAAGCCAGTGTGGTGGCACACACCTTTAATCCTGGCACTTGGGAGGCAGTCAGGTAGATCCTTGTAAGTTGGAGACCAGCCTGGTTTATATAGTGAGTTCCAGGACAGCCAGGGCTACATAGTGAGACCCTGTCTCAAAATAAAAATAAAATAAAATAAATAAAATACTGCATAAGCAAAGACAAGGGCTACTTTAGGGAAAAGCATGAGGAAAGCCCTAACAAGTGGGCTCAGCCTGGTGTGTGCATGAGTAGGAGCTACATCTTGCTTGGGAACTCTGTGTTGCTAGGATGAATGTAAGACCAGGATGAGAGAGTTGCAGAAGCACACAGAGGGCCTTGCATTTGATCCTGCAGGCTATGGGAGTGGCAGGCTGTGGGAAAAGCAGCTGGGTGTGATGAGGAGTTTCAACCGGAGCTGTGGCTAGATTTGCATTTTAGCTAGCGTGCCTTGGGAGCTGTGTGGAAAACAGATCTGAGAATATACCAGAGGAGAATAGTAGTCTTTCCCTTCTGTTCCCAGAGGCCCATCAGTTTCATACCATGATGCCACTATGATCCAGCCGGAAGCAGGTGCATTAGTGACCCTGAGGGAATCCCTTGGCTTCATAGGCATCTGCTGTTTCTGCCAGGTGGGCAGCCATTCCTTTATCTAATGGTGACAACATCTGGTTTCCTTTTGGGGAGTCATTTCTATTCCTCTTTTAATTTGAGCATTCAGGGCAGGTAACTTCTCTCCCCAGACTTCAAGGGCTTGTAACTAACTGCCTTAGGCCTTGTGAATTTATGTCTTTTATCCCTTCTAGGGAAGTCACTGTTCTGTGGTGGTCACGTGACGCAGGCCAAGATGGTGAGACCAAGTTCTGCTCTAGATGTTTCTGTTATGTGCATACCCTTTTGGTCCATACCAGTTTCATCAGCTATATCTTTGCAGAAGAGTTCTCCCAAATACATCAAGAGACGCTTCTGAATTTTCCAATGCCATAGGTAGAGGAGATTCCAAGTGTCATGGTAGCCGTGTGGGCCATGCCTTTTAGGGAATTATAGCTCATGGATGACTGTTTTCTACTTTGATTAGCCTTCAAGCCCCACCCTGACCTTCGGATCCAATGGACTATGGCAACATAAACTCACTAGAAGATTAGCTATGCATAGAAGATTAGCTTTCTTGTTAGATTACAAAACATATAAGCCTTAGGTTTAAAGGACCTCGGAAGCTCATTCTGCTTCTGGGATCCTGTCTCTCTTGTTGCCTGAGTCCCAGGCCAGGTCAGAGGGAGCCACTCAATGATTACCAATGCACTGATGGGATGGTTAAGTGAGCCCTTTCTCAGGTCCCTCTTATGCTAGAGTTTGGAACCCTAAGAAGCACAGCTGTTGTCCAAGACAAAACTGGTCAGCAGAATTGAATTTTCCTGTTTGGGTCACCCCAGGCAGTACTTACACTGAACAAGGGTGTTTGATAATGTAAAGACACATAGGGACAGACTTGTACCAGGCCAGATCTAGAGGACCACACAGAAGCCATCTTCCTTTCCACTCACCAACTGCTACGGGTTTACTGGAAAAGTTTTGAAAACTCACTGAAGCAAGAAGAAAAATAAAAAAGATGTTAACAGTTTTGTTGTATTGACTTTGGGGCTTCTTTTCCATGCAAATGCATGCATACAGACATACCTAAACACACAGAGAACCCAGGGCACTGGAAACTAACTCTCTTGCTTTATCCCTGGCTTTTTCCACTGCACAGAGTATCTTGGGCTCTCCCCCATATGCATATCTTTCTTAAGTAGGCTGGAATAACCTCCAAACGGTTCCAAGATGCCCTTATCTGACTCCCACGTTTCCGAATGCATGCCAGCCGCCTGAGAGCAGTATTCTGTTGGCCACTGTTCCAGGGAACATCTGCCGGCTGGGCCTGCCTCTTTCTCCTCCTTTGGCAGTGGCCAAGTGATCCATTGAACCGAGGAAAAGTACCGAGCCAAGGTCATGGACAAACCCCAGGATGGAAGGATGAGGAAGTGCTTTTCACTTGTAGACAGCCCTCCCAGCAATTCTGCCTGTTTTGCTGTTGATGATTCAAATAGGGGTCTGGTCTCACCAGCCTGCTACTCCTTGCTTTAAAATGCCCCGTGACTGCCCACTGAGTTTAGAAAACAAAAACAAAAACAAAAAAAACCCTCAAATCTTTTTTGCTTCCTGTGTTACTTGACCCCTGGGGACATTGCTGGTGACATCTTCACTTCCTGCCTTCCTAGATGACTTTTAAAGTTCCTAGTCATCTTACAGTATTGTTCACCGGTCGGGGACCTGCTCCCACCTTTTAAAGGATTCCTATGAGGAGGAGAGAGGAATAAGGAAATTGTAGACAGAATGGTAGGCCTAGCCAGGAAGAAGAGAGACAGAAACACAGGACAGCTTCGGGAGGACCTGGGTCAATACCCAATGGCCCAGAACTTTATTCAAGAGGGCTTTTTATAACAATGCCAAGGGGTGAGGCAAAAGACCTCCCCCTTGCTAGATACAGCCAAGTGTAGACCCTTCCAAACACCTGATCTAATCATCCTCTTATGCAGTCCTCCTGGTAAAAGCAACCTCAGATCTCACTAGGAAATGTCTGTGGGCTCCCACATTCACCCATTATTCTTTAGAGATTGATGTGCCCTGAGTGTCCATATGGAGAAGCTTGTGTTTGTTCCTGTTAGTGTGCCTCATACTGAACTCAGCACAATTACAAATCCCATCAACCTAAGTGACTGGACACTTAGGTCTTTTCCCCACCAGACTGCAGGCTCCATGGAAGTAGGGAGAGGTCTAGGCTATCCGCTGGGTGAATACTGCATCAGTTAATAAATGACAGAGGACGTTGCCATCACTGTTACTTGGGAGAGGAAAGAATGTGTACAGAGAGGACTCAGCATCACCGTGTCTCTCCTCATCTTTTTGCCTGCTACCAGCTCAGGAGGACCCCAGCTCTCCCTGACACCTCTGTTGAGCAAAACCTCAGGAAAGTTCCCATACTTCTTTGTCATGCTTCTGTCTTCAGTTCCTCTGCCAGAGTCAGAAGGTAGAGAGAGCAGGCATCAGGGCCACAGCTTTCTTTTCTAAAAGATACAGCTGTGGATCCCTGGGCAGATGCCCAGAAAGGCAATGCCTCCTAGAGCCCTGCAGACAAAGTGACTATGGCTCAGCCTCTCTCTCCCTGGCCTGGTAAGGCTCATCCTGTGCAACAGATCAAGAGGAAACTGCAGGAATGAAGTGTGTTTGCACACTCTCTGCTTGGGGGCTCTACTTTGCAGCCTTCCCTCTTGGATGCTCTCTCTGTGACAGTCACAGCTCTTCACAGCGCAGGCCTCAGAGGATTTCCCGTCTAGGAGTTGAGAGGGCGGCACAACAACTGCCTGGGCTGTGGGTTTTTGTCCCTTGCTGCTGAATAGCAGCTTGAATGCATTTCTGAAGCATCCCCACCTAGTTACTGGGAACGATGGCCTCTCCCATAGCTACGAAACCTCTCTCTTGGCTTTACACAGTTGCTTTTAGGCTCAGAAAGCACAGATGACTCTTCTGTTGGAGAGGAAACCCCAGGTTCTTTGCCAAACATCCAAGGCCTTTCTGGCCTAAGCTTCCTCTCCCATGTCCCCCTACCAGCAGGTTACTGTGTAGGAAATCTCTGTTTTGACACATGTCATTCCCTGACGCCCATGACATCGTTTAGTTTTAGGTTTTGGATAGTGCTGTTCCCCCTTTTTCAGCTGACTGTCCCCTCCTCTCCATGCTGGAGTCCCCCCTCCACCCCATTTTCTCTGGGAACAGGCTCAGTCCCTTCTCTCTAAGTCTTCCCAGTTATCTTGTACAGAGCCAACAGCCTTCCTCTATACCTGCTAACGTGACTTCTCGGCAGCACGCCGCCCTCTTGACCTCCTCTCTTCTGTGGTCTCTACACTTCCCACCTGATCTTCCCTACCTTCTCGTCAGGGCATCCTTTTCTATCCAGGCATTCAATGCAGGCATTTCTGCAAAGAGGGCCCTAGGCACTCTCTTCTCATTTCCAACCTGTTTTCAAGTGACTCACACACTTGTATTCCCGTCTCAGTTTTTTCCTCCAAAGGCTTCTGTCGCTCTCACACTCTTGGATCTTTAGCTGTTTCTTACCCCTAGGATCTTTCCCCGTCATTGTCATCCACTGAGGCATGGAATCCGGAGCTCAGGACATTGTCTCAGGCCTCTTTGTTACCGATTCTGGCTCTCACATATGTGTGTCATACTGTTTGAGGTCTCTGTGTACACAAGACCTCACTTTCTAAAAATATCACCTTGTCCTGGGAAGCTGAGACTGTTTGTCACACAGCTCTAGCTTCACCACAGTGTCACAGGGGTATGCCACCTAGGACGTACACAGCAGACAGATACTCAGGAAGTAGAGGCGAGCTCTGTGTGATTCTTTAGTACTGCCTAATCACGGTGTCTGATCTAGACAAATGGAGAGGATGCCAAGTCCTTTGCTGCTTTCGGTGCCCTGACTCTAACCAACAGAGAATCATTAGGCTTTCGCATCTTCAGACGCACGCACAGTAATGGGATTGACTTCAGAACAGTGGTTTTGTTCCTTGTAGAGGAGTTGGGACAGGAAACAAATACTTCTTCATTTTCACCCCCAAGCTAAGTCATGGTGCAACACATTCAGTCATCGGCACGAAATAAGGCTGAGTCCATTCTGTCGCTGTGTGAAGGGTTACGTAAGGGGAGTGCCGTGAGGGAAATAAGAAGCTAACCACAGTCACGGGAAGAGGGCTTATGCATGACATTTGATGAACAAGTATAGATGGTTTTAGTATAAAGAAACATCAGATAGAGAGATGTGAATTTTACACATAATTATGGGAGATTTTTAAAAAGTGTAGGCAGAAGGACACCTTCCATTTCTCATAGTTGGGAAGCAGGGATGTAACTAGTCCTCCAACTCTTTTTTTTTTCCCCAAGCCAGGGGTTCTTGGTGTAGCTTTGCCCCTTTCCTGGAACTCACTCTGTAGCCCAGGCTGGCCTTGAACTCACAGAGATCCGCTTGCCTCTGCCTCCCGAGTGCTGGGATTAAAGGTGTGTGCCACCACCACCTGACACTAGTCCAACTCTTGACATCATTCTGTACAAGAGGCTGACAGATGTAAATATAGCTATATTTTTGAGTATCCCTGGGGATGAGGCATTCACCTCGCCATCTTAGAACACATCTCATAATGGGGAAGCTTTCCTAATGCCTAAGCATGAGTTCTCCCAGGTACATTTAGCTTCTAATAGTCACTCTCCCCCACTTTGTTCTTGAGTGTAGACAGGCTGAATTTGATGACTTTCCCATGGAGGCTGTCTGAGATAGCTCTTGGTCTCTCAGAATCGTGTTTGTGGTTCATTTATTCACCAAATCTCCTTAGGTGCTAAAATTATTAAAATTTATAATTAGAAAATTATAAACTTAGGTGCTAAAAAATTAAAGGCATAATGACATTGCTAGAGCCCTTGCCTTGTATGACCAATGCTTCCACAACGTCTGGCAAATATAAGGAAGTCAATGAATATTAATTTAATGAATGGTGGATATTAATTTAATGAATGAACAGTAGAGGCTATCATTCTTCATTAGTGATGCTTAATCTGGTTGGGAGAAAATATAGGACACAGAGAGATATAACAGATGAGGAAAAGATAATAAATACGCTGGAAAACAGCAGAAAATATCAACAGGAAATTAATAGAAAAAAACAGCTAAAATCATCTGACATAGCACTCCATCAATCTCACACATCATCAAGGACACACAAATTAAAGTGACAAGGTGCCATTTCACACTGAGGTGACTGACTGGCAGAACCGAAGAGTCTGACAGTGCCAAAGATTGATGAGGATCTGGAGGGCTGGGACACTAATGCAGTGTGGTGGGTGGATAATTGACAAGCTATTTTGAAGAGCCATTTGGCAACGGTTTGTAAAATTAGAAAGCACAGGACATTTGACTCAGCAAGTCTTGTCTCTGGGCTTATGCTTCAGAGAGATTATTTCAGGTGTGTAGAAGTGGGCACTGAGTTGAAGCATTTAAAAACGTGTGTGTGATTTGTGTATGTATTTGTGTGTGTGTGAGTGTGTGTGTGCATGTTTATGCTCATAAGCACGTGTGTGTGAGTATGTGCAGGCCAGAGGTTGCCATCAGATATCTTCCTCTATCACTTGCCATCTTATGTTTTGAAACAGGGTTTCTCACTGAACCAGGAGCTCATCAAATTCAGCTCAACTAGCTGGCCAATGAGATTCAGGGATCCACTTCTCTTTCCCTATCCCCAGATCTCTAGATTTATGCCATTGAGCCTAGCTTTTATATGAGTTCTGAGAATCTGAACTCAGGTCCTTATATTCAAGTGCCAAGCATTTTACCCGCTGTGGCATCTCCCCAGATGCACAGCATTATTTTTATAGCAAGGAGCTGTGACTAATACAAACTTTCATTTATGGGAGAATTGGTAAACAAACTGTGAGGAACAGTCAAAGCAATGCTCACCATGTAGTAGTGATGCCAAAGGGACTAGACAAAACATGCATAAATCTCAAATACCATAATAAGCTTTTTAAAAAACCAAGTTGAGGAAGGTTATAATACTATTTGGACAAAATATATAAGAAGGCAGGCTGAGTAAGTCATAGAGAGCAAGCCAGTAAGCAGCACTCCTCTGTGGTTTCTGCTACAGTTCCTGCCTCCAGATTCCTGCTTGAACTCCTTCCATGGCCTCTCTTGATGATGGACTGTAGCCTATAATGTGCAATAAACCCTCTCCTCTCCAAGATGCTTTTCGTCATGATTTTTAATGAAGAAGCCAACCAGTCCAACAAACTACTGGGGACTGATTTTCTTTTTCTTCCTGTGGATACTGCAAGTGTGGGAGCAGTTTTCCTTATTGGTCTCCCCATCAACACTAGAGAGAAAAGGTTAGGGCAAGGCTTCTCTTGCAGTAGATGACACCTTAGGGCTGGTTTCTTTGTATCTGCATCTGGTGCCTCCAGTATTTTGCTTTAGTGTGATAATTTGAGGAAATCGTGTACTTTTATTCTTGAAGAGTGCACTCCACCTTTTCTTCTGTGAAAGCCCACAGCTGAGTGACGTGTTTTTAACCACAAGAGCCCTCACATTTTTATTTTAATTAGCTAAAATGATCTGGCACTTTATTTTTTGATATAAAACCTTTGAAGAGTAATCATTGTTCTTTGTTCTTGGAATAGTGTTTCAGGAGAACGAATAGGAAGAGCAGTTTCCATAGAATCTGTAGAATTCCATAGAATCCTGCTCGTGACTATAACCCCACTGATAAGCAAGCCCATTAAGAGATGTGGTAACTAACGGGGAGTTTATCTACAGAAGTATTTAAATATATCCCGTGTTGCTGACTGTCCACTTGGGACTAGGAAGATTTTAGAATTATAGAGAAGATAGAAGAGGTTTCTTGGAAGCAAATAAAATAACCTATTAGGTCAAAATGGTCTTACTGGGAGTCCCTGTGGGGTTTGCATTAAGCATGGCCATATAGCGAATACAGATTGAAGCAATTAGCCACTTCCAACTTTATGCAAGCAGTAGCAATGGGAAGCAGGCCAAGAGGGATGATTAAGGATTAAACAACACCATGGGAACCTGATCAGGAGCTCCCAGAGTTTATTGCCAGCACACACACGATATTTCTACATCACCACCTCCTTGATTGTGAAAGGCGTGGGGGGGTGTGCTCTTCTGAGACCCCACCCCTTAACTCCACATACAGCTTAAGGGAAAGTTGAAGAAGAGAAGGATTCTGTCTCTACCAGCTTCTAACAGGGAACCTAGCCAAGAGAGGCAGGAAGAAGCATGCTCATTTCCAACCTTTCTGGCAAGCTCAAGCAAGAGTCGAAGCCCTGCCAATTCTATTTTTTAATACGGCTTTAAAAAGGGTCGTGTCTCCACATGCAGAGGGAAGCTCACAGAGGATGGTGTGAATTTAAGCAGCACAACAATTTTTTTTTTAATTAAAAAAAAGCCTTAAACTTTGCCTGGCTGTCCAGATCTTTACTTTACAGGTGGTAGATACAAATTAGGGTGAGAAACCAGAGAAACGCTTTCTTGTGTGTGTCATCCAGCTCCATCTCTGTTACTACCAGTCCTGGGCTGGACCTGTGGAAACAGCTGAAGTTCAGGTGGGACGATCCTGCTAGGGATGGTAGCTTGAATCGGATCACTGTTAAGAGAGAACAAGAGCCAGTGGGATGCAAGAGTGAGGAGGAGAGCTAGACACAATAAAGGCAATGTCACCTGCACCATTTGCTGAGATGAGGACTCTGGGCAATGAGCAACAAGGCTCACTCTGCTTCCTGAGGGCAGGGATTGTGGTTGTTTTGTCATAGTCCTGCATAATCTATGCTGGGCCTTATGGTATCACAATTATTTTTATTAAAATATAATTATACAATTTTCTCTTTCCTCCCTTCAACTCCTCCAACACACACCCCTCAATCTCTCTTAAATTCATGGCCTCTTTTTCTGTATATATATATCTTATATGTAATACATAGTTATTTTTATATATTAAATTATATAAATTAAATATATATGCCTAAATATACAAGCACAATCTGCTCCATTCATTTAGTGTTACATATATATACATATATATATATATATATATATATATATATATATATATATATATATATATATATAATTTTAAGGCTGACCACTTGGTATTGGATAATCAGTTAGGGGGTTCTCTCTAAGGAGGACTATTTCTCTTGCTCTCAGCATTCCTGACTTGCCTGTAGTCCTTTGAAATTTTCCCCTTCCAGTTAACATCTATATTCTTGTAGTACTTGTTTAGGTCTTCTTTGAGCAGCCGTATTGTTGAGGCATCATGGGTGAAGCTTCCCTGCCGTTTTTAGGAGACAGGATCTCACAGCAGCTTTCTTAGTCCTCTGGCTTATACAATGTTTCTGCCTCTTCTACTGTGATGTTTCCTGACTCCACAATAATTTTTTTTCTAAAGACGCAGACTGTTTAAACTTGTCTTAGGTCACTAGCTCAGGAAATCTGAGTCCCCAAGTGTGTGCAAAGCTTGACGGCACTGCTGTTGCAAGAGTCTACTCAACGGATCTAGGACTCGTCTCTTGATCAGGGGAAGAGAGGAGAGAACAAAGAGTGAGAGACTTAGCCTTCAGTGACTTCTTACTTATCTATTTACTCAGTGCTCACCCACCTATTTCTGTCCACAGCTGTACTCATCCTGGCAGGAGTGACAATCCTCTAAAGAGACAAGTTGTACCCCTCCCTTTGGCCACCAGACAATTGAAACAAATGTCCTCAGGAATCTCATGCTTGGAGAAGGAAAAGACCGAAGAAGCCTGGTGCCAGCCAGAGGAAGAACTGGTCTCTTGGAAAGAGATTTCGTATAGTTCTGACAAGTAGCCAGGCCACCTTGCAGGACAGACTGGAGCTCAGACAATGACTGGCCGGACCACACTTTGACCAGGACTGCTTAGTTGTGTGTACCTCTTGCCCTCATTTAAACCAAAGCCTAGGGACAGTTCTCCAAAGACGAACTTGGGAGGTTCTCTGGACCTGTTTATTTGTCTTTCTTCCCAATGTGCCCACACTGAATCCATTTCCTTCCTTGGCTTTTCCCTATTATTTAGCTCTTTATTTGGCCACGATGGCTTGTTAGGGTTCCCAGGATACTAACAACTCCAATAACACTATCACCAAATGCTTTTTTTAAGTTTAAGTTTAATTTTTTAAATCTCATTTGATCATTACTTTAACTTGCAAGATGGATACCACTACTCCATTTCATGGATAAAGAAACAGGTTGAAAGTCCACACAGTAGATTAGTGACAGACTGGGGTTGGACCTTGAATTCCTCAGACCCCAGAACTGCTTCTTTGTTGCCTATTCTGCTTCCCAAGGAGGGTTTTCTGGAATAAGCTAGACTTCTTGTCACCAGTCTGTGAATATTTGCCAGTTTGATGGCTTCCTAAATTATTAACAAAAAATAACATTTACTTTTTCAATAAAAATTGGTACTTAAGTGAAACACTCATTTGCTTAGGGCTACATATAGCAACCTTTTTCTATTTTTTTTTAACTCAAAATCATCTAGGTCAGAAATTCAAACAATCAAAACAGATAAGTATAGAACACCCATTCCCTTCTGTCCATGATGCCTAGGGCAATGGCTGCTGCTGGGTTCTCTATCTGTGCAGGAGGACTATGGTTTCTATACTCTCCTTCCCTCTAGCTAGAGGACTTGGGAGCTGCATCTCGACACACATGTTCTTTTCGATTGTTTAACTACTGCATAGAGACTACTATGTGAGCACATTTGACCTTATTTACAGAGTCCTTAATGGATGGGCACTTTTGTTGCTTCCCTGGTCTTGTGCCATCACAGAGCATGCTTCAGTTAGCATCCTTATCCCTCTGCTTCTGTGGAGTGGTTTCAGTGAGGTCAAGTTTATGGAGTGAAAATTGGGGGGTCCATTTTGAGGGACCCACAGATCCTAACCATGCTCAGTTGACTACTGAGCACATGGTCTATGAGTATGATGGACAAGGAGATGTGAAGAAGTACTGTGGGCTCAGCCCCAGCTCTGCAACTCCTGGCCTGGGTAACCTTGGTGAGTTATTTAACCTTTCAAAACCAGAATTTACTACCAGTTAAATGGAAGAGTAGTAATGCTTCATTGAACTAGGTATATGCTAGGTAGTGATGTTTTTAAGTTCAAGACTCAAGTGATGTTAAGATAAAGGAACTATTATAAGGAAAGATGGTCATACCCATAGCAATTGATTGAGCCATGGTTTCCTCCAGCTTATTTTCTAATCATATCTTCACAAGGGGATGCATGGATTAGTGAGACGATATTTGGAGAGGTAGTAGTGTGGTGGTACTGTGTTCCCCAAAATATTATGCACCCTAATAAACTTATCTGGGACAAGAGACAGAACAGCCACTAGATACAAAGGCTAGAAAATGGTGGCACTCCCACCTTTAATCCTAGCATTCCACAGGCAGAAATCCATGTGTTCAAGGATACAGCCAAGCATGGTGACTCACGCCTTTAATCCCAGAAATCGAGCCTTTAATCCCAGGGAGTGGTGGTAGAAAGCAGAAAGGTATATAAGGCGCGAGGACCAGAAACTAGAAGCATTTGGCTGGTTAAGCATTGAGGCTTTCGAGAAGTAGTTCAGCTGAGATTCATTCTGGATGAGGACTCAGAGGCATCCAGTCTGAGGAAACAGGATCAGCTGAGAAGTTGGCCAGGTGAGGTTAGCTGTGGCCTGTTCTGTCTCTCCGATACTCCAGCATTTTACCCCAATACCTGGCTCTAGGTTTGATTTTATTGATAAAAACTTCTAACAATTCTTGCTACATAGTAGGATGGGCAGAGATGGGGTACAGAGAGATGTGGAGAGGAAGTGTGTGTGTGTGGGGGGGGAGGGTAGTAGCATAGTGTGTGGCCTTCACAGGGTGTGGCCGCAGTGGTGATGTGATCCCGTCTGATGAGATTTCCTTACGATTTCATTTCTATGAGAGGAAGGCTGGGAACAGGGCGTCATGTGTTTCTGGAGATCTATTACATTGTTTAGTCCAGATTAATAGAACCTGAGGGAGGGAGATGCAGGTTTGTTTGTTTATTTATTTATTTATTTTAGACAAGGAGTCAAATGCTACTGAGAAAGTAAACTGTAATGAGAATGAAAAATCAACCTTCCATGTGAGGAAGCCAAAACAAAGGGGTGGAGCTAACTAGGGAACATGACCTTGGCTATGAACAACAGACTAGAGCTGCCAAGGAAATTCTTTCCCAGAAAGTTAAGTACAATGTTTGAGCTAGACTGGCTTCCCAGTGAGTGAATGGATTCCTGCTGACTCAGTACTCTTGCTCTTCATGTATTATCTCATTTAATTCACCCACTGCTGCATGGAGTAGGTGGGATTATTGTCCCTATTTAACCAGTGAGAAAACAGAGGCATCAAGAGGTGATGTGGCTTCCCTGGGGTCTGTGTTCTCATCTACCGCATTTAGTAAGATGAGGTGATGGGCTTTCTTCCATAGAGAGTGCAGTCGAGACAACAGAGATTTGGACCTGCATCCTGGCTCTGCAACCATCCCACCAGATGGGAAAGCTGGGAGAATATCTTCCTAGCTCCAAGCCTGCATGTTGTCTGTAAAATGGAACAGGAGCAGAGCCCAACTTACGGACGGGGGTTAGATGACATCATTACTATCCAACCCTGAGCAGAGAGGCTGGCCCATATCAGTGCTTGAGAAGTACATTAATAACCAAAAATACATATGCACACATTTTAAACTGGTGCCAAACTCACAATGTTTAAGATTAGGCCCTTTATGTTGTGATCATAAATATTTATAGAGTAATGAATATCAAAGTGTCTTCTGCCCAGACAGTGAATAAATATAGCAGAGCCATGTGCCATTAGTTCCATCAAAGCCAATAGCACTTCTGTAGACTCTTTCTTACTAGTAACCCCCTGGACTCCATCTCACTTCAGATTCATTTCCCAGCTGACTGAGCTGTGAAGTCCACGAGGAAGGATCCAACTGCAGTCTATACATTATTAACTAAATAGAGAGAGATAAAGAAAACTGAAAAGAATTACCATAGCTTGTAGAATCTATCCTTGGTGGGTCCTGATAGAAGAGTTTGTTCTAGTGTTCAAAAAGAAAAAATACAAGTTGTAGAAGCATATAGATGAGAGCTAGCATTTCATCCTAAAGTGATGCTCTTAATGTGAGCCCCTGTTATGATGCAATGCACACAAATCCAGCTGCACAAGCTGAGTTCACTCAGCTGTCTTGTGAAGGACAATGCTGTCATGATTCTTCAACTAGTAAAGAAACTGAGGCTCAGAAGGAAATATGACTTGGACAAAGCAGGTTACCCTAGTCTCCAAACCTGGCAGTGAAAACATAGAAATATTACAGAGGCCCTGTATTCAAATAGCTGTACTAAATAGTCAAGAAGATCCTATAATTAATTATTTAAAAATATTCTAGGGGTTCGGTGGAAACAGTTCAATGGGTAGAGTGGAGTTTGAGTCTCCTCAAATTCTATATAAATTCTGGGTGAGTATTATAGCCTGTTTATAATTTTTTATACTTGGAGGTGGAGAGAGGATCCTTGGAACAAGCTGTCTAGTGAGACTAGCCTACCTGGCAAGCTCTGGATTCAAATTAGAGACTCTGACTCAATATGTGCAGTGGAGAGGAATAAAGGAAATCACATGACATTAAATGCTGCCTTCCACATGCACTCGCATGCATATGCACATGCGCCTGCCCGCGTACATGCAAACACACCTGTTCATGCAACACATATAGACATGTGCAAAAAAGGAGTTACCCTATACATAGTTATGGCTGAGGGGATTGTGTGATGTATCATTGTTGTAATCTAGGTTGCCTTGGAGGTTTGTAGTTCAGGCTGGCTTCAAATTCATAGCAACCTGTAGCACGAATCTCAAAAAGTCTTATTAATTAAAACAAACCCGGTGCCAGTTATTGGGGTGAATGATGAAAGATCAGAGAAGCAGAACAAGCCACACAGCTACCTTGCCTTGCCAATTCCTCAGCTGATCCTGTTTCCATAGACTGGAAGCCTCTGAGTCCTCATCCATGATGGATCTCAGCTGAACTGCTGCTAGAAGCCTAAAAGCTTAACAAGACTCTAGTTCCTGGTCCTCATGCCTTATATACCTTTTTGCTTCCTGCCATCATTTCCTGGGATTAAAGGTGTGTGTCACCATGCCTGGCTGTTCCCAGTGTGGCTTTGAACTCACAGAGATCCAGACAGATCTCTGCCTTCAGAATGCTAGGACTAAAGGTGTGTGTGTGCCATCATTTTCTGGCCTTTATATCTAATGGCTGTTCTGTTCTCTGATCCCAGATAAGTTTATTAGTGTTCACAATATATTGGGGAACACAATATCACCACAGCAACTTTCTTGTCTTAAGTCTCCCGGGTGCTGGGATTACAGGTGTGAGCTGCCATGGCTTTGTTAGGATTTTTATTGTATGACATGATGGTCCATGGGAAGTAGTTTCTTGGTGTAGTTCAAATGATATGCTATGGTAGTTTGAGTGAGAATGCCCCCCCCATAGGCTTGTATATCTGAATGCTTGGCCCCCAGTGTGTGGAACTGTTTGAGGAGGATTAGGAGGTGTGGCCTTGTTGGAGGAGGTGTGTCAATGGGGATGGGCTTTGAGGTTTCAAAAATTCATGCCAGGTCCAGTGTCTCTCTTTCTCAGTCTGCTGCCTGTGGATCAGGATATAAAGCTCTCATTTACCGCTCCAGTACCATGCCTGTCTGCTTCCCACCATGATCATGGACTAACCCTATGAAACTGTAAGCAATCCCCCAGTTGAAGGCTTTTCCTTTCTAAGAGTTGCCTTGGTCATTGTGTCTCTTCATAGCAATGGAGACTAAGACATGTGCTTTCTCAATTACATGATGTAGCAAACTTTAAAAAAGTATGATGGTGTGATTCTTTTGAAAACCTGAAACAACAAGAGACAATAGGTCCAATGACTCCATGCACCCTGTCATGACCCGCCTCTGTCACGTGAAGTTCCTTACCTGTGAAGCTGGCCCAGGAGCCTGTCCTCACTGAAGCTTACTCAGCAAGACTCCTCAGGGGTCCCCTTTCCATGCCATGTGACCAGTCTCCTGCCTGAGAACAGTAAACAAGGAGGAAGAAAACCGTTGCACACCAGAGGTTCACAGAGAGAGCACCCAGAGGAAGGATTCAGCAGCAACTGAGAACCACGGTCTGCAATGGTCAGAGAGGCAGGCTTGGATGCCAGTTGAGATTCAGGCCTGCTGCAAACAGGAGGCAGTTGGGGTCCGGAGGGGGTCTCCCTGGTGGCCGTCTCCCTGTGTCTTCTCCCACCTAAAATCACCAGTTGTAGTGCCAGATTCATCTCTGCCATAGTTTTATTTCTATTTCTGTGATAAATACCACAACCAAAAGCAATCTGGAGGAGAAAGGAGCTTATTTGGCTGACACTGCCACATCACAGTCTATCATTGAGGAAAGTCGGGCAGGAACTCACGCAGGAAACTTGAGATAGGAAGTGAAGCAGAGAGCATGGAGGAACGCCGCTTTACTGCCTGGCTCCCTCTGGCTTTCTCAGCTACCTCCCCCACTCCCCCACTATAAAGACCCATCTGCCTGTGGATGGCTCAGCCTATAATGGGCTGGGCCCTCCTACATCAACTAGCCATTAAGAAAAAGGCGTGTAGACACGGACACAGGCCAGTCTGATCTGGGAAATTCTTCAGTTGAGGCTTCCTCTCCCAGGTGACTCTAGGTTTGTGTCAAGTTGACAGTTGACACTGTCTATGGCAATTGCCTACTTTGCTCTAAAATGGGCCTCAGCTATCCATACATACAAGCACACTTTTCCAGTGTCTTCTTCATTATGACTCTGTTCTTCAGGAGGATGTCTCTTCTTTCTTGGCCCCTTGTGAACAATGACGTCCCTGGAGTCTCCCTCTGTTCCCTTCCCATGTTCATGGCACAGGGCATGAGTTTAATGCCAGGTATTATCCTTGCTTCTCTTGTATTGTCTGCACCACCTGTCCATCTGGATATGGATTTGACTCTCATCATTGATCTAGGTACCCAGGAAAAGTTGGGGAACACAGTAAGTGTTCAATAAATGTTTGACAAATAATAAAGGAAGGACAAGAACTCCCAACCAAACTCTAGGCTACATGATTGGAGCTGCACTATGGGCTATGGCAGTGAAAGCATTGCTAGCTACCAGACCATCAGGGCTCTCCATTAACAACATATTTGAATAAAAAACTTCAATACACCCATGGAATGGGCAGTTATTAGAGCTCCTTGGAAAAAGGCTATTCAAATTTTAAAACACCCTTAGAGAAGAATTCCAGGAGAAAAAGAAAATTAAGTTGGCATTTGATATTTCCTCAGAATGTCCTAATGAGGTTGCCTAGCTGATACCTCCAATATCTTCCCCTTTGTCTCCCATCCAAGTGTTAACCAGGCCAGACCCTGTTTAGCTTCTGAGATCAGATAAAGTCTGGCATGTTCATGGTGGTATATGGGCATAGACTATTGTCCTCTATGTGGAGTCTCTTCCTGGCAGCATTTCCAACAATATTGTTGTGATAACAGTATGGAGCAAGTATCAGAAGAGGGACATATTTAATTACCCTGAGAATCCCTTCACAGAGTTTGAAAAGTTGCCATGGTAACGTTGACCTCTTGGGTACTTTGCTATTATTTATTGTGGAAAATGAGCATAGAATCTGGATATTTATTAACAGTTCTAAGAAAAATGGAGTGGATGAGAGGGTATAAAAGCCAGAGCAAAGATGTAGTACATTTCACTTATTTAAGGTATCCCCTCTATGATCAACAACCATAGTCTAAGACTGGGAGTATCTGAATCCTAATCCCAAGTCTAGATTTAGAGAACACTGGTAATGGCTGTGACTAGCTGGGGCAGAGGCTGGGCTTGGAAGGACCAATTGTAAGTTCAACACTGACTTGATGGCTGAGAACTGACTTTTGCTTCAGAGCTGTTATAATGACTATCAGAATAATTTGGGCACACAGTAGGTCTATTTTTCCAAAATATGGACCATGCATTCAGATCATGGAGGAGCTATGGTAAATTATATTGATTAGGAAAAATGAAAATATTTATCTTTTGTAATATAATAGAGTCCACCTAGATTTCCTTCATCCATCCATTCATTCACTCACTCACTTACTCACATTCAAACGTGAAATTATATCCTGTGAGAACATGTAGTAACTAGGTACCATGTGCCAGGCAAGAATTTAATACTCAGTATACAGGCATTCCTCACTTTTCACAGTGGTGTAAGACCATAAGAACAACTGTGAACAGTATAGTGACCAGTATAGTGGGGGAAATCACGGTTGTTCTGTGTAGAAAATCTCTCTCTCTCTCTCTCTCTCTCTCTCTCTCTCTCTCTCTCTCTCTCTCTCTCTTGGTTTTTGAGATGGGGTTTCTCTGTGGTACAGTTTTGGTGCCTGTCCTGGATCTCGCTCTGTAGACCAGGCTGGCCTTGAACTCACAGAGATCTGCCTGGCTCTGCCTCCCATGTGCTGGGATTAAAGGTGTGCACCATCACTGCCCAGCTTTAGAAAATCTCTTATTGTCAACCATGATTGTAGAGGGAAATGAAGGTAGAGTAAAGCTGATCTAGTTAATGCACAGTGATTTAGAAATTAGAGATACTGGGCATCAGTGTAAAACACTTATGGAAAGTAGGTTAAACATTCATGTCACTTAACAGGTATTTTTTTTCTTGGATGTTGGCAATTGTCTATTGTTGTGGGATGATCTTTTTGCACAACATGAAGATGTGTCTCTGCCTAAGGTGCCTTCTTATTGGTTTAATAAAGAGATAAATGGCCAATAGCTAGGTAGGAGAGACTTGCAGAGATAGAGAAGAACTCAGGAAGAATCTGGGGTACTTGGATTAAGCCAGACAAACACAGATAGAGTTGGACATAGAGAATGGAGGAGAGGTAAAGAGCCATGTGGCAGAATGTAGATGAATAGAAATGGGTTAATTTAAGTTATAAGAGTTAGTTGGGAACAAGCCTAAGCTAAGGCCAAGCTTTCATAATTAATAATATCTCTTCCTGTCATTGTTAGAAATTCCTGCTACAGTCGATTCTAAGCTGGGATCAGCTCCTAATGTTTTCTCTTTGCTCTTTCTATGTCTTTTTTTTTTCTATGACATTTTTTTTTCATTTTTTTCTTTTTTCTTTTGGTCAACTTGATATAAGCCAAGGTCTTCTTGGAAGAGAGGATTTCAGTTGAGAAAATTCTCCATTAAATTGTCCTATAGGTAAGTCCTGGGAGCGTTCTCTTGATTAATGACTGATGTGAGAGGGCACAGCCCACTGTGGGCAGCGCCACCCCTGGCAGGTGGCCCTAGATTGTATAAGAAAGCAGTGTGAGCAAGCCACGAGGAGCAGGCCAGTAAGCACCACTTCTCCATGGCCTCGGCTTCAGTTCCTGTTCCGGGTTCCTGCCCAGAGTTCCTGAATGATGGGCTACAACGGTGCTCTGAAATAGACCTTCTCTTCCCAAAGTCATTTTTGTTCCTGTTGTTTATCACAGATATGGAAACCAAGACATGCCCCTCCCTCTAAGATTTGGTCTCTCTTTTTGTCATACTCACTTTGCACATTTGTGCCCCTGAGTTTGCCTTCATTGAGTTCTTCTGAATGCATAGCCATAGCATATTCCGTGGTGAATGAAGTCCACATTTTGTGGTTAGCTATTTCTTGTCTAATTCCACCTGAGTTTGATTTGAATCTTTCTTCCCAGGCTAGCTGCTTTTCCTTCTTTTGCTGTGCTTTATCTTTGTAGCTGTTTTCTCTCAGTTTTCTATAAAATATCACATGGGTTTATTTCTGAGGATGGGCGTCATGACTCCTGCATTGTGCCCTACATGTGACAGGTCATCAACAGACATTGGAAGAAGGGATGACATTTGTAACTAACCGATCATGACGTGACTAGCTTTTATGAGATCATTTGTGGACCACAAAGCGAGCAGCTCACAGTTTATAAAATGGCTCATGGGTCATATACTGTGGTAATGGAAATTTCAATTGTGTTGTTGGAGGGCTGGTCTTATTTAACCAAATAATGACAACCAAGGCTCACTCGTTGCCAGAACCATGTAGAGCAGTGACTGACCTCACATGAAAAGGACCACTTGGGAATGTTACAGGAATGCTTAGCAGATTCAAGCTTACTTGGTAGGGTCAGGGGTTTCTTGGAGAAGGTGACATACAAGTTGAGATGGGTGGGGTTTAATCTTGAGAAGGAGGGATGTAGGGAAGATTTTTTTTTTTTTTTTAGGCAGAGAGAAAAATATGCAAAGCTCCAAATGCAAGAGAGCTCACAAGGCTGGGGGTGGGAGCTACGGCTGTTTTATGCCGACTGTGGGAGCGGATCTCGTGTTCCATCATCTTGGCCTTGTCTAGCCACACAGGCTGTTGCTCTTGGTTACCAGGCTTGCTGGCTGCTTTGGTTGGTAACCTCAAATGCTCTGTTTTGGTATGCTCACTTGAAGCAGCCACTGAGGACAGTCAACTGCCTCCCCTAGATCAAGAGACCCATCCTTGGGATCTGGAAAGCAAGCACCAGGAAAACGAAACCAAATCAAGGAAAATGAATTTAGATATTGGTTTGTATTATACCAGACATGGACAAGACTAGTGATTTAGATACAAATATTCAAAGCACAGAATGGCAGTAAAGTAGAAAGAAAATCTCTTTCACAGTGTTCCTTCAAGTATGTGTGTGTGTGTGTGTGTGTGTGTGTGTGTGTGTGTGTGTGTGCATGCTTGTTTGTGTGGGTTTACATGAGTGTGAATGTACGTGCATAAATGTGCATATGGAGGCCAGAGGACAACCTGGTAATTGTCCACCTTTATTTTGAGACAGCGTCTCTCACTGGCCTGGAACTGGCCAAGCAGGGTAGCTGGCTGGCCAGTGAGTCAGCAGTCTCCACTTCCCCACTGATGGGATTATGTGTGTCCCACCCCACTAGGCTTTGTTCTGGAGGTCGAACTCAGGTCCTCAAAGCACCTGCCTGACTGAACTATTTCCCCATACCCTGATCTGAATCTTTAAATGATAAACTGTTATGAGTAATCAAGTTAAATATAGAGTATAATCCTTTATTTAGTTAAGATTGGAATGGTTATTATAAAGCACTCAACCTAAATTGAGGGTAGAGACAATCTCAGTTAACTTTCATGTCACTGTAATGATTTCCATTTCACTGATGAGAAAACTGAGATCAAATCACTACAGGGCCATAGGACTCACACTCACTTACTAGCCCTTAATCTCCTACATCACTAGGAGAGTTTGTCTTTTTTCTCCACTTTCTTTTATGAAATTTAAGGTGTAACAAAGGTCAATCCCATGACCCCATGAATCTAATTGGCTAATTATTCTAAATTATTCTTCTTTTCTTTTTTAAAAAAATTATACTATCTAAAACAATTTTAAATTTTAAATATATTTTGATCATATTCTTACCCTCCCCCGAGCTTTCTCAGATCTTCTCCTCCTCCCTACCCACCCAATTTTAAGTTATTTCTTAAAAAGCAAGCCCAAAACCCAATACTACAACAAAATGCCCCAAAGCTAGAAAACAAAAATACACCACCCCCTCCCCCCAAAAAAGAGAAAAAGAAAAGAAAACAAAACAAAACCAAAAACACAACAGTGGGGTTCATTATTTGTTGGTTAACTACTCCTGAGTATGAGATCTGCCCTGGAGTGGTTGACCTACCCAGTGTCATTTCATTGCAGAAAACAGATTTTCCCTAGGAAATTTAGTCTTAGCCAATAACATTAGATGCAGATGTAAAATCCAAAACATAACTATAACGCTGCCTTATGGGTGATTCAAGAGAGGTGCTTGCTGAAGATGAAGCAGGAAGAGTCCACCATTTCAGAAAATCTGGGAGTTCTCAAGAATAGCGGTTTAAAGAAAAGTTTGGAGAAACTGAGTAGAATTTCAGACATGAACAATCAAATCAAGATTCCATTAGGAAAACAAAACAATGAGATTATCTCAATTATTGAATTAACAATGAGATTTCACCATCTACATCCCAGCTATGAGTAAGACATTTATTTGAATTAGATAAGAAGATATAATGTCATTTGGAGGAGGCCCAGTAAATTTAATAACAGAGATAAATGAAACTGACAATGATCTCACACTTTATAAATCTAAACACTGGACCAAGGTTACACACAGGGGCCCCAGCATGTGATGAATGAGTTTAAATGCAGCTTTTTATGTGAATGGAGGGAGGGCAGAGTTTGTTTTCTTTCTCTCTTTTTTAAACACCAAAACTAAGAATGAACTAATCCAATTCCATTTAAACCAAAGTGCAGGAACAAGAAATAACCTTGACCCTTCCCTGCTCACATAGCTGCTACAGTGGTAATTTAATCACTAACTGAGTTGTGTAACTCACCTATGACAAATGGTAAAGTACTTTCAGTGTGGCAATCTGCCTGAGTAATTCCTTCATAAGAGTGGGAGGGGGGAAGCTTCCTTCACTGGCCCACAGTCAATCTGTCCCCAAGCCTGACTGCTGAAATCGCTTCTGCTTTAGGGAAAAACATAGGGATAATTCTCAGTTTGACAGGGACATCTCAGGATCCTCTGCTTTCTTCCACTCCATGTCAACCCTGTTTTGCCCTTTCCAGGATGCAGCATGCAGCAGTACACCCTCACATCCCATCCTCAGTATTAGCAGAGAATGACAGATCCTGCATGGTGGTCTGTTCCCTACCTCCTGTGCAGCCCTACTGTGTGCCCACCCCTCATTCTTCTATCTAGGCACCAATGTTCAGTTGCACATATGGGCATGTTGAATGCTATCAGTCTGCCATTAGTTCCTGATGAAGCTTCATGTTCTAAGACTCCCAAGTTACATGAAACTGTGTTCCCATCCCGCGTTTCCATAGCATCCTATCCTTCCTGGCAGGAAACATGCTTCTTCCACCTTTTCTACTAGCTATGAGGGTTGGGGAGGGCTGGTGTACAGCCCACCATGACTGCTGCTGCATCCCACCACCCCATACAATACCTGCATGTTGCTTACCCTTGCTGTCACAGAAGGGCTGGTTTCATGCTTCGTTTTTTCTTTAAAGAAAGGTAGTGTAAGCTATTTAAGATATATACAATCCTATAAAAAAAGCAATACCACACATTCTCATGTAGTAACTACAGGATAAGGAGTGGAAACACCTATACCAATTAAGTCTCTGCTTATTACTCTTTGATCACATTCTCCTCTCTAAACACAACCAGAACAGCAGTCTCCCCACAACCATAGCTTCAGTTACCTGGGGTTAACTTCAGACTCCACCCACTAAAAATTATTTTTGGTTGAGAACAGAGACTCCTTATGTTTTATTGTAGAATATTGTTGTAATTGCTTATTTTGTATTAATACTGATAGTCTATTGTGCCTAATTTATGAATTGAACTTTACCATAGTGTATGTGCTTAGGAAAAAAACAGTAAATGCAGAGTTCAATAAATCTTTAGCTTTAGGCATTCACCGAAGGTCATAGAACATATTTTCTGTGGAGAAAGGGGAACTATTATAGTCTGAATTTAGTCAGTATTATTTTCCTACATTTGAAAAGCATTTTTTTGCTATACTAGCGCATAGAGTGGTTTCTATAATTTGTATAAGCATCTACACACATTTTATATAAAAGGCATGCTTTGGTAATTAGCTTCTTTGTTTCAACATTCATGCTGTTGGTGAGAGGTTATCTTGACTGCTATGTAGTACTTCATTTATGGAAACAGACTATTAATCTGCTTTCTTCTTTTGAGTCATTTTTTGAAGATTTGCATCATGAAACACCACAAATGCCCTTGTACCTGCAAAGGATTTTCAAAATTTTAGATTATAGTATAAAATACATTGGCCCTCTTCATTGTTTATCTGTCAAAAAGATCTGTCCTGAGACTCTGAAATCTATATGAGACGCTGATAACAACCTAACTCATGGCATTATGAATTCACAGAAAACAGTGTAGAATCAGGACAAGAACACAGATTCATCATGAAAATGCCGTAATGAAACTTAATTTTTATTTTTATTTATTTATTTATTTTTATTTATTTTTATTTTTATTTTTATTTTTGGTTTTTCGAGACAGGGTTTCTCTGTGTAGCTTTGCGCCTTTCCTGGAACTCACTTGGTAGCCCAGGCTGGCCTCGAACTCACAGAGATCCACCTGGCTCTGCCTCCCCAGTGCTGGGATTAAAGGCGTGCGCCACCACCGCCCTGCGAAACTTAATTTTTAATGGTGAATATATACTTATAATAAAAATTATAATTAAAGAGGAAATACAGAGAAAGTTGATGCAGAGGCCGAACAGATAGCTTCCAAGACTCACTCAGATACTTAGCTGTTCTCATTTTGTAAAGCTGGAGCAACAGTCTCTCTCCATCTGCCTGTCTCAGAAGGTCATCACGGTGGTGGCATGGAGTGATGATGCCGAGATGGTTTGGGGACTAGATGCACTATGCAGCATCTGCAGTCAGGATGTATTCCCCAAGCATAACAGTGCAGAAGGGTTTCGGTGAAACACCCCATCAGCACGAAGATAAAATAATTCAGGATCACTTCTGTTAGAATTGTTGCCTCTAAGTCAGGCCTTATCTACACTCGATGGGGGATATTTGACAAATGATACCCCACCCCTAAAACCCAATTAGGAGAGAATTGGGTTCTGGAGAGAAATACTTTGGAATCTGTGGGTTTCTACTACTGAGAAAAGCCTACTGAGCATACTGAAATGGTTTGGCCTGCTTTTAAAAAGGTGTTTTCCAAAGGGTTTGTCTTCATTCTAAGATGTATGTTTAGGTAGAAGTGTAGCAATGGTTGAAAAAGCAGGTGAGATGGTTAACAACCTGACTCAAATCTTGGCTCTGCTTTCTTTCTCTTCACTGAGGGTGGTTAGTCACCCTAAGGGTGCTGTTGGGACAATTCAATGTGCAAATGTCTACAAATTGGCTTTCTTGGCCCTTGGAAGCTAGGCTGAGATTTCCCAAGAGGTGAGTCAAGCTTGCTAGATGGCTGTTCCTCTCACCTGATCACAGTTACCTCAGCTGAACTCGTCTTCACTTTCTAGACATGTCAGTGCACTGTTCTGTGGGAACCTGCTACTACTTACTGAAATTCCAAGAACCTAGGAAGCTATGGTCACTGAGCAAAGAATGGTGTCATGCCTAAACACTTCCCAATGTGCAAACGTTTGGGGCCTGTGAGTATTGACTCTGGCTCAGAAACCAAGAAAGGACAGGCTGATTCATTTGTCTGATTAATAATCAAGAAACTAAAGATAGAGTTTCAAAGTAATTAATAAAGCCCAGCATTAATCATTATTCCCAATCTTAAGCCAAAAACAAGAGCAGATAAGATTAAAAAGCAATGTAGAACTCTGGGTTCCAAACTACTGTTTCTTGCAGACATGCTAACCATATTTATTTGTTCATCAGAATCCTGTTTTATTCTTATGCTTAGGATGAGTCAAAGATTCATTGACCTTATATGTTACAGACTGATATCTAGGTTCCTGGGAACAGGCTAGCTTTGCAAGTACACGCTTCTCTCCATAAACACCTCTGTATCAATGTGTTTCTACCTTTCCATCTAGGAGGAGGTAGGAGAGAAGCAGAGAGGAGGATGGCAGAACAATGTCCTTTTTATTCTGATAATCTTGGGAAGCTTCCTGAAGTTCACATGCCTGGAAAAGGTGTATAGAGATGAGCACATGGAATTTTGCTGTCATGAATTTCATTCATTGTTCTGTGTCCTCCACTTAATCACTTAAAGAGGTAATTAAACCTCGGCTACATGGCACCATAGCTTATGGCTTGGGAACCAGATTCCTCATTTAAACCAGATTCCTTATTTAAATTCTTGGCCATGCTACTTGTAAGTTGTGTGATCTTGGACAAGTTTCTTAAGCTCTTTGTATCTAATTCTTCATGTATAAAATGAGGATGATAATACTGTTTCACAGGGTCATTGTTTGGACTAGATAAACTAATTATATCTATCTATCTATCTATCTATCTATCTATCTATCTATCTATCTATCTATCTATCTATCATCTATCTATCTGCCACTTATCTGTTTGTCTTTTAAGCGTTACTGGTCCATTTTAATCATTTGCTATTATTATTACTCTCAGGTAGAGGCAAAAGTTGACACTGAAAATAGTAATCCTGTAAAATTTGGTAGTCAGAGATGTGTGGATAACTTTATCCCTCTTCTGGGTTAAGAAAAGACTTGAAAACAAAGCAAAATATTGAGGTGCTGATCTTTTTTGACTGTGACATATAGTTCAAATTTGGTAGGCTGATACCCAGAATGAGTTTGGAGTGCAAACACACTAAGTAATGTCTAATGGTAAAGAAAAGAAACACTATTATAAATCTCTAAATAAGCTGTCCCCTGCAAATGGAAACCATTGCAGTCATTTTAGTTTGCCACTGAGTTCAGCCAATGACGTCCAAGCAGTACAAATGGATCATAATAGAAAAGTCTACACATAATGTACTGTTCTACATTCAAAGAGTGCATTTCTCTTACATGGCTATTCCCCGAAATTTTCAGAGGGATGATGCATAGAATGAGGAGGAGGTTATTAAGCTAAAAACAAACAACAGTAAAACAGAGGAAGAATTGCCAGGGCCAAAAAAATTGAAGGGAAATCATTAAATATTATAGGTAATAGGAATGGGGGGGATTATAAAAAATCTCATTAGCTGTCTTGCTTCATGAGAAGACCTAGTCTATCATAGTTTTGATTCACAGATTAAAAAAAACTGTGTGTGTGTGTGTGTGTGTGTGTGTGTGTGTGTGAGAGAGAGAGAGAGAGAGAGAGAGAGAGAGAGAGAGAGAGAGAGAGAGAGAGAGAGATGTTTTCTCAATAGCCCATTGTTCAGCAATGCTCCCAAGAAAATGACTTTTGTGTAACATAAATTCCTCAGGCTGCAGCCAAATCCTCTAAATGATAGTGCTGCGGATATAGGGAAAGCTACATAACTAGAATTCTTGAGGAATGGGTTAGTTTTACTACTGCCTGCTTATTGTTCTCCTTAGCTTGGACTCAGAAGAAAACCTACCTCAAGCTTTCTGCTCAGACTCACCACACCCCTGTGTGTGTGTGTGTGTGTGTGTGTGTGTGTGTGTGTGTGTGTGTATGCTGTGAAGTTCTGTAGAAAGAAATGGTTTTAATCTTTGAATGATTCAGAGCTCACTAGGAGGACTTAAGACTGAACAGGACTGTGAATGCAGAGTTGTAATATGGCTTGATTGTGTACCCATTACACCCTATCTCGGAAATAGTGCTTTCTGTGGGGTGAGGGATAGAAAGACCTTCAATATGAGAGCCTTACTTCTGGAAGGTGAAACCAGGAGGGGGAACACCCCCAAAATAATACAGAAAATTTGAAGATTGTAATGTGAGTTCCAGTTCATATAAAATTTCTATAGATAGTATAGAAATTTGCCACACACTATAAAATTCACCCATTGAAAGCATGCAATTAAATTGAATGCTCATTGTAGGCTCACAGAATTGTTAACATCTCAGTTTATATTATAGTATTTTCATCACTCCAAAGAAACTCTACACCTACTAGGGACCACACTTCATTCTCTCCCCCCACTTGCTCCAACTTACATAACCATTAATTTATCTATTGATTGTCATATTCTGGACAGTTCACACAAGTGACATCATGCAAAATGTGAGCTTGTAACTGACCTCTTGGACTTAGTATGATGCTTCTAAGCTTCACTGATGTTTTCCGATGTATCAGTACTTCATTTATTTTATATATGAGTAATATCCTTTCATATAGACACACGTTTTGTGTATGCCTTTATCAGTTGGTGGCATTTAGACTGCCTCCACTCTTGGCTTATCACAAATGATGCTTCTGTGAACACTCACGTGTTCTTGTGGGTAAAGTTTTTATTTCTGTTAGGCACCTATCAGGCATGTTCCTTGATCATATGGTACTTCTGTGTTTACCATTGTGAGGAATTGTCAAACTATTTTTGAGAGTGTCCATATCATTTTACATACCCACCACGAGGTATGAGAGTTCAGACTGCCACATCCTTGCCTAATTTTTATTATCCTTTTATTATAGCCACCCTAAAAAGGCCTGGTTCTGATTTTAATGTGTGTATTGCAAAATGATATTGAACCGTTTTTCATGGATTTACTAGATATTTCTATGTCTTCTTTGAAGAAATGTTTTTAAATTTTTTGTTCACTTTTGAAATTGGACCATTTTTAAATTTTGAGTTGTACTGAGTTATAATGGCTTCTTTTTTTTTTTTAAAATAAACTTTATTATAAGAAACTTGCAAATAAAATAAACATCACACACCCAAATTAACCAGACCCAATGTCTACACATCTCAATGAATGTCTATGCTGTTAGAATACCCATTCTGAAGCCATGGAGCTTCACGTTAGATTTTTATGCTTTCACTATAATTTTTAAATATAAAGTTTATATGTAAAATTTTCTATAAAAGTTCTTCAGAAGGAGAGGAACATAGGATTTACATATTTGTATACATAGGATATATAAAGATTTTTTTTTCCATTTTGAAGTGATTTTCTTTTTTGGGAGGGGTTGTTCTCTTTGATGCTTAACTAGTTAAAATTTTTCATTGCTACATATTCATTATGCACAGTGATGGGTTTCATAAGGACATTTTTCTACAAGTATATCATGTCTTTTGGCCAAGCTCTCCTCACCCTCCCTTTCTTCCCAACTTTCACTTCCTATTTTTTCTATTCATTCCCCAAGTCTTATTTCCATTTTCATGCTCTATGTACACAATCAAGTTTATAAATTTATGTAAAACCTAATATCCACAAATGAGAGAAAACATGTGGTATTTATCTCCTTGAATCTGACTTCCTTTAATTAAAAGGGTGATCTCCAGTTGCGTACATTTGCCTTCAAACAACAGATTTTTTTTTCTTCTTAATGGCTGAATAAAATTCCACTGTGTATGCATATCACATTATCTGCATCCATACACTTGTTGACAGACATCTTCGCTGATTCCATAATGTGGTTATTGTGACATTGCTGCAGGAACATCTTAATATCAGTGATGTACATGTTTCTGGGTGTTACGTTGATTACAATCCTATGCATCTATGTGCCAGAATGGGATAGCTAAGACACATAGTAACTACGTCTACATTTTCCTGCAAACTATTACATATTGCCTGAGCGAGAAGCCTCCAGGGTCAACAAACAGATCTGGTAAGAATCCCAGCTGTACTCAACCAATCAAGTCTCTGATTACCCATCTATGAGCAGAAGTAATAATGTGCTTGCCTTACAGGGTTCTGGGAGAATGAAACGATAGCCCTGAAGCATACAGCCTGCTGTATCCTTTATCACAGGGCAGTCAGCTGGTTAAAATCTTTGGAGGGAATAAGTGCATCAGTCCTGTGGGTGTGATCTGACCCATGTAGTGGAGCTGTGTGGCTAATATGCCTTTCCAGTGGAAGCTGGGGACAGAATGTTGAACGACTGAGTGGGTGCAGCGCCTCCTTGGTAACATTCTGGAATCTCAACCATTTCTCATCTGAGCCTTCTGGGTGGAGGTCAGACCACCCTGACAAGGGAGGGATGCTGTCCTTCTGAGGGATCATCTGTAACACCGCTAAAAACAACTAGCCAAATCACATTTTTCTATTTCCACACCGAGCAACTAGTTTGGCCGATTTAAAGATGATATTTTTCTCCGTGTGCGTGCCAAGTTTACTCAGCTTAGTGTTTAGCTAGCATTGGAGAGGAATGCTGAAGTCCCGCTGCCTGGCTTCCAATTCTAACTCCTCTGCTTACCATTTGAAAAAGTTACATAACCATTGCGAGCCTCAGCTACCTTTGAAATGGAAGCATGGATTGTGCCTACACTGGAGGGCTAATGAGGGGCTTCTGTGGCCCAGAGGACATACCACACAGCTTAGTCCCTAGCACACCCACCCGCACAAAGAAGTCACTTCCAGCTGTTAGCCTTGGAGAGGCTTTGGTTTCTGATTATGAGAGGCTGAAATCCCAAAGCATTAGTTTCATTCAACTCTTGATAATCTTCCAAGGATAATGAGAAACAAAGGGCATATAAAACACCCATTTAGTGACATTTTATTGTAAACTTCAGTTAATAGGATTGCCAAATTTTCCATCACTCCCAAGAAGCCATAAATGAGAAAACAAAACAAACCCTCTCTCTGCCTCTCTCTCTCTCTCTCTCTCTCTCTCTCTTTCTCTCTCTCTCTCTCTCTCTCTCTCCCACTTGTGCATGCTTTCTCCCCCGCCACTGTGTGTGTGTGTGTGTGTGTGTGTGTGTGTGTGTGTGTGTGTGTGTGTGTATGTGTGTATGTGTATGTGTGTGTAATTTGGGGATGATTGAAATTTAGCCAGTTTAGTCTGAGTTTACAGAACATGAAACAAATCAATGTCCAGACTATTTCTATTATTCTCAATGAAGGTGAATGGTCAGTTAGTTCTTTACTCATAGTATTTTGGATCCTTAGAGGATTTCTTGTTTCAGGACTCCTGAAGTCATTCTTTTTAAAATTAATTTTTATTGGCATATATAAACAGGATAAAACAGTGGGCTTCTTTATAGTATTTTTGTACATGCATATAACATTCATTGAATTCCTTCAAGGAGTTAATTGTTTACTCATTCTTTCTTATCCCCCTTGACTTTCCTCCTTTCCCTCCCTCCCTCCTTCCCTCCCTCCCTCCCTCCCTCCCTCCCTCCCTCCTTCCCTCCCTCCCTCCCTCCCTCCCTCCCTCCCCCCCCTCTCCCTTCCTCCTCTTCTCCCTCCTTTTACTTTCTTTCTTTTTCCGGTGCATTGGTGGTCTCATATCTCTGTATCAAATGGAAGTATTTTTCTTGTAGGGCTGATGGGTGAGTGAAATAGAATATCTCGATTCTTCAGTACTCTGCCTGGGCATGTGGCCGCGCTCACTACATCTTGTTATGGCTGCTATTGCTCAGAAGCACTCTTTATCTTAGCCTTACTGGCATGGTTTTCTAGCTTTGGCTTTCCAGATTCAGTAGTAAGAGCAATTTGCCATACTTTTTTCCATAGTTCTTTCTCTGAAGACTGGCTAGCAGCTGTCAGTGATGGGACAGCATGAAGGTTGCTGATAAATGATTTGTTTATGCGACTCTTTAGGAGCCCAGGCTCCTAAACTAGCTTCTGGCTAGCTTCTTACATGAGAATTGATTCCTAGCTGGGACGTGCTCAGGTAACTGGTGAGTGTCTGCTAAGATCCCTGGTTGACCCTGTCATGTTAGACCTGTCCCTAGGGGCCTGGGGCAATGCCTTCACTGTGCAAAAGACAGCTAAGGCCAAGTAACAGCAAGACACCATTTCACTTCTTAAAAGGCCAATGTGAATGTCTCCAGTCTTCCACACTGACTTGGGAGGTATATGGACCTCTAAGGCTCAGTGGGTTGAACCAGTGCATGATCATCAGCTGGCTGGCCTTCTGTGAAAAGTGTTATAGTGATCTACCTCTCCATCTTGGGAGGCAGAGATGGGAGGAGCCTGACTCTGAGCCCAGCCTGAGCTGCACTGTGAGACCCTTTTGTTTGGCCTTACCATAAACTGAAAGAGCCAAGTAACCCTAGCCTGAAACACGAGCCAAAATTAACTTTTCTATCTTGTTTTGTTTTTGTTTTTGAAGCCAGAGCATTTATTTTATGACTGATTGAAATCCTCATGATGAACTGGATGCTCTAATAGCTGCCCTCTTGGTTTTAGGTGTTGTCCCTTCATGGAATCGATGTCTGAATCTTCAATAGACAATTTTTTAGGTTCCTCACCCGCCCAGTCCCAGTACTGTTTCATTTCTTATTCTGGGCACTCCAGTTACATTTTCTCTTGCGCTTGGCAGAGTAGCCACATTTGCTGAAGGCGGTAGACCGTAGAGCCTCAGTGGTGGCACAACATGATGCTTTCCAAAGGATGATGTTCCTTTCATCATCTTACTGCCATCTGAGGCCGGAGAGCTTTTCTTTTAACTTGTTTATCACAGGTGTTTTGTCACAGTGACAAGAAGCTAATCATTTGTTATTTGGGCTTTGTGTCTAGACATTAGATTTCTTTAAATACATAATACAATTTATATAAATGGTCCTTATATATTGCTTATTTATTTTATTTCATCAATGTTATAATCATGCTATAGTTATTCAAATTACTTTTTTTGTCTGAAATGTCTTCATTTTTTTGGCATTAAATTATCTCCTCATGGTACTGGCAATCAAAGTCAGAGCCTGGTGCATTCTAGGCAAATGCTATACCACTAAGCTAAACCAATACCTCCTGTAAATTCTTTTTAAATTATGGTAAAACACATACACCATGGCATTTACCATGCTTTAAGCTCACACTTCAATGATACTAGCACATTCTGCATGTTGTTGTATGATTGACACTGCCATCCATTTTCAGAATTTCATCAGGTGAACCTTAAACTCTGAATAGACACAGCTCCCCATCCTTTCTAATCCCCATCTCTTAGCAACCACCATCCCACTTCTGTCTGCTTGAATTTATCTGCTCCAGCTACCTTCTGTGAGTGTAATCGTGCAGTTTGTCTCTTGAATGGCTTTTTTCACCTAATATAACATCCCCAAGGTCCATCCATCTTGTAGCACGTGTCAGAATTTTCTTTCCTTTCCAGGTTAAATAATATTATGCCCTGTGTATATACACCACATTTTAAACTTAAGAAATACTAAAATTTTGGTGTATGCATTCATTTATCATGGACATTTGGATTCTTTTATGTTTTGTAAACTGTAAATGATGCTGTAAGGAACACAGATGCAAGTATCTCTTTGAGGTTACCAGGCTCTGTGATCATAGGTATTGTATTATTAGTTCTTATGACTTCTGACTGAAGGCAGAGATCTTTCTCACCTTGATGATAAATGCAAGACACAAACCATGGCAGAATCTTTCATTTAATTACTCAGGCACTTACAGGTACATTCATCCCCAACATTTCTTTGATCACCAAGTAGGTGATCATGCTAGGAGCTGTAGCTCTGAGGCAGTATTCTAGTTGGCTATTTGTATGCAGAAAATTTTCATATGTGTAGTAGTTACTTTTCTTTTTTCTCAAGTGCCTCTAAGTTTTGAAACAAAAGGTTACAGACAAGTCTACCACAAGATTGAGCTATACCACACTCATCTTACTAGAGAGACATTTGCTCGTTCGTTTTCATTGCTGCCGTATTCATAATAGTCAGAAAATGTCATGATTTCCATTGACTGATGAATGGATCATGAAAATGTGATGCATTTATACAATGGAACATTATTCAGCTATTAAGAAAAATGAAAATTATAAAATTTGTAGGTAAATGGATGAAGCTAGAAACAATCATCCTGAGTGAAATAACTCAGGTCCAGAAAGACAAACATTGCATATTGCATGTTTTCTCGTGCGTGCGTGCGTGCGTGCGTGCGTGCGTGTGTTAGTTGGTTGGTTTTATGTCAACTTGACACAAGCTAGAGTCATTTTTGAAGAAGAAACCTCAGTTGAGAAAATACCCCCACCCAATTGGCCTGTGGGGTATTTTCTTGATTGGTGATTGATGTGGTAAGTCCCAGATCATTGTGGGTGATGCTATTCATGGGCTGGTGGTCCTGGGTGCTATAAGAAAGCAGGCTGATCTATGAGTATAGCAGAATGTCATCAGGAGTCATTTTATCATTACAGTTTTCTTTTCTTTCTTAGTATTTAGTTTCATACTAGGTCCCTGGGCTGTCTAGTCTCTTTTGGTCACCCAAGTAGTGTTGGGTGTAGGTTCCATCTTGTAAAGCAGGCCTTTAGTCAAATTAATTATTGGTTGGTTACTCCCACAAGCTTTGTGCCACCATTGTCCTATCCCATCTTGCAGGCAAGACACCACTGTAGATCAAAGGGCTGGCTTGTTGTTTACGTTTCTTTTTTGGTAGCGTACAGAGTACCTTCCCGCACAAAAGACACCGGAACATAGGGGTGAAGGTTCTATGTAGGCACCAGCTCAACTTCTCCATGTTCAATGAGTTGTGTAGGTGTTGTCTTCAGCAATGGGACCTTGTTATCAGTTTGTGGAGAGCAACCAATAGTCTTGGCAACAGCCAGAGGTGGTGAAAGGTTTTAAGGAAACAGCATTTCCAAATATAGCATACACATATTAGCTCACAGAGGACACACAGCAAACTCAAGCCAGACAAAATTCCAGAACAAAGGAGGGCGAGTGGGCACAGAGTCCTACTTTTAGCCAAGCAGCTTATCTCAAATGATAGCTGCTGGGAGAAGAAAAAAAATCAGTTTTCTTTAGTGGACTGATACTGGGTATATCAACCACACGCTAATGCAGATTCCATGCTCAGGAGTAGTTGGCCAACACAAATCAGACTCCTTTCTCTCTCTCTCTCTCTCTCTCTCTCTCTCTCTCTCTCTCTCTCTCTCTCTCTTTCTTCCTTTCTTCCTTCCTTCCTTTCTTTCTCTCTTTCTTTCTTTCTTTCTTTCTTTCTTTCTTTCTTTCTTTCTTTCTTTCTTTCTTTCTTTCTTTCTTGAGAAAGAACATGAAGTTGTATGGATAAGGAGTTGTGAAGCATCTGGGAAGAGCAGGGGGTTGAGAGAGAATATGATAAAGATATATTATATGAAATTCTCAAATAATAAAAATAATAAAACAACAACAGACTTATTTCTCCTGCTATTTGGATAGTATTCTGGGCTTAGGTATATCTAGAAACTTTGCCTAAGTCCAAGATGAGCAAGCTTCTCAGAAAAGATACTTTTCTGCCAGCAGAATATCAAAACTATTCTTAAGACTTTGTAAGAATTGGGAGTCTGTAGAGGTAAACATTCATGGGTAAATTCTGTAAACACCCATGGTCATTATCTTTTAAAGATCAGAAAAACATTTGGATGTACTTTTTGCCTTTAAAATTTAGATTTAATTATTTTTGAAATAGTGTGTGTGTGTGTGTGTGTGTGTGTGTGTGTGTGTGTGTGTGTATCTGCAGAGGCCAGAGATGTCAGTGGCTGCCAGGAAACTATCTTGGGTCCTTTGCAAGAGAAGTGTTTATGTTCTTAACTGCTAAGTCATCTCCTTCTTTCCTTGCCCCATTTGTCTCCTGTTGTTGTTGAAAAGAGTATTTCATTTTTACTTCAAACAAACCATAAACAAATCTCTTCAGTAAAGCACCTCCCAGATCCATGTCTTCAAACTCAGGGGCAGCTGTCCCATTGAGGTGAGGCTAGGCCATGTCTCTGGGGAGGAACATCATTAGCAGTCAGACTGCTAAGTGGGAATCCGGACTCACACACCAGCTGTCTATCTGTGGGCCCAGAACTTAATATCCCAAATCCTAGTATCTATAATTCTGAACTTTCCTGTTAACAAAACAAAGGTGAACAGCGGCCCTAATAGGCTTGCTTGTCCCAGGCCCCGCACAAACAGAGTCCCCGTGCTCCCTATTGCAGTGACACAAACTCTATTGGAACCCCCTAGATATGCCACTCTCCATCTCCACTGGCCCTTCACCCATGCTCTTTTTTCTCACGGGAAATTTTCCAGCACAAACCTCCGTAGCCTTCCTAACTGTATGTACTCTCTATGTTCTGTCATAGACATTTTCGTTACAAAGACTCTTGCCAATTCTGGCTTCAGATTTCTTTCCTAATCTCCACGAATTCTCTATCCAGACACTTTCCTGGAGGCCCATCACTTTGTGCTGTTACTCCCTCACTAAGCTGGGGACCACATGAGCAGTACCTGTCCCCTGGGAGCTCCAAAGGATCTCTAGTAAAAGAAAAAGAAACGAAGATCTGGGTGTTGTATTAACTTCCGCTGGAGAGCCAGTCCCATACTTTGGAGGGCCTCAAGTTCAGGGCTCCATACAATGGTTCCTTATACAGTAACCAGGAGAGGGCTTGGGCTACTGTGTGTGTGTGTGTGTGTGTGTGTGTGTGTGTGTGTGTGTGTGTGTGTATGTGTGTGTGTGTGTGTGTGTGTGCATGTGTGTGTGGTGTGTGTGTGTGTGTATGTGTGTGTGTATGTGTGTGTGTGTGCATGTGTGTGTGGTGTGTGTGTGTGTAATGCTTATCTTGAGACTCGAGCACTGTTTTGTTACTACCAAAGGGCAACCACATATAATTCATTACCTTCTTAGGGCACTGAGCCAGCTTTCAGATGGAGCCATGGAAATTTCCAGAGGGTGTTCTCACCAATGGGCAGGGAGCAAAAGTGTACAGCATGCTAGACTTTCTTGCCTCTTTTCTGCTTCAGTCCACTGTCCTAATCCACATTGGCAGTCCTCCGATGTAACTACCTGTGTATTTGTCTTTCTTTCATCCCCAAATGAGCAGTAATTAGCTACTGGAGTTGCTTATTGGATACCTTTTCAGAATAGCTGTGTTCTTCTCACTGATAAGACCCTTCTCTCTGATTTCTATCCAATCCTTCACTTTCTGTAAAAAAGCATTTCTTCTTGGATGTATTGCAGCATCATGGGTATAACAGTAAATTTTTTTCTGAGTGATTTTCTGTGCTAAAGACTGCATGGGTGTCTCTTTTGGGCTGTGCCATTTACATTTTACCACTACCCTGTGAAACAGAAGTTGTTAATACCCCATTTGCAACAGAGGAAATTGAGGCATGGAGAAAGTTCAGGAAATACAGGAAGAAAGAGACAAAACAGGAACTCAAGCTCAGGTCTGCATAGCTCCAAGGGCTGTGCTCTTGGCCAGGAGACTCGGTATGGTTTGAGTTACTGTACTGTCTCTGTCAAAAGCTCCAGGCACATTAAAAAATACATATGGTATTCAAAGTGACTTCACTACTATGGTGTTAGCAAACTGTGCTTTCCATATTACATCTGACCTTGTACTACATTTAAATGAATCCAAATTCATTTAATACATTTATTTACTCGTTTGTGTGTGTGTGTGTGTGTGTGTGTGTGTGTGTGTGTGTGCTCACATTGTTGTGCTGCTGTGGAGGTCAGAAGACAACTGTAGCCCATTGGTTCTCTCCTTCCATCATGTGGATTTCAGGGACTGAACTGGGTTGTCAGGGGTGGCAGCAAGGACCATTACACACACACTGACCCATTTCACTGACCCTCCTTGCATCGTATCTTTCATGTGAAGGACAAATGGGAAAGAAATACTTCAGTTTTTTCTCCTCTGCTTTTTGGAATCAGATATATTTTTTCCTTTGGGATGTACAGCTGAAGGCTAGGAAATTGTTTATTGGAGCTCTGCTGGTTCTGTGATATCAGAATTAATCTGATGATTTTGTTTTGGATGGGAGTTACTTTAGTCCTTGTTGATTCCAGAGCTGGCTGTCAAGCCTCCTTTACACTAGTTGTGTAGTTAAAAAAAAATACTGTCTTAGTTAGGGGTTTTTATTGCTGTGAAGAGACGCCATGACATTGGCAACTCTTACAAGAAAAACATTTAATTGAGATGACTTGCTTACAGTTTCAGAGGTTCAGTCTATTATCATCATGGCAGGGAGCATGGTGGTATGCAGGCAGACGTGGTACTGGCTTGCAGGCAGCAGGAAGTTGACTGAGACACTGGGCAGTATTCTGAGCATAGGAAACCTTAAAGCTAGCCCCCACCATGACACATTTCCTTCAACAAGGCCATACCCACTCCAACAAAGTCACACCTCCTGATAGTGCCACTCCCTATGAGATTATGGGGGCCAATTACATTCAAACTACCACAAATACCTTAGGATATGAGAGGCTTTGAAGGATAGCCCTGCACTCAAATCCATTGTTATTAAACAACATAATTTGCTCTCTAAACTGCCTTCACTGCTGCCCCTTGTGTGTGTGTGTGTGTGTGTGTGTGTGTGTGTGTGTGTGTGTGTGTCTGCATGTATGCTTGCATCTCATAAAGGAGTTTGGAAGTTTATAGCTTTTGTTTTTATTCCAAATTCAGAGACTGAAAATTTGTAAACGTAACATTTTTTTTGACTTTTTAATGAAATTGCATTCTGTGTAAAATCTATGGTTGGGGCACCTTAACATTTCCTAGGGGCAACAGTAAGAGACACTAAAAGATTTTAATCTCATATTTATTCATTTATCATATACTTATCGGGGATCACATACATGCAAGGTAGTATGCTCAGCACTGGGGTATGGATGTGGCTAGGAAGTAAAACTGCTGCTGTCACTAAATCGACGGTGTATGTAAATACACTTAGGAGTTTCAAACAAAGTCAAGTTGGTACTGGAGCAGAGAGAAAGCCATCTCACCAATGTTGCTAACACATAGCTGGCTAAGGCTCTGATGTAATACAGTGGAAGAAGCAGTGTTCTCTTGCTGTTGTTAGCTATAATTTGTTCCAGGAAAGCATGCCCAACGTTTTCTGCCTAGCTGGCATCAATAGCAACTACAGTTTGATGTGAGATATTTGTGTACTGTGTGAAGATGTATTGGTGTGATTGGTATAATAAAAAGGTGAACTGCCAATAGCCAGGCAGGAAGGTATAGGCGGGACTTCCAGATAGAGAGAGAACTCTGGGAAGAAAAAAGGAGAGTCACCAGCTAGACTTGGAGGAAGCAGGATGGGTGTACAGAGATGAGGTAACAAGCCTTGTGGAAGAATGTAGGTTAAAAAAATATGTGCTAGTTTCAGTTATAAGAAACAGTTAGGAACAAGCCTAAGCTAAGGCTAAGCTTTTATAGTTAATAATAAGTCTCCATGTCATTATTGCAAGCTGGTAGTCCCGACAAAAAAGTATTACTACATATGGCAGGAGAGATCTCCTGAGGATCTTGGCTGCAGACATGAGAGAAAAAGCCAGAAAAGACTATAGGACAGATGATGTGTATGCTGATCCCTCTGCATGGGAACAGCTCTGGGACTAGATGAGACATGATAAATCTTGTTAGTTACAGAGTCTTCATGGCTTATTGTTACATGCCATTCTTTCATATGGCATGGATAGAGATTTATATTACAGTTTGGTCATGCAGTCCAAACGGACTTATATGCCTTTCACCTGCTCAAACATAAAACAAAAAAAAAATCATCTTTAGCTGACTTGTGTACACCACACATTCCATACTTGTGTTAATGCAGATGTTTATGTTACCTTTAAAAGTTTGTGTGTTTTCAGACAAGAAGACTAGACACCAATGAAAGAAAATAGCACAGGTGATGCAGCCTCTCAGAATGCCTCTGATGCAGTTTCCTCAAAATCCTGCATCAAGAACAACTTCAAAGCTGCTAAGTGAGATGGTCCAGCTTCACAGACTACTCCAGCCAAGACTTTAGATAAACTCTACACTTTCCCATCACACAGAGACTAATCAAAAAGTAATAAAGCTAGCTCTTCCAGGACTTGACCATTATCCCAATTTACTCAGGGTCCCCTAAAGATGCTTTCACCCACAGACAACCGAAAGCAGTCTAGAGAACACAGGGCTCACATTCCCAAAAGGTGGAGTGGGTGGTTTCTGGTTGATCAATGGATGTTTGTCATTGTTTAGGGAGGTTGGTTACAAGTTGTTATTGGTTATAGTCATGGTCATGGAGGAAACTAAACAAGGAGGTTAGATTCAAGGATCTTTTTCTAAAAAGATAAAAACAGGGGGATGTAGAAATGATAGGATAAGTGGTAGATTATTGAATCTACTTTTAAACTAAAAAACAACTATTAATCTCTAATATTTTTTACATTGGTATAGACTTTTATATATTGATACAAATTTAAGGTTATTTTTGTTTTAACATACTATATATATGTTTCTACTCTTTTTTAAAGTATTGTACTTATGCAGGTCATTTTAAAATTTAATGTAAAGTTCTAGTACTTTAAGGCTATTATTCCAAACTGTTTAGGATAATTAGGAAATGTAGGTTAGTTAGTACAATCAAACTTGTAGTCATATAGGTATGTTTTCTATGTCAAACAGAGATATATCTTAGATAGATAGATGGTCTTCAAACACTTCAAAGACCTATAGAATATGGCATTTAAGATATTTTAATAACATAAGGCTTTTCATGACAGCAAGATCTGCTTCTGGCAGCACCAATCTACTTCATAAAAGTATGATGGGCATCAAAGAACCTCCAAATGGAGTTTGCTTTCTCTGTGGCAAAAAAAAGCTAGCCATTTTGGCAAGAAATTGCCCTTGCCTTGACTGCTGACAGTATGCTGTTCAAATTGGGCAAGCAGACACAAAAGAAGGCGACTGACAAACTTTGTCAAGATAGGGTAGGACAGTCCTTAAACTTTTCTGCTTCACAGAAAAGTCTGTCAGATATTATAGGCCTGTAGGCTGAAGATGGATGCCTCAATGTTACAGAGAACCCTTGGGTGACTGTCTAGACAGCCAGATTTCTCTGCCATTTCTATAGTTTTAGAAGTTGTTTGTTATACACTTCCTGTTTACTCAGACAATATTATATCCTTCTAGGGTCTTTGATGGGATTAAAGACTAGATAATTATAGTTACAGTTCTCCTTGTTACCAAATGAAAGAAAAGAAACCTTTCATCAGAGATGTAAAGTTTATAAGGTTGAAAAACATAAAAGCTTAAGTTGCTTATCTAAGAAAATGTTTTAAGGTCTGAAAAGATATTTTTAGGATGGTAATACAAATTATGATAAAAATGGTTTAGGTAAAAAACTTTAAATTCATCAAGACAGGATAGATAATAGAGTATTTTTTCTGAATATACCAAATACAAATGGACTGGACATTATGAATGTAATTCTTACCTGATAATTGCCCTTAATGTATATAGTTTTACTATATTAGAGTTAAAACTTTTCCTTTTTTTTTTTTTAGACAAAAGGGGGAAATGTGGGCTATTTGCACACTGTGTGAAGATGTATTGCTGTGATTGGTGTAATAAAAAGCTGAACTGCCAATAGCTAGGCAGGAAAGTATGGGCAGGACTTTGGGGCAGAGAGAGAACTCTGGGAAGAAGAAAGGCAGAGTTGCCAGCCAGATTCAGAGGAAGAAGGATGGGTGGTATAGAGATGAGGTAATGAGTCTTATGGAAGAATGTGGATATATGGATTTATTTGAGTTATAAGAACTATCTAGGAACAAGCCTAAGCAAAGGCTGAGCTTTTATAGTTGATAAGTCTCCATGTCATTATTTGTGGGATGGTTGTCCTGAAGAAAAAGTATTATTATAAGAGTTAATGCTTCATTACTTTTTCTCTTTTTTTGTGTGTGCAACTTGATCCATTATTGGTTTGCTTTGATTTTACTTTCAGTCAGAAACATAGAAGGAACCACAAGCCTATTTGTTTACCCTCTGAGCAACAAGCCATTGATGACTGTTAAGAAGAGGGTGGGACCTTGAGGAAAGTGACCCTGATAATACTAGAGGAATCTGGGCACTCACCCAGGTTCTAGGAAGACAGCTTTTGGATGACTGGGACAGGCTTGCTATGAGGCAAGAGCTCTAGAATAGTCAAGTGAAATGGGCACTAAAGGTGGTGCTTTTGACTGCCCACTTGTGAACAAGAAAAAAGAACACTGAGAGCAGACCGTCTAGGGTTCATTTCCAAATGTCAGCTCAGACTGGATGGAGGCAGAAGCTGTGGTGCTATCTGAGCAGGCCTGAGTCTTTTCTAGGACACTAGTGGTAACAGATTATACCCTGTAAACACTGGAAACCCACAAGTGTGACACAGCACCCAGAGTGTCTGGATGCATCACAACAATTTCACTGTGTTAAATCAGTGCATCAAAACCTGCAAGAGGAAGACCACTGAGAACTACTCTAGAGTCTCACATTAGCTCAAATTTTAGCAATAGGTTACATTTTGAAATCAGGGAAACTTGGCTTGATAGCAGCTGCTCATGACAGAAAGCCTGACCCTGGGCTCAACATGAAACAGCAAAGCTATGTGGCTCCAGAATGCTTGAGAACAGTAGTGGACTGCTGGAGCTGCTGGAGATGAGCAGGGTGGCTTCACGGGGCCACCTGCCCTGAGATTGAATTTTAAGGGTCTCTTTTCTCTAGTCTGCTCTATACTTGTAGACTTGTGCATCTGTAGAGTTTCCTGGTGTCTGGAATTACCTCAAATGAATTTTTTTTTTGGCAAATGTCTGGATTTTGGAAAGAGTTTGAACATGTTTTGCCCCACATGTCCTCTCCTTAAACACACCCACATGCACTTTAAGAGGAATTCATCCATATGGTATATTCATCAGCAGTTCACCCATCAAAATTGCTATTGTATCAAAAGCATTTGATTTCCAACTTGCCATTTAAGTTGTTCCAAAAAAAAAAAAAAAGCCTATGAGCTTATTTTCTTGAGCTACAATATAGATTTGGTAAAAGAAAGACAATGTGATTTTTTTTTTTTTTTTAGTTTGAACTTAACATTGGTGTTGCTCAAAAATTTTAAGCTTGCTAGAATCCATTCTTTTAAAACCAGTGTCACCTTTGCCACCCATTCCCATTTAAAGGATAATGATGATGATGGCAATGATTAATGGTGGCGATTGTGGTTACTTGATAGAGCAGGCTTGGGCTATTTCCTGATTGTTCCTGGAAACCCACCCTCCAATAATTATGACTGCAGAAGTAGAGCAGGCATAAGAACTGGGAATTGGTATTTGTAAAGGATATTTGATTTGCAGGCAGAAAACATAGGCTGTGAACAGCCTTTCTCAGAAAAAGAGATTGGAGTAGCGCCCACTCAATCTTCTCCCCACAGAAGTTCTAGGGTTAGGTGACCAAAAGCTGACTTGATAGCTCCCACCCAGAGACTTGGTTTTTGATCTCCAACTCTTAAAAGAAGATGAAGTCCTAGCCTAACCTTATGTGCTAAATGCAGGTTGGAACAAGTGTCCAGTGTCTGAGTATGCATTTAGTACCATTTTGACCAATTTTCACAGACAGAGTAAAGGAATATTCTGTGGCATCCTTCAGAAGTAAGTAAAATGAACTGGCAGCTGGTGGTGACCCCACAGTTTGATCTTAGTTAAATGTGGTCAAATGATTAGTCCTATTCTTTCTTTTTCCAGTGTACTGTCCTAACAGTGACTCAGTGGATGGGTTAACTGACTCCTGAGGTAGTAAACAATTTTACTTTATAGTCTTTAGTGTATTTTTCTTCTTTTAAACTCCTATTTGAGAAGAGGGCCATGAAAAATTTTACTTAGATTGAATTCATCGTCGAAGTTACAGGATAGGTACCAAGTCAGAAGGAATGTGTGTGGGTGAATACATACAATCTCAACGTGCATATTTTTGTGGGCAAAAATAAAGGGCTGGGGAATTGTATTTAGGTATTGGATAAATAGGGAAGAAACTAAGTTTTAGTATCTCTTACTTTATTTCCTCTGGAAAGTATGATTTCTTCTGTACTATATTGAAATCCCAAGGCACAGTGAGCTTCAAGCAGGCCATGCACGGTCTCCTCTGCTCTTTTAGTGGATGAAGGTTTTTAAACAGCTTTAGTGTCAAGAAACTATCTCTGTAAGGGATCAGTTGTAGCAAACACAAGCAAGTTGCAAGCTCATGGCTATTAAATGTTTATTTCTCAAGGATGCCATGAAAGATACATCGTTTCCGGGGCAATCTTTCTTCCTTCTGTTCTTCCTTCCTTCCTCCCTCCCTCCCTTCCTTTATTTTGTTTTTGTTTTTGTTTTTTTTGAAACAAGGTGTCTCTTTGTAAGCTTGGCTGTCCTAGAACTCACTCTGTAGACCAGGCTGGCATTGAACTCACAGAGATCCCCCTGCCTCTGTCCCCCATCCCCACCCCCAGTGCTGGGGTTAAAGGAATGCACCACCACTGCCTGGCTCTGAGCAATCTTTATAATTAATCTAGGTCTACACTTCGTTTAGAGATTCCAGTACTTTCCATAAGATGAACAGAACTGTAAAAACAGCTCAAACATTTCATAAAACAGCAACAATGATTTTGATTTTGAAAAAAAATGCATGGTGCTTGTTTAAAAGAGAGGAGAGAAGGTATATATTTTTAGATACCAAAACTCACTGTCTCAGTAAAAACTTGCCAGGTAGCTGGCTGAGCCCAACTTACTTTGTGAATAACTTTTAGGATCAATTAGGTTCAAACTTTGTGAAAAAGTTTGACTTACTCTTCCATTGGTTTGGTTACTGATCTGGTAGAGAGTGGTAAATGAATAGGGGGTAAAGGTAAATGTCTTAGGGTTTCTATTGCTGTTATAAAACACCACAACCAAAAGCAATTTGGGGAGGAAAGGTTTTACTTCAGCTTATAGCTTTCAGGTTTCACTCCTTCAGTGAGGGAACTCAAACAGGGCAGGAACTTGAAAGTGGGAGCTGATGGAGAGGCCATGGAGGAGTGCTGCTTACTGGCTTGCTTCACATGGCTTGCTCAATCTGCTTTCTTATAGAACCCAGGACTATTAGCCCAGAGATGGCCTCAAACTCTCAGAGAACCACCTGCCTCCTCTTGAGGGCTGAGATTAAAGGTGTGCACCACCACTGCCTGGCTGTATTATACTATTTTTAAGATAGTGAAATTTTTATCATATTTTGTGTGATTGGAAGCCATTATTTCCTTTGGTCAGTCCTTTAAAAGATATTAATGGGCTAAAGATATGGCTTATTGTTTTTAGAGTGCTGGCCTAGCATGCACAAAGGCCTGGTTTTGGTCTCTAGGACTACAGACATTAGGTATGGTGGTCCATGCCTGTGATCCTAGCACTCAGTAGCAGGTGGATGGTGGCTGCAGTGGGATCAGAAGTACAAGGTTATCCTGGACTACATAGAGAACTAGAGGTCAGATAGGCTACATGAGACGCTATCTCCAAAAATTGAACAAGAGGCTGGAGAGATGGCTCAGTAGCTAAGAGCACTTGCTGCTCTTTCAGAGGATCTGGGTTCAGTTCCCAGGACCCACATGGTGTCTCACAAATGTCTGTGTAACTCCAGTTCTAGGGAATCCAATGCCCTCTTCTGGCCTCTGTGGCCACCAGGCACATATGTGGTATATATACATATGTTTACATAAACACTGAAATACACAAAATAAAAATAAACAGATCTTTAAAAATTGAATAAATACATTTTTAATGTTCTAAGGAGTCATCTTATTTTCCTTGAACTTATTTTGTTCTTCCCATCTCTGTCATTTCTAAGTAAAAATTTAAAAATCCTGTTTTATATATATATATATATATATATATATATATATATATATATATATATATCTTAGTTATTGTTTATTGTTACTTCATTTGCATTTCATTACTTTTTTAAGTACACAAATATAGTCACAAGCTAGGAAACGTTTTCATATCCTCTTACAATATAGCAAGTCATTAGACCCCGGTTGTTTGACAAAAAAAGGCTACAGAATATTCTATTACCACAGACACTTTTATTCATCCACTTGTTCATTCAGCAAGCATTTGGAGATCAACTATATGTGTTAGATGTTGCTGTAGGTGCTGAGGACTTTGAAATGGATAAGACAGATGGGGTCCATGTGCAGATGGAGTTTACTCTATGGCACTAAACAGTAGACAAGAACCCATCCAAATAGATCACCAAAGAAACCACCCTGAGTGTGGAGCATAGAACTGAAATGACATGAAGCAATGGGGTACCTATCCTACTACTTAATATAGAATGGTCCTGGAAAACTCCCCATAGACAATAAGCTGAGGTGCATTCTGCCCTACTGTGACTTCAGGTTCTGAACTGAAGGGTACAAGGCCCTCCCTTCAACCTAGAATTCTACCATGTAAAACCTTACCATTGGATCTTCATAAGCCAGGAGCTGGACATACGTTACACGAAATCTGTGATGATACAGCGCATGAAACCTGAACTCCAAGAATTTGGGAGGCAGAGGCAGGAGGATTAGAACTCAATGTCAACCTGAACTCTGTATCCAGAGTTTCACACGCTGCATATCCTTCCAAAATTGGATTACATACATTTTTTCTGTATTTAAAATTTGAGAAGAGACCAAGCGAGACAAAACTAGACGTCTCCTCTGGCCATTCCCTCCCTCACCCTAGCTTCCTGGGCATGCTGTTACTGACGGAAGCATACTTAAGAAGTGGCTTCCTTAGTGAGAGGTAGAAAGCATGTGCTGTGGGGTTCCCTGTGAATTTAACCTCTTCTCTCCCTCCTTTTTATCCAGGCCTGCAGCAGCAAGAAGATATGGAACACAGGTCATTAAAGGGCAGACATGGAAAATGCTGCCTCACTAGGAAGATGGGGTTCTGGAATGACTGCCGTAGGTAGATTTTATGTGTGGACTCACTAGGAACGGCAAGCCCAGGTATTTGACTAAACTTTTGGGCAAGCCTGTGAGAGTTTCCGGATGACACTAGCATTTGAGTTGCAGGCAGAGGAGAGGAGATGGCCCTCCCCATTGTGAGGAGCACCACCTAATCTTTTGAGCACCTGGATTGAAAGAAAAGGTAGAGGGAAGAAGAATTTTCCTTTCCTAGTGCAGCTGAGCGGGGACTCTGGTCTTCTACTCTGGCCCTCATACAATTGGTGTTCCAGCTCTGGTCTTTCAGATGAGACTGGAATCTACACCTTTGGTTTTTGCTTTCTAGGTCTTCAGACTTGGACTTGAACACACACAATTTATTCTCCTGGTTCTCCAGCCTTTGAATCTAGAGTGAAGAACTACCATTTGCTTTTCTGGGTGGGTGTCCAGATTGCAAATGGTAGATTTTAAGATCACTCAACTTCCAGAATGGCATGAGTAAATTCTTTGAAATAGTGTATGTGTGCATGTGTGTGTTCTGTTTTCTTAATTAATTAATTAATTAATTAATGCACACCAATAAAAAGTGATTCTTACTGGATCAATAACAGGCTCTCACATTGACTGTAGGAAGAAAGGAGTTGAGATGGTCTGTGGCTTGGCTAATAAGATTCTGCCATCTCTCTTACATAAAGCCTGCCATCAATTCCAGCAGAAACACGATGGCACTGGTATGTGCTCATTGCTGCCCGCGTGTCTCTCATGAGCACTGGCACACAGCAGGCCCACCTCACTGGGGCAATGACCTTTGATAGTGAGGGGAGCTGTAGTCAGCTCTGTTCCAGTCAGGAAGGGAATTCAGGAGTAAAGATAAAATTCAAGTTCTGGGAGTTTGTGGACCTGGTGCAGAGTTTAGCTCTGCCTTGCTCTTCTGCAATCTGTCAAAGCCATGGTATCTTCTTCACCATAACATCTGAGTGAACTGCATGGGGGTCTGTGATGATACATTACTGAAAAGACAGGAAATTATCCAGACGATTTAGGTCAGGCATCTATAATATAATCTTCAACTCTACAAAAAATGGCTGTCTTCTCACAATGGAGCCTATTTACTAGTTAAGGCTGCATAATAATAATAATAATAATAATAAAAAAGTGACGTAAGGCAGAGACCAATTGTGTCCCAGAGTCTAAATGTGCTTGCTGACAAGAAACAGCTCAGATGAATTGTGACAGGTAACAATGAACTGAAAGTGTCTGAATACTTCTGAACCTCACATGACAGAATATATATATGTATCTGAGAATTCCTGATGTCGGTTCCTTTTTACCCAGTTCCTATTAGATGAATCTAGCTATTCAGGAGGCCGTGGCTGGGCAGGACTTTGACATGTTAACAGTACAGAAATTTGGGTCAGAGCCCTGAGGCCAAAGCTCAGGTGACTGTGTACAGCTGGACACTTGGACAGTATTTCAATCTTTTTTCATTTTAATTTTTTGAGACAGGGTCCCATGGAGCACGTAAGTGGACTCAAATTTGCTACGTTGTCAAGGTTAACTTTGAACTTGTGATCCGCCTTGCCTCCACTACCAGAATGTTGGGATTACAGGCTTCTGCCACCATACCTGGTTTATACCAACCTGGGGATTGAACCCAGGGCCCTGTCCATGGTAAATGAGCTCTCTACCAGCTGAGCTACATCTGGAGCACCCAGAAAGCACAATGCTTGGCACAGAGGGCATGCTCAGAGTGAGTGGAAGCTGGTCTCTTCACCATCCTCCAGCACCACTGCTACAATCAGCCGCTTGGTCAGGCACTGAAGAGTAACTGGGCTTCTGGTTTGATAGAACTGTCAGGCTGGACAGGTACAACTGGGCTTTGATGGCTTGAGTGTATAGATGTGTGTGTGGGGGGGGGCAGAAGGAGAAAGGACACAGGTTGTGTATTACCATGAACTTGGGTTTGATTTTCAGCTTGGCTTCTGACTGGTTAAATGACTTTAGGGAAGTGACCTCAGTGGATTAGTCTACAAAATGGGATAACGATTCTTAGGATTCAGGGATGATTAAGTGTCACATGGCACTCAAATAGTTTCAGGCATGTGGATATGTCGTTACTATTAGTTCCTATACCCAGTGAGAACTGGGCAAGCTCAAGGGAACGACAAAGGAAAATTTTAATCTGCCTTTACAATGTAAAACACCTGGCTAGAAGTGGCTGGTTCTAGGAATTCAGCTAATCCAAACAGCCTGGCTAAATCCCAGCTCAGCTGATCTGGCCACCGGTGTCATTCAGCTCAGCAGAAAAACCCAGAGCAGTGTCACAGAGCCAAGCGAAGCCCGTGAGAACCTCCAGGACTCTCTTCTAATCAAGGCCTCACTGTTAGCGGTCCATTGCTGAAACAGCGGAGACACAACTGACTGGGTATTGTCTGTTTCCTCAGCACAGTCCACAGTTTCCTGGCACGCTTCCTCAGTCACCTTAACTCCCAACCAAGAATCATGACGGCAGCATGCCTTCAGGATGACGATGTCTCAATGCCTCTGGCTTTGGCTTCTCTGCTGCCAGCCAGTTCTTACGGCTTGGGTGGCATCTGCTTTGGCTTGGTCAGCCTGGCTGGGAAGAGGCTGAAAAAGAGAGTGGGAATACAGAGGTAGTCTGCTGAGGAAGACTTGACTGAGGTGTAGCTGGAGAATTTCTCTCCAGCTCCCGCCACCAAGTCCGGCCAGTCCCAGAGCCCACTTATAAAATAAACACACAGACTCTTACATTATTTAAACTGCTTGGCCATTAGCTCAGGCCTGTTATTGTCTAGCTCTTACTCTTATATTTAGCCCATTTCTATTAATCTTTACTTTGCCACGTGGCTTGTGGCTTACCGGTACTTTACATCTTCCTTGTCCTGATGGCGGCTGGCAGTGTCTCTCTCTCAGCCTTCCACTTCCCAGAATTCTTTTCCTTGTCCCGCCTATACTTCCTGCCTAGCCAATGGCCAATCAGTGATTTATTTACTGACCAATCAGCAACACACTTGACATACAGACCATCCCACAGCACTTCCCCTTTTCTTTTCTTAAAAAGGAAGGTTTTAACCTTTACATATCTCCAAAGTCAGCTTGGTATATTTGGGAATTTGGGCGTAGTTTCTCTTACTACTTCCTGCTGGAGGGGGGCGCTATATCTTATGGGGATACAAAGAAAATTTTAGAATTATGGAATAGTCCACGAGTCTGTATTGTCTGAGCCAGTTGCCTTCAAACCATTCTGGATGTTGGATCATCTGGGCCATGGTGTCATCGGAGACCTTTCAGGGGGTCTTGGCTGGTCAAACCTGATGTATCTTAATCTTGAACAAATCCATAGCCTTTGACTTTCTGTGGGAACAAAAGCAGAGACTCCTTTCCAAAGTAACATATCCTTATATCCAAATTTTGAAGTCAAGGTACCTTTAAAATATACATTTTGGCATAACTCAACAGCTTTTACAATCAAATGTTTTTCTGCAGTTAAAAATCCCAAAGACAACACAATCCAGATTCTCTGTGTAATATCCATTTTTACGTGGCTTATTTTTTATACTACCTTTACTGTCTCTTTAATGACTTTATTTTTTAAAACTATGTATTTGTTTCTATAACTCTATATATCACCTTTTTTGTCTCTTTCAAGCCTGCGTATCTTTTACACACATTGTAAACTATTACATCTGAATCTGTCTTATTGTGAATCTCTTGCCTTAAACTGCAGCAGCTGTGGCTGCTGGCTCCGCCCACCTCAGCTTCCCAACATGGCTACGTTTACCGCCAGCTCTGGGAGCTATCGTGGGTCTATGCTTTTATCCAAGCAGTGTGTAGCCCAAAAACCTCTTTTTTTGTTTTGTACCTGCAAAGTCTAAATCCACCATGTAGCTTAATGTGCCACTTGCAGAGGCCTGATTCCCGCCATACTGCAGGTTGAGCACGCACGCCAGGAACCCACCAGTAGCTGAAACTAGCAGCTGCCGCTCATTTGAGAGAGACAATTAGGAAGCTGTTTTTAGCTCCGTTTTAGAATCTTTTCTCAGGTTTTAGGTGGAAACTCTTGCCAACACGTTGGGCGCCATTTGTAGCTGGAGAATTTCTCTCCAGCTCCCGCCACCAAGTCCGGCCAGTCCCAGAGCCCACTTATAAAATAAACACACAGACTCTTACATTATTTAAACTGCTTGGCCATTAGCTCAGGCCTGTTATTGTCTAGCTCTTACTCTTATACTGAGGCATGATCTTGGAGGAGGGGCAGACCTGACTGCTTTGAAGTTCTTAAGGGTCATGGAGGCTGCTACTGTAGCATTAGGGTAGTAAAAAGCTGGAAGCCCCTGAATGTCTATGCACAGGGATGAGACTCAATGACAGCATAACGCATCTCTCTTCCCAGAGGATGGATGATGCTGTAAGGGAAACAGGATGCACTGGATGGCATGTCACAACCTCTGTGTACAAACAAAGCTGGCTTACGGTTACTATCTATTGTTCCAGGGGCCATGTTAAGTGCCTCCAACTACCGTGCTAATTAATTTGAGTCACACAAAAACCAGCACGTGTGTGATATTTCCCCGGCGAACTAAAGACATTTAGCAAAAAGGAGGGAAGGCTAAAGACCTCGCCCTACACAACCTCCCCCATGTGTCTGCTTCATTTGTTTGCAAATGTATGTGAACTAGCTGAACTTGTTTGGCGGTGTCTATTCAATTACTGGATTTAATTTGTGTTCTCTGACAGCCTTCTCAAAAGAAAACTGCTTCGCCGAATCCTCAGGGCCCACACACAACACGCACTGGAGAACAAGCGGGAATAAGGCACCACAAAATACCGAGAAAAACCCTTTTTTCACAAAAAGTACATTTCCAAGGCCTTTAGTGACATGGACACACTTAACGGAACCCGTACTTGGGAGGAGGAAAGGGATCGAAATGGCAAACAGAACAAACAACTCATGTTCCAAGGGTTGCAAATAAAAACAGTGTACCAGAAGATGGCTGGATTAAAATGCCCTTTTATAGACAACGAATGGGTATAAATCCCAGAGGACCAGAGAGTGCCTATTAATTGTTATTCTTTATAAAACATTGAAAGTGCCCAGGGAGCTTCAGGGCCATGTCCAGATAGTGAGTGAGTGTGCCTGGAGGTCTCTGCTTGTTTATGCGTGCCTTCCCCAGGCAGGAAAGCTGATCTGCCTGCCAGCTCACCACAGAGCAGATTGCAACAGGGCACAGGTGTTTAAAAATGACGTCTGAAACCAGGTAACTTTCATAGGTTAATTTTGGTACAGAGCAGGAATTAAGTTGTCCTTGATGCTATCAATGCAAACGAACATGGTCATAAAACAGACAGGACAGAGACAATAGCAGGTGTAGGAATGGCCCTTAATTTCGATGTCAGAGGATTTCTGTCTGTCAGGTGGTGCTGGTAATTATTACTATTTATGAAATACTGACAGTACACCGGGAACTTGAGGGCCACGTACAATGTACTTTATGCTGTTGTGGTTTGCCCTTGAAAGGCTCCTCTTGTAATGCTCTAACAGTCAGAGAAGTTCAAAGACATTGTTAAATTGGATAAACTCTCAGGAGAAAAGACTGAATGCCAAACTGGCACAATTACGTAGATAAATTGAATACATCAGTGTATATTAAATAACTTGAAACCACCAAAGACTTGGTGCATTTCTCAAGGCACTCTACATCCTATATGATCTAGAGACTTCTAAACTGTCCAGGAACATTAATTCTTATCTTAACTTTTTAAAAAAATATGTTCTATAATTTTATTTTATGTGTATGAGTTTTCTTCCTGTATGTATGTCTGTGTACCACATACATGCCTGGTGTCTGGAGGTGAGAAGTGGCATGGATTCCCTGGAACTGGAGCTGTGGATGGTTGTGAGCTGCCATGTGGGTGCTGGGAACTTAACTTGAGTCCTGTGTAAGAGCAGCAAGTGCTCTTAACCTCTGAGCCATCATCCCAGCCCCCTTAATTCCTATCCATTATAAATTGTTTTGGAAATTATGAAAAGGGGAAAATCCACACATACATTTTATGTGCAACAAGCATGATTTTATGTATTCTAAAATTAAAGGATAACATGTGAAGAGCAATAATAGATCATTTTCACTTAATAACAGATTATGCATTCAAAAACCATAAATCAAATATTAGGGAGATAAACTCTATTTCACATGGAAGAGATAAGGCGAGTATAACAGACTCCCGAGTTTATCAGTGAGTTAACTTACTGAAGGAAAGAAAAAATAATGTATGATTTGTATCAACTAAAACCAAAAACTTCTTAGTCTCAACAAAAAGCATGTTCAGCACTCTTTGGAGGCTAGAGATATGGATTATGTTCTTTTACTTAATAAAGTTTATTTCCACTAAGTAAGTGTTTGTGCCTCATCCTTTAGCGTAGTTCCCTTTAAGAGAAAAGGCAGGCTTCCTGCTGCCACAAGAGGTCTCGGCTAAAGCCAAGGGCAGACTAATCAGATTAAAGGTTAAAGGGGCATGCTTTCCTTCCATTTATTCATCCAGCTTCTCTGCAAGCTTCCACTTGTCTGCCCATTGTCTTGTGACTCCTAGAGCTGTCCCCTGGGGGAGAGGACACTTTTTACCCAATTTTCTCTAGACTTAACCACAGGCTTGTTTTGGGGCAATGGGTAGGAACAGAAGTGGCTGTGTGCCAGTTCTGAGCAAAAGCCTCAGCACCCACGGTGGGGATTTGCAGGCTCCCAGGGCTTTCCCCTGCTATGGGAATGAGGTGTTCTTGATTGGAGCCGTCTCTTGAGGTTATATACCAGGGTAAGGCAAAAGGCAGACACAGGAGCTGAACTGCAGCTGGGTCTATTCAACACGTCACAGGAGCGAGAGATGAACTTCTTTCGACATCACTGTGTGCAAGGGAATTGTTAGTCACCACAGCATAAGTTAGGGGGAGCTAGCTAATACAGAAAGAAAGAGGTATCTCACCTGCACATTTGATCATCCATCCAGCAAACCTAATTCCATGTATTAGAACCAGCAAGTAAACTAAGTAAAATGATTACATATGAGGTCAATGCTTTTTAAAAAATTTTTTAACAAAAAGCACTAACAATAGCCAGTCAGAAAGAAGATAATAATTATTCCTACTAGCATGAAACCTACTAAGTATATAGAAATTCATTGTATTACTAAAAATGTGAACAATACGGGGGGGAGCCTTTAAAATAATAATGAAAGACATTCAAAGCAGAAAACAGTTATTTACTTTTAGTGAGATAATAGTATATCAGAAAGATAAACTATCCCATTTAATCTATAAATGTGTTAGGATACACTAAAAAACAATTCTACTCAGATTCTTTTGTGTATAGTGCTGGGAACGAACCCAGGATCGTAGCCCTTGTTCAGTGGGCACTCTATCACTGAGATATGTCCCAAGCCTTTTGCTCAGATTTTTAAGAAGATGTGATAAAAAATACTTAAAATTTTATTGGAGTAAAAATAGTTTATGAATGACTTACAAGCATGAATAGAAGGAAATCTTATATTATCGGATATTAAAAGACCCATCCAAGAGATAACACCAAAATTAGTGGCACGGGGGGTGTACTACGGCCACCAAAACAAAGCGTCCACACAGACAAGCCAAAGACAACTGGGACAATTAAGACAGGACAGAGAACTCCGACTCTTCTGTATAGGTGGGAGCTTAAGTATGACAAAGAGTACATCACAGGTCACCATCTAGCAGCTCACATTGGGACAGTTGGCTCACTGTGGGGACACTAACTTGGATCATTGCTTCACATATGAGTGTGGACTCTTCATGGATCAAAGTTCAAGGCAGAACTACACAGTCCATGGAACGTGAGGTGGGAGGATGTCTCGGTGATGTAAAAACAAGGAAAGGTGACCTATAGATAAGGACATTTTTCCCCCAATAGTTTCAAAAAGCATAAATCGTAACACAAAATACTGATGGCTTTGAGTCCCTGAGCATTAAAGCTTCCTGTTTGAGGAAGGCTAATTTGCTACACTGATAACAATGTATAGAAAATTATAAATCCTTAAGGGGTTGTGTGGATAACACAACCCCTACAAATCAATAGAGAAAGGCAGAAACCCCAGTAGAGGAAAAGAAAGAGGATTGAAGAAGAATTCAAACCATTACTATACAGAAGTGCTTCCTCACATCCTAGGTAACCTGAGAAATGTACGTTAAAGCAATAGAGCTCAAAGATGCAAGAGGTCCATCTTTCAAATGCTGGTGGAGATGTGGGGTAGAAGAGCCTCACCATTCCTAGTGGGTTATTGTGGCCTTTCTGGAAAGTATCTGGTAACTACTTAGCAAAATAAAGGCTATAGACATGTGGCAATTCTCCCACAGATAGGTATTTCAGATAATCTCTTGCTTGGGTTCTTAAAGAGAGTACACAGAGATATTTATTGCAATTTTACTTAGAGTTTTGGAGTATCAGAAGCAGCCCACGAGTCCAATACTGGAGGGAATAGATATGTTGAGGACACACACATGAGTTTTAGAAATAGTGTTGAGAAGTAATGAATTAGATGCATACACAGCAACATAGGGCATATTGTGAACCTCAAAACTCAGGGTCTCATGAAAGAAGAAATGTCTTAGTTAGGGTTGCTATTGCTATGATGACCATAACCATATGACATGGTTATGACACCATAACCAAAAGCAAGACAGAGAAGAAAGGGCTTATTTGGCTTAAACTTTCACATCATAGTCCATCACTGAAGGAAATCAGGACAGGAACTCAAACAGGGCTGGAACTTGGAGGTAGTAGCTGATAGGCCATGGAGGGGTCTACTTTACTGGCTTGCTCATCATGGATTGTTCAGCCTGCTTTCTTATAGAACCCAGGCCTGGCCCCACCCATAATGGGCTGGCCCCTCCCCCATCAATCACTAATTAAGAAAATGCCTTATAGGCTTGTCCATCCTATGGAAGCATTTTCTCAAAGTTCTCTCCTTTCAGATGACTATAGCTTGTGTCAAGTTGACAGACAACTAAGCCAGCACAAGCAAGTTCAATGATGAGAAAGATGATAATTTCATATAATTTTGAAAACACATTACAAAATAATACCTGTGTTTTTTTCTCTCTTTCTCTCTCCCTCATGCCCCTCCCCTACCCCGGGATGATTGACTAAGGTGGAGTGGAATCCAAAGAAGTACAGAAAGTCATCCTGAAGCCCATACCAATACCCAGAGGTGATAGCAGTGGATATTTTATATCTATATGATAGCTCTATATGACCGTAATAATGGTTGTCAGTTCTAGATCACATTCTGTGGGCTGGGTGATATTCAAAATACCTAACATACATCATACCCTTAACCCTCATAACCTCAGGAAGCCAACCTCAGTAATTTAAGAAGACAGTGAAACAGTGAAGAGACAGCCAACCAAATGGGAGCAAATATTTGATACAGAGTTAATATCTAGAATATATAAAGAATTAAAAAAAATGTCAAACACCCCAGGAAAAAAATCAATAAACAGACAAATGAATTAGACAGTTCTCAAAAGAAGAAATACAATTAGCCAGCAAATAAATTTAAAATGTTCAACATCCTTAACCATCAGGAAAATTCAAATTAAAACCACAGTGAAATTCCATCTTATCTCAGCAATTTCCCAGCTGGTAAGGCTGTGGGGAAAGAGTAACCTTTATTGCTGCTGGTGAAAATATGAATTATTCCATCCACTATGGAAATAAATACAGAAGGCTCTAAAACACTAAGAATAGAGCCACTGTATGATTCAGCTTTACCATTTTCATTTATGCATGTGCACACACACACACACACACACACACACACACACACATATGTAAGTAGGGATCATCATGTCAAGTGAAAAAAGCCAGATACATAGTAGAAAAGTATACTTTTTCTTCCATATGCAGAATGATGATTAAATATACACATGCATGCACACTCACACTTGCACACAAACATACACATATTTGCACTCACATACTTACACACACATGCACAAGCATGCTCACACACATATATACACACTCACAAGCACTCTTACACACACACACACACACACACACACACACACACACCTATCTTTAAAGCAGAATGTGGAAAGGAGAGGACCAGTAGGCTGGGAGAGGGAAACGAGAAAGGGATGTGTGTGGTGAATAAAGTACAATGATAGACATGTATGAAAATGTCGTAATATAAACTATTATTTTGTATGACAATTAAATAAATAAAAACAAAAAAATGAATGAGACTTAAAGATTAAACAATCTGTCCAAGGTAATCCAGCCAGGCAGAGAACAGATTTACTGATGTCGTCTTAAGCACAACACTAGGTTGCTTTTATCCAGAATTAAAGCTGTGTGATAATTAGAGATCATGTTTCCTATTCCAATCATGAGATCACATCACACCACTGCTTAATAGCAGATTATTTTTCATTTAACCGTGTAACGAATCTCTTCACATTAGTCAGCATACATCCTCAGTTTCATCATAGTTTCATTTTAGTTCACTGTCTGAAGAAAAACTGTCACAGAGAGGTGGGGGATTATTTCTGTCTCTCAAAGAGACTGTGGAGAAAAGACTCCACCTCTCTCAGTCTTGAGATTATTCAAGATGGATTGATTGTTAATAACTTTGATGAGCCAAGGTACCACATGCTCTTTCAGTATATTTGAGCACTGTTTATAAAATGGATGAATGTGAGGAATTTGATTGTGTGCAACAGCGCCAGCAGATAATGTAACCAGGACAAGTGCAAGGCAATTTTGTATTGAAGGACACTAGCTGTTTGTCTGTTTTTTGTTTTTTTTTTTAAAGACATAGTCTTTGGAGCAATATTGAAAGATGCCAAAGGAAGGTGATAAATTACATTCATGGGTTATTCTTAGCCCTTTAAAAGCAGCGCTGTCCTCAAAGACAGCAAGCGTCCCTCACAAGCGCTTTCCTTGGGTAAACGAAAAGATGTTCAAACGACTCAAGCACGTGAGACGAGGCGTGCTTAGCCAGCTTGTGATAGTTACTCAGTAATAAACATGACCTTGGAACAGAGTCTGTTCACCACCCGCACCGGGAACTAGCTGATGAGGTAGACAGGGTGAATGACATTATTGTGTGGATTGAAGTCTAGTGGGGTGGTCAGCCACACGTGTTTAAAATATTCTACACGGCTACTTGACCTGAGTTGTATAGAATTGGAATGTTATAGGTTGGGAGCTAAACTATCTTGGGCTCTTTTTGGCCCCCCAGTAGGCGTTACTGTACAACTCTGTGTGTGATCTAACACCCTTGTGACTGTGAGGAAAATCCTTTTGGAATGTATAAACAGCCCTGCTTTGCACCAACTCAAAGGCTAAGCGTGTTATCAGAAAGCGTCTAAGCCTGTAACAGACATTTCCCCTCTTTGCCATACTTTGTCTATCTGATGTTTCCATTAATGGTTTAAAAAGTACCTTAGGTTAGTTTTTTCTTTGTTCTGTTTCTTAGAATGCTTCATGAAATTGCTCATGTGGAAACTAGTCTTTGGGGTAACCTGGATCTACGGTTCCAGGCCATGTCACTCATATTTGGCTCAAGAATAAACTATTTCTTGTTTCTTTGAGAGGAGAGCCATGATTTTGTGATAACAATTGCCGTCTTGGAGATGAGGAAAATGAGGCTCTGAAGGTTTAGGAGATTTACCCAACTTCACAGCAGTATCTTCCTGAGAGCACCATGCCCAGGGCTCTTCCGGCTACCACACATTTCCTCCAAACTTGGAGTGGACCTGCATTACTTTTTTAGCAATGTAGACAGAGGTACAGTATCAGGGACTATTAGAAGTGACTTCTGCATATGCCTAGACGAGCTTGCTCTGTGGTGTACAAGCTGCTCGCAAATTAATGTTTTAACCAGTAGAATGAAGTGCAGAAGTCAATAATTCACCCCGTCTCACCCAGGGATTTTAGCGATAAAGGCAAGGTTGCTGGTGACGGGGGTGGGGTGGAGTGAGGGGGGGGGTCTTTATTGGATACAAGGACATGGGTGGAGTTCATCTTAGAGTCCTTTGTGGTTTTAGTTAGTACTTCCCCAAATGTTAGTATATTCTTTTATGGGGGGGGGAGGAGCTTTCATTTATTATCTTTCATTCTATTTGACTTTATTTTCTCAGCCACATGAAATAGAGATGTAGCTGGGTGATTAAGAGCCTTTTCTAGTTTGTTCAAGTATCACATTTCCATCCCAATCAGCAGCAGTCGTGTATGGATTACCGTCAAAGTATCGATCTCTGTCTTTTGATGCTTAAAATGGTGAAAATTGGACATTTTCTCTTTGTTGTCTGCTATTTGGTATCCCTGTATGTCGGTGTCTGCATTTTTTCTTTTAATTTATTTCTTCCTTTTATTTTTAACATTTTATAGTTTTATTTATTTTGTTTTACTGTGTATGTGTGTCCACACGTGCCATGGTGGGTGGGGGCCTGAGGACAACTTGCAGAAGCTAATTCTCTCCTTCTACCATGTAGGTCCAGGGGACCAAACTGGGGTTGTCAGGCTTGGTAGCAAGTACCTTTGCCTGCTGAGTCCTCTTGTTAGTTCTTACTTATTTTTTTTTTCTCATCTCAACTCTTCTTTTCTTCCTCTCCTTCCTAAATCAGACACGGGGGTTTCTGATTTGAAAATCATTAGTTTTCATGAGCTCTGAAAAATTCTAAGCCCTTTGTTCTTCAAAGATTTCTACTTTCATTCTCTCTGACCTTTCTATAACTCTAATGAAATGGTTGTTAGCCTTTATTATTATTTTGTCATCTAGGATCTTACCCAATGGCATTTGTTTCCATCGTCCATCTACAGGAGAGCACCTCCTTCTCTTCTCCTCCTCACCAATGAGGCCTTACCTGTGAACTGTGAGCACTGTGACTTTGAAGGAATCTCCTGTGTGACATCCTGCTCAGACCTCAGGATTTTCTTCCTATCTGTGAGAAGAAAGCATGTCTAAACTCCAGAGTCTTGGCTAGTAGGAACTGTCCAGGAATCCCCTCACAAACACCACTCTAACATGTTCACCCCTCTGGAGTTGTATTTTTAGCCTCTAAGGAATTCCTTTACATTTCTGCCAGCTTGACATGCACATGCGTGTGTCCAGCGTCTTTAGGTGTGCTAAGCCAACATAGTCTAAATAGCTAGTCCGCTTTGACTCGAAACAGAAGTTTTTATTTGTGTGCCTCTCGTGTGGTTTGGAGGTGTCTCTTTCTAAGCTTTAGCTAGTCACGCCTTCCTCAGAAGCTTCCAGTAACTTTCCACCGTCAGATGGCCCGCACGGCCTGGCGAATCTGACTTCCTGCTGCCTTCTGACCTCAGCTTCTCAGACTTTCCTCTCTGCTCATCCAAACATACTGGCTCCTTTGCTGTTGTTCCACGACTGTACTCAGGCCTCAGGGCCTTTGCGTTTGCTCTTCACCCTCCAGCCACTCTCCACAGCTGTTCCTAGACAGGTACTAATATTCATTTTGGGCATTTCCTTGAGTGTCACCTCTCCTGATATGTTACTTATCCTTTGTAAAGTAGCATTTCTCACCACTATCTCCCTGTCTCACTTTCTCTTTCTGTATAGCAGGTGACACATTCTACGTCCTGTGACTGTGTGCAGTTTTTCACTTCCCAGTATATAATCACCATAGAAGTGTGTCTACCTCTTCTCAACTGTACTCTACTTGCTTCTGATAAAATGAGGTGTATGATATATTCTCAGATACTTGTTGAACACACAGATGGACTTTTCCCATTTTTTTAAATTAAAATTGTTATTCTCAAATTAAAAAAAATATTTATTTTATTCTTATTTCTGTGGATGTGTGTGTGTTGACAGCAGAGGCCAGAAGAGGGCATCTGATCCTTGGGAGCTGGAGTTACAGGTGGTTGTGAGTTACCAGATGTGGGTGCTGGGAACTGAACTCCAATTCTTTGCAAGAGGAGCCAGTTCTCTTCACTGCTGAGTGGTCTCCGCAGCACCATACTCTCTCTTTTTAAGGGACTTATATTCTAAAGCCCATGTCTTCGGAACTAACCCTGAAAGAATAACATGTAACACATGGAATTGTTTATGAGGAAGTTCATTCAAGTTTTGCAAAATGAGCAGTCCTCAAGCAGCTGCTGAAAGATGAGGCAGCTCACCTCCAAGCTTTCCTCTAAAATCCCCTTTTATACTAAGTGCTAAATATTTATTAAGTATCAGGGTGCTGAACTAAATGTTGTTAGAAAGGGACTGTATTTCAGTCCAGCCACTGTACGTCTAGAGAGATGTGGAGGAGACCTGGTTTCTTTTTTGAGAGCCCTGTGGATTCTCTTTCCAGATAGGGAGATATGATTATAGAAAAGGTGGTGTCATTATTAGTTGAGGATTAAATGACCATGTATCCCCCCCATACACTTCTCCAACCTTCTTTGTTACATAGGAAATTTAGATTAGAAGACAGGAAAGGAACTTCTGAGTTTCCTAGCTGCTTCTGAAATGTCAAGATGCTTCCAAGTCCAGGAAACTAGTAGCCTTATATAAAAGTAATCGGTGCACTCCTGGATATGATATTTTAACTGAATTGCTTCAGTAAAGAGGCTTAAAGTACATCCCCAGAGTGATGTTTCATGATTGCTCCGCAGGTTTTTTAATTCTTCCGAGCCCATCCTTACTTCAGGCCACTGCTTCCAACCACAATCCATCCTCCCAGGCCACAGCGACATTTCCTGTGTTTTTCACATAGCTTTCACAAATCCCGAAGTACCTGCTGGTCTTTGTCCTCTGCTTTGTCAACCATTTCCTTAAAAATACATGAGGACTTCATAAAACTTGCGTGTTAGCATCCTATTATGCCTTCCTCTTACATCTTTGTGTAAGTCTGTGTCTACCTTTGCCAGCCATTGTGGATGTGAACTGTCCACCTGGTTAAGAAGAATACAGGAAGAAGCCATACACGTGCGGTAGTTTTATAATGGAGAACTATAATCAATCTAAGGCATCAGGCACCCACTGTAGCTAAGAAGGAGCTGTACAGTGAAATGGAAATTACTAGCTAAGGCTAAGTAATAATCCCCAGTTCTGGGTTAAGGATAAAGTATACCCTAGTTGCATAACATAGTAGAGAATTTTACCTATTTACATAGGAAAGGATTTCAGAGGCAGAATTATAAAAATTGGTATTACACTACACAGGATGACTTTACCCAACTCCAACACACACTAGATAGAAATCTGTAACAGAATTCTAGCTGTGGTGATGCACAAATGAATATTATGATGTCTTTACAGTTTGTATATAAGAAGATATGAGGCATATTCTTCTACTTGGAATATTCACATCATATGTGCACACATAAACATACAGATATGTATAAATTTTGCAAAACCCCAATTTAATTCAATAATAATTTACTGAGCATTCACCACATGCCAGAGAACCTTCTAGAATACAAAGATGGATCAGGAATAGACTCTGCCCTTAGGGAGTTCAATACAGTTAAATGAAATACAGACATACTTTTTTTCATTCCTTCCTGGCAAGGGTGGGTACAGTTTCCAAGACCCAGGAGGGGCTAAACCATTCATTTATTGCTTTAGCAACCACATTGCTTTCCAAAGTTGTTATTTGGCTTGGGTTGGGCAGTATGTTACAGTTTGGCCTTTTTCTTGTTTCTTTCTTTTCTTTTTTTTTTTTTCAAATAAGCTTTCAGCTTTAAAAAAAAAAAAATCCAAACCCTGCAACTAATTTAAATAATTAAATTATTGCTTAAGATTTCTTCTAGTTTGGCATAGGAGATGGAAATTTTTTTTTCATTATGAGAAGTGAAAGACTGCTTAGTGTTAGATGTTTAAACTAGACTCAACCCAGCTTGGTTCCACTTATCAAATATCATAGTTAAAAAGGGGATGGGGTGGGGGACACATAAATCCTGGAGAAACAATGAGAGGCATGTCAGTGAACCAATGACACTTTTTCTTGTCCTGGAACTCACCTCTGAAGGCAGAACAAGATCAGAGGAACACACTTAGTGGAAGCTAATCTCTCTAATCTCTTCCTTTGTATAGAGAACCTTCATTCACACAACAGATAATAGATACTGACTGTGTGCCAGGCCATTTGCTAAGCACTGAGGAAATAGAAATATAGCAGCTAGAGTCCCGTGGTCTCTCTACCTTCCAGCAGTGTGTGGTTTAATTGCAGGGGAGGGGAGAGAGAGAGAGAGAGAGAGAGAGAGAGAGAGAGAGAGAGAGAGAGAGAGAGAGAGAGAGGCAGATTCTAAACAATATCTGGAAGTAAATTTTTAGTTTGACTAAAATTTTTATCTTTATTTGATGGACATTGGTGCTTTTTTAAAACCTGCTCATGGCATTTCATGTTAGTTATCCATTCCCTTTGGCAAAGCGGAGCACATGTCATAGACCTGGCTTCTTGTCAGAGCTGTGCCAGTTTCCAGCTGAGTGGCCTTGGACTAGTCCTGCGACCTCTGCCACTATTGACCCACCTGATACAGTGGATAGGAGGACGTCCATAGGGATGAGAAGGGCCAAACGTGTGTAGGTGTAACTCTAGTCTTCACTAGTGATATTTGTGTGGTTGCTCATTCTTCCATTGGTCATTCTCTATCAAGAATCTAGACTCAGATGAATGAATACTTGGCTTCCAAGTTTGGTTAGTAGCTAAGCTACCCAGAACTGTGTGTGTATATTCTATGCACACGGTATACTTTTGTGGTCCTTCAGTTTTCCTCATGCTCTAAAAGGGTTTGTGGTAATTAATTTTCATGGTCAACTTGACCAGATTTGGGATCACCTAGGAGACAAATTTCTAGGCTTGTCTGTAAGGGCATTTCTAGAGAGCTTTAACTGAGGTTAAACCTATCCTGAGAAAGGGCAATACTGTCCCTCCCATAGGCTAAGGTCCCAGGCTGAATAAAAAAAAGGAAAAGAGAGTGTCAGCATAGCCTGCTCTGTTTCTTGATCTTCTTACACATGAGGAGTCCCATCTGCATGCTTCTGCTGCCAAGCCACATCTTCCATTCCATGTTGGACTGTATCTTCCTAAACTGTGTGCCAAAGGAAATCCTTCCTCACTTAAGTTTCTTCCTGTCAGCTATTTTACAACAACAAGAAAAGTAATTAATAAAAGCTACAAAATGAGGTAAGAACTGTTGCTCTAGGCAGAATATTTTGGGGACATCAAAGACCTCATTTGTCTTGGTTCCTGAATATGCATGGATGGCATAGTGCTCATCACATTCAAGCATTCCTAAATGCATTACATGAAGTATCAAAGTGTACGTGTAGTAAGATGACAAATATTCATATTCTAGACAAGCATAGCTTCATCCCAGGCATGGGACATTGAATTCCGATGAAGCCTGTCACCAGTAGTCAAACAGGAAGAGGTGCCAATTAAGAAAGCTTGGCTACTGCACAGTTTTAAGCAATTATTTTTAGAAGTTCATTATTTCCTGGCTTTTGTTTTTTAACCAACTTGAGAGGAAATGCTTGTTTCTTCTCTGTTGAACTTGCATATGGTTTTATTTGCTTGTGTCAAGGTAGAAGAGCACTCAGCCATGAAAGGCTATGAAGGACTCTTCAGAACATACAGGGCTGGTAAGCACATGCCTTCTCTGGGGGAGGGTACAGCTGGAAAACAGAGGCCACTCTGGAGGGGCAGACACAGACCTTTAGTAATTTTCTAATGTTCCTTCTGATGGAAAAATTCCTACAAAAATGCAAGTCTAATTCTGTCTAAAAATTTCCTGACACAGTTGCTGTAGACTGCAAAGTTCAAACACAGTCTCACACTTTAGAAGAGTAGGACAGCTGAGAAATTCATCCTGCCAATCTGGATCCCGATCTGGATCCCCGTTGGAGGTAAAGTACAAGGCTGTCCTCTGTGTAGTTCTAGTAATATTAGAAAGCAGGAAAAAATGGAACATCCCCAGGCAGGAGATGGGTTAAAAGAATTTACCATGTATCCTAATGATAAAATACCCACTAGAATGGGATAAATGTAGTGTTTATAAGTGGAACCTGGAGAAAGATATGTAGCTAGAGTTTTCCTGCCTTGCCCACAGTCAGGACAAATCTTTGTCACCCGCTAGTCCCACAGCCGTCAGACCCAACCAAGTAAACACAGAGACTTATATTGCTTACAAACTGTATGGCCGTGGCAGGCTTCTTGCTAACTGTACTTATAGCTTAAATTAATCCATTTCCACAAATCTATACCCTGCCACGCGGCTTGTGGCTTACCAGAGTCTTCACATGCTGTTTGTCATCATGGTGGCTGGCAGTGTCTCTTTCTGCCTTCCTGTTCTTTCTTTTCTCCTCTCTGTTAGTCCCGCCTATACTTCCTGCCTAGCCACTGGCCAATCAGTGTTTTATTTATTGACCAATCAGAGCAACACATTTGCCATACAGAACATCCCACAGCAAAGAAACATTATTCGATGGTTGCTTCTAAAATATTGTGTTTTAATATCGTGTTTATAGATTCACTTGACATTGAGAAAAAGACTATGGTAAGTATTGGATACACTTCGTGCAGCCTTCTCTAAAGACACATTTGAAAACATGTCTTAAAGGCAGCAGCAATAGGCTGAAGAATGGCATACATGATAAAATCCTATTAATGTCAAAATGAAAGTAAATACATTAAATTGTGAGCACTGTGTATCTTTGGAGAGTGGCTTATTTATTATATGTACAGGAGGAGAGGATGAGGGACTTGAACTTTTAAATTTATAAGTGTCTCTTCTGTCATGTAATGACCTTTATATTGATCTATTCATATATATATATATGTGTGTGTGTGTGTGTGTGTGTGTGTGTGTGTGTGTGTGTGTGTACTCCAAAAAGGATATATGACAGTTAAAAATCTCAAATAGTAAATATGGAGAATCATTCGTATGATAGAAAGTCCACATAAATTAGTTCAGGCTTTAGGAAATGAGTTATTTTAAGTTGGGTGGATTTATAAGAGAATGAATGCTTATACTATCCATAACTGATGCCAATTCCCCTAGAACTCGCAAATATATCTCCGTAAGATAGCATTGTTTGTTCAGGAATCACAGAACTTATGTTCCAAGATTCCACGGATTTGGCCCTGTAGGCAAGACTAGCAGTATATACTCAAACACCAAAAGATAAGGTAATTCTTAAAGGTAATTGTTAATTCAATTCTTACATTGAATTATAGTATTATCATCAGGATTATGATGTAGCTGTCTCTCCGGAAACCAGCTTTTGGGTGGACATGCACCAGGAGTAGTTAGAACTCCAATCTGGCCTTGGTATGCAATCTTGACTATTTGAAGCTCTCAAACTCCTCATTTTTTTTTTTTTTTAAATCAACCATTCTCCAACTATGTGAATTTTCTGGTACATCATCGAAAGCACATTCCCAGTAGAGGGTGATGGGGCTTTCCAGCATTGTGTCTCTTGAAGCTTCAATGTATGTGTTTTTATGCTTCATCCTATCTATCTGGGGGAGTCCCAAACACCATAGGCTGTTCCATGGTGGGAGATGAATGGGAAGGGGAAGATGAAGTAAGCCTGCTGCTGGGCAACTGGGGTGCTTAACATAACACTCAGTTGGTCCTGCTAATGTGTTTAAATGTTTGTTTAGTGAGCAATTTCTCCTTGGCACATTAGAAATTTGTTAATGGCGCTAGGAGTAATTGCTGTTTCTGTGATTAAGATGTAAGGAACAAAGGCACACAGATAACAAGACACTGTATTTACATGATATCTGTAAGTTGCATAAATAGAATTTTCTGCCTTGAATGCTAGCCAGAGGCCCATGAATCATTCATAGTGTTTATGTCACTAAACGAATTCCTTCAGCAGAATTAGCAAAGACACAGATTCATCTGAAGAATGCTAGTCTACTCTCTGTTTTCAGGGCAGCCTGAATTAAAAAAAAATACACTGAGCATGTTGGCTAGTAACATTGCTATTTCCCCGAAAGTCACACATGGGCATGTATAGACACATACATGCAGGCGTATCCAGCCAGTCATTCATTCATGCGTGCCTGAAGTCATCCACCCAGCCAATGTTTACTCCAGTCCAACTATGCACCAGGCTCCTGTGTGAAGCTGAGGATACAATAAGAACAAAAATAGATCTGGTCTCTGTGCTCAGAGGGCTTACAAAAGCTAGGGTGGAGATGACCATTAATAACGAATTACCCAAGTGATTATTAATTGCCAGCAAAGAAAAGAGTCTGTTCTGTGAGAATGTACCGTGTAAAATAGAGGAGGATCAGACCTAACCTGCAGGTTAGAGCTAACTTGGGAACATCAGGGCAGGCTTTCCTGAGATCTGAGTGTCTAGGGGTTAACTGAGAATGAGTGGGTATGTGATCATGAGTATGAGTGCTGGTGAGTATGGGGGTGGGGCACATGTATATATGTGTGAATTGTCACGTACTGGGTGGAAGGGAAAATGAAATGTCATGGAATTGAAAAAAAAAAACATGACAGGCAGCTGGACTATAGAGAAACAAAGTCAAATAATTGAGCTTGAAACTAGGAAAAGGAAGACCAAATTATCAGGGCCCTGGAAACCATGATAAGAAATACATGGGAAGGGACCATGATGAAGAATTCTAAGCATGATCAGATATACTCTTTTTTTTCATCAATCACATACATACATTAAAAGATACTTGAATGTCCCTCCCTGTGTGTGTGTGTGGGTGTGGAGGTGTGGGTGTGGGTGTGTGTATGCCACAGAGTATACATGGAGGTTACAGGACAACCTCCAGGGGTCAGTTCTGTGGATTGAACTGAACGTTGCTCTTCAGGTGTGGCTGCAAATGCCCTTCTCTGCTGAGCCATGCCATGAACTCTCATCTTGTCTTTTGAGACAGAATACTCTCACTGGTCTGGGGCTCATTAATTAAGCCAGGCTGACTGGTCCATGAGCCTTGGGGATCTGCCTGCCTCTGTCTCCCTAGCTCTGAGATTATAATAAACTCACTACTACTTTTCCACACAGTGTTGGGAATCAAACTCAGGTCTTCATGTTTGGGCAGCCAACTTTTTACTGCACCATTTCCAAAGAGGCTCACACTTCTGTGAGATTTTCACTACAGAGTTCCTCCACTGGGCTCTTGGTGCGGCAAGACACACGTGAGTTCCTATGGCTAACCTGCTCACACCAGAGAGAAGATACAGGGTTCCCAGCTGAACCCCTGAGGTCCCAGATGTGTTTTGGCCCAGATGTGCTTTGTTTGGGTTTTATTGTAATTTTACAACTACAAGAACTTCATACCTTTGAAGAAAAAATGAGAAAAGTCAGTAGAAGCTAGTGTGTAGCGCAGTGGGTAGGAAGAATGCCAATTCATGAGGGTGTCTATGGACCCCTCCCTCCCAAACATTCTAGTTTAAGAAATCCCATTGCATGCTCGCCTCCTATTTTGAATCACAAAGATTTTTGATGAGTAAGATGTGTTTTATATGATGACTACCTCCAGAAAGACTTTGACCTGAGCTTCTCAATCGTTTCACAGAACTTACCTACCATCTAGAGACAAACTCACCTATGGAAAGCCAGCATGCCATAGTTAGGGGAGAATTCCTAGTGTGACTGAGACCATAGGCTAGTATTCATTCACCATAGTTTTGTGATTTGACCATGTTCACAATGACATACATCCATGAGGCACCATGGCAGGGAGCCAGTAGCTTACTATGACACAAAAAGACCTGTCTTGGATCTAGAGAGTACAGACTTGCCCTGATATATAAATGGATCCTCTGTGAACTCAGCTGAAATATTCATGTCATGGTTGTGGAAAACCTGAAGAACACTCATCAAAGGGCAAACTCAAGAGGGCTTGTTTATCAACAAGTTCAGAACAAAGAAGTTGAAGGAAAAAGGGAAAGATAGGTATCACACATATGTATGAATGTAGTCTTCTCCGGTGCAGCTTTTGACATGACAGCAAGTCTTGGAGCATAATAAGATGAAAAGACTTTTATTTATAACTTGTAAACAAGATTCTACCTATTCAACAGCCAGTCTCAAGAGAATAATTTTTTTGGGATCTGGAGTGGAACACTTAACTTTGAAATTATTCTTTGCAAATATTAATTGAATGGTACACAAAGGTCTGTTTGATAGCAAAGCAATTATAACCCAAGTGGGCAAATCAGTTTGTGGTTATAAATTTCTGTGTACTGTGCTAGAAACAACATGTGTGTACATTTGCATATGTGTGTGTGTGTGTGCGTGCGTGCGTGTGTGTGTGTGTGTGTGTGTGTGTGTGTGTGTATGTGTGTGTATACGTGTGTGTGTGCATGTGTAGAGAGAGTGCATTCATCCAGGGGCAGGGAAAGACTTTCCTTCCCTCCTGACCAGTCATGTTTTTGACAGAGTAGATGAAGCTGACTGTTGTGGTGTCATGGAAACCTAGCCATGGAAACCTGATAGAAATATCAGGCTCTGAAAGGATAAGTGTTGAAGAAATCATCATGGACGGACTGCTGCCAAGAGTGTTGTCTAGAAAACCATGCTTGCAAATCTTCGGCTTTTATATGCTGAAAACTAACTCGTGATTCAGAAAATAGTGACACGCTTATCTTAGAGAAAGGAACTGTTCAGATTAGAGTGCTGAGGGGATGAAGCCAGCTTGTAAACCTGATGCATTCCTCCAGCTCCACTGTCAGCAAGCCTCATCAGTTCTGTGTCACAGAAGTGTCTCCAGTCTGCTTCTTATAATGCGTACCTCTAAGCTATCACTTTCTATCTCCGAAAGTCCCTCTCAACTCTTTTTAATGGCATGCTATATCTTTTTTCAAGCACTAAACTTGCTTCACATTCATTTGTGTCCTTCTTTTCCTTCCTTTATTCTTTTATTAACTCATTTACATTTTCATTCAACAAATATTTACTGGGAGTCTGTTCTGGTCCAGATACTGTTCTAGCCACTGGTGACACAGTAGTGAAGAACTACAGGTCTTTACTGCCATGGAGCTGACATTTGAATGGACACAGACAGTTACAAGTGAATAAATAACAAACAAGAATAGTGCCTACTGTCTCGTTAGGAAGACAGACACTCAATCCATTATCCCTCAGTGCCCTGAGCTAGCATCACACAAAACAGACCAGGTCAGCCTCTGCCAAAAACCTCTCAATGGCTTCCTGTTGCAAGCAGAGTAAAATACAACTAACAAACATGACCTAACCACATTGACCCATTCAAGATATTACTTTGGTTTGCACGCATTACGTGAACAAACAAGGTATCAGATCTACTTCAGGAAAAGAAAGGGGATTCTTCAAAGAATGAGGATCTTCCCCAATCCCTTCTTATTCATCTCCATTTTCGTTTGTACCAGCATTTCTTTTCTTCAAGTGCACTCCATTTTTTTTTTAAAGACCAGTTTTAATTTGACTACCAGACCATTTCCTGGGAAACCGGATTTGACAAACTCTTTGACTTCTCCAAGTTTCAGTGTTCTCATCTATAAAAGGGGTGGTGGTGGCCATATTTCCCCTCCTCCATCTGACTTGAAGGACATGATTCCCTTCTCCCAAATGAACATTTGATTCCTTCTTCCCTTTAAGCAAATAAACATCTTTCATCCTTGATTGTAAATGAACTTACTGACAAAGGAATAAGAGACGTCACTGAAATAAGAACATGATTGCTTAGTTCACCGCAAGATAATAGCTGAGGCAAGGAACTTCTCCATCCTGGGAGACTGCTAACCTATTACAGCAACCCAGCTGACACCAAGCCTTCTCTTAAGCAGGTGTTTTTGTGCATTTAACCTTCACTGGACTGGTGATTACACAACGTGTTTGTTCTCTAAGCACATATTGTTCTCACAGGGCCAGTACCATCACTGAAAATCCTACTTTACAACCTTCCTATTCATAAGTACCAGGCAATGTCACAGAAAGGCCTTCCTGGCTGAGGAGCTGACCAGTTCCTGAGGTGAGAATTCACCTCCATCCCTTGTCCTGTTCCAGAGACGGAGGCTGTTGGACTTCATTCCTCAGTCTCCCTGGGGATGCTGCACTTCAGCACACCTGTTCTGCAAAGGTTTCAGTTACTTTGTCAGCATCTTTGGCTGATCCATGTGACACGGAATCAAGAGGTTCAGAGAGGGAAAGAAGCAGGGCAGAGAGAGAAGAATTTCTAGCAAGTGTGAATAATGAATACTACTAGGCAGTCCACTTTCTCCTACCTCCAAATAACAATACCATTTGATTGACATTGGGTTCTGGCCTTTGAGATCTTTTTTTTGTTTTGTTTTGTTTTTTTGTTTTTTTGAGACAGGGTTTCTCTGTGTAGCTTTGCGCCTTTTCCTGGAACTCACTTGGTAGCCCAGGCTGGCCTCAAACTCACAGAGATCCGCCTGGCTCTGCCTCCCAAGTGCTGGGATTAAAGGCGTGCGCCACCACCGCCTGGCTATTTCTTTACATAGACATATTCATCAGTTAAGAACATAGATTATGGAATAGCATTTTCTGACTTATATTCTAGTTGTGCCAATTATTAGCTATGGAGCTGAAAGGGAAATTACTTTTGGCTTGTTTGCCTCAGTTTCCTTGCCTTGAAGAAGTAGAAATCATCATGGAGAATTGCACAGGTTAGCAAAATAACATTCATAAAATGGCTAGAATATGCTCAGTATATAGTAGGGACCCAGTGAATGCTACTTGGATGTGCTGATTGTGTTTTTTTGTCAACTTGGCACAACCTAGGAGGTCATCTGGGAAGAGGGAACCTCAATTGAGAAAATGGTCTGTAGGCAAGTCTATGTGGGCATTTTCTTAATTAATGGTTGATGTGAGAGGGCCCACCTCACTGTGGGTGGTGCCACTCCTGGGCAAGTGGTCCTGGGTTGTATAAGAAAGTAGGTTCAATAAGCCATAGGGAGCAAGTCAATAAGCAACACACCTACATGATCTCTGCTTCAGTTCCTGCCTTGAGTATCTGCCTTGGATTCCCTCCATAATGGACTGTGATTGAGACATGTAAGCCAAATAAACCCTTTCCTTGCCAAGTTGCTTTTGTTCTTGGCATTTTATTACTATTACTATATATCTATATATCTATATATCTATATCTATATCTATATCTATATCTATCTGTGTGTGTATTCAACACACACACACACACACACACACACACACACGCACGTTGAAATACAAACACTTAGTCTGTGACTTGGGAAAGACAAGGAAGTCTCTTGCTCATAGCTGAATCTAAGAGCACAGAGTAGACACTCAATAAATGAATGGAGAAATGATGAGTGTAGAACTTTGGGATCTAAATGCAGAGAACAATTTATTTACTTTTTTTTTGGTTTTGGTTTTTGAGATAGGGTTTCTCTGTGTAGCCATGGCTGTCCTGGAACTCACTCTGTAGACCAGGCTGGCCTTGAATTCACAGAGATCTGTCTGCCTCTGCCTCCCAAGTGCTGAGATTAAAGGGGTGCGCCACCACTGCCTAGCTATTTACTTAATTTTTAAAAGTTCAAAATGTTGGTCGTTTATGTATTTAGTGTGTATGTGTGGGCATGTGCACACCTTGGCACATTTGTGGAGGTCAGAGGATGGCTTGCAAGAGTCTGTTCTCTCCTTCCACAGTGTAGGTCCCTTGTATAGTGAGCCATCTTTTTGAATCTTTGAATCTCTGTGCTTTCTAGGGATATTGGTAAGATTTGCATTGGGCACTTGCTGCATTCTTAGTGGGAAAAGCAGGACCACAGTCTCATGCTGGGACACAGGGGAACGATGGAACCACACATCCTGCCAGGTTAGTAACTGGTACCCTAGCTCTGCCTCATTTGTTGTGTTACCATGCAACCTTTCTGAAGGCACTGAAGGCTGTTCCTGAGTCTGGCTCCTGCTTCTCCACCTGTGTGGAAATAGACCTTTGATCTGGGAACATGGTGATGCTCCCCTGTCTCCAAAACCACATTGGCTCTTGTTTCCTTAGGCTTATAGACACTCTTGATGAAATAATAGAAATATGTCACAGCACCAGGCACCTAAAAAAACAATTCTGGCAGATCTCCTCTAAGAGATCTGGAGGATCACCCCATCCCATTCCCAGCCCTAAGCAAGGAAACATCTGAGGGCGGAAAAAACCCTGTGGTCTTGATGGGGGACAAAAGCAAACACTGGTGTTTTAGTCCTGGGGTTCTGAGGAGTGCAGTCTCAAGGGTCTCAGAGAGGGGGTGTGAAGGGCAGTGTGACAGTCTGTGGCAGAACTCCCGAGGGCCTGTCTGAGGCCAGCACAACACAGGGAGATCTCACACACTGCTCTCAGTGAAGTCTGTTTTCCAGCATCGTTGAAAACCATGACATCACTCTTCCAGTTACAGGAAATCTGGCGTGTGCCAGCAACAGTATTCCCTGAGATCCAAGGCAAACAAACCCACTCCGCCCCATCCTGAAGAATGAAACCCTGTGAAGGAAAAGGCAATTCTCATTATCCTTCCATTGGCCTGAGAGTGGAGTGCCAACCTGAGGTGAACCTTTGAGTTTATAAGCGGGTAGGTATCGGGATCTCTCTCTTTCTCTCCCTCCCCGTTGTGTGTGTCTTTCTCTTTTTTAGAAACATTCATGGAATTCCATCTTTCCATTTCACAGACCATAGGGCTGCAATTTCAGCTCTTCTATTCCCGACCTGTTGGAGATCAGAAATTGCTGATCCTCAGACCCTTCAAGTGGGACCATAACAGGACCGATTTTAATGGGAAAAGGGAGAATTAGAAGAAAGTGTGCTTCTTGTGCTTAGTGCTCAATCCATGTCACAAACTCAGTAGACATTTTCTCTTGTTACCATCATGACGATGGCGAGTCATTATGAAGGGCCTGTAGTATTTCCCCTAAATACTGTTTTAAATAAAAAAGCAAAAGTTATTTGAGATTTAAAAAAAAAAACCCACACTGAATAAAATGGAGTAATGAATGACCCCCACCCACTCTGTGAATGTGTCTGTGTTGTGGAGTGGGCAGCTCCCTGAAATCTCCTTGTGCCCTTTCCAATCACTGCTCCCACAATCCTGAGTACCATCACTATATAGGCCCAAGCTCTAAGGGAAATCATTGTTTTAATCGTTGCCTAAATCAAGCTAGAGATTATCCCCAGCAACTCAGATCAATCCCCCATCTACCCAAAGGTAATGGCTCTTTTAATTTATTGTAATAATCTGAGGTTTTGTATTTCTGTAGGTGGAATTTTACAGACCATACAGGGTGTGTGATTCTGGGTCTGGATTGTTTTATTCAACCACATGCTTGTGAGACTCCTCCACGGTAGCATGTGTAGCGGATGTCTTTCTTTTTTTTTTTTTTCTCATTGTGTTGTGTTACTGCACTGTGTGAAGGTTCTATGATGCATGACTCCTGCTCATGAGCAGTTGTGCAGCTGTGGTGTTTCTCTGTTGTCAGTAATGCACAGGGACATTCTTGCACACACTTTGTATAGCACATGTACCTATTTCTGATTTTATATTTTTAAGATAAAATGGGCTAGACTACCGGGATCATACACAATTAATTTTAGTAAATGATACCACAATTTCAATATTATACAAATCCTCCCCAGGACAGCAGTTTAGGAGAGTTCTGGCTGTTCTACATTCTCACCAAAATCCATGATCACAGAGGTTTCTTTAGGGCAGCCATTGTGGTGGTATGTAGTATTATCCCAGTGGACCTTTGATTTGCATTTCTTGCTGTGAAGATATTGTCTCTGACAGGAGTCTCTCCCACATCTCCTTTAGGCAAATGTCTGCTTGTCACTTGACCTGTTTTTCTACTGCACTGTCTTTCTTTTTCTTATTGATCAATGTGATGTTTAGAAAATATATTATAGATATATACCCTATGTTACATATAGGTATGCACACACATCCCATGTCACATATAGGTATGCACACACACGCTATGTTACATATAGGTAACCACACACACCCTGTGTTACATATAGATATGCACACACACCCTGTGTTACATATAGATATGCACACACATCCCATGTTACATATAGGTATGCACATATACCCTATGTTACATGTAGGCAAGTACACACACCCTGTGTTACATATAGGTAAACACACACACCCTATGTTACATATAGGTAAACACACATACCCTATGTTACATATAGGTAACTACACACACCCTGTGTTACATAGAGGTATACACACACACCTTGTGTTACATATAGGTATGCACACACATCCCATGTTACATATAGGTATGCACACACACCCTGTGTTACATATAGGTATACACACACACCCTGTGTTACATATAGGTATGCACACACATCCCATGTTACATATAGGTATGCACACACATCCTATGTTACATATAGGTATGCACACACATCCTATGTTACATATAGATATGCACACACATCCCGTGTCACATATAGGCAAGCACATACACCCTACGTTACATATTTATGTACACACTTCTACTCTATGGTTTCTCTTCACTTTTTCTAATGATATCTTTCAAAGCTGAGAAGTTTTAAATTTTAATATTCATTTTCTATAAGTTTTTCTTATGGCTGATATTTTAAATGCTCTGTTTAAGGAGTTATTATTAACCCAGTGCGGTGACAGCATTTGCCCAGGTTATCTCCTAAAAGGTTAGTTTTTCCTTTTCACATCGGAGTTTGATTTTTAAGAGTGGCACAGGTAGAGGTAATGAGTCTCTTTGACCACGTGAGGAGCTGACAGGCTCAGCACCATTAGTTGCAAAGGCCACCATTTCTCCATTGCAGAGTAAGGACACCACTGGAAGAAAATCTGGCAGCCATGTGTCTGGTCTCACCTGGATTTTAGTCCATTTGGCTTATTTGCCTGTTGGGATGCCGTCGTTATTCTCTCTTAATTCCTGTAACTTCGTGATAGATCATAGGATTTGGCAATGGGAGTCTTCCTGCTTTCATTTTGTTCAAGGTTATATTTACTAATGTCTTGCCAATTTTACATCCCTCACCCGATACCTGCTGAGATTTGGATTCGGATTACAGCCGTATTGGGGAAGAGAAATGTTGTTTTTAAACAAAAATTATGGTAGAGTCCTTCATCTATTTCCAACTTCCTTAAATTCTTTCCGTAACGTGTGTGTTTCAGTGTAGATGCCCTAGGCATCATTCACTTGTATTACCCTTGTATACACTGTGTTTGTTTTAGATGATCACATGTGGTATTTAGAAATTTTCAATTTTCTAAATCTATGGATATTGCTATATAAAGTTCATTTCCAATTTCAAGAACAGACATGAGCTAGGTGTAGTAGTGCACACCTCTAATTCTAGCACTTGGGAGGAAGAGGCAGGTGGATCTCTGTGAGTTCAAGGACAGCCTGTTGTTATATGTAGTGAATCCCAGGACATTCAGAGCTACGTAGTGAGACCCGGTCTCAAACAAAACAAACAAACAAACAAACAAACAAACAAAAAACAAAACAAAACAAAACAACAAAAAAGACATGCTTCAAATTCTTTTTTTCTTTTTTCTTTTCCTTTTTTCTTTCTTTTTTAATCTTTTTTCTTTATGATTTTATGATTATGTTGGCTGAAAGATTTATGTTTCCCCAAGCAACACGAACTTACATTGACAAGAAAATTCACTTTCCAAATATACACTATAATTTCTTACACTGAGAGATTTAATTTTTTTTCTTTTTTTTTTTTTATCAAGCCATAGAAGGAAGTTATCTCCAAAGACAGAGGACTGAAAAAATAATTACAAGTTTGCACAGGAACAGGCAGGAATCCTCTCGTACAGCAGTGATTTCATGTGATTTATGACAAGTATCTATTTCCCCAAATGTAGTTAGATGCTTCATTCAACAGAATCACCAATATCACCTGAGATGCCACTATTTAAAGAAGAGATGATGAATGCTTCGTACATAGATCCCATGGCTACCTCCTGCCATCAGGACAGACCTGACTAATCAATCATGGCATTCTCTATTGTGAAACTCGGAAACTTACTATTAACTGGTTAGATTTATCATGAAAATAGGAACTATTTGTATCCATAGAATTTCTGACTGTGTTTATCTCCACTACATCCTTGGGGCACCACAAATTCACTCTTTCCAACACGATCATCTTCTTTCTCCCACCCTGAATTGTCCCAGAACTGGGATTGGATCAGTGATTGACTGATTCATTGTGGGGATGAAGACATAAGACTGCAAAGGCTTAGATGCTCTTCCTTCTGCTATCCTAGAGATTTTCTCTTTAGGAAAGAGCTTCCTGGGCAACTCAATTAGAGACTGGAGGTTTGGTGGCTCTGAGCACAGGCCAAGGTCTCCAAGCTTTCAGCAGCTTGTTTTTAGCCTCAGAACATCATCTTCACATCGAGAGAGAAGAGGGTAGTAATTTCCTCTCAGTATGCAAACACACCATTTACTAACCTGGAATAGGGCCTGTTAGGCAGTCAAAAAATCTTAAATTCCTGCCATAGATGGGAAGAGTACATTTTAAAAGATTGCTTTGTCTAGGTCTCAATGTCCTAAATTAATGTGAGAATCGCAGACAAGGCAACCAACAAAGAGAAAATATTTTTCAATGTCAAGTGTGCAGTGAGTTTGAGATGTTCCTTGCAGTGTACCCTGTGACTTCACTGCAGCCTTGGCTCTGAACACAGACCATGAACACTATGCTCTATGTGTGCCACCATGCTGTCTGGAATGCCTTAGATAAGATATGAGACTATTGCATGTTAGGAGTTGTAGTATTTTTAATTGTACACACCGATTTCCTGTTTTCATAGAAACATAATAGCTTAGTTATGAAAAAAATGACTTTTGATATTTTCCTACCAATTACTTCAGCTTGTAAATGTCCAATTGCTATTTTAGTATAGGATTGTATTGTGTTAAAAATGCTCCTTGAAGTGCTGGGGATGTGGATCAGTGGGCAAAGTGATTGCTCTGCAAGCGTGAGGACCTGGGTTTGTGCCTCCAGCACCTCTGTAAAAGCTGGGCATGGCGATGCATGTCTATAGCCCTAGTGCTGTTGGCAGAGACAGGTGGTTCTTTGGCCAACCTGTCTAATGGAAATGACGAGCTGCGGGAACAATGGGAGATCCTACAATAGAGGAAGACAATCAACGTCAACTTCTGGCCTCCAGTCTGTCTGTCTGTCTGTCTGTCTGTATCTCTCTCTCTCTCTCTCTCTCTCTCTCTCTCTCTCTCTCTCTCTCTCACACACACACACACACACACACACAAACACAATGCTGCATAAGTTGCTGATTGAATTTCATAAAAATAACTATATGAATTTTGACTTGGGATTAAGACAAAATTCCCAACAATTTCTGAAATGGCCTCCAACATTCTTCTGCCATTTTGTGCTACATGTTCATGTGAAGAGGTGGTGAATTGGTGAATGCAAAGCATTGGTGAATATAAAGTCAAAATACAGACAAACTCTGAAAAATGTGGAAGATGCCTGTGTCGAATACTCATCCCAGACTTAATTCTTTACCTAAGAATAGATAAAATACCTTATCTCATTACTATACAAATTTGCTTTCTTAACAAATAATTATCTTAAGATAAATTTCTTAATGATTTACTAGTAGTGAATGTTTGACTTGTATACCTATTTCATAAACCTGGGATTATGTAAAAATTTCTTAAGCAAAAGGAAGCCATGAGTGGAAAAAAATTTAGAAGCCTTAGTCTAGACTATAGTAAATCTTTAAAATTCTTTTGCTCCTTCTTGGAGGCCATAATTATTGGGTTCAGTTCATAAAGTACTTGTTATTTTCTGTTGAATACTTTAGTTTTGAACAAATGCTGAAAAATTCTTAAATTCCCAGTTTCCTTTCTCTGTACTTGCTACTCACTCCCACCCCCTTCCGGCTGTGCATGAGTATCACCTACAACTCCGTCATAAATGCAGATTCTCAGGTCCCACCCCAGACTGTCTTTGGAGGGGGCCCCGATGTAGTGGGTAGCTATTCCAGCTTTGATCTGGAAGTTCTAACCCCCATTGAGACTTCGGCAACTGTCACGCCTACAAGGCAGGGCCAAGGGAGGCGCCTGGAGACCCCAGATCTGGATGGGCCAGTGCACTCTCTCTGTTCCGGGACCCTGGACAGTGGAGGTGGGCCAAGTAGAGCTCCAAGAGAACACCGCTGGACTGCGATACACCTTCCCCAGACCCTGCAACCTACCTATCCCTTAATTTGTAAGTTACACCATTAAATAAATCTCCTTTTAACTACGTGGAGTGGCCTTAATAATTTCACCAATACCCCACTCTGCAGGAAAATCTGGCACACGTGAGTCTGAGCAGCCCTGTTTCAGAGTTGTCTTTTTCTCGCTGTGTGTTGTTCTCCTGGCTCTCCTGAGCTCTCTGTCTTCCAGTCGCTATGCAGAGGTGAAAATATGGTTGAGCACAGGAAAGGGCATGAAAGCCAAGGATGGAGAGGAAGCCAGTGGCCCTCACAGCCCTCTGCTACTTGCTGGCATCCACCTGGCCCTTTCCAAGCAAGCCTGACTCAGGCTTTCGGCCCTGTGTAAGGAAGTGAAGCAGATTAGGGCAGTAGCAGGCAGCTGGTCTTAGACTGCTCCAAGTGAGAGATATGGGCAGACAGGCAGCCCTGGGCTGGTTCAAACTGAGTTGGCCATGGCTGCACTCACACCTCTTTCTATATTGATATTGAACCATTCCAGGCCAACGTTTTCCTATCAGACCTCTTCCCATGGATCATAACCTCATGACATAGCAAATTACAAAACAGAAGAAAAACTGCAGTTGTAATCTCGCCTGGGGAAAAGGGACCCAAGGTGAGATTATCTGCTATCAAATACAGGACAAGATGTTTCCTATCTGCTGTCAAATACAGGACTTCAGGCCTGGAATTTAGTTTGAAGTCAATGGAGAAAAACATTTTCCTCCTAACAGATTCTCCTTAGGAAAAGAACGATGTCACTAAGTCTAAGAATAAAAGCTTTGCAGTTATCTACCTCATCAGTGGTGTTTGTTTTCTCTCTACCTTCATATGTTGCTTTAGGTGAAAATAATGATGGTTAATTCCAGGCATCACTGGGTTTCACTGAGTGACTGACTGTGATGGAGAAATGCAGGTTGATGCTTTTAGTCATTCGGAGAGGGGGCGTGGTGCTAATTTATGTCTAGTAAGCTTTTATTGGACACTTGCTGGGTCTAAGACACTGCCAGAAGGTAGTGGTACCAGAAGTGAAAAGAGCATCCCACCCAAAGTGTTAAGAGCTGGCTTTAGATCTTGACTTTGCTGATTCCTAGCTGTATGCCACTTCACTGTCCAGAGGCTAATTTCCACCTGTAAAATGGTTTGCATTCAGCACACAGGACTGCTGCAAAGGGGCACTGAAAATCAGTACTCGTACAGATATAAGGTGGCATCATAGCGTTTGAGTCACTTTCCTTGTCTTGTCAGTGGACATTATCCTGTGGCCAGGTTAGCATAGTGCTGACTCGATAACTGTTTGTGGAATAAAAGAAAGGAAAACAGCGAAGAGAGCCGCATCCAATGAGAAGGTCTTTGGAACCCATGATTCGTTTTCAGCTCTCCTGGAGCAAAATTCTGCGACGACAATGAGATAAACCATCTGGGCTTGCATGAAAGCTGTCTTGGGCCAATGGTGAGATTTGCTGATTCATCTTTGATCAGGCTGGGCACAAACCCATATTCTCTTGACCACTGACTGTTGAGCTTTGAAAAGGCCCTTCACTTCTGAAGATGGATGTATTACTTCTCTCCTGCCCACTCCACTGAGCTGTTACAAGGATGAAACTAGACAGGTGTGACTGGGCCTTGGAAATTGTAATACACATCACAGACAAGATGCTTTCCTCTCTCCATTTTGTGCCCTCTCATCCAACCCTAGTCTGTTAAATAAGAGACTTAAGGGATGACTCCTGCTGATTTTGCTGGTTAACCCTCATTAACATGGAAACCACTTGTGGAAAGTTGAAAGACATTTCAGAACAAGGACAACAACTAAGTGTCTGTCCTAGACACCTTTAGTAGAAAGTTCGAAGTAAAAATGGCAAAAGAGTTGGTGAAAATATTGTTGGAAAGAAAGAGAATGGAACTAAAGAGCACTACCAAGTGAGTATGGCAGAAAGGAGAACAGGTGGATGGGCAGGAGCCCGTGGCTGATGGTAGAGCCCACGCTTGATGGTGGCAGCTGTGGTTGCTAATGAAGGCCACAGTTGGTGATGGAAGCTGTGGCTGTTAAAGGCTGTGGCTAGGGGCGGAGACTGTAGTTGATGGTGGAAGCCGTGGTTGGTTGTGGATCCCAGGACTGGTGATGGAAGAGGCTATGCCTGCTGGCAGAAGCCATGACTGATAGTGGAGGTCACAGCTGATGGTGATGTGATAATGGTTGTGTTGATGGCAGAGGTTATGGCTGATAGTGCAGGCTGTGGTTGATGGTGGAGGTCATGGTTGGTGGTAGAGGCTGAGGTAGATGATGGAAGAGCAGATTCCTGTTAAAATGGGAGCAGAGTGATCTCCCTGGATGAAGAAGGCCTAGCCTATAAGAGGTCTGGGTGCTGTTCGTTAGGCAACATCTGCTTTTTGAATTACAATCTGAAATGTGCCCTTGTCCTATATGTGAGCCTCAGCAGAGGGTCACTTTTTCATGTATCTATCAGAGTCAAACAAGATGTCTGCAAACTAATGTGTTCACAGGGAAAAGAAACAGGGAGTTATGGAAACTGGAAAAACTGAAGAACTTACACCTGAGCTAGAAACAGCAGCTGTTCCAGTCCACTGAAATCTGATGGAACACCAGTATCTCTAGATCACTGACTTATTCAAAAAGTATGAAGTCTGGATTTGTTTGTGGTCCTGAGGATTGAATCTGGGACCTTATAAATGTTAGGCGGGCACTGGGCACTCCCCCACTGAAGTCTCTACCCAGCAGTCTAGACTTTATATTCATACTTCCTGATCTCAAATGTAGAAAGGCGATGGGAGAAGAACCAAGTATCTGATTTGCTTGTTTTCCATGCCTGCCTGATGCCCTCATGCACATTTCAAATCTGCTCTGAGGAGCTGGTGTGGATTTGTCCCAAGAACTGTAAGCCTAAGCCTTGTGAAGTCACTCATCTCAGAACACCGTGACGGCCTCTCTATTGGAATAGCTGCTTACTGTACTTCTCCTGGGAGCCCAGTGACGCAGCATGATGAGGATGCGCTTAGGTTCACAGTGGGAGGGCTCTGGGTCCAGGTCCCTGCACGTGTTTTTCCAGCTGGACGACGACCTTGCCTTAGACACTTAAATTTTCTGAGCCTCAAGTTTCTAATCTGACATGGAGCTAATTATACTCCGTTCTTCAAAGAAATGCTGTGAGGATTAAATGAAATACATATAAACTATTGTGACTATTCCTGGCACACAGCAAACATTGAAAAATAAACACTATCATTGTTAATATAACAACAGTTGAGTTGTTATTCAAACACTTTAGTTTACGCTTGCCAAACTTTCTTCTTTATAACAGCAACTTTTTCTCTGAGACTTTTAGTTTATATCTCCGGAGTCCTGGGCTCAGCATGGGTCCTCAAATGCAGAATCATGATGTTGGTCACCACCACCATCACCATCAGCATCACTACCATCAACCCCATGCTTGTTACCATCATTATCATCACCAGCACTACAGCCGTCATTTATCAGGTACCATTGCATCCCAGCTCCTGTCTTGATGTCATGTTCCATTCAATTTGTGAATTCCATTTGGCTTTGTGAATTGGGAGCCACTTTATAAATGTGGATGATGAAGTTTTAAGGAAGTAAATCTCTTGCTCCAAACCCCCAGAAAGGAGTATCAGAGGTAGGATTTAGACTCAGACCCATCTGACTGCAGACTGAAGTTTTTCATACATCACACTCTAGTAACTTGGGAAATATGTGATGTGATGGAACTTGCAGATTATGTAACTGGTCTTGGCTAGCTGGGCATTCTGAGGTGTGTGTCTCTTTGCCTTTTGGTACATTGCTATCCTTTCACCTCTTTCAGACCACTGATGGCAGTTTATTTATAACTAAGAACTGACAGTCTGTTTATCCAGATAGCTCTTTAGAAGGTTTCGGTCTGTGGTTCTGCTGCATCTCTGAAGGCTAATGGTAGAGAGCCAAAGCCATGCTCTGTGTGTCGCCCAATTAGGCACAAACACAGCAAACTGTTGCTCTTTCAGGGGGAGAGGCAGCCATGCTGCTAGAGAGGTCAGTTCTAAGCATGACCTCCAGAGTGGACAGACAAGGGTTACCTTTCAAGCTCATGTTCTTAGTTGTAATTAATTCCCCCCAAACAATTCAGTGTGTCACAGATATTACTGGATAGTTGTCTGTCTTGGGTGTCTTCCAGAAAGTAAACTTAGTTTGCAATCTCTGCCACAAGGATATGGCCCCACTTGCCACGCTCTACCACACCAAAACAATCTCCTTAAGCTCCAGTGGCCTTTCAGCCAGGCAGGCCACTAAGACAGAACAGCTACTGTTAATAGGTGCTATGCCAAACACAAGATACGTGCTAACAAAGGAGGAATAGAATCCTGGCTGTTGAATAAAAATGAGTGCCTCGATGTTAGAGGGAGAGATGAGATCAATTTGGCAACCGGTTGGGTGCCTAATATCTGGAAACTGTGTCCCCATGTGACCTTGAGCTTCTGAATGCCTCTGCACAGCAACGGAAACACTCTGTCAGCAGAGGCAGTGTGGCTTGGGGAACAGGTTAGCCAAATTCACCATAGCCTCTGAGTGCCTAGGCCTTCCACTTCCGATAGGGTCAAAACGCCCAGGCTTGTCCTCCAGCTTTGCCACGCACTAGCTGTATGGCTTGAGTGGAAAGGATAATTCCTCTGACGTCACTTTTATTATGCACAAAACTGGGAAAGTACTAAACCGCTTCCAGAGTTAAACAAGGTATGCAAAGTACCGAAAAATGTTAGCAAGAACAACGGGCACAAATATGTTGGCACATGCTGAAGCAGGACAATCTAACTAGGCTACATAACAAGAAGAATCTGTTCCCCAAAATAAAAATAAAAAATAAAATTGAACAAATAATAAAATTAATCAATATTAATAATGCCATTCATTGGTTCTAGGGATCAGTGCTAAGTCCCGTTTTTGTCTTTTTTATTTCACTTTATTTTTTATTTGTTTAATGCTGCATTCACCCTGGGGGTGATTGCATTCTTCCATGACTCTAAATACTATCTCCATACTTGCACCTCAGAGCCTTCACTCTTATGAACTTCACACACATATACACAAACATGCACACACACACACACACACACACACACACACACACACACACGCACAGACCACACACTTATTTGTGTTGTTTTACACAGACATTTAATGAGCCTTTAAAACTCTCCCAGCCCATCGTCCAACACCTGTTTATTCCTTACTCCACCAAGCTTTCTTTTTAAGCCCAGGGATGTCAGTTTTATCTTTCATAATGCTCAAGCCAAAAAGCTTGGCTTGGCACCATCTTTGACGCCTTCTCACTGTCCCCTGTCTCTTCCCCAAGCCAGCCCTGCCTGTATGCTCAGGGACATTCAGAATCCAAGAATTTCTCCTGACACCTATCACCTGAACCCCGGCCATCACCTCCTTTCTCCCCATGGCTCAGGCCTCCTCCCTGTCACTGCCCTTCCTCACTGTGCTGGTTAATCTTAACGACTTGATTAACCTGAGAAATACTTGTGAAATCAGTGAAACACACCTCTAGGGGTGCCTGTGATAGTGTTTCTAGAAATAATTCAATCGTGACGGCTCCGATAAAATGAAAGGATCACTCTTTCAAAAAGATGCATTGTGTGATGACATTGTTGGGGGTGTGTGTGAAAAGTAGGGACTATGATCTAGTTGGGGGTGTGTTTTGTTCCAACTTTGACCTTTCCCTATATTGCCCTTCCTTCTCTGTTTCCTGGCCAACTGTGATGGGAGCTGCTCTATTCTGTCATGTTTTCTCTGCCATGATTGATAGACAGCTTTGAAATGGTGAACCCAAATAAATCCTTCCTTCCCTGAGTTGTCCCCTTGGTCTTAGGCCATGACAAGTAAAAGCTTGATTAATACACTCCCCTTCAGTTTGATCTCACACCAAGCTGAAAAGATCTTGTTAAAATTGAAGTTGCATCAGCATTCTGCCCTGCTTGGCAGCCTCCAAAGGCTTCCCATCACCCTGAGAATAATGCAAAAAATTTCCCCAAACTCATGAGTCTCCTTGCCTTGGCTCACAGCTGGCTGTTGACTTCATCTTCCAGCACCCTTGCCCTCTGTCACTGTACTCTACATGGTGTAGGTACCTCTTCTGGGCTCTTCACTTCCTGTTACTCCTGTTTTTTGTTTTTTGTTTTTTTTCCTGGATATCCAGTAGATCAGTAGGCAGCCCACTAAGAACATCTACCATTAATGGAGCTGGGTCATTAATTCCTCACATCCAAGCCACATGCTACCTGTATTAATTGCTTTGCTCACCCCTTTGACTAAATACGTGACATGATAGCTTGGAGGAAGAAGAATTTATTATGGTTTGTACTTTCAGAGGTTCTGTCCATGGTTTCTCAGCCTTTGTGCTTAGGCAGAGCATCATGGAGGTGGTAGCACTCAACAAAGACTTGTTGTGGAACAATCTTTTTGTATACTATGAATATGTATTATGCTCATTGCCTAATAAAGAGCTGATTGGCCAATAGCTGGGCAGGAAGAGAATGAGCACAAGAGCCAGACTAGGAGGATTCTGGGAAGAGGAAGGGCAGAGTCAGAGAGTTGCCAGAAAACACAGAAAAGCAAGATGAGAATGCCATACTGGGAAAAGGTACCAAGTCATATGGCTAAATATAGATAAGAATTATGGGTTAATTTAAGTGTAAGAGTTAGCTAGTAATAAGCCTGAGCTACCGACCAAGCAGACCAAGCATTCATAATTAATATAAGCCTCTGTATGGTAATTTGGGAAATAGCTACTGGGTATTTGGGAACAGATGGGCAGGACAAGAAATTTCCGTTTACAAAGGCTGTTTTTCATTTCTTGGTAGATAGGAAGGAGAGAGATGAGAGGGAAAGAGAGAGAGAGGAGAGAGAGTGAGAGACAAGATATATCCAAGGACCAACTCAGTGGCCTACTTCCAGCTAGCTCCCACCTCCTATGAACCTCCCAACATGAGTCTGTGTTTGAATATGACATTTCATATTGAAACCAAACACAGCCAGTCAGCGAGGTTTTCCATGTCTCCAGCTAAAGGCTAAGTCTACCTCTCGTCTTTTTAACCCTCCCACCCATTATTTTGCCTTGGGTTTCTTCATGGCTTGTACTCCCTTCTCACAGCATATGTTTTTGCCCCTTGGGACCTAAAGAAGCTCCAGGTGGGCAGGGTTTTGTTCTGTTCATGGATGCATTTCATCTAATAAATACCATCTTGTTGTGAAAAAAAAAAAAAGAAGGGGAGATGTAGGAAAGAGAAACAGACAAGGCAGGGGAGAAATCCACCATGAGGCTCATTTTTCCTATCTCTACACAGCTGGGGTAGCTCCCTCCAGCACAAATATTTCATGTCTATTCATCCACCAGGCCAGAAGTTTTCTCACTCACTGACACCAGCTGTGTGTCATAGCAGGTCCAGATCCTTCTGAAATCCAGATTCCTCTTCCCAGTACATCAACCCAGGCGCCACTCCCTGCCTGCCAACACCCACGGTCAGTCTGATGAGCTGAATCAGATCAGACCATCTTTGAAAACAGTCTGAAGCAGATTTCAAACCTGCTCCCTATCAGCCCAGTGTGAGTTCCTTTCCATCAACCCGATGTCCTGGGGGGCTGCTCCTTTCTGGCTTTCTTGCTCTGCTGTCTGGGTTTGGTCAGTAGGAGGAGATCAGAGGTGGGAAGAGAAGGGAGCTGCAGTGTTTTGCACCAGCTTCTTCCCTCTTCCCAGCACCCTCCAACTCTAGTCCCGTAGATAGATAGCTCTGGCCCCTACAGGCTCCCACAGCAGCCTTCTCTGCAGCGCTGGGGTTGCCAGTCCTGAAGCTTCAGCCTCCCTAGCTGGCTCTGATCACTCTGAAAATAATTTCTCCTTCGTTAACCTGCCAGGACCTTGAGAGTAGCAAGGCTATTTCCTCTGTACTTGAAAGGAGCTGGTGAGAGGCACAGTCCCTGTTTCTCTGAGCACAGACTTGCAACTCTGCAATGTCTGTTTGCTTTTTTGGAGCTGAGCATAGAGGCCTTTCACAATCTGGGGGGGGGGGGGGAGGAATCAGCGAGTTCTTTTTTACACAGTTTACTTCCGGTGAAACAAAGACTTCCTGGGGAAACTTCCACAGATTGATCCACAGTGGAAGTTATGCCAATTCATACTCCAGGGTGGAGCTCAGCGAGCTCCGGCTGAGTGTTCAGTTTTTTGTTTTTTTTTGTTTTTTTTTTTGGTTTTTTCGAGACAGGGTTTCTCTGTGTAGCTTTGTGCCTTTCCTAGATCTCGCTCTGTAGACCAGGCTGGCCTTGAACTCAAGTGTTCAGTTTTAATGTTCTTACTGTTTAAAAGAAACTCTTCACTCGCCGTCTGCTCTGAGCAGGTATGAAAAAGCTCTCTGCGTGCCTTTCTTAGGACATTTGGAATTCCTTGTCTGTGCTCAGAATAGTTCTGCACATTCTTGAAGAAACAAGCCTTTAGTCCAGAAAGCTGGGGGATGGCCGGTGGCAGTGGGCCCGGAAACATGTTATCACGCACGTAAACTAAGAAACCAGATCATTTTAAACTTGAGCAAGTTAAATATAAAAATGAAGTGAAGCATAGCCCAGTATTGTAGATGGGGATTGTAATACCAAAAAAGTAAAAAAATTAAAGGAGAGAGAGAGAGAGAGAGAGAGAGAGAGAGAGAGAGAGAGAGAGAGAGAGAGAGGGAGAGTAAATGTGTGAGGAGGATTGAAAGAGCTTGAGGGGAAACATTGAGTTAATAAAGAGATATTTCATTCCTTTCTTCTAGTACTTTTGCTAGAGACAGGAACCTATCTCTGAGGATATATGTCTTTCAAAATAAAATATCCCAGAGAATCTGGGCTCTCAAGCCTTCACAACAAAGAATAAGTAAGTTTCCTTTATGGTGTAAAAGGAACTCAATCCTCAGATGGGGAGCTGAGAGAATGGAAAAGGCTTGGGGGATTCTCTATGCTCTTTCCACCCACATGGAATGGGGAGTCTGTGTGTCAAACCACACAGGGCATAAGATGAGGTCACCAAATAGCAGTCTCCGGTCCTTGGGAGGGACAGTGAGGGCAGGAACCCTGCTGACTTTGACAATGAAGTCTTGACAGGAAAAGCACCCCCACCAGATGCTGAATCACCCATCAGAACTCTCACCGGCAGCCCAGGGGTCTGTGACTTGAGACAGGGCCAGGATAGCAATACTTTTGTTTCAGTAGACATGCGAGAGTCTCCCTAAGACTAAGCAAGCTGCAAGATCTCCCTGTCTTTCTGTCCCCGAGAATCCTTGTGCCTTTGAATTAGCACTGAGGGCCTCCTCCTCTTCCAGCAGACTGCTAATATTTCCTTTTTAAATAAATATTTCAACTCACACATAAAAAATAAAGATTGTACATACTAAGGATTACCAGGTAATGCTATGATAGACATAGATATTGTGCATTGTTTAAATAGAGATAAACATATCTGCCTCCTCATATACTCGATAATGAAGACATCAGTCTGCTGTCTTTCTGCCTTTGGAAATGTACAGTACATGTCTCTGATCAGAGCATCTCACTGTACACCAGAACTCTTGCTGCTGTCTGCTCTAACTCAGGACCCACTGACCAACCTCTCTGCTCCCTCCCATCCCCACTGTTCCCGGCTTCTGTAACTACCATTCTCCCCTCAACTTCTGAGAGAGACCTTACGAGACTTTAGTATACTTCATCCTTCTGTGTGTCAGTCTTTCGTCAGCAAACAAAAGCTGCGTGCCACATTATGTTTACTCTTGGTTTTTCTCTTAGGAGCTAGTGCAATGTATCGTATTTCTCTTTTTGCTTTGGTAGATAGGGATCTTACGGAAAATTCAATAATATTTGGTGTTTTTAGTCATATCCTCAAAGTATATTCCATTCATACATATAATATCACTACCACTACACGTGTTATGCTAGGCATCATTAACCATTCCCCATGTTCTGGTTCTAATTGGTAAACTTTTTAAAATTAGTATTTAAAAGTCAGTATGCAAAGTGGTTTCGTCATGGCATCTTCATACATGTATCTCTATGTTTGGTTCTTATTCATCTGTATCTCTATGCTTGGTTCTCATTCATCTGCATCTCTATGCTTGGTTCTCATTCATCTGCATCTCTATGCTTGGTTCTCATTCATCTGCATCTCTATGCTTGGTTCTCATTCATCTGTATCTCTATGCTTGGTTCTCATTCATCTCCTTCCCCCAGTGGCCGGCTCCACTTCTACTGTCCTATTGCATGTGACCCTTTGCCCTCTCTATGTCCCCCTCCTATAAGATCTCTTCTCATTCATGATCCACTTTCTCATTTTATGTCTTACAAATTCACATATATAAACACACATGTATGAAATGACATGTAATTTTAAATCTAAGTTCTGCACATGAGAAAAAAGCGTGATGTTCCTTTCTGGGACTCGCTTATTTCGCTTAACACAGTAATTTCTAGTTCTATCCAGTTTCCCTCAAGTGTTATGATGTCATTAAAGCTGCACAAGATGCCACTGTGTATATATCTCTTATGTCTTCATTCACTCACCTGTTTTTGGATAGCTGGGCCAGCTCTGTTTCCTGGGTATACATAGATGTTCAGATATCTCTGTGGTGTATTTGCTTAGAGTATGTCAGGAATATAGCCAAGAGTGGTATAGTTGAATGATATTGTAGTTCTAGTCTCAGGTTTTTTTTTTTTTTTTTTTTTGTTTGTTTGTTTGTTTGAGACAGGGTTTCTCTGTGTAGCTTTGTGCCTTTCCTGGAACTCACTCTGTAGACCATGCTGTCCTCGAACTCACAGAGATCCACCTGGCTCTGCCTCCCAAGTGCTGGGATTAAAGGTGTATGCCACCACCACCCGGCTAGTCTCAGGTTTTTATGAGGTATCTCTATACTAATTTCCATAGTGACAGCACTAGTTTACATCCCCTTCCAGTAGTGAGTATGGGTTCCTCTTTTCCACATCCTTACCATTATTTCTTGTCTTTTGTTTTCTCTATGATAGGTATTTTGACTGGAGTGTGATAGGATATGAAAGCAGTTTTAATTTACATTTCCAGTGTTTTGTTTAATTTTTTTTGCAAAACTTATTGAATGCAAAGCCCATGCAGAATGCACTGTACAAATAGCTACATGGGGTTTTATCCAGAGTAGGGTAGAGGGAACCATGTCCATAAACATGGCTCCTCTTTTCCTTTGTGATCTTAGGCAAAGGAAGATTTCTCAAGTTGCAGGAAACATTAAGAAGGAAGGCTGGTATAACTGACTATTACATTCATTTCTGTAATTTTTTTTAAAAAAAAAACCACCCTAAATGAAATCAAACTATTGAGTGAAGATATTTGTAACCCTTATAATAAGAAAAGAGCCTGTTTCTGGAACAATTCATTGCAAATGAATTAGAAAAAGATAGAATACCATTTTAAAAGGTGGATAAATTACAAAAGCCATTTGTGGATGAGGGAAACTTCATGGGGCAGTGAAGCTATGGAAAGGCGGTCAGCCTTATTCAGAGTTAGGAAATTATAATTAAAAGAGTAATTTCAGCAGATAGGCAAATGTTTTAAAAGTTCTAGTAAAGAATATTGCTTCAGAGATTGTGGGAGAACTCTGCTGTGCCTCTGGTGTCTATGTAAACAGAGCACCCTGAAGAGCAGCTGGCTATGTCAAGAGAACATGGGAGTGCTCAGCCCTGAGGCAAGAGCTTTCCCTAGATGTTTGTAAATACCTGCACATGCATATATATAATTTATATGCATACATTATAAAACACAAACATATTTGTGTGCATATATATACATGTATATATTCCTAGAGATGATACATATTTAAGAGAGCTCCAGATAGCAGTGTTTGTAACAGCAGAAACCTTGAAAACATGTTGTAATTGTTCATTTGTGCTGCTATAGTGCATAGTGCAATACCTCAGATTGGCTAATAGATGAATAAATGTCAAATCTCTCACAGTTCTGGAGGCTTGGAAGTCCAAGATGATGGGCCCATCTTTGCAGAGCATCTTTTCCTGAATTATTTATTCATTGACAGGAGCTGGGCAGGTAAGAGGGTGAGAGGGAGCTGAATTGGTTTCACAACAAAAGCAACTCTTATAATAATGAACCTATCCCTGTGGTGGTGACATTAATCCACTCAAGGCAGAGCCTTCATAATCCTACACTCTTCTTCAGAGACCCAACTTTCAGCACTGTTTTCTTGGCTGGCCATTAGGTTTCTAGCACACACACACACACACACACACACATAAGTATCAACATACTAAGTTGCAAATTTGCCATGGCGTATGCATTCAGTTATCCAGCGAGACAAGTCAGATCTACAAATAATAATGTGAATGAATCCTGGAAAACAGAACGGGAAGGACAACCTGCAAAATGAAAGACTTACTGTATTACACAGTGTGCAGATGACACAGTACCTACATGCTATCTGCCTGCTCCTGATGGAGCCAAAGTGTAGAAACCAGACAGGAAGGATTTCTGCCACTCAGGGCAGTGGTTCCCATGCAGAAGAGCAGAGGAGAGAAGAGATGTATGGTAACAGGGTATAGAACATTCTTGTCCTCCTCACTCAGCAAAGATTTGAATTAAGGATGGGAAGCTATTTATATTTGTTAAGTTTAGATGGTGGCTAAATGGATTTTCACACTGTTGTGTGTCTTTGAAAATTTATAATAAAAATCACACGTTTCCATAGAAACCATTCTTCAAGTGAAATTAAGTTATCTCTATAATATATGGCACAATTTCTCTCAACCATCATCATTACATATATATATATATATATATATATATGTAATATATTTGGTTTTTTTTGGTTTTTCGAGACAGGGTTTCTCTGTGTAGCTTTGCGCCTTTCCTGGAACTCACTTGGTAGTCCAGGTTGGCCTCGAACTCACAGAGATCCGCCTGGCTCTGCCTCCCCAGTGCTGGGATTAAAGGCGTGCGCCACCACGGCCTGGCTTTTTTTTTTTTTTTTTCTTATCCAAGGTCTCGTGTATTCCAAGCTGCCCTCAAACTCACTATATATTGGAGAATGACCTTGAACTTCTGATCCTCCTGCCTCTACCTGTCAAACGCTGGGATGGAAAGCATATGGCACCACCCTGATTTCTTCTGTGACAATGTCAACCCTGGGCTTCATGAGTGGCGGGCAAGCACCCTGCCAACCAAGCTACAGCCCTGGCTCTCCGTGTATTTCTTGATCTTTCCCTCTCATTATAAAGGGTTTGGCTACGTATGTCTGACTAGGGCACTGGGAGGATATATGTTTAAAATGTGAGGACATACGTTAAAGGACCCATCATGGGGTCAAACATGAGATCAGCATGTATGTTTCTACTCATATCATGCTACTTGAAGGCTTTCAAGAGCGGCTATGCATGTATGAATGCTAACTAGGTAGCTGGTAGCTCTTCATGTTCCTAGTCATCAACACACAAATTTATCCCATATCTGTGCATACCAGAAGCCAGTCTAGGGCAGCTCTCTCCACTGTAAGCTGCATAAGGTCTCAATAAAGGTATTGATTTTTGCCAAGCTCCCCCAGGCATCAACGTAGTACAGTTGCCAGCATCTGCGGGGTAACAGTCCTGCTTCCCTTCAGGGTTCATGATCATGGCTGTTCTTAGCTTCCAGGGCCTTCCCCACTCCATGGCTCACTACCCCCTTCACCTCCAGAAGTAGAAGGTGTGGGCAGGTGCCCTTTCACAGTTTCCTTCCTCTTTCTTCTCATCTGCCTAGACTTCTGTCTGACTTTTCTATCATTGTGAAGAGACACCATGGCCAATGCAACTTCTGAAGATAAAGTACCAAAAAGTAAAATAAAATAAAAAGCCCTGACATGACATCAGGAAATAAGGAATCTCCAAAGTGGGTTTTGATTTTCAAAGTGGGATCCTCTGGTGAGGTCTGTAGCTAGAGTTTTTCTGCCTGGCCCACAGTCAGGACAAATCTCTCTCACCTGCCAGTCCCACAGCCTCTCAGACCCGACCAAGTAAACACAGAGACTTATATTGCTTACAAACTGTATGGCCGTGGCAGGCTTCTTGCTAATTGTTCTTACAGCTTAAATTAATCCATTTCCATTAATCTATACCTTGCCACATGGCTTGTGGCTTACCGGCATCTTCACATGCTGTTTGTCATCGTGGCGGCTGGCAGTCTTCTCTTACTCAGCCTTCCACTTCCCAGCTTTATTCTCCTCCTTGTCCCACCTATACTTCCTGCCTAGCCACTGGCCAATCAGTGATTTATTTATTGACCAATCAGCAACACACTTGACATACAGACCATCCCACAGCAGAGGTCCATCAAGGAGTAGATACTACAGCAAATAACTGTAGGAGCAAATACCTGTGGATGTCTGTGGTGTCTCCCAGGGGTCAAGAACCCACTGCAAAGCCTCTGAGGTGGAAATATGTCTGGTGTCATTGAGGTAGAGCAAAAGGACCAGGACCCTGCTGGCAGTGGGATAAAGGGGTCGCATGGTGGGAGAGGATCCAGTGAGTGACAGGAGGGTTGAGTTACATAGGACCTCAGCTGTAACCTGGGTCACAGGAGTTCCAGGATCCGGTGTTTACGATGTGTGGCTTGGTGTGGCTGTTGTGCTGAGGACAGATCTCACAGAGTATGTGTAGAAGCAGAGTGGCTAGAAACCCTGGCAAGGTCTGACCCAGGGAAAGGTCACTGGAGAGGGTGCACTCTGGCTCTGCTTTTGCTGATACATTTGTTTGAATCAAGTACAAGAGACGTTTGGGGTCCTGTTAACTCAGATAGGGAAGTACAAGAATTTAACAGGTTAGATAGACAGAAGGAGTGGTGGGAAAAGTGAGAATTCACTTTGGACCTACTGAGTAAAAAAGAAAAACTCTATCTGATGCTACACTGAAGTGGAGATGTAGGCTTTTCATTGTCTATGAGTCTGGGGTTCAGGAAGGAGTTCTGGACTGGAGACAAGCTTCTTGGAGCTGTCAGTGTGAGATTAAAGCTGTGGGACGAAATGAGGTAATCACAGGAGAGAGAGGAGATGGAACTGCATGCCTGCTGTGCTCCAACTTTGTAGACAGAGAAGGACAAAACACAGCACACAGTGGTAGCCTGTAAGCTGGTGTTGAAGTCAAGACCTAATGACTGGGCTTGGTCACGTGGGGTTCAGTGGTGACCTTGATGAGAGTGTCTTTTTGATGAAGTAGGGGGGAAATGTGGCTAGAGTGGGCTTAAGACCTTGGGGATGGGCAGGAGTGGGAGGCTCTGAGTTCAATTCCGAGTACTGGAAGGGACAACAGGGAAATAGGCTATAGTCCTGGGGGATATTCAGATGTCGTCATTATTATTAAAGATAGAAGAAACAGCACGTCATGCTGGCTGCAGGGAGTGGCCTAACAGGAATGAAATGTTCTAATTATGTGAGCTAGAGGGAGGTCAGAATTTCTGAAGAATCCTTTCAGTACCACTGGGGGAATGGAAGCCAGTGCGAGTGTAGAACTAGGAGTGTCACCCATCAGTGAGGACATGGGAAGGGAACTCGTGAGTAGCTCTGTCATTTGCTGGTCAACTAGAAGGCATTTCTCTCCTTGGTCACTGCACTGACTGGAACACTTAGTATGTAGAGGGTTAGATTCTTTTTTCTTTCTTTCTTTCTTTCTTTCTTTCTTTCTTTTTTTTTTTTTTTTTTTTTGGTTTTTCGAGACAGGGTTTCTCTTTGTAGCTTTGTGCCTTTCCTGGATCTCTGTAGACCAGGCTGGCCTCGAACTCACAGAGATCCGCCTGGCTCTGCTTCCTGAGTGCTGGGATTAAAGGCGTGCACCACCACCGCCCGGCCCAGGGTTAGATTCTTGACCCCATGATAGCTACTGCTCATACTAAGGCTTCTAATCTCCACACATGTGTGCACACACATGTGTGTGTACAAATGTGCACACACACACACACACACACACACAACCATGAAAAGTTCACTCAGCACGTTAGAAGAGTGAGGCTCTAGGAAAAGGTAGAGATCCAATATCCTTATGGATTCAGGAGTGGGTTATTTAAAATAAGCACACAGTTGAAAAATCTACTAGTAACTCAAAGAGACATAGTTGGGGAGAGGAGAGAACAACTCAGATGAGCTGACTGCATCGGGACTTTACCACGTGTAAAGACAAAGTGAAATCATTCTGAGTTCTGCAGGAATGTCTTTTGGGTGTTCCAGTGGAGCATTCTGTTTTATTTCAGAAGATCTGTGTGGTGACCCCTCAATGCTTATGTCTTCTACACACTACACGCCAGCCTTGTTCAAATCCGTTCTCTTTGACTGAAAGAACCCCTGATCCATGGCCACAGATTATTCCCAGACTAAAAAAAAACAAACCCAGATCTCTACCAAGGTTCCTAGGGGCCTGAGAAAGAAGCCTGCAGCTCAGCTTTATGTCTGTACATCCACGTGAACAGAACAGGAAACGCACATATCGCAACCACGTCCAGCCAGTGGACTGTCTCTCCACATAACAAAAAGGGTGTGTTCAGTCTAAACAACACTTTTTAAATAGGAGATGTGTTTATTTTATATGTGCGTATGTGTGCCTTTGTGAGTTCATTCGTACCACGTGCGTGGAGGAGGTGACTGGGGAAGCCAGAAGAGGCCCTTAGACCCTCTGGAGCTGGAGTTACAGGTGGTTGTGAGCCGTCTGGCATGGGGGCTGGGAACTGAACCCAGATCCTCTGCAAGAGCAGCACACGCTCTTAAGTGCCGAGCCATCTCTCTAGCCCATAAATAATACTTTTCTGTGAAATAGCATATATTTCTAATTTGTGTGTGTGTGTGTGAAATCTAATGATATCAAAGCTCTGTGCAATGCAGAGCCAAGGCAAATGACAACAGAGTCTGTGGATGGGGGTTTACACAGGAAACCACTCTCCGACTCACTCATTGAGGTGATTTTACTAGATCACATGTTTAGGCATTTATAGCCCCCCCACGCCCCCAAATTACATTATCCAGAAAATGGGTGGGTAAGGGGTGCCAGGCTTGTCTTTTCTTTATGAGACAGCTCAAGGACAAGGAAACCAAGGGAATAAAGGAGGGGGATGATTGAAGCATGTCACGGAGGGAACCGCTGGTGCTGAGGCAGGCTGGGGTGAATCCACCTCATGCCCAGCAGGTCTTGCAGCAAGAGACATCAATAATGCACTGTACCTGTCTGGCTGCTGGTGGTTTCGAGCAGAGATTCTCAACCTTTGAGTCATGTTGCATAGAGAGTGTTTCGCATATCATTTCTGCTTGTGCTATGAGTGGGGACACTTTTGTGCTAGCTGATGACATCCCTTGTAGATGATTCTGAGCTCGGTCATGGCAGAGTCTCCCCTTTTTCTATTTGTCAGGGTGTTGGATGTGGCTACCGACTTCCCAGGTCTCCATTCCTCACATCCCCACGACCAGAATCCATGGAGTAAAGCTCAGGGTGACCTGCCTCTGACTTTTAGAAAGCAACATTCACGGACTTGAGCAAAGGGAGCGATAGCTCAGGGGAAGACACTGATTTATATTTCCTTGGAAGGCAAACCAGGGCTATGGTTTGACAGTGTGGACAGAAGGAATCTTCTAGATGTGTACTGGACTGATGTGAAATTGCAGCCACTGTCACTTTGCTACCATGAGTGACAGCTCTAGATGTAGCCAACAGAACAGAAAGAGAGCAGATCAAGAGGGAGTGAATGACTGCACATGCGCATACACAGCACAGACTCACGCATGCGCATCTTCATCTACCACGTATCTTTTAGTTACAGGAACTAATACACTCCACTTTTGAAGTCAGCTTAATGTTATGAACTTAATGCCAACACTGACTTGTATAACTAAACTTTCAGTGTTGTGGCTGAGGGTCTCTGCAGTCAAACATTCTAGCACTGAGCTATACCCCCAGGACTGAATGTGTAGCTCAAACTTGTGATCCTTCTACCTCCTCATCTTCAGCATATCCTCTCGGCATGTGCAACCGACAGGCTAAGGGTCTCTGGTTGAGAAGAAGGTCAAATCAAATGCAAATGCCTTAACTAATGCTACTAGGAACTAACTGAGGGCATTTAGAAGGAAGCCCTTGGGTTGGGGTACAGTAATACTTGTGAGGTGGCTCTAAGGAGACAGGGGGCAGGAAAGGCAAACTCCAGAGAGGGTTTCATTAGCTCTAAAATATATGCAGTTATTAGAGGGGGCTTCTAACCAGGAAGCTATGGATTCAGAGACAGCACGAGAGTGTATTGTTAGGACAGGAAGCTTCTGTGGACATTGGGTGAGAAACGCTAACCTTCCGAGCTCATGTCTGACTGTGCTGATGTCTAACAGTAAGCTTAGGGCAGGGCTATACAGCAAGTGAATGCAATTAACATTCATGCATAAAACAAAAAGCAAGTGTTCCAGGCATACATACAGCTAGTTGGTTTGTATGACTATAGGATATTTAATTTGTGTGTGTGTGTGTGTGTGTGTGTGTGTGTGTGTGTGTTGTGTATGTTCATACATGTATCTGTATCTGTGGAAGCCAGAGGATGTCAGATGTCTTCTATTGCTTTGCCCATTGCTTTTAACACAGGGTCCCTCACTCCACTTGAAGCTCACTGATTCGACTAGGCTGGCTGCCCAATGAACTCCTGGGATCCACCTGCCTCCCCTTGCTGGGCTTACAGGCACTCTCAGCCTTATCCAGCTTTTACACAGGGCTGGGGATGGGCTGGGGATTCAAACGCAGGTCCTCATGTTTGCATGACAAGAACTCTTACCCATTGACCCATCTCCCCAGCTCAAAGGTTATCTGAAGCAGCTTGTTAGGGGGACCTATGGCGAAGACTGTTAGTGTTGGTGGCTTTAGTTATCACCAATGAAAATGCAGCCCAAGTGGTTCTGGGCAACTCCTCAACTATAACTATGTTCATGAAAATTTATATATATATAATTTTTTTTTCTTTCCTAAAATCCGTCTGAGTCAACTCTGGAATTTCTGATAAAAACACATTCGATGAGTACTCTGTGTACATGTAGACAGAGAGAAGACAAAACTATTCTCTTGTTCTCCAGCTCTTCAGATAATAAGCCAAGGATCCCTTTCCAGGGGGTTCCTCTGTACAGGGAAGAAAGTTTCAACTGGATGGATGGGCAAGACTCTTGCCTGCTACGTGGGAGAGTGAGGGAGAAGACAGTGTGGTGGCCTGTCTCTGAGACACAGAGATGAAGCCTGGCATGGAGTGAAGGATGGACACAAACCAGAAACACTTCTGATTCTTGTTTTTCCAAACACATCTTTTGTTAGTATCGAAGCCAGCTGCAGGAACAGAAAAGGGTGAAGCGTGTTCACAAAACTCCAAGTGAGGCAATTTCTGTCTCCAGGTCCTGGGTTCTATCTTTCTGATCTTAGACTAGAAATGGGCAGTCATATACAGCATACATACATATCAAGTATGTGAGTGGTTAAGCCTCACAAACCAAGCCACTCTCTGGTTCCTTTTCTAGGGTAAGACAGGCCTGGGAACCTCCTAGAAGCTGCCCACCTTGAATGAACCAGTCTATTCTCCTTCCTTCTCTCCCCTCTCTTTCCTGCTGTCATTCAAGAGATGTCCAAGGAACTCTAACAAGCACCAAGACACACAGTAGATAATGGGAATGAAGTGACTGACAAGTTAGCCATCCAGGAGGAGTCAGAATTGACACATAGAAAGGTGAGTGTCAAGGGAACTCAGGTCCTGAGGGCAGGAACCCAACTGCACCTTCTTTGGTGGGCTTGGACTGGCTTCCAGTTACCATGAGGTAGGAGCACTTGCCAAATACCCCATCAGAGCCAGGACCCAGAGTTCTTCCACTCAAGGCTGTCTCATTCTAGGAACTACATCTCAGACACAGGAGGTCACTCTCATGATGTGGTTTGAGAACCCGGGGTGGTAAAGTTTCTAGGTTTTCTTTCATATCCTGTTGGGGAGGAAATTACCTGTTTATAAAAGACTGGTAAATGGTCAGATTTTCTTTCTAAATTAAAAGTTGACATTAAAAATGCTTTTTGAAAGAAATTCAGCACTTTAGTTATTCTAGTTCTAGTAATTGTCTTTTATATATCAAGAACACATAATAAACAAATGTGTAAAAGTAAGCCCATTGTAACACTATCTGTGATAGTAAAGACTTATGAATTATGTGAGTGTCTAATTACAGGGAGATGGCTGAGTAAATTATAGTATGTGCTGGAATACTTTGCAGCAATTAAAAGGATAATATGGAGATTTAGACACTTAGTTGTTGAGAAAAAAGAATGCTGCAAGTGATTTATGTGGCCTGCTATCAATAACAATTATAATTTAAAAATTAAACACATATATAAGTGCTTATCTTGTTATGTAGGAAAAGCCTGTAGTCCACTTCCCTTTCTGTTGCTGTGATAAAACATTCTGACCAGAAGCAACTCAGGGTCAGAAAGGGCCCATTTCAGCTTGTAGCTTATGGTCTGTCATTGAGGGAAGTCAAACCAGGAACTCAAGCAAGAAACTGATGCAGAAACCAGAGAGGAATGCTGCTGGGTGGCTTACATACAGGCTCATATTTAGCTGGCTTTCTTATGCAGCCCAGGACCACCTGCCTAGGGAATGGGCAGGTACTATTTCTTCTGTCTTTTAGGGACAATTTCATTTCATAGACTTTCCCACAGGAAGACTTCTTGGGATTCACATGCACCATTCCTGGGCTGTAGCAAGGCCCACCCTGATGCCTCTTGGTTTTCTTCAGAGGGACAGACTAACAGGCAGGCATGAAGGTCTACTTAGCTTCTTGGAGTGAACACTTTGTGAGTACTGTCCGGTGGCCTTTGCTCCAGTCTCTTAGCTAAGACAGTTATCACGATGAACAAAATGCTTCCAGTATGGAGATTTCCATAGAGCTGTTTGCCAGGCTAACAAATGAGTGTCCAAAGAAAGGCTTTCCAGCTAGAAGTCAGACTCTAGAATCTGAGCCCTGAACCTCTAAGGCAGTGATTCTTAACCTGTGGGTCATGATCCCTTTGGGGATCGAATGACTCTTTCGGGGTGGGGGGGGTCACATATCAGATATCCTGCCTATCAGATGTGTACATTACAATTCATAACAGTAGTAACATTACAGTTATGAAGTAGCAACAAAAACAACTTTATGTTGGGAGTCACCACAACATGAGGAAGTGTATGAAAGGGTCACAGCATTAAGAGGGTTGAGAAGCACTGATCTAAGGTTCTAGAAAATCCTATGAACTCTGCCCCAGTGCACCAGTGAGGGGCCCTTGGTGGCTCAGCCTGTCTGCTGTCTTGGTTTCCTCACTGATAAAAAATGGGAGAGATAAGTCTCAGACACAAGTTGTGAGAATTAAATATACAGGTTTCCTTATACCCTTTACTTTAATTTTTGACGTTTTAGCCTTTCTGGTCAACTAAGGTCTGAAAATGTTAAAGATGAAATTCCAAGAAATAAACATTCACAAGCTTTAAGTTGTGAACCACTTTGAGAAATGTGACGAAACATCTCTCAAGGTATCAAGTCCTGCCCCATATAGAAAATTGATTGTTTCTTTGTCTAGTGTATCCAAACTATGCTACCCGTCTTTCACTCAATGGGCATCTGGATTCCTGGATTATCTTCTCTGTGTGGTACGGCAGAGCTTGTGTTGAGGTAAACCCCTTTCCCCCTACATAATAGCTCAAGAAATTGTGGAGAGACTCCAGGGCATGGAATGAAGAAGAACAGGTCAACTCTGGAACTCACTAGAACAGCATTATACGTGTGGAAAAAAAAATCACACTTTATATAGAGTTCAGTACTTTCTGTTTTGAGAACTGATTGGGGGTTTTAAAATCTATCCCTGTGTATTGGTTATCACTATACATGGTAAATGTTCATGGTGTAATGTGTACTGCCCCTGGTGTCTTCTGGATCCCTACAACTGCACCAACAGGTATGTGCTATTGCCATCCCTCAGTGAGGAAACATAGGCTCAGGTATGTTGAGGGACTAGATGAGTGGAAGTGAGTGGCAGATCTAGGGCCCTCCATCCTGAGGTGATTAGATTAGGTCCTAAATACCGATCATACAGAGGAGCTATCCCTGACTGAAGGGCAGAAGCTAGGCAATTAGCAGCTGGCGAGAGAAATATAAATGGAAATAAAAGTGTTCCTTTATTTTAACCCAGGGGTGCACTATGTGAGTGGTTCCTTGGGGTCCCAATCAGTTCTCAGGGCACCTTTCTCAAGGCTCCCAAATTGAAAGCCTTACTGCCCCACCAAGGTTTCCCTTCTTTGCCACACCCCCAGGAGCAGGCATGCATTCTTTCCAGAGTCTTCTCCACAGTGGGAGAGGCCAGCTGGGCTCTAGAACTGTACCTGGAGAAGCTGGAGAGTGGAGAGCCCAGGACCCAGCCGCACATCAGCAGAGCAGGCGCGGGCCCTTTGAGTCTGTTCCGCTGTGGGACAAAAAAAAAAAAAAAAAAAAAAAAGTTAATTCCCCAGTCTCCCACGTGACAGGAAGCTGCCTCTCTGAATAAGTCAGTGCTCAGCCTGCAGCTGTGTGGACACTGGGGGCATGAGCCAACAGGAAGCTATGTCAGGCAGTCCAACAAGGGGGGAAAAAGACAGGAAAAAAAAAAAAAGGCCCTGCAAGACATTTTAGGACATTTTGGAATTTTTAAAATAATGACGACACGTGGTCTCTGGTCTGGGTTTGCATAAGTTGGTCAAAATTTCTAGAGAGGCTGTAAGATAGCCTTTGTTAGTTCTCCAATGTCATTTAACAAGTGCCTAAGTGACATACTTTCAGGGTGTCCTGTAGGGCAGGGAACATGCCCCCCCTCCACACCTTTTCCCTTAGGAAGTTCATATTCTCAAGGGGAGTGAGGTGTGAAACAATTATTTAGTATAATAATTGTATGATTTATGCAACGAGTTAGTATAATGCAAAGAAAGATCAAAATGGAAGAATCTGTTCTAATTTGGTGGGCTGACCAAATCTTTCTGGAGTGAGCAATATTTAAGCTGAGGACCAAAGTCTACAAGGAAGATTGGCCAGGCACAGAGAGAGGGCCTAGAAGCATAGGCACTTGTATTCATTTACCTATGTACCATCCATTCATATACTCAACAAGTATTTATGGGTTATCTCTCATTGTTGGACAATGTTTCGGAAGCACTCGTGAATATATAAGACAATGTCTCTACTTTCACTGTTAAAGTCACAGTTCTTAGCATTTGTTTGTGGATGGTTATATGGCCAGCTGGTCTCAACACTTGTGGAATTAAAAACATTTCATTTGGGTTAGAGTCAGGAAGAGCCTTAGTGGCTAGTTTATCTTCACCCTAGATAGCACTGTGCGTGGCAGCTGGTCTGGAGGAGCCCTTTCCAGCTGGCTTCTTCTCTCACTGGCTGGGGCAGGATCAGTTGATGCTGGCTAGAGGCTGGTTTGCTCATATACAGAATGGCTATTCCAGGAAGCTGTTAGGAAGCTTGGAGGGTTTTGTGACCTAGCCTCAGAAGTCCTTAAATGTTACTGGTGTTACCATTTCTTGGGCCAACGCAGATCCAAAACACATGGCAAAGTTGAATCTTTACAACAGAGACTGTCTAGAATACAAAGTAAATCATTCACTATCTAGCTTTTTATAGAAAATGTTTGCTGACAACCGCTATATAGATTCTACTAATTAAACACTTGTGTTAATTATTAGACTAGAGCTGTACACTAAGCCATTCAATACTCGTGACAGTCAGTTGACAAAATATTAACCTAGTTTTATAGATGGAACATGGAGATTCGTGGTTCAGAAACATTTCTGAGATCATATTATTAATAGGTTGTAGAGATGAGACTTAATTCATGTTGTTGACATTAAAGACCTGGCCTTTAAGGACTTCTGTGGTAGATTTTCTTTTAGGTTAGTAGCCATTTGAGCCTGTTACTACAATAATGACAAGTCTTATAGGCAAGGTGCCCAAGTGGTCAACTGGAGAGAGGCAGGTCCTTTCAGGCCAGGGTGAGGTGTTCATGTTCTGGTGAAAAACAGGAAAAGACTATGGGAAAGGACAACAGTAGGGGTGGGACCAGGGCAGACTGCTTGGGGCTCATGCCCGTTGGGTCATGGGCTTGGAACCAAGGTGTGTCCCTTGGAAAAAATTCTCTCCAGCCCCTTATATGGGTGCTACTTCAAAGTGAGGACTAGAGACAAAGTTAGGGGTTGACAACAGGAATTCAAAGATGAAGGCAAATGAGAGGAACCCAAAGGGAATTGTTGGGGCCAGATTTCTAGAATCGCTGAATGTGCTAGCTTATGCAGCAGAGGAAACTCAAAGCCATGGTTAGAGTTACGATTATGAATAAGATGACTTTGAAAGGAGGAGATAAAACCTAGGTTATCCAATAGGTCCAATGATAGCACTAGATTATCCAATAGGTCCAATGAAAGCACAAAGGCCCATCAAAGTGGAGAAAGAAAAAAAAAAGAGTTGAAAAGAGATATGAGGATATGGAATAGCTGACTTTGAAGATGTAGTAAAGGTCCTTGAGCCAAGGAATGCAGGAGGCCTCTGGAAGCTGAAAAGGGCCATGTATGAGAATATCCTCTGGAGCTTCCATTAGAAACATGAGCTGACCAACACCTTGATTTTCACTCAGTGACATATATCTCAGGCTATGGACCTTCAGAATCCCAAGACAAACTGCCTCTGTTTAATCACTATATTTGTAGTAATTTGTTATAGCAGCCATAGAAAACTATGACATGAGAATAGCTTGCTGGGTATCATGTAATATAGCAATCCCACCCTTACAGGGGTGCTAAATCAGGAAAGTCTGGATCAAATTAGGATTGATATTTTTGTGACAAAATATCATAATTAAAGACAGTGGTCTGAAGGTAACATATTAGGTATATTAATAATCATTACTGCTCATGCTAATGATGCCATCTGTCACTGTTACTATGGCTGAGCATTTCCTATGAGCCAGACTCTACAAATCTCATGACACCCATATGAAGAAGATTTTGATCCCATTTTTATAGATAATGGAAGGTTCTAAGAGCTTACAGCTATTACCATTTTTGGGCATATATCCAAAGGATGCTTCATCCTACCACAAAGACACTTGCTCAATTATGTTCATTGTGGCTTTATTCATAATAGCCAGAAACTGGAAACAACCTAGATGTCCCTCAACTGAAGAATGGATAAAGAAAAATGTGGTACATTTACACAATGGATTTTTACTCAGCTGTTAAAAAAAATAGCATCATGAGATTTGCAGGCAAATGGATAGAACTAGCAAAAAAAATCATCCCTAGTAATATAACTCAGACCCAGAAAGACAAACATGGTATGAATTCACTTATAAGTGAATATTAGCTATAAAGGATAATCATGCTATAATCCACAGACTCAGAGAGGCTAACTAATAAGGAGGGCTCAAAGCGGGGATGCGTGGATCTCTCAGGGAAGGGGAAATAGAACAGATGTCACACATGGACTGGGGGTGGATGGGGATGGGAATAGGAGGGATTAAATGGGGGGAGGATGGAGGGAGAGAATACTGGAAGAGACAACTGAAATTTGGGGGCATCTTGGGGATGAATTTGAAACCTAGTGCAATGGAAACTCCCTGGAATCTACTAGGGTGACCCTATCAAAGATTCCTAGTAATCGGGATATTGATCCATCTCCTGTAATCAGGCAAGACTTCCAGTGGAAGGATTGGGACTCCAACCGAGTCACAAAACTTTTGACCTACAATTTGTCCTTCCTGCAAGATGTGCTGGGGTAAAGGTGGCATAGAAATTCTGGGAGTGGTCAACCAATGACTGGTCCAGCTTGAGACCTATGAAAGGGACCCCAACCTTGATACTACCTGGAGAGCCAGGAACCAGAGGCTGGATAGCCCAGAGATCCAGGATAGAACCAAACATGACTGGGGAAACAAGTCAATGAAATGAATCCTAATGATACTCTGCTATACTTGTAGACAGGAGCCTAGCATAATTGTCATCAGAGAGGCTTCATTCAGCAACTGATGGAGACAGATGCAGAGAACCACAGCCAAACATTAGGTGGAGCTCAGGGTATCCTGCAGAAGAGGGGAAGGAGTAATTGTAGGAACTGGAGGGGTCAAGGATACCACAAGAAAACCCACAGAATTAACCTGAGTTCATAGGGGCTCACTGATACTGAGCCAACAATAAGAGAATTTTCATGGGACCAACCTAGGCCATCTGCATGTATGTTATGGTTGTGTAACTTGGTGTGGGACACTTAACATTGGGAATGGGGGCTGTCTCTGACATTTTTGCCTGCTTTTGGGGTCCCTTTCCTCCTTCTGGTGTGCCTTGTCCAGCCTTAACATGAGGGGAGGTGTCTAGACTTATTGCAACTTGTTTGGTTGATATCCTTGAAAGGGTCATTTAGCCTCAAAGGGGTCCCAACCCAAAGGTAGAGAATAACTGAACTAGAACAACACCATAAGCATTCCATACACAACCTTTCTCCATAAATGAAGGGATAGATGGATGGATAGATGAAAATGGAAACCTAGATTAGAATGAAAAAAAAAAAAACTTTGGGGCCGAATGTGTCTTAGGAAACGATGTACAACACTATGATGAGTGAAGAGAGCACAGGCCGAGTCCCAGTGAGCAGAAGAGTGCGATCCTCTGAGTGATTCAGAAACTGCTTTGGGAAGGAGGGGGTGGTCTGGCATGAGCAGACATTTAAGAAGCACAGGCCATAGGATTGCAACCCGGCAATTCACATTTAACTGATTCTATACCAGATATTCTAAGTTGAGCTTCACAAAACAAGGGCCTATGTGGGCGGCTCTACTTTCAAGACTAGTCATCGCTAGGCAGTGGGAAGCAGGGGATGCCCAAGCAGACACAGAAGGGGAGAGGAAGAACCTTTAAAGTAGGATTGTTTATTTTCCAGGCCTTGATGAAATTATAGACACTATAGATGACCTGGGAAAACTGGAATTTTCACTTCAGTCCCCTGGTATTTTACTTGTTGAGTCATGAAAACCCAAGAAGAGAGGAGGCTGCAAGCACAGATGGGTAAAGAAAATTGAAAGTACTTTCTTTTTGTAAAAAGGATAAAGAGGATGTAGGAATATTTCTTCCCTCCAGAGGAGTGAAGATACTCACATGCCTTAGACAGGTGAGCATATGCCCTACAAATATGGGCAGAGCATGGTGGCATGGACCAGCTGAGCTGTAGAAAACCTTGTGGACTTTCTATTGGGCCATACATTTAAAGACTGGAGGCTGAAATAAGAGAGAAAGAACTGGGGATATAAAAATGCTGTCTTCTCAGTCAGGCAACAGTGGATTTTGGTGCTTTCATGGGCTGAACAAAATAAAAATTAGTTTTCTCCTTGTTCAGTGTGATTATAATACATACAATAGGGCAGCACTAAGAGACTGATTTTTGGAGGACTGGTTCTTTGCATAATACAATTAGTTGCATTTCATTAAGATGTACACGATTCATCTACAGAAGTAGTAGAGGCTAAGAACTTAGAGATGGGCCCTTCTGTGTTTACCATGGGCACTGGCAAACTCATTTATCATTCTTTTTATCTGTGAAGTCAGAATAACAATGGTGACCTTTCATTCGGGGCTGTTATGAGCATTCTGATGGCAAATACGACATGCTTTCACAATACATCTTATTTTAGTGTCCAGTTCTAAGCTCCTTGGTGAGATTTTTCAATTATTACAGATATTTCAAAAGAGCTGCTATGTGTCGTGTGGGTAGCCACCACTCTAACTGGTTTATTTACTTATTTACTTATTTGTTATCTTTGTGTATTTGTGGGCGAATAGTACATGTATGTATAGTGCCTATGCACATGTATGTGTGCATGCACGTACCGGTGTTCACCCGAGAAGGACATTGGTATATTGTTTTGTCGCTCCCATGTCTTATTCCTTTGAGACAGAGCCTCTTGCCGAACCTGGAGCTGAGCTAGGCTGGTGGTCAGAGAGCCCAGTGATCCTCCTACCTCCATCCGTAAGAGTGCTGATTTGACAGACGTATGTGGCCATATCCACGTTTTTATATAGGTTTTAGGGATCCAAACTCAGGCCCCGATGCTTGCGCAGTAAGCACCATTGCCCCCTTAGCCCTCTCTCCAGCCATGACTGCTTTTTAAATATGAAAATAAAAGAAGAGTCTAGAAGAAACAAAAAGACCATTTAATCTCCAGCTCTGCAGGTAGGTTTTAAGCACAAAGAACCAAGGAGTCTGTGTGTGGAATACAGTCCCAGCCAATTTGGGGCCACCCTCTTGCTCCCTGGAATGTATGGCTAACAATCTCATGATGTGGCTGGATGCCTGTCTTTGCATATCGTAAACATGGTAAGTTTGTTATGTTGTTTGATGGTCTTTCTATCTGTTCAGGCCTTTTACCTTCAGGGACAGACATATATATCTTCTACTCAGGATCCCATGTAGTAGCCCCATGATGCTTCTTCATAAGGACTCCTGGTGTTTGCTCTGTTTACAAGTATATGATGAGCCAAACCATGAGATGTGGTCCAGAGAGGATGGCTGTGCTGATTGCTGGGGGTTGGGAGATTTCTCTAAATCCTGGCAATACAGTGCTGGGGTGGAGAAGTGTCTGTTGCTTACTAAATTCTTCACCATACCTATTTGTGGCTTACGTCAGTTTTGCGTCTTTGAGCCTTAATTTTGTAGTGTTTTTTAGTCCTCAATTTATTTTTTTTTTCTCAGTAAACTGCATAAATGACTCATCGGCAGGAAATGTGGATAAATAGTCAACCTAACTGAAAATACAAATAAACACTTTTTTTTTTAGTGTGGGGGAAAGAACCTTGAGAGGACAGGCAATAATTTCCAGGCTAAGTTTTCTGCCTTTTGTGGGGTTCTAGCCCTTTTCCAGGAATGGGGAATATGTGAACCCATCTACTAAGGAGGCTGCTGTCCACATGGGATGTGGGGCTGTTGGTTCACAGATAGCAGCCTTTACTAGGAATGTACGTGCAAACCTGCTTGTGTGTATAGGGTCTGTTTGCTCTGTAATCCCTATGATAGATCTTTCTGGTCACTCACTGGAATGATGCTGTGGCCTTCTACAAACAGATCTAGTCTTGCTGCTCACTAAACAGTAACACTGGGCACTATCAAACGTACCAGAAAAGAGTGGAATTAAAACTAGCATCTAGATGGAATCATTACCATATGGGCACAGACATGTGGATAAAGACATTTTCTTGATTACCGCGTCCACATGCCCCATGATTCCGAAATCATCCTAATTTCCATGTAAACACTTAGTTAAGCATGGCAATCCCAGGGAGGGGCTACAAGAACCTGTCTTGTATCTCTTCACCAAGATGAAAGAGGAGCGAAACGGCGGCGGCCGTGATGAAAGCATTGCCTTTCCAGATTTCGTGACTGGATGAAATCCAAGTCTCAAAGTTCAGGGGGCCCCTGAGCATGCCGGAGACTTGGTTGGGTGACTCACCAGAGGTGTAAATAGTTCTCTCCCTTTGTTCCCGTCCGGTAACAAACTCTGTTTGCTCTGCCATCCTTTCCTCCTGGCACATACTGCACGAGGTATTTCCCGTCTCTCCCATCCAGCTGCATGTCTCCCACCATGTTGCATTCTGCTTTTTTTTTAATAGAAAATACGTATCTTTAATTAATTTTCTGATAGCAGTTATCAAGAAACATGACCAGTTAAAGACAAAATTCAAGGTAACCTATTACCAAGCCACAGCGAAAATGAAATAATATGGACATTTGGAGAGGATTTTTCTATGACTTAAAGTGATGCTAGCCATTCCTAAAAACCCTAATTAATTCCATTAAACTAAAAAAAAACCCAAAATACCAGGAAGCAGTGGTTGAAGATACTGGCTACACCCAAGTGTCAGGCTTGGGTGAAAGATTCAGGTTAGACCCTTCTGCCTCTGACTCTGGGAATTCCCATGTAAGAGAAACATGAAGAGAGAGGGGACCATTTCAGAAGGGTCATTTGAACAGATCTTGAATGTGATTCAGCAAATATCTTCATAACTTGATGAAGAAATTAATCATAGCCATATCCTTAGAACATCCCACTATGCTGATAACCCTGTTAGTATCATTCTGATTTCATTAGGGTTTTGATCTCCAGTGTTCAGTGATCACTACTAGTCACTCTAATAATAGCAGCCGCTAACACACAGCCACTTTCTGCTAAGCTCAGTTCTAAGCACTCTGCCCTTGTGATCACTCTGTCTTTGCAATGTACCCAGGATAAAGGTGCTAAGACTACCCACATTCTGAAGAAATAACCATGGAGGCACTGAGAGATGCCATATCATGCCAGAGGGTACACAGTGGGTGTCAGCCAGAGGGCTTTGACTAGCAGAAGTATGGTTTCTAGTCAATGGGGCAAACCCAGGCTGAGGACCAAGGCTGTTTCCCAGCAGAGGGTAGGGGATCTTCCAGCTTTGCTCACAGTACCCTGCTTCCCTAAGTGCTCCATCACAGCCTTTACTAGGGAGTTGTCTGTTTTCTTTCTCCTCCACCCAACTGTAAATTCCTTCGAGGGCAGGAACTGTGATTATTTGTGTCATCGCTGAATTCCCAGGCCCTAGCAGTGGCTCAGAGTTGGTAGAGATAAAATAAAGAATTACTGAGTAAAGGAATCTTTTTCTTTTCTTTAGCTAACAGAGTCTTGAGTAGCCCAGGCTGGTCTCTAACTCCCTATGTAGTTGAGGATGACCTTCACTTTCTGGTCCTCCGGCCTCTACCTTCAGAGTGCTATGATTTCACACATGCACTATTACCAAATTTGTGTGATACTGGAGACTGAACCCAGGACTTCATGCATGCTAGGCAAGCACTCTATTAGCTATATCCCCACCCACCAGTAAATAAATCTCACTATGAAGATTTATATACCACACATATCCCTAGAAAATTAGGAGAACCATTTTCTTTCAAAACACCGCCTCAACCCCACAGATTACAGTCATTTACTAATATCATAAAAGCCATATTTAGAACAGTGCTCATTATGGATTATGAGGGGGAATGAATTTGCTCTTTTGAGCAGTGCACACAGTTGTGCATATAACCATATAACTTCATTTTATTTTATTCAGTGAGGTAAGACAATGTAGTGCAGAAGACCTTAAAGGCTTGATCCAGGTACCTTGGGCTAGAGTTCTGAGACTCATTTACAACCTGGAGAATATATGGAGAATTCAATATGACTTTGTTTTCTTATCTGTAAAATGGGGCTAATAATAAAACCTATCTTATAAGGGATGTGAGAATTAATTACCTGAAGGTTCTGGAATTGTGTGTAGCAGAAAGTAGCTGCTATAGAAACAGCAGTAGCACCCTGTTTCTAGTGTGTACCACCTCTATATTCTTCCTATCCTCGTTCAGCTACCTTTTCGTCACTGAACATTGCTTCTATTCACTATTTTATTTTGCAGATTTAGTTCTTAAGAAGTTTCAGGTTTACAGTAAAACTGAGAGGAAGGTAAGGAGGTATGGCCCCTTCTCCCATTCATGCCTTACCTTCCCCATTATCAACACCTTTGGCCCTGATCAGCCTTGTTCATTGGTTACAACTGGAGACTCTACACTGAGCCATCAGAACCTCGATGAGATGAGAGTGCACAGCAGTTAATACCCACTCTTGGTATTAACTGTGCAGTCTGGGCAAAGGTAGAGAGAGGGTCATGGGGCTCCCAGAAATTCAGACAGTTTCACCATCCAAATCTTCCGTGCTCTGCCCATTCATCCTTCCTACCCCACCCATGGACAGCACTGATCTTTCCTGTCTCCAGAGTTTTGACTTTTCTAGAATGTCATGTGGTTGGAATCCTGCTGCATGCAGCCTTTCCAGGATTGCTTCTTTGCTTGGTGACATCTTTGTTCCCCTCACCCCTCTGTGACCGGATCACTCACATTTTCTAACTTCTCACTTTACTTAAAAATGGTTTCATTTATGCAGTCTTCTGATAGGTATTTTGATTATTTATAATGAGGGAAGAAGGTAAGGCTTTGATTGCTTCTTCTGAATATTAAAAAAAATGGTAGCCATGTCAATTTATGAATGTGCACATTTAATTATAGATGCATTAAGTGGTCTGTCTCATTTGCATGTATTTTGGGGGACCTTACCAACATTCTGCCATAATCTATTTCCTAGGTCATCCTTCCTTCTCCCTTAGTACTCTGAAAATGTATAAATATGTATCTCTATATAGGAACCAATGATCTCTATACAGGAACAAATTTTCCTATATCCTTATATAGGAACCTTTTCTTCATATCTGGTTGTTCCAATGAACCTTCATTGTTATTGTTTTGTTTGTGAGGCAAGGTTTTTGCTATGTGTCCCAGGCTAGCTTTTAACTCACCATGTAGCCAGGCTGGCCTCAAATTTGCAATTGTCCTCCTGCCTCAGATTCTCAAATGCTGAAATTAAGGTGCAGACCACCAGGTCTAGTATTCCAATACATGATTATTTAACATTTACTAACTGTTGTCTAGTAGAGGCCAAGAGATGCCATAGCAGCCAATTCCCCAAGAACCTTCTCTTCACAGAGCTTAGGTCCATCCAGGAGACAAACTTTATTGCAGAAAGCACAGAATTGCACTTCTAAATTCAAGTAAGACCTGTAACAGAGAATGGGGGAAAGTGATGGGAGAGATTCTTACTTGGCTATTTAATTTCGAATGAGGGGGTAGGAAGGGAGCCCAAGGAAGTGAAACCCAAAGGAGGTGCCTGAAAAAGGACCTTGCTCATCTGGAGCCCCTGAAGGAAGTCAGGAGTAGCGAGTGAATGGGGGTGTGGCTGGAAAGAGAACAGGGTCAGGTCTGGGAGGGTATTTTCATGGTTCTATGCCTTATGGTTGTGTGGAAAAAATGAAGAAGGAGGAGGAGGAGGAGGAGGAAGGGAGCAGGGGGAGGAGGGGAGGAGGAGGAGGAGGAGGAAGGATGGGTAAAAGAAAAGAAACCTCTAAAGGCTTCTAAGTTATATAAGCTGGTTTTCATGTTGGAAAGATAACCCAACCTATCTTGGGTAATGTAGACTGGGATATCTCCTAAGAACTTTTCAGCTTTGTGCAATTCCTGAGCCAGGAACCCCTTTACCTGCTTAAATGTATCAATGGAGACTATGCCTGCTAACATCAGGTCCTGTCACCACAGAGCACCACAATGACTTCAAGAGCTGGTAGTCTAACCCAGTGGTCACCCGGAAGTTACATTGAAGGAAGCACATGAAGGGATTCATTTCAGGGAAGCAGAGACATACCAGCACTTTCACTTTACAACCTGATCAATGAAAATGTAACTTTAAAAGTATCATTCACAATGTGCCAAAATAAAAAATAAAAAAAATAAAAAAAACTGGAGTAGGGGCTAGAGAGAGGCTCAGCAGGTAAGAGCACTTGTTGCCCTTGTCAAAGACCAGGGTTCCATTCTAAACATCAGTATGGTGGCTTTCGGCATCTCTAACTCCAGTTCTAGAGCATTTGATGCCCCACTCTGATCTCAGAGGGCACCAGACATGCAGGTGGTGCAAAACATATAGAAGTGCAAACAATTATGCACTTAAAATAACAAATCTTTAAAGAAAAGTGTGATGTTATCTTATTTAGGCTTTCTGCTGCTGTGATGAAACACCACAACCAAAAGCAACTTGGGACAGAAGGAGTTTATTTGACTTACACATCCACATCACAGTCCATCATGAAAGGAAGTCAGGGCAGGAACTGAAGCAGAAACCATAGCAGAATGCTGTTTACTGACTTGCTCCCCATGGATTTCTTGGCCTAATTTTTTAGACAACTCAGAACCAACTGCTCAAGGGTGGCACCGCTCCTATCAGCAGTGGGCTGAGTCCTCTCACACTGGTCAAGATAATGCCCTACAGACTTGACCACAGGCAATCTGATTGAGGTGTGTTCTCAACTGAGGCTCTGCTTCCCAGATTATTCCAGTTCTGTCAAGCAGACAAAAAACCCAACCAGGACAGGAGTGCTCAGCCTTAAATGATCTGTTCAAATCGCACCCCTTCTGTCAAGGCTCGGAGATGTTTGCAGAAGACGTGGAAAGGGTAAGAGCCGGAGGTGATAGGTAACGTAAGAAAACAGTGTGCGGGGACCACACAGCAGGGAAACATGAACTCACAGCAGCTGTGACAGCATGCACAATGCCTGTCTGTGCCAGCACTAGCCAGACCAAAGTCAAGCATAAAGGTGGGAAGCGGAGAAATTCCACCACTGGCTGGGGAGCTATTGGGGTCTGCTGACTGTGAGGAGGGGGAGAGTTAGTAATCTTGGATGATGTGACCCCTGATAGGCCCACCCTATAACCAGGCAATCTTACCCACACCAGTAGCCAGGCCACAGGAACTAGACTCACTGGGGCAAGGAAGTAGAAGAAGAAGAAGAAGGAGGAGGAGGAGGAGGAGGAGGAGGAGGAGGAGGAGGAGGAGAAGGAGGAGGAGGAGAAGGAGGAGGAGGAGAAGGAGAAGAAGAAGAAGAAGAAGAAGAAGAAGAAGAAGAAGAAGAAGAAGAAGAAGAAGAAGAAGAAAAGAAATCAAAGGACTGATTTCAAAGCTGGGTATGAAGGGTTAGGAGGGTGGAGAGGGTGGTCATAGGAGCATTGGGAGTGGGGGAGAAAGAGGGTGGATATGTTCAGAATAGATTATATGGAATTCTCAAAGAATAAACATATTAGGAAGAAAGTTTCATTGCCAATTTGTCTGTTTTTATATTTTAGAATATACAAAACATACTACTGTATGTGTATAATTTATAAACAAATAAATATGCATCTATTGTGTGGTTCTAAAACCCTTTTTTCTCAGATGAATATCTTTTTCTTTTATTCTGTATATCTCCTTGAAATGACAATGCCGGTATGTCATTGTCATACATGGTAGGCATTTAGGGACCACTGAGGCCAAAATTTGTACCGATAGATTAAAACAAACAAATAGGTATGTCAGAATTAAAAGTCTGCTTGTCTCTTGTGTCCAGCCTTTTCTAAGCCAAGAATAGCACTGTGCGACAAAGGGGGTTTTCAATGTATTCTTTAAGGGAATACATGGCAGAAGGAAGAATCTGTATGGTAAAAAGACTCTGATCTCCAGCTCAACTACTAACCATTGGAAAGTGTGAACAGTTCAAGTGGCCAGAATGTCACTTGACTGAGCAGAGACATTTCAGGCCTCTTTCTTGTTCGTCCCTCTTCTCTGGTTTCTGCTGAGAGGCGCTGTGCTGTTCTCACTTTGCATCCGCTGTCTGTTTTGCCTTCTCTGACCTTTGACATCTCTGGTCCCCTGCCTGGTAGGTCCTCAGCCATGGAGTCCCCCCTCTAGATCTTTCAGTCTGTTCACTTAACTCTCCCAGTGGGGACAGGAGAATCCTAGGTGAGGCATAAATCTCTCCTGCCATGCATCTACTTTCTCCAACCAGACTGAGCTAGGATTTTTCCCCCCTCAATGCCAGGAATAACATAGAATGATAAAATAAATAGCACGGGTTTCTAGAACATTCTTAGATGAGGTTCCAGTTTCTAGGGTTAGAGAGGATCCAGATTAAAGGCTGTAAAATTCTTAGTCTGTTTTGTATTGTTATTGTAAGATAACTGAGGCCAGATAACTTATGAAATAAAGAGGTGTATTTAGCTCATGGTTCTTGTGGTTGGAAGCTCTAAAGAACATGGGTGCCAGTCATCTGGAAAGGGCCTTCAGGTGCTCCACAGCGTGGTGAAAGAGGCAGAAAGGGAGCCACCCTTCTGTGTGGGGAGGGCTGGGTTATGTGGAAAGACAAGAAGCAAGAGATTAGCGAGTTGACTCTTTATAGCACCCCCATTCTTGGGAACTTCCACACACCCTCCCACTAAGCCGGTCCAGTCTCACAAGACAGCACTGACCCTTCATGAGGGTGGGACCCTGTGACCTGGTCACTTTCTGGCAGGCTCTTTTCATTTCCTAATATGCTGGCACATGAGCCTTTGGGGAACAGACGATTCAAGCCATAACAGGTGACTACTACGGGGCCTAGTTGCTAATGAAGAGTAGGCCACAAGAAAAGGGGCGGGCAGAAGGTTTTAGCATCCAGAGAACACAGGCAGGGGTATTTTCATGGGAAATCATTTTAAAGCTGGATATCAACTCAGCTGAAATGTCCCTTTGCCGTGGTCCTTGGGCAGCCTTTGGGACCCCTGCTCTGCAGTGAGTACCCGTGGTTTTCTGCCACAGCTCCGCTCCTGTTTGCTTGTCATATTCATTTTTTATCTTTCCTCTCCCACATCTGCATGGCTTTAAATTAGTACTTGTTTCTTCTTCATTCCTTAATGGAAGAGAACACATTAAAGAGACTCCTTGCTAATAACTTGCTTGGAAAATTAAGACAGTGTGTAAGGGGTGGGGGCGGGAGAAGAAAAAAAGGGAAGGGAAGGAAGGAAGAACAGAAAGGAAGAAAAAAAGGAAGGGAAGGAAGGAAGAACAGAAAGGAAAGAAGGGAGGTGGGAAGATCATGGCAAACCATCCTTTCATAATGGAAGTTCACAGCTACAGGGAAGATTCTGGAACAAAGACACAGTGGTTGAAGGAGATCTGGCCTGACTTCCCTCTTTGCAGCTCCCAAGGCTCTCGAAGGAGTCCCTAAACCCTACACTTCCCCTTGTTCCCCTGGCACGTGCTTCCTTCCCATCTTCCTACTTCCAGGGCCCTCGCCTCCCTGCACTCAGACCTAGGACCTTTTGCACCCGGGACTGGAGAAAACTTAAATCTAGCACCCTGCAGAGTAGCTCTCTGGGGTGAGTATGGTGGGTTTCCCACACTGAGCAAAGCTGTGCTTTGTTTCAGTGAATGATGGCACCTTGATCTTTTTCCCCTCTGGGAAACTACTGCCCCCTTTTGGGTAAAGGAGAGGCAGGTACCCTTCCACGTAAGTTTCCTATTTTGGGGTTGTGAAGGGAGAATGGCCCTCCACAGGTAAATCAATGAGAGGCACCAGAAATAAAAGCCATGGTTGCTGGCACACAGCTAGCTAACTGGTGCCCTCTTCGCCCAGCACTGGTGATGTGCTTTGGGGCAAAAGGAAGGTGCTCAGAGGATACCCAGCTTAGGTCCTGCAGGCTGTAGATGAGGAGGCTGGAGCTCGGAGTTGCAGGGAACCAGCCTCTGTGGCGAGAGACCTGAGTTGCCGTTTGTCTTCTGATATGACGAATGACATTTGGGCCGTCGCTGGTTTGTTGGCCTGTGCCTCAGTTGGCTTATCTGCAAAGTGGTCACAATGATTTCTCACTTAAAGAAATGTTCTGAGAATGAGTGAGGTCTTATCTTCAAAGTACACTGTGCCTCGAAAGTACACAGTGTGACTGAGCAAACAGACGGCTTTGCGGGGTTCACATCCTGCAAGATCAAGCAACTCGGTGCTGCCTCGAATGCACGCTCCCTTCAGTCAGGAGAATGTCAATCATCCCAGACCCACAGACACACCTAACACAGCCTCCTGTGGGAACACCATTACTCCAGACATTCCAGCCACGGCTTTCTACCCCTGCCCTGTGGCAGAAGACAAAGGTTGAGAGAGGGTTGACAGATGAGGGTTTGTCACTTTCTCTTGTGACCCGGGGCAACTGACTGAGATTCTCTGCATACCTGTTTTCTCATCTGCAAAGGGGCAGGAGCAGTGGTGGCTATGATGGTGCCAGGGCATGCTTAGGATACTGGCTGGTCTTCATGAAGCTCCAGGCTCAAACTGAGCATTGAACATGATGAATTGGCAGGATCTGGTCATGGAGGCTTTGTTCCTGGCTGCAGAGGCTCTTAGCGACATGGGGAGTTTCAGTGTGGAGACGGAAGAACAAAAATGGTGAGGGTGTCACAGGACACAGGTTCAGATGTGTCAGCCCTGGTTCCTCATGCAAGGCCTGCAGGATGCAGTGTGGCCACCAGCTGTGTGCTGCTTGCAGGACAAATCACTCCCTGTTAGTAAAGGGAGGGGAAAGGGGGATGGGGAGTACAGAGAAGGTCTGGCCTTGGGGTGACTGACCTGCTGTGAGTCTGCTTCAGGGCAGACCCCAGCCTGCATCCTTGCAAAGTCCTCTGGGTCTCCATGAAAAGGCTCTTTTCGCAGCATCCTATGCCATCCTGGCTCCCATCACCAAAGAAACAAATACTTACTTTTATAACTACTTGTTACCTATATCTGCTCCCTCAAACTATGAATTAATTCCACTCAAGCTGGGGCTCTGTCACCTCTGAATCCTTCCCAACTGCCACAGCCCCTATACGCAGTAGGGTATCAGTAAATGTCAGCAGAATGAAGGCATGCATCTGTCATAGGCTTTCTGTTCCTTTATACACCTGGGAACACAAGGGAATCAACTGGATGATGTTTGTTCTAAAAACTGCCCCTACTTGGGAGACCTGTCATTGTCCTGGCAACCCCAGCAAGGTTCTTCAAGAGAAGTTCTCAAACAAGTTAGAGACTAAATTCACAGTGACACTTCTCATCTGGATGAATTCAGTCTCCAGCTGCCTGAGCCAACTGTGAGAAACGGGTTTCACTCATATTCACCAAGGCAGAGCTTCATTCAGCAAACCACAGGACAGTTTGTAGGAACTCAGCGAAGAGCTGGGCAAACAAGGTTCTGCATCTCAGCCAGCCTGAGAAGGCAGCTTTATGTGGTTATGGAGTCATGTTGAAAGATCCAGAGGGATGGCAGTTGAATGGAGAGACCTGAGTCACAGGGGGATCTGGCCTTATGGGGACCTGGGGAGAAAAGGAGGCAGATGCCCTCTGGGGTATTCTGGGAATGTCAGGATCAGAAACAAGGTGACTGGAGCGTATTGAGCATCCACAGAAGGAGGTAGATTTCATGGAGTCAGTAAGACAAGACATTTAATTTCAGCATGAAGGGAAGATGTAGGGGGGTTTCAGTAGGAGACAATATGTTGTCAGGAGTCAAGGGTCAAAGAAGGCCTATTTCAGTCAATCAGGTGAGGGATGTGGGAAGCTTTGGCTAGAAAGTCAGGTCTGGAGAGAAAGGTTTGGGTGACCCACAGGGGACTGGGTAAAGCGGAAGAGTCAGCAATGGCCCCTGCAGATGTGCTTGGGCAACTAGGTGAATGATGGCATCTCTAGCTTCTCTGGGGCAGACCAGGAAAGAAATGGTCTCACCTCCACAAAATTCTGTTTTGTTTGAGTTGAGCTTGGGACACTCACTAAGGAATCTTTTAGGGAAGTCCACACATGTTTCAAGCTCTATGCAGGGGTGTGGGTCTTGAGGTCTGAACTCCATGGTTCTCCATGAGGTCAATGACAAAAAGTGTATAGGTCAAGAAGGTGAAGGGAATATTCAAGTATAAACACTGCTGATTTATTTTAGGGTGTAAATCATGCTGATTGTTTTAATTTCCCTGCACACTTTGCATTTATACTTCTGAAGAACCAGGCATTCTTATTAGCTATTTGGTATACAAATTGTTACTGTAAGTGCTCTGTAATCACATTCTAGAAATCAGTTGGCGGATAACAGATGTACATTTGACCACAGGAAATGCCAAAACCACTTCCCGTGGCTGCTCCTCTCGCATGCACGCTTCTATTTTTAACAGGATTGCAAGGCGAGGCTCTTGCCACTTGGGGAAACTGTTTCCCAACAGAGACCCAAGGGCAGTGGACAGAGAGAGTACATCCTGGCCTGTGTGCCAACATTCACGGTGCTGATGGGGCAACAAACCTCATGGAGACTTAAGAATTACCTTGGGTAGTGGTAGCACGGAGGCGGGGCTTAGGTGGGTGGGTGGGTGGGTGGGGGCAGTGTGTGGCTACAGAAAACAGCTGTATAGTTCTTAGGATTTCCTAACATGCCAGAATTTCCAAGAAAGCTTTGCTAACTTAGGACTTCTTGACTTATTATCAGAACTATTTGCTCATCTCTTTCCTAAGAGCCCATTAAACTGCTGGGTGGCATGTTCTTTTTTAACATGTGGTGGCAGTGGTGGTGGTGGTGGTTCCATTAAAACAGAAACTCTGAGGATTCAAACCCTGATAGCCCCTTGCCAACACCCCTAAGCCTCACCCATAGACATTAAGTTGGAGAGCTAATTATTGCCTTAATTAATGCTTTGTATTAGCTACAAATAACTGGTCTATGAAATGGGTCAGGATCTGTAGGGGCACTGCTTCAAGAAGGTCTGCTTCAAAGGCAGAGGCCACTGGCTAATGCTCCAGGCTCTGGTGATGGGAAGAAGCCAGGAGACACTTGTAGTCTTTAGTTTTCCCATCCACAAAATGAGCACTTGCTATGGTTTGTGTAAGTGCCCCTCCCCACAAAGTCCACAAGTTAAAGGACTGGTTCCTTGACGTGGTGCTCTTCAGAGGTGATGGACCCTTTAGGAGGTTGGGCCTTGTGGGAACTTCTTAGGGTGTTGGTGCCTTGCCCTCAGAGGTCTTTGTAGGACCTGATCTCTTCCCTGTCTTGTTCTTTGTTTTCTGGTTCCTAGGGTAACCATTTGCTTTATCATGTGTCTTTGCCATGGTGTGCTCTCTTACTGGAGACTCAGAGCAAGAGGGTCCTCAATCTTGAACTCTAACCTCTAGAACTAATAGGCAACATAACCTTCTATCTTTATAAGTTAATTATCTTGGGTATTTTGCTATAGTAATGTGACGTTTACTAGCACAATATTATTGTCATAGCTACCCCAGAGTCCTACCAGGAGTGAAATATTGTTCTTTCTCTAAACTGCCAAGTGCCAAATAAAGGTTTAGATGGTGGGGAAATCCTTACTTTCTTCTCAGTTTGCTCATGAGGACTTTTGGAAGAGAAGAGAGGGCTAGCAACAGTCCTGCCATGTCTGAAGAGCTCCTGAGTTCATGTGTTCTCAACCATAGTGGGACTAGGTTACACTCATCACATCTTGCTTTACAGCAGGATGTGGGTGGATATACATCTTATCACCCTGACTCAAGATGTCTCATTAAGAACTTGCTGGCCTTGGTTACATCAGATTGAGGAAGACTCGAACGTCTTTTGGCCTGTGTGACACAAAACCACATTCCCTTTCATATTTCTGTGTTCTGTGCTTTTTCTCACTTACTGTCTCCATAGTGAGTTCCAGGACAGCAGGGCTACATAGTGAGACACTGTCTCAAAAACAATGGGAAAAAAGTATATTTGAACAATAATCATTCAATTAGTCTCTGGTATATCAACTGACTGAGGATTCTCAATCTTCAGTCTAATGATAATAAAGGCTTTTATTTGGCACTTGGCAGTTTAGAGAAAGAACAATATTTCACTTCTGGTAGGACTCTGGGGTAGCTATGACAATAATATTGTGCTAGTAAACATCACATTACTATAGCAAAATACCCAAGATAATTAATCCTTCAGCCTCACTTACAGGAGGCTTTAATGCTCCTTTCTTTAAACTTATGTGAATAAAAGGGTCAATTGAATAATATATGCTGAATTTAAATTTTAAAATTTACAAATCATGGGTTCCCAAAATTGTTATTTAAGAATTTTAACTATACAGAGTCACAAAAACACTGTGGTATATAATAAAACATGTACAGTATAATACTGAAGAACCTGAGACAGCCTATGTCTTAAGGATTTATGAAATTATTACAATATTTCTATACAATGGGTCATTATGTAGCCCTTGTAAAGAGTAAGGAGATACATATGTTCTGACATGAGAACACCTTATAAGTATGGTACTATGTAAAAACAGCACAGTAGAACATTATGATTCTATTTAGGTATAATAATAAACAAATATATGTGCGTGTATATTTGTAAGATTTCCTTATAGATAAAGAATATCCCCTACATTGTGTATATGCTGATGGAAAGAGAGATATAAATATAGATATGTATAATGTTTATTTACTAACAAGGATAATTACTATGGACTCAGAATAGAGGAAGCTTTTACTTTTTACTTCATTTACTTATCCCATGATCATAAGTTATTTTATACATATTCAAATCAAAGTTAGTTAAAACTATATTAGCCTTATGGAAGATTTAGAAGACACTAATGTCCCAAGCATCACATAAAGGACTCAGTGAGAGCACATCCAGACCCAGAAGTGGAGGCACTTCCAATTCAGCATTCCCTCCATCTCTTGTTTCTGCTCCCCTCCATATCTCTGTGTCATTCTTACTCTTTAGGTCCAGTCTTTGTAGTTCTTCAGGCCTCATGGCAGGAACGAAGCACCCCATGGCTCTCAGATTCACACATAGAAGTCTTGTCATGTGGGAAACATACATCTTTTCCCCTTCCTTATTTCAAATTCTTAGGAAGTCTGTGATTGGTTCAGCTTGTGTTCAGTGTCCAGTCCTGTCTAGTCATCCATGGCTGGTGGGACAGAATCATACAGTAGCAAATGACTATCATGGGTTCATTGAGACAGAAGGTAAGGAGAGTTATGAGGAGAGGATATAGGAAGCATTAGGACCAAGACCTTCAGATACTTTGGGTCAGTAGGTTACAGATGATGCCACTTTTCATTGTCAAGTCTTCATTTGGTCACACTACTGATCTAAAAGAGCATATAGGAGAGGTTATAGCAAATGGATACACTTTGAGGGCTATAAAGCACACATTAGGTATATTTAATAGTCAGTTTATGCCAAATGGTAACACAGATTGGGCCATCACTTGGTGACAGACTAAGTATCATATCCTAACTACTGTTAAAATCCCGAGAAAGGAAGCCTTTATTATCGTTAGACTGAAGATTGAGAATCCTCAGTCAGTTGATATACCAGAGACTAATTGAATGATTATTGTTCAAATATACTTTTTTCCCATTGTTTTTGAGACAGTGTCTCACTATGTAGCCCTGCTGTCCTGGAACTCACTATGGAGACTAGATGGCCTTAAGCTCATGGAGATCCATTTGCCTCTGTCTCCCAAGTGTTGGGATTAAAGGTTTATATCACCACTCTGGAAAAATATTCTTTTTAAAGACACCTTGGAAGATATAAGACTGGAAGCATCCTATAGAGAAAGTGTGTAGTTATATCCATCTATCCTCAGATCCATGCTGTTAATACTTGTGCAATTTCTTCTTGAGGTCAATTTAGTGCTACTTATGAAGATCAAAAGACAGTGATGTCATTTATCTGTTCTGCAGAAGGTTCTAGACTTGGGGAGGTTACATTCCTGTCAATGAAAGAGCAAACAAACAAGCAAACAACAACAACAACAACAATATAACATGTAGATAGATATAGACACAACTGGGAAGGCAGAGCTCAGAGTACAGGTGTGAGAGGAAGCCTTAGAGACTGCTTCTGCCTCTGTGATCGAGCATAAATGGTGAATGCACTTTCAGGAAAGTGAAGAATGAGTCACTGTAATTGATTTCCTATACATCTGCCTCTGAGATTCAAGATGGCCTCTCATTCCTACATCAAGAAAGAAAATAGTTACTGTGATGGCTAATTTTAAATGTAAACTTGATCCAACTTAGAATTACCTGAGAAGAGAATCTTTTTGATTGTTTGTGTATTTGTTTTTTGTTTTGTTTTGTTTTTTTTTTTTGAGACAAGGTTTCTCTGTGTAGCTTTGGAGCCTGTCCTGGAAATTGCTCTGTAGACCAGGCTGGCCTCAAACTCACAGAGATCTGTCTGCCTCTGCCTCCCAAGTGCTAGGATTAAAGGCATTTGCCACTACCGCCCAGCTCAAGAAGAGAATCTTAATAAGGAACTAACTATCTATATTAGGTTGGCCTATGGGGGATTGTCTTGATTATTGATTGATGTGGAAAGATCCAACCTCCTGTGGGCAGCTCCATTCTCAAGGCCTGAAGGAGAGTCCTAACTAGCTGAGAATAAGTAAGTAAGTTGGGAAGGATCCTTGCCTTTATTTCTTTCTGCTCTTGACTATGGATGCAATGTTTTAAATTCCTGCATTGACTTTTCCACAACAATGGACTATAACCTGGACTTGTGAACCACATAAACTCTTTCTTCCCTAGGTAGCTTTGGAAAGAGGTGTTTATCATAGCAACAGAGATGAAACCAGAACAGCTGTCCATTAAATCCCTCATTGATTTGGGTTCCTAAAGACAGAAGCCATACTCTTCTGTTCACTGCCCTGTCAGGTCTTCATTGAATTTGGTGCATCACAAGTGCTAGCAAATGTTTTATGGAAACTTACACAGAAAAGGATCATAAATGATGATTCTCATGATGTCAACATGGCTACCAAGATCAAGGAATAGTCTATTGCTAACACCCCAGAAAACATTTATGTTCCCCGTCAGCTACTATTCCTGGAAAGGTAACCAACCATAATCCTTAATTCTGAAAACTCAGGTTAGTTTGGCAGGATTTGGGACTTCATCTAAGTGGAATTACTCTGAGTGCTCTGACTTGCAGTGGGCTACTTTTGTTCAGCCTTATGTTTTAGAGGCTCGCACACATTTTTGCATTTATTTTAGGTTGTTCATGCACTTCCTATTTAATATCCCTTTACCCTAAAAGTAGCATCTTTTTGTTTGTTCTGTGAATGTGCATTTTGGATTCAAGGGTCTGAAAAATGATGCTGCTGTGAACACTCTGGTGTCTGCATTTTGGTGCACACAGGTCCAGATTTCTGTCAAGAATATACCTGGAAATGGAATAGTTGGGTCATGAGTCAATTCCCAGAGCATGTGTTCCACATTAGTAGGAACTGCCAATTTTCCGGAATGGTTATTGCAATTTACATTCCTTTCAGCAGTATATAAGAGTTTCAGATCTTCCTTCTGCTTGCCAGAAACCAGAGATTATCAGTCTTTTATTATAGCCATTCTGGTGGTTTGTAGGGGTATCTCATTGTGGCTGTAATTTACATCCCTGTGCTGAATAATGAGGCTGAGCACCTCTCTCTGTGTTGGTAGTGATGTGGATAGCCTCTTCTGTGAAGCACCCTTGAACATCTTTAACCCACTTTTTAATCTTAGTTATCAGTCCTTTTCCTTTTGGATCCACAAGTGTCCACAAATATTCTGAATGTCATATATTGATGCTGCAAATACATTCTTCCTATACGTGGCTTCATTTTCAATGGTCTTAATGGTGAGTTTTGATAAACACAGGCCTGTCATTTTGGTTTTTGGAGACAGGGTCTCTATGTAACCAACTCTGACCTTGAACTTCTGATCCTCCTGCCTCCACCTCCTGTGTGATGAGATTACAGGTGTGCACAACCATGCCTGGCTCAAACACTCTTAATTTAATGTAACCCACATGAGCCTTTTCTTTTATGGTGTAACCGCTTTTTGTGTCTTGTTTGAAAAATGTTCTTTATTTCAAGATTGTGAAGATGCTCCTGTTTCCTTTTCTAAATTAATTCATTCCTTGACAATTCAATACATGTGTATGTTCTGGTCACATTCAACCTCATCCTTTCTTACCCCCTCTCCCTCCCACCATCCCCTCACCTCCTCCCAATAAGGTCTCTTTCCACTAGCCTGTCTTTTGTCTTTGTAACCCACTGAGTTTAATCAGGACAATCCATGTGCACCTGGGTGTAGAGCTATTCATGGGCTCCACCAGTAGTTATACCATGGAAGCCAATGACTCATCCTTCCATGTCCCCCAGTCATCAACTGTGAGTAGGTCCCTAAGAAGGGGTCATGTCCCATGAGTTCCTCCCTCCCTCTCCAAATCTACAACTGAATGTTGATCAGCACAACCATATATAGGCCCTGTCCAGATAACTGTAGCTACTGTGAGCTCTCAAGAGCAATGGACATAATATCCTCAAGAAATAATATTTCATAGATCTCCTCCTCATTATTATTGGCTCTTAGATTCTTTCTATTTTCTCTTCTTTGATGTTTCCTGAGCCTTAGAGGGATGATATGGATACATACCACTTTAAGGGCTGAACACTTAATAGTCACTGATTCTCAGCACTTTGACCAGCCATGAATCTGTATTATCTGCTATTCTTTGCAAACAAACTTTTCTGACCAAAGAAGAGGGCAGCACTAGTCCACAGGTATAAACACATACATATTCAGGAGGCAGTTTGACAACATAAACATCTAGCAAATCAGAAGTAGTTTCATCCTTAGGGCCTTTGACCAGGGCCGTAGCAATAAGCAAGCACTCCCTCCTATGGAGTGGGCCTCTGATCCAATCAGAATGCAGTTGATTACCCCATAATAGTTCTGCCACTATTGTACCAGTGGGCACATCTGGCCTGGGAGGCTGGTATTGTAGCACTCAAGGCCCAAAGCTGGGTAAGGCCATTGACTACTTTTCTACTCCATGTCTATATAACAACCTCTACCACAAATGAAAGCTAGCCAGTGGGAGGAAGCTTCTAACTTTCCAGCTTGATTTCTCTATAGCCTACATCCAAAATGCACAGTGTCTTCAGCAAAAGGGTTTTTACCAACTAGTTCTGGTGAGTGACCAAGAGCAATGACAATAACTTGTCTTGTTTTGAAGGAGCCTGAGCCCTTCCTTGCCAACAACTCAGAGGCAGGTATCTCATGCTCAGCATTGGAATTTTCCTTTAATTACTCATGGCTTCTGGGATATGCATTAATTTTTAGAGACACTTTATTATTTAACATCTTAGCTTATTAACCTTTTAACTTAGGTATATCATATAGCTAAAATATATTTTTGTTTCTTTTGTTGTTGTTTATTTATTTATTTATTTATTATTTATTTCATTTTCCATACCAACCACTGTTCCCCTCTCTCCCCTTCTCTTCTTTCCCCTAACTCCTCCATTCCCACCCCCATCCACTCCTTATAGGAGGTAAGGCCTTCCTTGGGTAGTCAACACAGGCTGACATACCAAGTTGGGGCAGGACCAAGGCTCTCCCCATTGCATCAAGGCTGTATAGCATTGCACCATAGGGAATGGGCTCTAAAAAGCCAGTTCATGTGCCCAGGATAAGTCCTGATCCCATTGCCAGGGGACCCACAAACAGATCAAGCCACATAACTGTCACCCTCATTCAGAGGGCCTAGTGTAGTCCCATGCAGGCTCCCCAGCTGTCAGTCCAGAGTCCATGGGCTCCTAATTATCCTGGCATTATTAATGGAAAAGGCTACCCTGACCACAATTCCATTATTTATATGTAGATATGACCCTGTATTCTCAATTCTATCTTTTTGTTCAGTTTATCCAGTCAAGTGCTAATACAATAAACTACATAGTTAATTAAAACATCAATTAAACTGTAGATTCATAATGATTATTTTTGAAACAAAGTTCTGCTCTGTAGCCCAGACTGGCTTTGATGTCATGATATTCTGGCCTCAGCCTTCTAAGTACTGGGATTATATAATACCTCATATAATAAATTTTGATAGTCCATCTCATTTTTTTCAACTGCTTTATTCCCTGTCCTAGTTAGCTTTAATTACCAGCTGAGAGGAAGGTATAGACTGAGGGATTTCTAGATTAGATTGGCCTGTCAACAAGTCTGTGGGATATCACTTTGCTGTAAAAGGGTCCATACCTGTGTGGGTGGTACCATCCTTAAGAAGGTAGTCTTGGGTTATATGAGGAAGCTGGCAAAGAGTGAGCCAGCAGGCAGAGTTCCTCTTTGGCTTCTGCTTGAGTTCCTGTCCTGACTTCCCTCGATGATGGACTCTGATCTAGAAGTGTAAGCCAAATAAACCCTTTGGTCCCAAAGTTACTTTTGACCAAAGTGTTTTATCACAGTGACAGAAAGGAAACTGGGACAGGCCTCTTGAATTTGTGTTTAAATTTTAGAACTTCAATGAGATGATAGAGCTAGCGAGATTGTTCGCAGGGTAAAAGTTCATGCTGTGCAGGTTTGACTGACCTACTTTGATCCCCAGAACCTGTGTGGAGGTGGAAGGACAGGAATGATGACTCCATGAAATTGTCCTCTGACTGCTACATGAGTGCTGTGGTGAGCGCGCGCACGCGCACACATGCGTGTGTGCGCACACACACACACACACACACACACACACACACACACGAGTGAATTAGCAAAAGCTTTTTAAAGAGAGAAATTTTAGAATGTCTTTATCTGCTCTCATGAGAAGTTTGATCTTGCCTCCCTCCAGGCTATTGTATAAATACAGCATTTTGGAGGGGACTGACATTTGTTTCATGTTGGATTTTTCCTGTCATCCAGCATACCATACCTTTCCATTTATTTATCTGCATTTATACTTTCTCCCAATGATGCTTTGTGGGCTTTGCATATAAAAATTTTGTTCATTTTTGGGGGGTTCAGAATTATACTTAAGTGTCTGTTTTAGATTTGGCTATGACAAGTGTTTTTGTTTTAGACTTATTCTTTTCTACTCATTACTGACATATTTAAGTGAATGAACCAAAAAGAACAAATCAATTAAGTTGAGAAATGGTAAAACTAGTGATTTGATATCTATCAGACAAAAATAAACGCCTCTAGAATATTTCCACTTCAGGATAGAACATGACCAAGGGGGCCTGAGGCACATGGGGAAGTTGGGGGCTGGGGAAACCTCAGTGTGAGAAGCCAGGTGGAACTGAGAACAGAGGCCTCCTCTCTGCCATGAAGTCAGGGCCTCACTTTGGGACCATCTGGCTTACAGACACATTCATTTGATTGGCACAACGGTTCCTTTAAGAAGAAAGAAATTGACTCAACATGTGAAATTGTAGTTCTTTTAAATGAGAGTATAACCTTCTATATTTGAGAAGTTGGAAATCTGACACACGAGGCTTCAATGTCTGTACAGCTGTGATAGGCTGAGGCTGGGCTGGGCAAGGGCACACACACCGCTTTCCTCTCTATGGACTGGACTCAATCCCCAGCTTGGCTGCACTGTTTAAAGTTCTCTGCTTATCAAAACCCTTAAAAGAGTTGTTTAAACAAAGTGTTCCCACTTTCTTACCTCTTGCTTTTGTTCTGATCCTTTTCCAAGCCTTTGCTGCCTAAAATTATCCCAAATGTTCGGCAGTTCTCTGCCATCACTGCACTTGCTCCGTTGGTACAGTCCAGCCAAGCCCTGGGACCTGTGGGGGTCTGGTTTCAGGATGCCCTACAGAGGGGAAAAATCTACAGGTCCTCATGTTCTTTGTGCATCATTTGCATATTAAAACCATTGTTTGGATGTCTGTAGGCATCTCAAGTCAGTGTGTCCCAAACTGGACCCTTAACACAGGTGACCAAACCTGCCCCTCAACTTCTCCGTTTCAGGAAAGAGAGTCAAGCTCGCCTGTGATTGGGGCAAAACCTAGAAGCATCTCTGACTACTGCTCTTGTCTTAAGCTTTTGTCCAATCTAGTCCCCAGCCTTGTGGTTTCACCTCCACCATACTCCCCAGTGCCTCTCACCATTGCCCCTGCCTCTGCTCTTGTCTTAAGGACCGATAGCTCTCACCTGCCTTTCAGATTCCTTCTACTTCCTCTCCTTCTTTCCACTGACTTATTTTCCACGTAGCTGCCAGAAGAGTTTTAAAAATGCATATAAGATTAAGGGGGAGAAAAGTCTTTCCACTGGCTGGTCATTACGTGTAGCATTTATCTTAATCCGCTTGGGTTGCTAAAACAGAATACCCCAGACTGGGTAACTTTTAAGACAGAGACATTAGTCCCAGTTCTGAGAGGGAAGCCTCTCTCGAGGTGTCTGCTGAGGGCTTGGTTTCTGCTTTGCTGATGGAGCTTCTGGCTGGTTCTCAACATTGCAGAAGGGGTGAATGAGCTTTTTGAGGCTCTTTTAAAAAGGCGACAAGCCCATTCACAATGGTACCTTATGACCCAATCACCTCCTAAAATCCCCACCTCTTAAAATTGTACACTTGTGCTGGATTAGGTTTCAACGTGAATTTGGAGCCATAGCCGCACCCAAAGGCCCTAACCTGGAGTCAAGTGCCCTGTGCCCTACGTGAATGGCTGGCTGCATGCTTCCCAGTGGAACCTCGCCCTCCTTACTACCACACACTGACCACACAAGCCTTCTGTCTGTTTCTGGAAGTATACAAACGTATTTCTTCTCCTTCTTCTTCTTCTTCTTCTTCTTCTTCTTCTTCTTCTTCTTCTTCTTCTTCTTCTTCTTCTTCTTCTTCTTCTTCTTCTTTTTCTCCTCCTCCTCTTCCTTCTCATTCTCCTTCTCCTCCTTCTTCTTCTTCTTGACTTTGGCATCAGTTCTCTCTGCCTGGAAATCTCTTTTTCCAGATGCCTATATAGCTAGAACTTCATTTCATATCTGTGTAGATGGTACTCCTTATTGTGACTATTACAGATTGAGAGTCATCTAGGAGATACATTCTGGGTGTGTCTGTGGGGATATTTCCAGAGAGGGTTAGCCGAGGATGGAAGATGCACCCTGAGTATCAAAGGCACCATCCCACAAGCTGGAGTCACAGACTGAATAAATACAAAAAAAAGGAAGAAGCCAGCCGAGCACCGGAATTCATTTCCCCTTACTTCCTGACGGAGTGTGGCTGCAATACGAGCAGCTGCCTCCTACTGCTGCCATGGTGAAAGCCACACTTGCCAACACCCTTTCGTCACTGTGATGAACTACATCCTAAAACTGAAAGGCAAAGCAAACCTTTCTTTCCTGAAGTCGCTTGTGTTGGGTATTTTGTGATAGCAATGAGAAAAGTAACACACAATCTAGAATTTAGCTTAAGCACTACTTCCTCCAAGAGACCTTTGCCAATCACAGTATGCCAGGTATGCCACAGTTAGCCTTTGCCTGTCCACTTTGTGCTCTTCCTTTCTGTGCTTGTGTGTATGTTCATGTGTGTACTCGTGTGTGCAGGCGTGCATGAATGTGGAGGCCAGCGTTTGATGTCAGGTGTCTCCCTCAGTCTGTCTCTACCTTTTTTTTTTTTTGAGGCAGAGTCTCTCACTGAACCCAGCGTTTACTGGCTGGCTAGACTAGCTAGCCAGTAAGCCCTGGTGATTTCTTGTCTCTCTCCCCTCCCCATGCTGAGACTCTGGGCACACGCTGCCATGCTTGGCTTTCTGTGTGGGTACTGGAGATCCAGACTCATGTCCCTGTGCTTGTACAGCAGCTGTGTCATCAATGGAGCCATCCCCCAGTCTCCCACCATCTTTGAGTTAGGTTTGGGTGTGTTGTCTATCTCTCCTACAGGATTGAGCTCTTGGGGTGGGGACAGAGCCTTTATCTCTCTCTCTCTCTGTCTCTGGTGTCTATACAAAGTGACTAATGTTAGGAGGAAATTCAGGAAGAGCTGGCTCAATGAATAAATTCTGGGAATGAAGACTCCTAATGATTTCACATGTCCCTAGTCCTCATCTTTCCTCAGCCTTGGATTCCTTCTCTCTGATGACAAATGAGTTTTGTAACTGAGACAGGACATATGGCAATAAGTAAAAACAAACAAACGAACGAACAAACAAAAAACAAAACAACAACAACAAAACCCATCCCAATGAAAATAAAGAAAGCAAAAATTTTCTTACCGTGTTCCACAAAAATGGCTGCACCCGTTTAATACATACAATGCAAGAAAGGGAATCTGAGAACAGACCCTCTTGCATTTAGTATCGTTCAATAACGCTCCCAATGGGGATGGGAAGCCTTTGGAGATCTTTTTCATGTGTCTGGGTATCCGTTGTCACAGAGGCCTGAAGTTTGCCTTTGCCAAATGTTCCTGTGAGGCTCTCTCCTAGATGACTAAGCATAGTGAGGTGTCTACAGAAAGATGACAGCACTGTATGTGTGTATACCGAGCAGACTATGCAGCCTTTACGTAAGCGCAGTGCTGAACCTCCAGGCGATTTCTTTGCATTAATTTTTTAAAGTCACAGGAATGCCTTTCCTCTGCTAGAATCTCCAAGGGTGACCACGTCTCACCCACTGATGGGAACTATCATCTTTTAAATGCTATCTGGAGTACAGCCCCCACCTGCTCACTACCTTTGGATGAGCCCCTCCCATTGTGTTCATGTAAAGCCTTCCCACAGCTTTTAGGGTTGAGACAAAGTCTGCTCCCTTCAGGGAGGAACCCACAGAATAAAGAAGGCTGTAAGGACCGTAAGAAGGCCGGATAGCTGCTTGCTAGATGTAATCTTCTTCGAGCTATTTTATAAAGATGATTAATTATAGCATGTGCTTAATCACATGAGTATCAGAGCCAGCTGTCTGGGAATGAGAGCTAGCGGGATATTAGTCAGGCTCTGATGGAATCTGATAGCCAGCTAGGACAAGACATGCGCTCTTTCCTTTCCACTCCGGTCCCTCCACCTGTGCTTTCCATTCGGGCTCCTGATGAGTCTGGCTTGCCAACGTCGTCAGCTTTTCGTGCTCTTGAATTCTTTCCCTCTGCTGACCAGTGAGCTCAAATACCTCTTCAGTGGGATCAAGAAAACAAGGCTTTAATTCAGTTATTAGTTTACCAAATGTCCAGTAAGCAGAAGTCAGAGCCTAGGCATTTTAGATATAGGGTGGATAACCCAGCCCAAACGATTGTTCTCAGGGGTCTTATATTTGAGGGAGAAGGAGGAGGATATGGGATGAGAGTAGGGCCAGGGGCCAATAACAGATGAATGAAAAAGACAGTATTTGCAGTGTCAAGCACTTTCTAGAGAATAAAAGAGGTGATGAAATTGGTAGTGATTGGTAAAGTGGGGGCAACCACCCCAGTCTAGTCTGGAGCTCTGTCCCCTGCCCTTCATTTGGATCAAACTTCCAGGAAGTGTGGCTTGGACCATTGAAGCCTGAATCCTTGCTACAGATTCCTTCCCTTCCTGTTTAGTTTGGCACCATGGAAACAACTCCAAGCTTTCCTTGAAGTTGTTAAACTTAGCAGACTTTTGGGGTCTGACACGATTTGAGTACCCTCTTCCTTAGACTCCACAGTAGTCTAACAAGGCGGGTGCTGATATTCTTGATCTGCTTTACATATTGACACTTTTCCTTTCTGCTTTGCCTGTATGCCCCAGATCCATTGCACAACTGCCCCAAGGCTCTCAACTGACAAATGGAAGAAGGTGCTCACCATTGCAACTGGGCTGCCCTGCCTTTCATCCTTTTTCCAGGATAGACTGGGATGTCTATCTTTTCATCCCTTCCGCAAGCAGGGATGTGCCCAAACTCCCATATTCAGTTCCCAAACCCCTACTGAAGCCCTTCTGAATTCTCCACCCAGTCCTTGCCCTTGGAAGACTAGTAAGCTGGACCTCCCACTATGGCTACCTTTCACCTCTTCCATGCCCTTGAATGGACCTCATCTGCATACTGACCTCTCTCTGCAAGGTAACTGCACTGCCAGGGGGTGACTGTGGAATAGGAAAGACATCTATCATTCCCAGAACAGGAAGGCTTTGAACTTGTGAACTTCCTGCCTCACCCTGGCAAGTCACTAGAATATTCATGCCACTGCAGATGGCCAACACAGCGTTTTCCACCACTTTTCTCAATGAGTCGATGGCATTGTTTTCAGTAGTAAGCATGAGATGAAGTGAATAACAGTGACCAGAAAAGGAATGCAAAAAAAAAAAAAAACCCCAGATATTTTTCTGTTGCTGAGCATATAAAAGATAACATTGCAATAACAAGAAGGGGAAATGGATTTGTATAATTTAATTATAATTTTTTTTAACAGAAGCTTGTATCTTAGTGGCTGGACTCCCACAGATATGACTGTTTCCTGGGCTTAGACCAGTTATCAGTGTCATCAAAATGGTTCTTCCCACATATTTGTGTACGGTAGATATATAGCTAGATCTTTCAGCCCATGGTAAAGACCACATTTAAACATCATTTTTAAATATCACACAAAGCAATAGATACAAAGGAAAAGCCTAGAACATAACTGTAAGTTTTTGAGAAATTCATAAAACTTTCCCTTTAGTATAAATTCCAAAGATGCCCACGTCTTTGTGTGTTTGTAGTTGGTTATACAGTCTTTTACTGGCTTTCCAGTTCCATTTATTTATTTATTTATTTATTTATTTTCACATTTTAAGTGGAGATAAAGGCAAATTTACAGAGTAGCCATTATAATTTCTCATGCTTACAGTCTCTGCGCTGCCATTTTAAACTTCCTATTCTTCTGCTTAACTGCAGGCTGTGTGGCAGCATAGGTTTGGAAACAGAACCTAAAGTAGACTCAACCAACTCCAAGTCACTGCCAATTCACACCCGAACAGTATAAACCAGAACAAAACACCAGCAGTAACATCACTGAGTACTCTCTGAATTGTCATCCATGTAATAGTTACTAAAAGGTAGGATATACGAGCCCTCTATTATGAACCATGTATATTATGTATATAATATATTATACATAATAAAAACAGCATCCCTTCAATACTTAAATTGAATTTAGAGTATTAGAGAATATTTTTTTCCCTGAGGGGAGAATGTTTTACCACCAATATTATTCACCATCATCAATATGTCATGGTAGCGAAAGGTCATGGATTGAGTTCATTTGATTGTTATTTTAGTATTCTCCATAGAGTGTTCTCACCACCTTTTCCAGGTTTGTCCTGGGACCTGTTTTTCTGCCCCTGCCCTCTGCAGCATTCTGATTGGGTAGGCACTAGCCTTGGCTGCTTCTCATCTCTTTTTGACCTTGACCAGCTTCCCCGCCTTTCCCCTCCCTCCTATCTCCTGTTTCTCTGGCTGACATGCTTCTCACAGGATCATTGCCTTTCTCCCACTGACCCCTTACCCTGGTGTCTATGCCCATGTGAGCACAGGGTCCCTCAAATCTCTGTTCTAATCCTTGCCTATTGTCTTTTTCTTTTTTTCTATCTTTCTCTCTTTCTTTCTTTCTTTCTTTCTTTCTTCCTTTCTTTCTTTTTTTGAGACAGGGTTTCTCTCTGTGTAGTTTTGGTGCCTGTCCTGGATTTCGCTCTGTAGACCAGGCTGGCCTCAAACCCACAGAGATCCACCTGGCTCTGCCTCCAGAGTGCTGGGATTAAAGGTATGTGACACCACTGCCTGGCCCCTGACCATTTTCTAACACAGTTGTAAATACAGTGCTCCAGTCTGGTGGGATTTCCAAAGACTTGCAGTGTAGTCACGAGGACTTACAGAAACAGTCAAATCTCAGACAGTGTGGCTGGAATCACAGTCCAGGAGTGCTTCCCACACATTAGAGTTTAGAGATGAAACATTCTTGGGTCTATACGACATTAAAACAAGCTCTAAACACTTGTCTGCCCACACAATCCATTGCATTGCGTGTGCAGGATCTCCAGACTGGGGAGAGCAAAGACTGTGGTGTGTGGCATGGCTCTTACCTCCCATGGCAGCCATGGCTATCATCAGTCTCCTCGTCCCTTCCACCCAGCACTTGAGACTTCCCTTGAAGCATCCTTGCTGTGTCATGGATGTGTTTTGTCTCTTCAGGGTTTATAAATAAGAAGGTTGGTTCTTAGTGTGGTGATGTTAAGAGGTGATGTGGACCTTCACATGGGGCTGGTGGGGGCCTGTGGATCTCCGGCAGCAGGGATCTTTGAAGGGAAGAAGGAAGTGCTTCATAAGATTCTCATATTCTCTTGAGAGCAGGTTATTGCTAGAATGATTCTAATTCCCCAATCCTGTTTGGAGATGCGCTCTCTCCTTTCCACCATGCTCCCACTGTTATGATGTCATCACAATGATGTTCTGAGCCAGTGCTTGCCCTGCCTTTAAATTTCTAGAACTGCCAGCTAACTAAACATTTTCTTTATTATAGTAATCAGCCTCACGTATTTTGTTACAGCAATGAAAAACAAACTAATATAACCCTCAACATAGCTAGTGTTCCTGGTAGTAATTATTGCCAACTGATAAAATTAATGTAAGAGAAGGAAATCATTCACCACCCAGGGCTGACCATTCCACCCTGTGACTGACTCAACTAGGTGTAAACTCTAAACTTTAGCATCCAAAGCATGGCCCAACTTTAACTTACGATTGTAACAAGCCATGCTGAGGCTGACTTCTCTAGACTTATGCACAGGAATGCCTGAACCAAATATAAGGGAGCCTGGTAAAACTGTATTCTCTATCATACAGAGGAACGAACAATACCATTAATTGCTAGAGATGTGCTAGCACCGGGAACAAAAAGGTCCCTAAGTTGGGCCCCCACCACTGAAGAGCAGAAGTAAGAGAGACAAAGCAGAGAAGAGCATGGCAGGGGTGCAGATGGTTGGAAAGGGGGTTATGTAGAGAATGGTGAGGAGCAAGATGCGGCTTTCCCAGAGTGTTCCAGTGGGAAGCAAGTGGGTGGCATCAAGAAAGACTCCAAACAGAGCTACTGCTTGCTGGTGAGAAGGGTGAGTTAGTCAGCTCCCAGGGCTTCAGCTTTCTTGTCTGTAAAACGAAGGGGTTGAGACTGGATGGCTCCTCCACTTTCTAGCTGCGAGACTGGGCAGGTGTCTCAATGCCTCTCAGCCCATCACCTCATCTGTAAGATGGGTTAATAATGGCATTTACCTTGCAAGGCTCCTATGCCGACTAAGCCAATCCATGGAGGGTGCTTATAGACAGCTTCCAAACTATATGAGTCACTTAACTGAGGATGGAGGTCCCAAAACTTTAGCAACAGGAAAGGTCTTTGAACGTCCAGTGATCAAATATTAATTCAAAGTCAAACGTGTAGGGAGTTTAATGTGTTCTGACAGTGTCGGACCCCACAGCTTTGGCTTTCCTGAATCCTTGGTTCTGAACACATACCACCTGAGCTTGGCCATCATGCCCACATTATGTCAATAAACCCTTTCTGAAGCATCTTCATTCATATTGGAGACTATTGTATGTTATAAATTGTAGTATTTTTTAACTGTACACATGAAGTTTCTGCTCTTATAGAAATATCATTTTAATTATGAAAACTAAAACATTTTAATGTTATTCTAGCATCATTCTTCAGTATGTAAATGTCCAATTAGTCTATCTTTGGATTGTATTGTGTTAAAATGTTTGATTTTAAAAATTGAAGTTAGAGTTACTGACTTCATTTTCACACACACACACACACAAACACACACAACCCATTATATGAATTTTGACTTGGGATTTGGACAGAATTACTGACAATTTAAAAAATGGTCTTAAACATACACCTGTCATTTCACACTACATATTTATGCAAAGAGGTGTTCTCATCCTTGATGATTATAAAGTCAATATATCTGTGAACTCTGAAAGACATTGAAGAGAGTCTACCACTTGCAATATCAATCACTTAGCCAATATTAGATTCTTTGTCTTTTAAATTTTTATTTAGTTTTATTTTGTGTGTGTGTGTTTCCTGAATGTATGTACGTATACCATGCACATACATGATGTCCAGATGCTTGTGAGCTGCCACATAGGTGCTGGGAACCAAATCCAGGTCCTTTGCAAGGGCAGCCAGTGCGCCTAAACACTGCGTCATCTTCTCTACTCCAAGACCGAATTTTTTATGCAAAAATAAGGAAGCATGCCTGTCTTATTAGTATATACATTTGCTTTCATGTTTCATAAGTGGCAAAATAACACACATCAAATAATTGTTTTTAAATGTATTTTTTTATGATTTGTCATTAGCACATATTTGATTTGCACACCAGTTTTATACAATGTATCTAAGGTAGTATAAACATTTCTTGGGTGAAAGGGACTTTGTATGGAGTAGGTTTAAGAAACCTGGTTTGTGAGTACCTGGCTCAAATCACATGTTCATTAGGTAGGGGCTGTCACATCTGAAGTCCCCCAATCTGAAGGTCTAAGCATCAGAGATGTTTAGACTAAACGTTTCAGGAGGTGTAACAGTTTGATCAAGAAACAAAGCTTTGATTAGGGACAAATGACCTCCTCAAGCTGGGTGCCTGTGGTGCACCTCTATGACTCCTTTGCATTGTACTCTGGCACCACCATTTCCCTCCTTTCTGGTGTAGCTGTTGCATGGATGCTGGTTGGTGATCAGTGAGGCAGCAGGAGGCAAGCCTCAGGGGGGAAAAATCAACTCACTTGGCTTTGGTAGCGGGGAAGGTTGAATCTGTGGCTATGTATGAACAGGGGGCAGAGAGGGAAAGAGACAAGAAGATGCAGTTATTGACCTGAGTTTTTCCATGTGTCATGCACCACAGTATGGAATACATCACTAAATGGAAGTTATAAGAGACAAACGAAATCTTATGAAAAAAGAAAAAAAGAAAAGAAAAGAAAATCCACTATGGATAGTATACAGAGGGCCAAACAGTTCTGAGCATTTCCCTCTAAGACAATACAGTCACTTCTGATTAGCAGTGGGAAGACAGCTAGGGCCTGAAGCCAAAATAGATGGCCAGCAAAGATCTGTCCTCACTGATCTCAGCACAATCTCTATTCTACTCTGAATGCAGAAGCTGCTTCATCTTCTTAATTGGGAGGTGTGAGTGGAGGGATGAATGGAAGATATATCAGCAGCATGTGATGTGTGTGTGTGTGTGTGTGTGTGTGTGTGTGTGTGTGTGTGTGTGTGTGTGTTGGGGGTTGGCAAGCAGAGGAAATGCATTTAACAGGAGAAAAGCAAAGGAGACCTTCCGGGAATTCATGCCAACCAGCTTGGAGGCTGAGGGCCCTAGCAAGAGGCTCCCTTCCAGGAGACTATGGTAGAAATTCCTCTAAGAAGGCAGATGACAGAAATTGGACCTTTGGCCTCTGAAGTCAACTCATCCACCCACATTCAGAGTAAGTCCTGGTGTTTCTTTGGAAATGTGTATTATTATCTGTCGTAAGCAAACAAACAGGAGTGCACAGGCCAAGGCATCTACGCTATGTGACTAGTCATCCCATTGTGTTTGGACTCTGTTCCCCTGCCTCTCTCCTTAAAGGCACCTGTCTGGAGATAAGCAAGGCTGCATTTCAGTGATCGCTGCTACGAAGAGACACATTTCCTCACTGAGCCTTTTATTTTGCTTTTTGGGGCCTGTTCTTATACCTGTGGGTTAAAAAGGGGGATTATATCTGGGTCAAAATTAAGAACAGATTAACATGTACTGAAGGAAAGGACAAGAGATTCCAGTAGGCTACTGTGTATAAAGTCACACCAATACATATTGTAATTTAAAAAAATATGCATTTTATTTTGTATGCATGAGTGTTTGCCTGCATGTATGTATACCACCTGTGTGCATGATGCCCTCGTAGGCTAGAAAAGGGATTCTAATAACCTAAACTGGAGTTACAGATCATTGTAAGCCATCACACGGGTGCTGAGAACTATCTTCTGCAGGAGCAGTAAGTGTTCTGAACCTCTGGGCCATCTCTCCAGTCTCATGTTGTGATTTTTTTAACTTGTTTTTTTTCTAAGCCTATATATGATGTATTTTTTCCCAGAAGAAATTCGTGCATCTATTTAGAAGTTCTCCACGCATGGCTTTGTTCATTCTTACATAGGTAAGGACACATGTGTATTTTTGTGTTCATCCAAAATTATCTATTGAGAATTTATTAAATGCTAGGCACTGGGGAACAGTTGGAGAAATATAGACAAAGATTGCTGTGATCATGGAATTCAATTTCCTGTGGGGAAGCTGGGCAAGAAAGAAATGAATGAATAACCCAGGGATGAATACAAGGGAGAGATAGAAAAGAGTGAAGGGGCCTGGAGAGTTTGAGATTTTTAAATAAGAAAAACCCTTCCAAAAAGAAGACATTGGAGACAATACTTAAGGTTGAAAGTAATGGGCAAGGAGGGAGAATGTTCTAGATTTAGTGCAAAGGCCCTAAGACAAGAGGTACTTTTGGGCCGAGTAGATTGAGTGAGCAATGAGCAGACATGGACTTAAAAATGTAACAGATATCATATCCCAAGGCTCTTATGAGTTTTGGTTACTGTGTCAAATATACAGATCCACCAGGGAGCTTTGCGTCAGATATACAGGGCATCAGGGAGCTTTGCATCAGACAGTATACAGGGCATCAGGAACTTAGTCGGCAACAAAGGCATGATCTGACTGAGGTTTCACATGTGATTGAAATATTCTATTACATTTCTTCAGCTTTATGGTAATCCATGATGCAAATGTAACTTATTTTTCAAAAGCAATCCTTGGGGCAGAGAGATGACTCAGTTGTTAGGAGCACTTGCTGCTCTTCCAGAGGACCTGAGTTAGGTTCCCAACACCCTTATCACGTAACTCACAACTGCCTATAACTCCAGCTTCAGGGTATCTGATACTTCACATTGCAGCTGCACACACTTGGCATCCACCCATACAGACACATAAGCATTCACATAAAAAAAAAATCTTTAAGATTGTAAAAGACAGTTCTTTACTGATAATGAGTTAAATTGCAAGATTTTGCTGCTCTAGATAAAATTAGAGATCCTTTGTACCTGAAGATGTATATAATTAGATATCCTTTGTTCCTGTAGATGAGCTTTTTGAGGATATATCTACAGGGTATGTTTCCAGGGGTGATATTGTCAAATCAGACTTATTTGGAAAATCTTCAAAGAAGTGTCCCTCCAAACATGTATATGGGATGATACTCTCCAAAGGTTTATGTGAAATATCTGTTTCATACATTCTTTATTTTTAATTTTTATTTTGCAATACAATTCAGTTCTACATATCAGCCACAGATTCCCTTGTTCTCCCCCCTCCTACCCCCCTCACCTTCCCCCCAGCCCGCCCCCCATTCCCATCTCCTCCAGGGCAAAGCCTTCCCCGCAGACTGAGATCAACCTGGTAGACTCAGTCCAGGTAGGTCCAGTCCCCTCCTCCCAGGCCGAGCCAAGTGACCCTGCACATGCCCCAGGTTTCAAACAGCCGACTCATGCAATGAGCATAGAACCCGGTCCCACTGCCTGGATGCCTCCCAAACAGATCAGGCCAATCAACTGTCTCACCCACTCAGAGGGCCTGATCCAGTTGGTGACCCCTCAGCCATTGGTTCATATTTCATGTGTTTCCATTCGTTTGGCTATTTGTCCCTGTGCTTTATCCATTTCATACATTTCATACATTCTTATTAGCAATATAGATTGTAGTTTTAAATTCTGTATTTCCTTACCGAGTTATTAAGTTATATTAATTTTCCATTTCTTCGATGATGATATTTAATGTCTACCTTTTATGTTCAAGAGTCATTTACATTTTATCATATACTCTGCTCATTTATACTTCTAGACAAACAAATGTATTTTAATTTGTAGCTGTAGTCTAATTTATTGTTGCTTTTCTTTATGAATTTTTGGCTTTATAGCCTGTCTTCTCCTCTCTAGCTCTTTTAATAACTTTATTTTCATATTTAAATTTTTGACCCATGTGGCATTTACCTTGGCATGGGAATTGGAGGACTAACATAGCTGAAATTTCTGTTGGTGTTTTCAGTGGTGCTGTGGTGGGAGAGTAAAGCGACTCAATTTGAGTCAAGATGCCCTTGGGGTTTTCACGCTGCAAACGTGATTGTTCTTACTCTGAAGTCCAAGTCGACTTCAAATCCAGCACCCTCCTGCTTCAACTCCTGAGTCTGGGGATGACTGGAGTATACCATGATATAAGGCTGGTGCACTTATATTTACTGAAGGTTTCCAAGCTAGAGGATGCCTGGAGCTCTTCAGGCTGCTTTTCCCAGCTCCTGACGGTGTTTCTATGGAAGCTAGAGAAAATGTGCCGTGTCAAACGTCCGTTTTCTAAATCTCTGCGTGAGAAAACAAGAAGGGCCGGGAAGAACTTGAGTTAACCAGGGCAGGGCTGTCCTTCACCTCCGTAGCTGTGTCCATGCCTTTATTTCAGTTTGTGCTTTGAACAAGGAACCCCAACACCTCTGCTCAATCTTGGGTGGCAGAGGTGGCAATATCAATCTGGGATGCAACTTCTGGGCCTGGAAATTTCAAGATCAGCAGTGTCTTAATTTTCATTCCATCAGCTTGAAATAGGTCCTCAAAAATAATAAATTATTTTTTTCAACTAGGTTTTCATTTATTTAAAAGTTGGGAAAGAATGAAAAGTAACTCTGTTACCTTTAATAATTCAAGCATGGCTACATGTGAATTTCCCCTAGTTCAGCAGGGACTCAAACACTGAGCACAAGCAGAGCTCTAGCTGCTGGGGACACCTGGCTCCTCAACCCAGAAATAAGTCCACTGCTACTGAAGTACCTCTGACCCATACTTCCTACATAAACATTTGTTGAGTGTAGCCATTAATAATAATAAAAAGTTTCAAGTCTCAAGAAACAGAGAACAAAGTTCAACTTCCACTCCTGTGTTAAAGGAGCCATCAAAACTCTCCTAACTAAATCAATAGCAGCGACTTCCTCCTGGAGCAGGGGAGGGGGGCATTTCCCAGCACGGACAGCGTTGTTTTGGTTGGAGAGTTTATATACAGATTTGACAAAGCCAGTGGTAAAATGATACACGTGGATTCTACCTCAGTGAGCATGACATTGTAGCTGTAAGAGTTGGGCAAAGGCTCTGTCAATGGCAATGTAAGTTTAAGAAGGCTCAGAAGTCATCTTTAAGGGTTTGCAATGCCTTAGAAACAAGTCAGGGTTAGTAGAGAATGGCTCCCTCTTTAATCCTTCACCAGTCACTGTTAAAATCTACTTCAAATAAGCCAAGTAAGTTTTAAGAGAGTGATTGTAGACTGTCAGTTTTTAAAACCCAGGTCTTTGGTTATGTAGTATATTATTTCTTTCTGTACTTCATCTCCTAAGAAGGTGGGCATGGAGCCTCTCATGTAGGCCATGCTTTCTCTAGTGATGTTGCCAGGCCTTGACCACATGACATGGGCTCTCACCTACTAGTCCTCTCTTGTGATCTTTGCTTACTCTCAAAACTAAGCTCTTAGGTCTGATATTTCCTGATACTTTCTTACACTGTTCAAGAATGAATGGAAGATGTATTTGCTGTCTTGGGTCTCCTGGGCACTTCAATGCTTTTCAAAGAACTGTCAGAATAGAAGTGATTTGAGCTTTCTGTGGAAGTACTTAATCGATATTCTGCTCCTGTGGTGACCATTTCTTCCTCAGTCTACTGCAGGGAGAGGGTTACCTAGGTCAACATTTTTTATTTCTTACTCAGTCTGCTTTGCCCTACCTGAATAAGCCCTAGTATTAACAGTGTAGGCCAGTAGGAACTGAATGTGGCTTCCCACTTTCCTTAGGGAGATTTTGAGATATTTAAAGACTACAATAATTTTTTTTAAAGCTTTAAATGCTTCTGTTTACCAAATGCTTAACCACATCCGAGCCTTCCCTTTGTTTAGAACCCATCAATAGTTTCTCATTATAATCAGAACTTACTGAGGGCACTATACCAATGATGCCCAAGACTCTACCTTGACTGCCTCATGGGACAATAGTGAAATACAATAACCTTTAAATATTTAAAGTATTTGTTTGTCAACTTTGACAAGTATTTATAGCCAAGAAATCATCACCAAAATCAAGAGAGTAAAATAAAACATCTATTATTCTTTAAATTTTTTTTTTTCTTTTTTTTTTTTTTTTTTTTTTTTAAATTTTTATTTTGCAATACAATTCAGTTCTACATATCAGCCACAGATTCCCTTGTTCTTCCCCCTCCCGCCCCCCTCACCTTCCCCCCAGCCCGCCCCCCATTCCAATCTCCTCCAGGGCAAAGCCTTCCCCACAGACTGAGATCAACCTGGTGGACTCAGTCCAGGTAGGTCCAGTCCCCTCCTCCCATGCTGAGCCAAGGGACCCTGCATAGGCCCCAGGTTTCAAACAGCCAACTCATGCAATGAGCACAGGACCCGGTCCCACTGCCTGGATGCCTCCCAAACAGATCAGGCCAATCAACTGTCTCACCCACTCAGAGGGCCTGATCCAGTTGGTGACCCCTCAGCCATTGGTTCATATTTCATGTGTTTCCGTTTGTTTGGCTATTTGTCTCTGTGCTTTATCCGACCTTGGTCTCAACAATTCTCTCTCATATAAACCCTCCTCATTCTCGCTAATTGGACTCCCAGAGATCCACCTGGGGCCTAGTCATGGATCTCTGCCTCCAGATCCATCAGTAGTTGGATGAGGTTTCTAGCACGACAATTAGGGTGTTTGGCCATCCCATCACCAGAGTAGGTCAGTTCGGATTGTCTCTCGACCATTGCCAGCAGTCTGTTGTGGGGGTATCTTTGTGGATTTCTGTGGGCCTCTCTAGCACTTTGTTTCTTCCTATTCTCATGTGGTCTTCATTTACCATGGTCTCCTATTCCTTGTTCTCCCTCTCTGTTTTTGATCCAGCTGGGATCTCCCACTCACCCAAGCTCTCTTTCCCTCGACCCTCGCCCTTCACTACCCCCACTCCTGTCCAGGCTGTTCATGTAGATCTCATTCCATTTCTCTGTCGTTGGGCGATCCCTGTGTCTTTCTTGGGGTCCTGTTTTCCAGGTAGCCTGCCTGGTGATGTGAGTAGCAGTCCAGTCATCCTTGTTCCACATCTAGTATCCTGTTATGAGTGAGTACATACCATGTTTGTCTTTCTGAGTCTGGGATACCTCACTCAGGATGATTTTTTCTAGATCCATCCATTTGTCTGCAAACCTCATGATGTCATTGTTTTTCTCTGCTGAGTAGTATTCCATTGTGTATATGTACCACATTTTGTTTATCCATTCTTCAGTTGAAGGGCATCTAGGTTGTTTCCATGTTCTGGCTATTACAAACAACGCTGATATGAACATAGCTGAACAAGTGCTCTTGTGGTGTGGTTGAGCATTCCTTGGGTATATGCCCAAGAGTGGTATAGCTGGATCTTGGGGGAGATGGATTCCCAATTTTCTAAGAAATCGCCATATTGATTTCCAAAGTGGTTGTACAAGCTTGCATTCCCACCAGCAGTGGAGGAGAGTTCCCCTAGCTCCACATCCTCTCCAGCATAAGGTGTCTTCAGTGTTTTTGATCTTAGCCATTCTGACAGGCGTAAGGTGGTATCTCAGAGTTGTTTTGATTTGCATTTCCCTGATGATTAGGGATGTTGAGCAATTCCTTAAATGTCTTTCAGCCATTTGAGTTTCCTCTGTTGAGAATTCTCTGTTTAGTTCTATAGCCCATTTCTTAATTGGACTGTTGGGCATTTTGATGTCTAATTTCTTGAGTTCCTTATATATTCTGGATATCAGTCCTCTGTCAGATGTGGGATTGGTGAAGATCTTTTCCCATTCTGTAGGCTGTCGCTTTGCTTTGTTGACCGTATCCTTTGCCCTACAAAAGCTTCTCAGTTTCAAGAGGTCCCATTGATTGATTGTTTCTCTCAGTGTCTGTGCTACTGGTGTTCTATTTAGAAAGTGGTCTCCTATGCCAATGTGTTCAAGACTACTTCCTACTTTCTCTTCTAGCAGGTTCAGAGTAGCTGGATTTATGTTGAGGTCCTTGATCCACTTGGACTTAAGTTTTGTGCACGGTGATAGATATGGATCTATTTGCAGCCTTCTACATGTTGATATCCAGTTTTGCCAGCACCATTTGTTGAAGATGCTTTCTTTTTTCCATTGTGCACTTTTGGCTTCTTTGTCAAAAATTATTTGTTCATAGGTGTGCGGATTAATATCAGGGTCTTCAATTCGATTCCATTGGTCCACATGTCGGTTTTTATGCCAGTACCAAGCTGTTTTTATTACTGTAGCTCTATAGTACAGCTTGAAGTCAGGGATCGTGATGCCTCCAGAGGTTGTTTTATTGTACAGGATTCTTTTGGCTATCCTGGGTTTTTTGTTTTTCCATATGAAGTTGAGTATTATTCTTTCCAGGTCTGTGAAGAATTGTGTTGGTATTTTGATGGGGATTGCATTGAATCTGTAGATTGCTTTTGGTAAGATTGCCATTTTTACTATGTTAGTTCTGCCTATCCATGAGCATGGGAGATCTTTCCATTTTCTGACATCTTCTTCAATTTCTTTTTTCAGGGACTTAAAGTTCTTGTCATATAGGTCCTTCACTTGCTTGGTTAGTATTACCCCAAGGTATTTTATGTCATTTGTGGCTATAGTAAAGGGTGATGTATCTCTGATTTCCTTCTCCGCTTTTTTGTCCATTGTATATAGGAGGGCTACTGATTTTTTGGAGTTGATCTTGTATCCTGCTATGTTGCTGAAGGTGTTTATAAGCTGTATCAGTTCCTTGGTGGAATCTTTGGGGTTGCTCAAGTATACTATCATGTCATCTGCAAATAGGGAAAGCTTAACTTCTTCCTTTCCAATTTGTATCCCCTTAATCTCCTTATGTTGTCTTATTGCTCTGGCTAGAACTTCAAGTACTATATTGAATAAGTATGGGGAGAGCGGACAGCCTTGCCTCGTTCCTGATTTTAGTGGAATTGCTTTGAGTTTCTCTCCATTTAATTTGATGTTGGCTGTTGGCTTGCTGTAAATTGCCTTTATTATGTTTAGGTATGTTCCCTGTATTCCTGATCGCTCCAAGACCTTTATCATGAAGGGGTGTTGGATTTTGTCAAATGCCTTTTCAGCATCTAGTGAGATGATCATGTGGTTTTTTTCTTTGAGTTTGTTTATATGGTGTATCACATTGACAGACTTTCGTATGTTGAACCATCCTTGCATCCCTGGAATGAATCCTACTTGATCATGGTGGATAATTGTTTTGATGTGGTCTTGGAGTCTGTTTGCCAGTATTTTATTGAGTATTTTTGCATCAATGTTCATGAGGGAGATCGGTCTGTAGTTCTCTTTCTTTGTTGTATCCTTGTTTGGTTTGGGAATCAGGGTAATTGTAGCCTCATAGAAGGAGTTTGGTAATGTTCCTTCTGTTTCTATTGTATGGAACAATTTAGAGAGTATTGGTATTAACTCTTCTTTGAAGATCTGGTAGAATTCTGCACTGAAACCATCTGGTCCTGGGCTTTTTTTGGTTGGGAGACTTTTAATGACTGTTTCTATTTCGTTAGGGGTTATTGGACTATTTAAATAGTTTATCTGGTCTTGATTTAATTTAGGTATGTGGTACCTATCCAGAAAATTATCCATTTCTTTTAGGTTTTCCAGTTTTGTGGAATAGAGGTTTTTGAAGTATGACCTGATGATTCTCTGGATTTCCTCAATGTCTGTTGTTATGTCCCCCTTTTCATTTCTGATTTTGTTGATTTGGATGCTCTCTCTCTGTCTTTTGGTTAGTTTGGATAAGGGCTTGTCTATCTTGTTGATTTTCTCAAAGAACCAACTCTTTGTTTCATTAATTTTTTGTATTGTTCTCTTTGTTTCTATTTTATTGATTTCAGCTCTCACTTTGATAATTTCCTGGCATCTATTTTTCCTGGGAGACTTTGCTTCTTCCTGTTCTAGAACTTTCAGGTGTGCTGTTAAGTCACTAGTGTGAGATTTCTCCAGCTTATTTATGTGGGCGTTTAGTGCTATGAATTTCCCTCTTAGTACTGCTTTCATAGTGTCCCATAGGTTTGGATATGTGGTGTCTTCATTTTCGTTGATCTCTAGGAAGTCTTTAATTTCTTTCTTTATTTCTTCCTTAACCCATTGGTGATTCAGGTGGGTATTGTTCAGTTTCCATGAGATTGTAGGTTTTCTGTAGTTTTTGTTGTTGTTGAAATCCAACTTTAGACCATGGTGGTCTGATAGAACACAGGAGGTTATTCTAATTGTTTTGTATCTGTTTAGATTTGCTTTGTGACCAAGTATGTGGTCGATTTTAGAGAAGGTTCCATGGGGTGCTGAGAAGAAGGTATATTCTTTTTTGTTAGGATGGAATGTTCTGTAGATGTCGATTAAGTCCATTTGAGTCATGACATCAATTAAGTCCTTTATTTCTCTGTTAAGTTTCGATTTGGGGGATCTGTCCAGTGGTGAAAGTGGGGTGTTGAGGTCTCCCACTATTAATGTGTGGGGTTTTATATGTGATTTAAGCTTTAATAATGTTTCTTTTACATATGTGGGTGCCCTTGTGTTTGGGGCATAAATGTTCAGAATTGAGACTTCATCTTGGTGGATCTTTCCTGTGATGAGTATGTAATGCCCTTCTTGATCTCTTTTGATTGATTTTAGTTTGAAGTCTATTTTGCTGGATATCAGGATGGCTACACCCGCTTGTTTCTTAAGACCGTTTGATTGGAAAGTCTTTTCCCAGCCTTTTATTTTTAGGTAGTGTCTATCTTTGAATTTGAGATGTGTTTCTTGTATGCAGCAGAAAGATGGGTCCTGCTTTCGTATCCATTCTGTAAGCCTATGTCTTTTTATAGGTGAATTAAGTCCATTGATATTGAGGGATATTAATGTCCAGTGATTGTTCATTCCTGTTATTTTTTGGTGGTGATGTGTGTGTACTTTTCTTCGTTGGGGTCTACTGCTGTGGCTTTATCTATTGCCTGTGTTTTCGAGGTTGTATCTGACTTCCTTAGGTTGGAATTTTCCTTCTAGTGCTTTCTGTAGGGCTGGGTTTGTGGATAAATATTGTTTAAATCTGGCTTTGTCATGGAATGTCTTGTTCACTCCATCTATGACGATTGAAAGTTTTGCTGGGTATATTAGTCTAGGCTGACATCCATGGTCTCTTAATGTCTGCATTACATCTGTCCAGGACCTTCTGGCTTTCAAAGTCTCCATTGAGAAATCGGGTGTTATTCTGATAGGTTTGCCTTTATATGTCACTTGGCCTTTTTCCTTTGCTGCTCTTAATATTCTTTCTTTATTCTGTACGTTTAATTGTTTAATTATTATGTGGCGAGGGGACTTTTTTTGGGGGTCTAGTCTGTTTGGTGTTCTATAGGCTTCCTGTATCTTCATAGGCATTTCCTTCTTTAAGTTGGGAAAGTTTTCTTCTATGATCTTGTTGAATATATTTTCTGTGCCCTTGAGTTGGTATTCTTCTCCTTCTTCTACCCCTATTATTCGTAGGTTTGGTCTTTTCATGGTGTCCCAAATTTCTTGGACATTTTGGTTCATGACTTTGTTGACTTTAGTGTTTTCTTTGACTGATGAATCCATTTCTTCTATTGTATCTTCAACGCTAGAGATCCTCTCTTCCATCTCTTGCATTCTGTTGATTATACTTGCATCTGAAGTTCCCAATCGTTTTCTCAGATTTTCTATTTCCAGCATTCCCTCTGTTTGTGTCTTCTTCATTTTTTCTATTTCCCTTTTCAGGTCTTGGACTGTTTCCTTCATTTGTTTCATTGATTTTTCTTGATTTTCTTTCAGTATTTTATTGTTCTCTTCCAGGACTTTATTGATTTCTTCTAATTTGTTTGCCCTTTCCTCTAGTTGTTTACAGCGTTCTTCACATTTTTTTGTCTTTTCCTCTACACGAGCCTCTAGCTTCTTCATGATGACATTCATAAGGCTATTTTCTTCTGCTTCTTCCAATTTCTGATGTTCAGGTCTAGGTGTTGGAGGAGGGCTAGGGCCTGGTGATGGTGTATTACTATTCATTTTGTTGTATGTGTTTCTGCCTTGACGTCTGCCCATCTCCTTGTGGTTCGTTCCTGGCCTTATTCGCACACTTGGTTCAGAGCTGACAGATTCAGGAAGTCTCTCTCTCTTGTCCAGATGGGAGCTCTCTTGTCCAAATTGGAAGTCCGGGACAGGATGGAAGCTCTTGTTCAGAAGGGAAGTCCGGGGGAGGATGGGTGCTCTCCTCTCTCTCTCTCTCTCTCTCTCTCTCTCTCTCTCTCTCTCTCTCTCTCCTCTAGATGGGAAATCCACGGCAAGATGGGAGCTGGGGGCCAGCCTCTAAGTCTCAAGAAGAGGCTTGGGGCTCAGGCGGATGGGCGTGGGGGCAGGGCGTGGAGACTGCAGGGTCTGCCAGGGGTCTTGGAGAAGGAGATCCTTCCCGGTGGGGCTAGAAGGGCACCTGCCCAGGGACCAGAACCTGGGGCCAAGTTGGGCAGGTCTTCCCTGGAGTTGCTGGTGCCCAGGGATGGGGTCCGGGGCAAGCTAGGGCACTCACCTGTGCTTCAGAAGGGAAGTCCTGGGCAAGATGGGAGCTGGGGGGCCTGGCCTCTAAGTCTCAGGAAGAGGCTTGGGGCTCAGGCGGATGGGCGTGGGGGCAGGGCGTGGAGACTGCAGGGTCTGCCAGGGGTCTTGGAGAAGGGGATCCTTCCCAGTGGGGCTAGAAGGGCACCTGCCCGGGGACCAGAACCTGGGCCCAAGTTGGGCAGGTCTTCCCCAGAGTGGCTGGTGCCCAGGGATGGGGTCGGGGGCAAGCTAGGGCACTCACCTGTGCTTCAGAAGGGAAGTCCTGGGCAAGATGGGAGCTGGGGCCGGCCTCTAAGTCTCAGGAAGAGGCTTGGGGCTCAGGCAGATGGGCGTGGGGGCAGGGCGTGGAGACTGCAGGGTCTGCCAAGGGTCTTGGAGAAGGGGATCCTTCCCGGTTGTGGTAGAAGGGCACCTGCCCGGGGACCAGAACCTGGGGCCAAGTTGGGCAGGTCTTCCCCAGAGTGGCTGGTGCCCAGGGATGGGGTCGGGGGGCAAGCTAGGGCACTCACCTGTGCTTCAGAAGGGAAGTCCGGGGGAAGATGGGAGCTGGGGGCCGGCCTCTAAGTCTCAGGAAGAGGCTTGGGGCTCAGGCAGATGGGCGTGGGGGCAGGGCGTGGAGACTGCAGGGTCTGCCAGGGGTCTTGGAGAAGGGGATCTTTCCCGGTTGGGGTAGAAGGGCACCTGCCCGGGGACCAGAACCTGGGCCCAAGTTGGGCAGGTCTTCCCCGGAGTGGCTGGTGCCCAGGGATGGGGTCTGGGGCAAGCTAGGGCACTCACCTGTGCTTCAGAAGGGAAGTCCTGGGCAAGATGGGAGCTGGGGGGCCTGGCCTCTAAGTCTCAGGAAGAGGCTTGGGGCTCAGGCGGATGGGCGTGGGGGCAGGGCGTGGAGACTGCAGGGTCTGCCAGGGGTCTTGGAGAAGGGGATCCTTCCCGGTTGTGGTAGAAGGGCACCTGCCCGGGGACCAGAACCTGGGCCCAAGTTGGGCAGGTCTTCCCCAGAGTGGCTGGTGCCCAGGGATGGGGTCGGGGGCAAGCTAGGGCACTCACCTGTGCTTCAGAAGGGAAGTCCTGGGCAAGATGGGAGCTGTGGGCCGGCCTCTAAGTCTCAGGAAGAGGCTTGGGGCTCAGGCAGATGGGCGTGGGGGCAGGGCGTGGAGACTGCAGGGTCTGCCAAGGGTCTTGGAGAAGGGGATCCTTCCCGGTTGTGGTAGAAGGGCACCTGCCCGGGGACCAGAACCTGGGGCCAAGTTGGGCAGGTCTTCCCCAGAGTGGCTGGTGCCCAGGGATGGGGTCGGGGGGGCAAGCTAGGGCACTCACCTGTGCTTCAGAAGGGAAGTCCGGGGGAAGATGGGAGCTGGGGGCCGGCCTCTAAGTCTCAGGAAGAGGCTTGGGGCTCAGGCAGATGGGCGTGGGGGCAGGGCGTGGAGACTGCAGGGTCTGCCAGGGGTCTTGGAGAAGGGGATCTTTCCCGATTGGGGTAGAAGGGCACCTGCCCGGGGACCAGAACCTGGGCCCAAGTTGGGCAGGTCTTCCCCGGAGTGGCTGGTGCCCAGGGATGGGGTCTGGGGCAAGCTAGGGCACTCACCTGTGCTTCAGAAGGGAAGTCCTGGGCAAGATGGGAGCTGGGGGGCCTGGCCTCTAAGTCTCAGGAAGAGGCTTGGGGCTCAGGCGGATGGGCGTGGGGGCAGGGCGTGGAGACTGCAGGGTCTGCCAGGGGTCTTGGAGAAGGGGATCCTTCCCAGTGGGGCTAGAAGGGCACCTGCCCGGGGAGCAGAACCTGGGCCCAAGTTGGGCAGGTCTTCCCCAGAGTGGCTGGTGCCCAGGGATGGGGTCGGGGGCAAGCTAGGGCACTCACCTGTGCTTCAGAAGGGAAGTCCTGGGCAAGATGGGAGCTGGGGCCGGCCTCTAAGTCTCAGGAAGAGGCTTGGGGCTCAGGCAGATGGGCGTGGGGGCAGGGCGTGGAGACTGCAGGGTCTGCCAAGGGTCTTGGAGAAGGGGATCTTTCCCGGTTGGGGTAGAAGGGCACCTGCCCGGGGACCAGAACCTGGGCCCAAGTTGGGCAGGTCTTCCCCGGAGTGGCTGGTGCCCAGGGATGGGGTCTGGGGCAAGCTAGGGCACTCACCTGTGCTTCAGAAGGGAAGTCCTGGGCAAGATGGGAGCTGGGGGGCCTGGCCTCTAAGTCTCAGGAAGAGGCTTGGGGCTCAGGCGGATGGGCGTGGGGGCAGGGCGTGGAGACTGCAGGGTCTGCCAGGGGTCTTGGAGAAGGGGATCCTTCCCGGTTGTGGTAGAAGGGCACCTGCCCAGGGACCAGAACCTGGGCCCAAGTTGGGCAGGTCTTCCCCAGAGTGGCTGGTGCCCAGGGATGGGGTCGGGGGCAAGCTAGGGCACTCACCTGTGCTTCAGAAGGGAAGTCCGGGGGAAGATGGGCTTCTTTAAATTTTTATCATGTCATATTTATTCTCTCTCTCTCTCTCTCTCTCTCTCTCTCTCTCTCTCTCTGTGTCTCTCTGTCTCTGTCTCTGTCTCTGTCTCTCTCTCTCTCTGTCTCTCTGTCTCTCTCTCGTTTTCCTTTTGATTTTGATAAGCCTAGGCCTTGTTCATGCTTGACAAGCACCCCACCACTGAGTTCATCTCCATCTCTTATGGCGCCTTTCAATCCATGCCCTGCTTCACCCCCATCCCAAGCAACCATCGATTTTCTTGCTCTTGCTATCTGTTAGTTTTCCTTCCTCCTTTGACTCAGCACAGTTGAAGCCCATTCATGATGTTGCATGTTGTTGTGTGTAGGAGTAGTTTGTCCCTTTTTACTAAGTGTTAATTAAACATTATAGTGTATAAATGTACCACAATGCTGCATCCATTTGCCTGTTGATAGACATTTGAGTTGGTTCTGGTGTTTGGCCAATTCTTCTGATTTAGTTATTTTTAAAAAAAAGAAAAAGAAAAGATGAGTTATTACTGAAAATAGAAAACAAGTAGGGTTGGACTCTAGCATGTAAGCCATACTTTAGGAAACCTGTTCCTGTACAAATTGACAGGCATCCCTTTTAACCCCAGCCTCAGCCTGAGCACAGTGGACAGGTAAGGACAGAGTAGGGAATGATACAGTATCTTGAGCCTTGTCAAGAAAAGAGCCAACTACAATCAACCCTCTCCAGTCACAACGGACCATAACATCACAATGAGAAGCTGTATAACTGAACAGATGATAAGAGAGAATGTTCAAGTCACTCACTGATTAAAATAAATCCCTTTTCTGTTGTTTGTTAAATAGACCTGGTGATAAAATGGTAAGCTAAATGATGAGAAGCCTGTTTTCAAGAAATTACTTATGGCCATTTGTACATATGTGTGGGTGCACATACTATGTGTACACTCGTGTGGAGACCAGCAGATAACCTTGGGTGTTATTTCTCTGGAGTCACCCACCTTATTTTTGAGACATATTCTTTCATTGTCCTAGAACTCACCAATTTGACTAAGTTGGCTAAGGAGTTAGCTTTAAGGACCCATTGTCTCAATTTCCCCAGGGCTAGGTTCACAAGCACACCATCACAGTGACCTTTTTACGTGATTGCTGGGCATTGAAATTTGGTGCTTGTGCTTGCAAGGTGGATAATTTGGCAACTGAACTAGCTTCATACCCCCTGTTCACAGTCTTAAGGGAGGAGACTGACAACAAGATGAGGATTTTAATTTGATAAGCCCCATGACAGAGTTGTCTCTGAAAACACAAAGCCATACACTTGCACCCACAGAGGCTGCCTAGCTTTAGATGGTGACCCCAAAGGTAAGCAGGTGTCAGAATGGGAAGTGGAAGAAGTAGGGATGAGGAGACAAGTAGGTTCTAGGAAGACCTGTAGTTGATCTGAGAACAGTCTTAGATCGTTGACTGCAATGTCATCTCAGCACAGGTGAGTTCATGCTGCTTATTCTCTCTAATGCCCTTTATTACACTACTTTCCAGATGCTAACTGAAGTAATATAGATGCTCATAGACAAGGGTGTTTAATGTTTTGAGTAAGACTACATATTTGACTTACACCTTGTAAATGTTAAACATCTTATTTTATATACCTAATGCCAAATTATTCTATAGAGAATGAATCTGGTCCTTGGAAAGTCAACAATACGGTCATAACAAAATTCTGATTAATTGAATTAATCTGAACTACTTGAAGCCAGTGGAAGTAGTGGTGAGCTAGATGAAGGACAAGCTCAGAGTCCACCCACAGATCTAGAAAGCTGAAGGGATCAAAGTCATGATGGTGAGAAATGGTCAGCATTAGGAGAGATTGGGGCATTGTGACAGGCTTGTGTGCACGCTACCCAATACCCCCTCCTTCCCTGTTCCTCCTTAACAAACCCTAGCTGCATCTGGAATTCACTTTCTCTTAACAGTCACGGTCTTCCAGGCATTGATCCCATTCCCAGCTTGGAAATGGCTCTGATTGGACTAAGCCAAACACAAGCAGCCATATCCCATTTGACAATGGGTAGTTCGGTTATGAGCCAGCGACACATCTCTGGCCACAGAGAACTGAAGACCTGAGAGGAAGTCTGCTGGGAGCTTATGGCAAAGGTTCCTTCAGAGACCTCTTTTGGGGGGGAGGGGGAGGTGTTCTGCAGAGAACTTATTCGTGATTCCCTGAATGCCATTGCCACTGGATATGACAACCTATTGCCTGTGACCATGAGGAAGGAGAAGCAGCCAGGGAGCACTTGGGGAAGGAACTGAAGAGAAGAATCTGGATTCCTGTGGCATATGTAACCTTAGGCTAACTAACTGAGGAGGGTTAATTACAAAGTATCTACAACACTCAGAGTTCAGTCTTCTAGAGCCAACAGCCCTAAAATCCTAATTAATAAGATTTCTTTTAACACTAATGCATGTAATGTTTTGTTTTCAAGGTTATAAAATTAATTGTGTCATTATTTATTGGAAATCCTACTTCTACTTAGACATAACTGACAGAATGTGTTTAGGAAGTAATGTTTTAAAGACTATTTATAGATACATATTATCCACCTCTATAGTATCCCATCATATTTGGTGCTGTTTCTGTGTCTGGGTGTGAGACATTGCATTGTGCTCTCTCTGTGTTCCTGAGCAGCACTGGCACTTAGAGGCTCTATTTGGAAGATGAACTAGGAAGACACAGTTTTGCAAGGTAGAATTCACATGAACGCCCCAGAAGAGGTGAGCAAGCATCTGGCCTGTGGAAGAGAAGACTCAGTAAGGTACATTAGCACAAGTTCTCAAAGAGAAGCCTGCTACATTTCTGTTGGTTCAGGGTGCCAAAGCAGGATCACAAGGGCAAATGTCAGGGACACTTAATTCAGCCTGAAGTTTGACCTTACTAAAATTACATAAGCATTACAGCAAAAAGTCTGGATCTTGGCACAGTGATCTGTCATTAGAAGTTGTGTAGCTCTTTCTTCTGAATTGAAACAGTCCCTTCTGGCGAGAAGATGGAGGCTGGAGGACCCAGGGAGCTAATGAGATCTAGGAAGTTCAGAAAGGAAGGAGGTGCCTTCTCAAGTGGGCTAGTTTGCTTTTCTATCGCTTTGATAAAAAACGATGACCAAAAGCAACTTGGAGAGGAAAGCATTTGTTTCACCTTTACAGGTTATAGTTTATCATCAAGAGAAGTCAGGGTAGGGACTTAAGGCAAGAATCTGGGGGGGGGGGCAGAAGTGAAAGCAGAGCCTGTGGTGGAAGCCTGTTAACTGGCTTGCTCCCCATCACTTGCTCAGCCTGCTTTCTTATACAACTCAAGACCACATGCACAGGGGTGGCACTACTCGCAGCGGACTGGGCTTCACCCATATCAATTGTTAATCCAGAAAATGTCCTCCAGACAGGCTCACAGGCCAGACTGATGGAAGCTGTGACGCAGTCAAGGTACCCTCTTTCCATGTGACACTGGTTTGTGTCAACTTGACAAAGGCTAACCAGCACAAATGAGGCTATAAATGACAGACAATTGCTGGGAAGAGGATGTGGACTTTAGTGGAGCTTCCTGCAAGTTGTACATGGAGCTCCAAGGATGCAGCTTTCATGAGTGGTCACCGTGCTGGGGTCAGTTTTTGATGACGTAGCTATGTTTGAGTCACTCAAGTTTCAGTTTCTGCAATTAGCCCCAATAAACTCATGGGTCCAACAAGTTAGACTAGGATAGAGTCATTTATTTGCATTATTTGCTTTGTCACTTGCCCTCTCTGGAGTGAAGAAGCATTTGTTCATGTCTCCCCAGGAAAATTCAGGCAACACAAATGTTCTAACAGATAGTGACACATGTACACAGAATCCATCCAGCTCTCATTGAGGATCTACTAACAGCTATTGGTTGATAGGCATAGACTACGAAGATGAATGCAGACTAATCCCTGACCACAGCACATTTCAAGTGTACCATAGGAGGACAGCAGGCAAGTAGCTATTCATCTATGTGACAGTGATATTGCAGCATATGTAAACGTCTATGGAGTGTCTATGGAGAGCTTTATAAACTCTTGATTTGGGGTGATGAGAAGATACTGCACAGAATTTGTATTTACAGGTTATTGAATAATGATTTGGAGTTTTGCTGTGAGAGGGTAAAATAGCAACACAGGGAAATTCAGTGAATAGCAAACTCTTGAAAATTCTTTAGAATTTACTCCATCTTTCAAAGGAAGACAAACATAGTATAGATGGAAAGGTGTAAGACACATGGAGTATACATGAATTCAAGGGACTATGTTAGACAGAGCCTTGGATGGGTATATGAAAGGAAAAGTTGCTTTGTCTAGACGGATGATGTCTGTGACTCAGGCTCAGTAGGTGAAGCAGAGATCAGAGGCTTGGAGTTGAATACAGAAGATAAGATACCCCACCACATAGGCAAGCAAAGCATCCAGGGAGTGGCCTCTCTGCCTTGGTTTGCTTCCAAATGGAAAGCTTTCTGGTTAGTTATTTTGTTAGCCATTTCAGGTGGACTGATATATGAGAAATCCCCCAGGCTCAGGGGTGCTTCTTGGTTCAATGGTGGGAGTCAAACTAAAGCTTATAGCCTCAGATTTGTTTAGAAATTTAGCTGGAAAAGGTGGATGAGGTTTGGAAGGGTAATTGTCTCTTGATTTTTAAAAGAGGGCTGTAGAGTCAGGTGTAACCCAAGATAGAAGAAGCAACTCTCTGTGTCCCATGAGAAATAGGATGGCAAGCCATTATAACTGACAGCTCCTTTCCTCATTACCAGCCTAGAATCAATGGAAAGGGGGTTCTGAATACAATCATTTGAAGAAGACACATAGTTGCAGCAACAAGCAGTGATGTGGGAAGCTGGAAAACTCTGGAGAAGCAGTTCCCTGTTTAAGGCCTAGACCTTCTGGGTGATGAGACTGTAGAGAAGTCGCCTAACTTATGAGTTTATCAGTTTTATTTGCAAAAGATACAAGTATGTAGATCATATAGGCCAGATGTGTGAATTCCATGACTCAGTGTAATGTCTAGCTGTTTAGTGAGGACAGTCTTACCCAGTTGATGGGGCTCATTAATTATAGTCATCTTGATTATCTTATTCTTAAAAGTAGTGGAGGTCAGGAAATGAGTTACTAGTTTGGTCTTACTGAACTTTATGGCCAACAACTGATTCAATATATATGAATGTCCTAGGAACATATGGGAAAATCCCATCTCCTTTCATGGAATTGCATTCTACAAAGAAATAGAGATAAGCAAGGAAACAAGTGAGCATGGTGTTCCTAAAGTAAAGATTAGAGTGATGAAGACTCAAAATGTCCAAGCCATGAATATCTTCACTTGTGCTGTGAATGAGAACACTGGCTGGACCTGGATATCTGAACCTGGATGTCGATTCCTGAAGGCTGACATGAGGTCTACATCAAAGGTTACACTGATGTGGTGACTTCGTATCCCAGAAGTCACATGCTTAAAATGTCTTAATGAAGTCAGGTTCCAGACACATTGGCTCCTTCATCTCCAAGGCTCCTACTTTTCTGGTGTGGGACTAGTTGAATGACTCATTCACTAAGCATTTTGGCAGAATCTTCAACTGAGTGTATTTTTAGAAGTGAGTTCGTGTATGAAAAAGAAAATACATTTGGAGGGGTTGGATGAATAATGGGAGACCAGAATAAAGAAGCAAATAGGTTCTTAAATATACCAAGTCATAGTGATAGAGTAGAACTTACCGGGTGATTTACAGAGTATATGAGGCTAAAAAGCAAACAGAATAAAAATACTGTTTTGTTCAAAGTCTCACACACAAGGGTTTCAGTCATGAAGCAGGAGTAGGGAGACAGAAATACACTGGAGGAAATAGTAACCTTTTAACCTGCTAAGTTAAATATACATTTGAATATCATCATAGTTTGGTATCACTTGCCCCTCAAAGGTTCACATGGTAAAGGTTTGGCTCTACTGGAAAGTAGTGGAACCCTTAGGAGATGGGGCTAAGAAGGAAGTCCTTAGGACACTGGAAGTATGCCCTAGAAGTGGATTCTGGGACCCCATCTCTTTCTCTTTTGCTTCTTGGCTACAAGGCTACCAGTTTACTTCACCATATACTCCCTGCCATTACCATCTGGCATGCCCACCTGAGAATCACTGGTTTGGTCCAATGTTGTGCTTGCCTTTCCAAAACTGTAAGTCAACTTTTCCCCCCATAAGTTAATTAGCTCATCTATCACATTATAGTGATAGAATGCTGACTAACATAGAAGTGAAAATGAAAAATAATTTTACAAGAGTTTGGGCAGCCTCTTTAGAGCCCACATGAACAACTTAACACCTGAATATAGGGAGAAATCATATCCTGCCTTTGAATTTGCAGTTTGACCCCGGAGATGTGCACTTTGGGTGGCGTAACGGTGTGAAGGGTTTTCCACAACAAGAGTATGTGTGAAACACGGTAGTAAATGCTTAGGGATTGCACATGAATGTCGAAAGAGAAGAGGGTGAACCTTTAATTATAGCCCCACACTGTGCAGCCAAAGCTGTTAACTGCATGTACTTTACACTTAAAATACTTTAATACAATTGTGTCATCACTTCAAAACCCATTCTGGAAAGTATTTCCAAGATTTAGCTCAGATTCTTCTACTGTTATGGGGAGCTAAGCGTCTGGTTCAAAGCAAATTAATCATTTATTTTACCGTAGGTGCCTAAGCCTCAAGTCTGCCTTTTATTTTAAGTCTGTTTGCTTTCTGTGGAGTGCTGCTTTCCCAGTCTTCCTACAGGGTTTCCTGTACCCTTCAAAATGTAGATGAAATATCTTGTCCTCTTCTTCCTCCTCCTCATGTTCATTCTCCTCCTATTCACTTCTTCCTCTTCCCTTCTTCTCCTCCTTTTTGTCCTCAAGTTCATCCTATTTCTCCACTTTTTTGTCCTTTTAATTTTTGAGACAGGGTCTTTTTACATAGCCCAACCTAGCCTTGAACTCACGACCCCCATCTCAGTCTCCTACATACATGGGGTTATGGTGTGCACCAGCATAGCAAATGACCACCTTTGTCAATTTCCTCTTAAGGAGAGCCACCCATTTCCAGATTTTATTTCCCATATTATTTTTATGTAACTTTAATTTCTTGTCTATCATTGTCTTGCTTGCTGTTACTTGTGATGTCTACTATATATTGGCCATGGGATTAAACATATTAGACAAATTCCTTCAGCAGTACTTGCTACACAGCATTATACATAGCCTATGAAACAACCACATCTGGCTCTCTGATATTTTTCTAAGTGACAGAGAGATTCTGTTACTTCATTGATGATGTGAAGTTCCTTACTTGATGTCAGCCCACTGGTAAGAACCAGAATTTTAATCCACTGCTCTTATTTCAAAATGTGTTTTCTCAAGAACAATGCTACATGGCTTCTTGTACCTATGTTAGCTTGTACTGTGTTTTACTCATGTTAAAATTGGGTTCTCTACATGATACATGATATGCCTGCATATATTATACTGAATTGGAGGCGTGAGTGGATCCCAGGGCTGATGAGGAGCCTAAGTACCAGTTCTGTCTATGTTCCAGGAAACAAAGTTATTTATGTCATCAGGACCATTGGGAGATCACGTAAACAGAGCTGATAGCAACAGAATCAGAAACAATGAAAATCATTCAGCATAATAATAGCAACATAGGAAGAGTTAGTTATGAAAGCTTATGTGTTTCTTAATTTGGGAAAAATTTTAACTAGAAACAGGATGTACCATTACACATGAAAGAAACTTGGTTCTTTTTTCATTTAGTATCCTTAATATGGAGAAGTGCTGTAAACTTCTTAAAATTACACATAAGCCTCAAATAACTTTTAAGACTCTTCTACTACATCAATTCCTGCTTATTTAGGACTTCTGTATATTTCTATTATAGTTCTTATTGCTACATGTTTCAAAGCCAGTCAGTCACCCCCAGTCAAGACTGTCAGTTGGATCTGACTCATCTCCTTGACCAGTTCAGTGCCCAAATTCTTGCACTACAAACAGTGGGCCTATACATAAGTGAGTGAAATTATCATAAACAGAAAAGTAAGAAAGCAATCATTTCTAAAATGACTGAATTTGGAAAAGATGAAATACATACATTCTGGAGGCATGGCACACAGTGATTTTCTTGGGGGATGAAGTTCATTCAACACTTGGCATATGTAGACAGAACTTCAGAAATAGTATATCATAGTTCTGTTTCTTCTCTCCTCCCTTTCTTCTGGAAAAACAAAAATCCTTTCACTTTGATAACATATCAAGGCCTTAATATAACTTGAAGTAGTATATATTGTAGAATTAAACAAAATAGGCAGTGTTTTCATTCTGGAAATAATAATTGTAACTATTAAAGACAACATCTGGCCATTGAGCAAATTACTAATCAAGCACTCAAATATTTATCCACGAATTAATATAAATTGAATATCCAATGTGTGCAAAGTTTTAAGTAAGAAATCTGGGACATAACTAAGACAAAATGGATATTGTCCATGTTCATGCTCTCTTTCTGCTTTTTATCAAATAAGGATCAAGAAATTTAAGTAAGATTAAAATCATGGTAAGTGTTACACTGTATAGTACTGTGAGTACAGAACAGGGAGGAAAAAGAAACATGGGATAAACTGGAGGGATCCCAGGGACAGCTGGATCTCTATGGGTCTGAGGCCGTGTTAAGGATTTACACCTATCCTAAGACCCTTTGAGGGTTTTAAGCACTGATTTCATATACTTAGATTGTGCTTTCAAAAGACATCTGTATAGTGTGGAGAAAGAAGTAGAGGGCTAATGGGCAATGTGAGGACACTGTCGAATGACCTTCTTTGAACTAAGTGAGAGTAAATAGCAATGACGAACAGCTTTTTTTTTTTTTTTTTTTTTTTGGTTGGGTGAGTGTGTGCTTGGGAATATGCAAATAAACTCATTTCCCGCCTATGATTCCAAATGGAAGTCTGTGGGTTGAGCTACATTTTGGGGGAACACTTGTGAGCACCTGGAGGCAACAAGTCATGTACCTTGGAAGAAAAATTTTACACTCCACTCATCTGACCTCATCAGATTGCTTTGGCCTGATGAAGTAAATGGATATTTGTGATAGGCAGGGGAAATACATGATTATTAAGGTATTGATATAGAGCTTAATTCCTTTCTGCTTTCAGCTGTAGTTTAATCATATTCCTTTACAAAAGGTTTAAGGATACTAAGTAGTTTGCACTCACCCACTTAGCCAGGACAAGGTGGCTCACGCATGTAATCTTAGCACTTGGGAGGCTAAGAGGATTGCAGTGGGCTGACAGGGTGGCTCAGTGGGTAAGTGCTTTTGCTGCCAAACCTGATGGCCTGAGTTCAATCCTCAGGACCCATATGGTGGAATAGGAATTGCAAGGAATTGAGGCTAGCCTAGGATATATAATAAGTTTCAGATCAGCCTGGGATACAAGAGTGGGAGCTTGTCTTAAAAATCCCTCAAAGGACTGATATTATGTCTCACACTTAGCAGGCCGAGGCAGGAGGATTGCCATGAGTTCCACGATACTACTCAGCAAGTACTAGGTTATCCTGGGCTAAAATACCAATAAAACTAACAAAAAGCTTTTTAAACTTAAGATCCAGTTTGGAGCTATGATTTGACTAGAGCAGGGTCTTATTTAGACTTTGTATTCCTCATGCGGAGCTCTAGAACACAATTTCTTTAGTTGAATACTTGAGGAAAAGAAAGAAAAAAAATCTCACTCAGATAAAGAGGGATATCAGACAGCAGAAACAAAAATGAAAGGATTTGGTAACTTACAGCTTCATGGGAATGGGAAGACACTAGGCGGGGTGCCAATCTTTTCTCCTTCAATTGCCGGCTGCTGATCTGATTTGTCATTTGTATTTGTCTCTCCCATCCCTTTCCATCCACATGTGCAAATGCAATATATTAAGTGGTTATTGCTGGCCTGGTTATCTATGGTATTTCCAGAGGTCTTTAGTGCAAGCATGAAAATAAACACTGTCTCTAAAAATTCTTGCTTTCTGAGAATTGGATGGTGGGACCCAGGGAAACGTGATACACCCAGACATGTCTGTCCCCATGGCTCAGTTTTGATTTCACAGGCAGGCACAGCTCCGGGTAAGCACTAGGAGTGTGAGTTATCAGCAGCTATCTTCGGCATCTGGAGGCTGAGTGTTCAGGGAAACGAGGGCTCATAAAGATATCTAGGGAGGAAGAGATGACACTGATGGATGTATCCTGGGCCAGGAGCAGTGCTCTGAGGCCAGTGGCTTTGGGGAGTTATTCACAGGGCGGTGGGTGTTTTCTTAGACTTTATAGCTGCTGGAAGGCCGAGGAAACTGGATGAAGGCCACAGAAACAGTGAGTCAAAGCCCTGGCTGGTCCTTGACCAATGAGGGCAAAGCCAGTGTTGTCTTTGTTGGTAAAGCTTTCTCCCGGATTAGACTCCCTTTGCAGACTGGGTCCTCCCTGTTTTCCCACTCAGAGGCATGGCCATTCATTATGTTGCCAAGCCAGAACTTGTGTGTTCACTGTCAGGAGCCTTGGACTCTAACAAGTGTCACAAATACACGGAACAGCCAGGAATAAGGCAAATGATGCGGAAAGGCCCTTGAGCAAGTGGAGGCCTTCAATCATAAACCTAAAATTCTTCACTCTTTCTCTCCTAATAAAAACTGGCACGTTGGACTTGAATTCATTCTCACGTTCTCCTTTGCCCCTCAGCCATACGCTGTAGATTGCTATGCTAAACTGCGTTTATCTTTGATTCAGCCATTGAATCTTGATCCCTTTCTCTCTTCACATTGCCACTGCTTTAATCTAGGGTTTTTATCTTCTCTTTCTTCCACTGGCCTCTCTAACTTTAGTTTATTTATTCCATTTTTCCATTGCTACCGTGTCTTGCCAAAAGAGTCATCCTTAGAGTCAAAACCTGAGAGTAACTGTGGCACACCCCTGTTGGTGAACCGAGAAAGTCCACCTACACACACACACACACACACACACACACACACACACACACACACACACACACAAACTCCCACCCATGGGCTAAGGGTGGACCTCAGCCTGGTTGAGTCAGACTACTTCTGCTGTCTCGTTCTATGGTATTAACCCTCACCCTCTTGTCCCATATTGTTAGACCTCAGACTACACAACAGGCTGTAAATGTCCCTACTGAGTATGGGGAGAAGTTGGAGAAAGGGGGATGCTATGTCAGCTAACTGTCTGTATTGTTATTTAATCATGGTGGCCTCAGCTTTGTGCATGGACAGGGGAGCTTGGGAACCCCCATCCTCAGATCTTCTGATATCAAATTCCTCTGGCCAGAGCTTCTTTGGGTTATATTCCAAACCTCCAGCTATGTTTTTGTTAGGTTTCATAACATTTTGGGGAGCATCTTCATGGCTTGTTTCCTTGACCATCTTTGGCACTCAGAGAGCTTGATATATCTACCATTTCTACCATATCTACCATGGGCTTTATCCTGTTTCTGGAACAACCTCTACACTTAGGTCATCAGCCAATATAGGTAACACCTCTTCCTCTGCATGTAGTATAAAGAAGGTTTCAGAAAAGGTAGGTCAATGTATTAGAAGAGTGTTATAGGGGGTCTCACTGGAGAGAATTCATATAAACACAGTAATCATGAGTACATACATAGGGCAGTTTGTTTCTATATACTATCTCTTTGCTGTATGTATATAGTTACCTAGCTATCTACCTACTTATCCATCTATATATGTGTGTGTTCATATTAGAGAAAATAACATTCAGCAATGTTGCAAAGGACCAAATAAATAAATAGGGACGTGTATGCATGCATTTGTGCCTGTGGGCCTATACTCTTTCTTTGACTTGGTGAAACCTATCTCATGGTTTGGACCTTGCTGTAATGTCACCTAAATCCTAAGTATTCTTGGTCTAGGAGCAGTAGAATTTCCTTGGAGCTTGGCCCAGAACTTCAGGCCCAACCACAGATCCAGTGACCAGATGCTGCATTAAAAAAAATGCGAAGGTGTTCTAGAAGCTTGAAAAACACTGGCCAACTCTGCTACTCTGTCAATCCCTCCCTCCCTCTCCAGCAAAAAGGAAAAAAAAAAACCACAACAGGCTCTGCACACACACTTAGTGTTACTCTAGTCTCTATCACATTATATCACAGAATGTGCTGAAGCAGTCTGCTGTTTACATGATGCCTGCAGGTGGACACTTTAAATTAATTGATTAATCCCTTCTCTTAGGCATTTCACCCCCAAACTCTGACTTTCTGGTTTCCCTGACATTCAGACTACCCATGAGCCACTTCTAGCAGCAAGATGCAAGCAGGAACTGGCCAGGACTCTCTCCTCCGTCTTCTCTTCTTTTGCATGAAATACAGCTATCATGTGTGTGTGTGTGGGGGGGGGTTAGGGGAGTGCAACTCCTGCCATTGTGAAACCAAGAAGTACAAATCGAGGATGGAAGACCCCCAAAAGGGAGATCTGGATCCCTGAAGGCATCTCTCTGACCTCAGGCTGCTTCTGTATGTACCCTCTTACATGAGACAAATACATCTCTGTATGCTTGAGCTATTGCCTGCTGGTTGCTCTTAACCAAGCTAAGCGTATCCAACCACTACACTCTCTAATTATTCAGATGGGAAAACTTGAACTTGCTGTCTTTACTGAGCCTTCTTAAAGATCCTTAGGGTAGAGAACAATAAGGTACCTGAACAACAGCTTTTGAATCGTACACACACACACACACACACACACACACACACACACACACAGAATCATATATATATTTGGTTCTCTAACATTTTATTTAGAATAAAAATTACCCTTAATATTTTACCAAAGAAAATTTGGCCACCAGATATATAGAACTTAAATAATGTGTTCTGAAAAAATTTCAGAAATTTAGCTGAAAGTTTGGTGAAGATTACACATTATAGATTATTAAAAAAAAAATTGGGCAAAGGTGCTAGTCAACATTCAGAGAAGAAACCTCTCCCTCTTCCATTCTGGGTATCTTGGCTGCCATGGAAACAGGAGAGGGAAGCCTCATGAGAGTTCTACCAGGCATGTCCAACCCATGCCCATTCCAGGATGCAACCCAACATAAAATTGTAAGTTTACTTAAAACATTATGAGTCTCTTCAGTGATTTTTTTAAAAAACTTCATTGTGTAGTTCTTGAGAATGAATCTGAGGATGACAATGCCATCATGTCTCAGCCTCAGATCGGTGGACAGGCTTGTGCAGAGACTATTACTGATGTAATCACAGCTTTATGAAGACATCTTGCTCTGAGTATGTTTAACTCCAGCCTTGTCTGACTCAAAACATAAGGATGCTTTGCGTGGTTACAGCCTCCCAAACCAGGCTATGTACAAGGTCCATTTCCATAGGAAACACTGCTGGCTGACTGGGAGTTGATGACGAGAATGAACTGAGTAGAGGTTTGTGGTGTTAGCTCCCCAGACTACTTCATCAACTCTAGATGGCATTTTGCCCAGCTGCATGGCTAGATTGCTGTCAGACTCCAGCAGCTGTTTTGTGGTCCATCACTGTCAAGACTACTCTTGGAATCCAAACCACACGAGGAGCAGACCCAGGAGCTTTATCCATCTACTTCCTTGGTGCCATCTGGCCTCTGACCCACAACCTTGTGCCTCTTGGAATATATCAGGTTTTCCTTTGTTATTTCACAGTTGGGCCTCACCCCTCCCTAGAAGAGCCACTTCTCAGGCTTTTTCAGCTGGACTTTATCTAGCAAATCCTGAGAGGAGACAGGTCCAGCAGAAGCCACAAGTCATAGTGAACAGGTCTCTAGACAAGTGCCCTCAACTCATTCTTCCATGTTCTTTCAGCATAGAAACCTTTGTCCTCTCAGGTTCAGTCTGAGTTGGAGAGCCTGACAGAAGTCATTCAGAGATGGAGCCAGGCCTCCAATTGTTTGATTTATTTTATTTTTTTCTGAAGATCTACCTAAATAAAGAAATAAATCAACAAATGATCTCTGTTCCTGTTGTTGAAGCTAGTTTCTCAAAGGAAGGAGGTCTGCTTGAGAAATGAAGTGTCTCCTCATCCCAGGTGTCCCAGGGTGTGTTTGTCTGAGAGAGGGTTCTTCAGTAGACAGCTTGGTGGGCAATCCTTAGTATTTTCAAAAGTGTGATTCAGCTGCATTCTCACTGTTACTGAACGCTGATTGTCAGTTGTCTTTACTTTCCACATGGGATGATTACATGGTTCATAGAACACCCTTGGTGTCAAGTGTATCACTGGGCATCCCATAGTATAGATTTAAATGGAAAGAAAGAATGACTGTTAGAGACCACAGAGAAGATGGGGTGGTACAGGTGCCATAGGGAATCACTAGAGTGACCATAAACTTTGGACAGTCAGTCATTCTGAGCCTGGTCACTGAGCTCAGAAATGATTTTGCTTCTGCACTAAAGATTTTAGTATTTGCACCTTTTGGAAATAGCCACGAGTCTGGCGTGTGGTCCAGGCTTGTGTGGTCAGATGTTTTAGCTACCCCTTGGCCCTACTTTTGCCTAGTGTTTTTTCCTGATTTAGGTACTTTCAAATGGAGCTCCTGGCCAGGAACATGGTGTGGAGTATGTTCAAGATTTCTAAAAGGTTCCTGGTTGGATTTCTAACTTCCCCACCGCACTTTGACCAGAAAAGATACCCACCCCTTGTAACTCTAGGGTATTAGCCGGTTGCATTATTTCTTGTAGTTTCAGGACACATATTAGGAATTGACCCATCTTTTCAGGAACCTTTCATTATTCAGAGCTTTTATAGTGTGTATTTTCCTATTTTAAAAAGTTATGATTGTACTCGGAGAACAACCAGTGTCCTTCAGAGGACAGCTGCCTTCTCCCACAGCGTGCTGCCACCTGGTCCCCAATCTAATCCTGCCTGTTGTACTTGGCCATAGCGGGCGAGGCAGCTCCCATAGATGAGGTGTGACGACAGGCACCATCCTGTAGATTTAGGGCACTGAAGCTTGCCCTTTGGTCTCAGAGACTTAAGACAGTGTTAGGAGGCCATAGGACATTGGGTGGAAAAATCTCAAATCCTTTTTCCTTTCTCCTCTTCCTCTTCCTCCAATTCCTTTTCAAGGGAAGCCATGCTCTGCCTCATGCCCCATGGATGAGTCGCTCACCTCAGCAATAGGACATCTACAGCTGGGTAACAGTGCATGTTCCAATGAGATTTACACACACAGAGCAGGAACAGGACCTTCATTGGACAGATTCCTGCCTTTGATCCTTGCAGGTCTGGGAATTTCGGAATCAGGACTCATCGCTCTTGGCTTGAGAATACAGTACATGTGTTTAGTACTCTGAAGAGAACTAGACAGCCATGCAGTTTACAAATATTTGCATTCTGTAATTGTCTGCGGGTAAGCTCCTCCGAGTTGAGTCGCCAGGTTCACCTTTGTTCTCCCTCTCCTGGTCAATGAGGCGGGCAATGGCTAGCAAGTCTCATTTCTGCCACTCAGTAGTTAATGGGTACTCCTTCAGTCTGGTCACATCTCCCCTTCAAAATGGCACTCCACCAGGCTCCATCCACCTGCCCGCCTGTAATACCAGCGACCCTAAGGGTTACCAAAGAGAGGGCCTGGATTAATGAGGCTCAAAATCCCCGACTGCCAGCCACTTGTGTTCTTTCTGGCTCTCTCTTCCTGTCCCTATTTCTCCTGCCTGTCCCTGGCCAAGATGAATCTGAATGAAATCCTTTGGATGGGAGAGTTTTCTTACTGTCTGCTGACAGCCAGGGGTTGGAGTTTTAGGGGACTAGATTTAAAAAATTGAATGTATTTTAATGGGGTTGTAACTCAGTTTGATAGCACAACTTGGGGACTGAAAAGGCATCTCAAAACAAGGATACTAAAACTAAACATCCTGATTGGCTGTGATCTGTTTTCTCTTCAGAAGGAAAGAAAACAGAGCCAGTCATTTTTTACCTATGACACGAAAGGATGGAAATAATGTTGCTTCAAAAAGTTTCCTTTCGTTCTGGTTTTGACATTGATGGGTGAGTTGGGCTTCAGAAAATTCCAGATGGATGAGGTTGGGTGAATTTCCTAGGGTTGAGGCAGTAAGCCCTCCTCCATCCCATACACACACATCTGCTGGCTATTGAAACTCATAGGCATATTGAGAGCTCTTCCTGAGACCTTGGAAGATGTTTACTTTACAGAGTGAAGTGGACCCATTTGCTGGTGCAGCTCTTGACTGGGTGTTCACACCTCTCTGAGGTTCCTAGCAAGCTGTGGCCTCTCATGTCTGGGGACATGGTCTCAGTGCACCCTGCACTGTACAAATGTCAGCTTTGGACTATTTTTTGTTTTGGTAAAACGTATGCTCTCAATGCTTACCCCATAAGTCAGAAATCACAGAAGGTGAACCCCAGTGATCAGTGAGGTGGGGTCCTTTTCCCCTCAAGGAAACATGGGAAACTAAAACCATGCCCAGTTATCACATATGGTGGTGGCTGTTGGCACCTGTGCTATCCAGGCATTGGGTTCCTTTACAATCTTGCAGTTTCTCTACTTTTACGCTGTGGCCATGCTATGGGATATTGCCCAGGATTCTGACTCTGTTGTTTAATGCAGGCTTCCCTTTGGTCCTAGAGACATGTCTTCAGTGATGAGAAGGAGAAGAAAAGACAGACACACAGACACTTGTACAGAAAAGCTGGGATTGGGTGGGCTGTTGTTGCCCTCATGGAAACCTATCATACTTATTTTATATATTGGAAATGAGGAGGCAGGTTTATAGTATGCAGCTGAACCTTAGCTAATCTCAGTAGGAGGTCGTTGTAGGGGAACAAGAGGAGGAAGCTGTGGTTGCTAATTTCTGCACACACATTCACTTTTGGACCAGGGGAAGGTTTTGCCATCATCACACTAGAGGAAGGCTTTGCTCTCACTCTGAACTTCACTTGGGAAAAGCTTTGCCATTTCCGTGGGTCTGGGGCACTGGACTTCTTATATGGCTGTGTTCATGTTAGCCACACACATTCACTCAGAACTTCATCAGCTCCTCATACTAGAACCTAAGAGGCAATGAGTTCTGGCTCTTCTGTAGCTAGTTGACACCCACATTCCTAAGGTCCAGCCATGTCTCCATCATCTTGCCTCATTCTCTGAGAATTTCTCTGTCTGCTCCTCTTCTAGCCTCAAGCTCTCCCCAGGGAGCTTCAACTTGTATAAGACAGAAGGTGCTCTTACCTCTACACATCTCTTTGTACCTGTCTACTGCTCAGGAGAGGGAAACTAAGGCCTACTAAGCTGTTGGGAATGAAAAGGAAGAAGTGGAGTTTGGGAAATGTGCAAAATGCCAAACAAAAGGCAATTGAAGTGAATTTAAAGTAATTCTGGAAAAAAAGTAGAAGTTTATGCATGGAAGACTGGGCTGTACACAAGATGCTATCCAAAATGCAAAAGTGTGTCCTCATGGTGGAAAGGCACTGGAAAACAGAAACATGCATGTGTGCGTGCGTGCGTGCGTGCGTGCCTGTGTGTGTGTGTGTGTGTGTGTGTGTGTGTGTGTGTGTGTGTGTGTTTTAGCTCCAACGCCAACTGAGTGCCTAGAAGAAGGCAAAGTTTACCCAGGTTCCTCATGGGGATAACAGGAAGGATAAGGAATGAGAGGGAACAGGTGAAAAAGTAACACTGTATTTGGTAGGGATTTGAGTGACTTGAAGATGAAGAAGTGCTATGAGAGGGAATGTTATAAAGGGCATTTTGGAAATTATGAAATGGAAAAAGTCAGGAAGAATCTAAAAAGTGAGTAATGGACTGACCTTTACAAGTTCATAAATAATAGTTACTATTTTGTTAAACACATGCTACCTACCAGGCACTATTCTCAGAATAAGCAAAATAATCCATTCTTCATTGAAAAGGAATGCGAAGCTCCTGGTACATCACAGACATAGAAAGGATGGACACTAGATTGGGATGTGAACAAGCCTAGCGTTTGCTCACCCTGTAGGGCCAACTTTCTTTCCTGAACTGCCTCTGAGATTAGAAGGAGTGGATTCTCTGCTTGGCAAGCCTTGATACTTCTACCCACCCCTGTACCTGGCCGAGGAGTCTATATAGCCTGGAACATGGGCAAAGAGTGGTAGGTTTCCAGGAGAAAACAGAGTGATATTTTCAAAAGAAAAATAATGAAACAACAAGTGTAGCCCAGTGACAGAGAGGAGATGCTTTGGAGGCTCATCTGTGCCCCCTTGCTCCCAGTATAGTGCTTGGAGCATCCCTCTGGAATGCCTATGGACCAAGAAATAACCTGAAACCATTGGCCTTGAACTGAGAGGGAGGATGTAGGGATAAACACAGAAATTCCTTGAGCAACAAAACAGATGTTACCAAATGCAAGTACTTTATAAGGGAGTTCCTCCCATCTCACCCAGAAACTATTTTTGGTTCTGTTTCAAATGATTTTAATTGGCTTGGTTATCTGGTTACCCCATCTCAAGCCAACCAAAGTAAACCAAGGGCATCCTCTGTGCTCTGGGTTATAAGGTCACTCTCCTCTCTCACTTTCCAGTCAGCTAGGACGGAAAGACTGGAGTGTGAATCTTGTTCCTGTAGCTGTGAGACCTTTAAGTGTCCTCTGGTGAGTCAAGCGTTAATGATTTCCCCTCACAGGAACAGTGTTCCCAGGGTGATTTTCATTCCATTTCAGACCATAATGGCTTGTGAGAGCTCTAAGTGTGCTTGGTAATGATTCAAGGTTCAATATTATATTTGGCGCTGCTCAGACGGACTAGGGGGAGCCTACCAACCTGGGTTTTACAGATTGGTTGGTCGTGTGGACTGTACATTGTCTAAGGAGGAAGGGGAATTTGGGAAATGTGCAAAATGCCAAGCAAAGGGAAATTGAAGTGGATTCAAGGTAATAAAGTAATTCTGGAAAAAAGTAGAAGCTTGTACATGGAAGACTCTCTCTTTCACTTGTAATCTCTTTCTATGTCTCCCTCTGTCTTTGCCTCTCTCTCTCTCTTTCTCTCTCTCTCTCTCTCTCTCTCTCTCTCTCTCTCTCTCTCTCTCTCTCTCTCTCTCTCACACACACACACACACACACACACACACACACACTTGTAATCTCTTTGTCTGTCTCTTTCTGTGTCTCCCTCTGTCTTTGCCTCTGTCTCTCTCCCTCTGTTTCAATCTCGTTCAACACTGTACTTGTGTTGAAGGCTTACTACGCCAATGTGAACTTTAAGCCTCCTAGGTTAATAATGCAAACACATTTGGGCTGTCTGTTTCTGAGAGTTTCTTAGCCAGAGGCACATTCTGTCTTCCAATATCCAAGGTGGATAAACATGGACATCAAGACAGCAGTGGCTTCTCAGTGGTAGAAAGGGCTAAAAGTGTTCTTCTGCTTCACCAGGGGACTGTTGCTGGAGATATCTAAGTTGGAAGCTAGGGCTGAGCTGGACTGGTGTGGATAAAAAGGACAAACTCCAGGACTATGCCAGGTTGTCTCAGCTTTGAAATGGGAGTATCACCAGGTTTCAGGGGGGCTGTAAAGCTCAAGGGAGAGGAAATGTACAAAGTGCTTAGCAACAACACGGGGGTCCGGACAGGGAGGCACTCAGCAGCGGGCAGCTCTTCCAGTTATTATCATAATTGGTACGATTTCTGGAAATGCCTTGCAGTATGCCCAGGTAACTGAAAAGTAGGAAGAATGCTCTCTTGGATGAAGGTTCAGTCAGAGGTTTTGTTTACTTCTTTGATGAGCTTTGGAGTTTGATAACCCCGGACTTGAGTCCTGACTCTATAGCTTATTGACAATTTGCTTAGGAGTGGCCCCCTGACCTTTAGCACTCTTGAAGGAAAGACTCCATTAGTCCATGTAAGTGTAGTTAACAAAGGACTTTTGCAGGAGGCTCATTCTGATGAATAAGTACATGATAAACACTCAGTAAGAGCTACTGATGAATACTCCAAATAACTGCTTTTCTTTGACGCTTGAGAGGAGTGATGCGCTAGTTAGAGCTTGGTCATGTGGCTCAAGTTGAATTAGGGAGCTGATTTGCTCCAGCGTTTGTGGCTGTGAGCTGTCATTGCTTTGAGAATTTTGAAAACCGGTAGCGTCGACAATTGTGAGTGGGGTACAGGATGAGCTTTTCTTATCACTGGACTGTGACTTACTGAGACAGACCTGGATGTGAGCCATAGCTCTGCTACTTAGGTAGGTCTGTGGTCTTGTCACAACAGGTCCCTCAACTTCAGTTCTTCTAAGTGAAAAATGGGACTCCTGTTAGTATTTTCTTTGTAGTGTTGTGATAATTAAAAGAGATAATTTGGGGCCAGTAAGGTGGCTCTGTGGGTAAAATGTACCTGCAGCCAAGCCTGAAGACCTTAGTTTGATCCCTAGGACCCACAAGGTGGAAGGAAAGAATTGACTCTTATAATTTTCCTCTGATCTGTGCAGGTGCCATGGAACACTCTCTCTCTCTCTCTCTCTCTCTCTCTCTCTCTCTCTCTCTCTCTCTCTCACACACACACACACACACACACACAAATAAATAAATATATAAAAAAGATTCAGTTATTGTTTTTCTAAAATTTAGATGACATATATTACTATATAGTATTTTTATAATATATAATATATTACTACTTTCTAGTAATGAGCAAAATAGCTGTTTAGTAACAAAACAAAGGAAAACAGTAACAAGTACACTTACTTGCCTCTATTTAGGACAATGAACAAAAGACCTCTGATTCTCCATCAATTAAACTGCCTGGTCTCAGAGTCAGTGACAATTGTGTTGTTAAATCAGGTCATTTGGATTAGCATATGACACTTGTTTTATGATTAAACTTCAGACTGCAAGAGAAAAATAGCACAATCATTGCATTTAATCAGAAGTCTCATTGGGGTGGGAGGAAGGCACTAAATATGTCTGGGAATCATTGGGAAACAGACAACAATCCATTCAATTATGAGCTGCATTTGTGCAAGTGGTACCCATACTGAGGTCAGTGGGCTGAGGCACTTTGCTTGGTTGCTAGGCAACAAGGGACCTGCTATTCCGAAGCCCATCAATATCAACACGGAGCATTAACGAAACCACACTCCTGGTTCCACTTACGTGATGGCTGCATGGAAATGCTGGATAAGGGAAGAAGATTATGTAATGTGGAAAAAGTGAGAGTTGGCACAGTGCCATGAGGCTTCATCTTTGAAGTAGGAGTGATTCAATGTGCAGGATCATCTGTTCATTGTGGTTTCTGCTTAAACTTCAGATGTTGGTGCAACCATGCTAAATGGTCCCAGGCCAAGTCTCTGACCACAAGCTGAAGCAAAAAAAGTGTGTGTGTGTGTGGGGGGGGGGAGTTTTCAGTTAACATGATTCCTTCCCACAAATAAGTAAATAATTCTTGTCCAAATACATAATTTATAAGACCTGATTACTGTTTGCCTGTGAAGTCACTAATTTGTCAGTTTTCCATGGAACAGTCACTTGAAGCTTAAACTATCCCAACAACCAGTTCAAAGATGGATTTGACTCTCACCATACAGAGAAAAGTTTAATTTATGTAGCCTCAAACAGATGCCAACACAGTTATATTTTAGATTATAAATCTATTTGCACTAGAATTTATGCGGTTCTTTACCTATGAATGAAATTAGCATTGTAGTAGGGTATCAAATCATTCATTTTAATCAGTGGTATCAATTCCTCTTTTGCTAGGCTAAAGGAGAGTTGGTTACATAAGCCACAAACCCATATCTATTAAATGAGGAATAACAAACAAGAGGTTTATTGGAAATAAAATTGTCAATCAGAGAGTTAGTGCACTTGAAATATTACCTGCTTAAGTACAAGATACCAAGGATATTTCTTAAAATCAAATAGTAGGTCCAACTTTCTACAAGAAAACCCCCAAAAAGTAATTGGAAAAAGTCATGGAACAATAAAATAAGAACAGAAAGAAGATAGGTGGAGGTTTTCGGAAAACTGATGAATTGTGTGACCCTGCTTCAGGAGCACAGGTAAAGACAGTGGGGAGAAGCAGTTGTCAAGGATTGCAGTAACTACAGGTGAGCAGAACGGTCAAAGTTAGTCAGTGCTTTTATATAGAGTATCACCCGAGCTGTTTGACACAAAATCTCGTTGTTTCTTTTAACCTTTAGTTCCCACATGCTGGATTAGGGAACTGGTGGGAATGCCCTGTTCAGGGTTCTTCAAGGCTGACCCTGTAGCTGTGTGTGGATTCACCAAAGGGTAGGATTTCATTGACCACTGGCTGGAAGGTAAGCAAGATTGTGAAGGAAAGAGCCCTAAAGGAATATGCTGGGGAGCTTCTGCATGGTGGCCTAGAATCCTGGCTAGGTAATTCAGCTTGTGCCAATTAAGTTGTGGTCACGGAGCCAACTTCTGGCGTCCGCTAGTTCAGCTTAGTTCTTCTCTAAGCTCTGCGTGGATTTGGTTCTGCCAGACACCCTAGTCATCCCTCAATAATACAAACATCTTGTCCCCCAAACTTAGGCTTGCTCATGTCAGAGATAAGTGCTCAAGAAAATGTATGTCTAGTCAAAACAGGGGAGCAAAGGTCCTAAGAGGTTGTGAGTAATCAAAAGGGGTGTGCAAAACAAGCATTTTTAGAGGACCTGGATGCATCCTCACATGACCAATTTCTTGACCTTTATATGGTTCTTAGTCATGGTTTGTCTTTCTAATACAGACCAGGAGAGTTTAGAGAAAGTGAAGACTCAGGACCACTCAGAATTTCACCATTATTTATTGAGAAGTTCGTGTTCTACTTCAGGCACGGTGTTAGACTCTATGTGCTTGGCCTAAAATGAACAAAACAGATATGACTCTTACTTATTATGAAAACTTGAAATTGCTTTTAACTAAAACATTAACAAATAGAACCGAGGAGGGCATTTACAACATAGTATGTCCTAGGAAAGTAGTCTATATCCAATGAAGACAAGGATGGTTCAACAAAAGAAAATCTGAATGTAATGAAACCCAGTAATACATCAAAGACTGCAACAGGCCCTCCTCAGACCTCAGCAAAACTGAAATCATGATGGAAGGACTATTCAGACGTTGGAATCGAGGACATAGGCAGTGACATGTGCCATAGTGAGAACAGAGACCTGATCCACCAGAGTCCACAGTTTGGGGAAAGCCCCTGTGTGTACTAAGCTTGCTTTTTGGCTTCTGTGGTTCTGCTTCTGGCTAACTGTTTTTGGTAACTGAGGTGTGTCAACCCAGGATGTGGTTTGTGTGCTTAAAAGCTCGCCCTGAGAAAGACTCGGGACTGCACTCGGGTACTGAACATTCAGTTTATTTGCCTGCTGCCTAATAAAGACTTCCTATTGGCTTGAACCCATGTCCTGGTGGTCTTTTTTCACGGATACCCCATGACAAGAGAGTAGATAACTTTTTTCTGTTACATGTGCCAAAGATGAATTTAATAGACTTTATTGGCCAATAGGCTTATTAATAAAATAGTCTTCCAAATCAGGTGCATATAATTTATAAACATAATAAGGTTACAACATATCTCAAATTCACTTAGTAAAAAAATGTACAAGACTTATATAAAAAATTAAGACTGTGTCTAATAAGAAAACTTTAACAAATTCAAGTATCTTGGGTAGAAATAGTTAATTTCACAGAGACATTACTGTACTCTGTATTGATATATCAAAGCAAAGTGACCTTAGAATAACAAGATTCCTGCTCTTATTCCCAAACTGTATTCATTGTTTGCAGAACTTGAGCTTCTTAGAAAAGTCCTGATAGAAAGCCATATGAAATAAAATACAAATTAATTTATAAAGGCAAAACTCTGATAATTCTGAAAAATTAATATTCCTATAAAGGGAATTACTTGCTGGAAAGAATTAAGACTAAGTGATTGAATAGTTCTGTTGTACCATAGATGGATGGAAGATAAAATGACTCGAAGTCCAGAAATAAGTTTACATATTCAAATAGACATACATGGGTTTTAGCAAACAAAAACAAAAAAATTCATACTAGAGAGGAAAACATAGTTACTCAAATAAATGGTTTTGAAACAACTAACATTTTTTGGAAAAAAGGTAAGACCTTATCATATTTTTCCTCATATGCTTCAAAGATTAAGATGTATGTATTTAAAGAGTGATGATTGCAAAGTCTCGGAGAACAGAAGGTAAGACAGAAAGCAAATCATACATTCTCATCCACAAAAGCCTTTTGTACTTCAGCAATGAGCACAGAATGGTAAGAATATGTTCAGCACAAATACTAAAACAGAACAACCCTTCCTAATATTAAAAGAACTCTTATAATCCCAAAGATCAAAATTAATCACACAAAGAAAAATGGGATGCGGAAATAAGAATTTTGAATTTCTAGAAAAAGAAACTCAAGTGGCTTATATACATGTTAGACTATAAACTGATGCAAACTGTTCAAAGGGAATCTGGGACGTGTGTGTTAAATTTTAGATGCACATATTTCTTGACTTGGCAGTTATAAATCTAGAAATTCGTTCTATCAATATGTTCATTTGTTTATGCTATGTGAACCAACACTGTATCTAATTCATTATATTTCACTTCAACACACTAATCCAAACATGAAACACACAAAATATTAGTAGGAAACTTAATAAATATATTTGTAGCTTGGTAAATTAATTTTAAAATGCAAAAATAAATTAGTGTTATTCTATTTGCTAAAAATTAAAACACCACATACGTACTTGATACAAATGTAGAATTTCTGTAGGGATATTTAAAAGGTTTTAAATGGGTGTGGAGTGTGTGATGAGGGATGGAAGGAAAGTGTTTGCATTGATTTGGAATCTGTGCTATCATTTAGCATCCTGTCCTGTACACTTACTGCTTCCTGATGAAAGGAATGGCCCTTCCTTCCTAATTGCACTTTGCTTCTTACTGAGGATCACACATCTGCTAGTGCTGTTTTGGACAAATGCTGCTCTGCTAAAAATCTCAGATGTACCCTCTCAACCCTCACTTACCTGTATAAAGCAACCTCCCACCTTCGGGAAATGTATTTAAGTGGTTAGCTGGTATCTAAAGACTTTGCGAAAGAATTTACTTCAAACATGTACAACTGACAAATTTCAAATTATGGTTTCTTAAGATAGTTGACATTATTCTACCAATATTACTAACAATTATATAGACCATGTGTGCATGAGATGATGATCATCATCATGGTTTAAAAACACATCTGTAAAGCCCTAAAACATAGAGGTAGGCTGCAGTGGTAGGTTGTGAAGAGGACATTCCCATCAAAGTCTGTTACCAAAGATGTTGAGACTTTACAGGGAGAGGAAATTTAGAAAGTCATGTGCATATGATGTGCTACAGGTAGAATGTAACTTTCAACATAGTCCTTGTTTTTCACACCCGGTGGCCTGCTAATCATTCAAATAATAATCTCACCTGATTAGCATGTACTTACCCTCACAACCTGTGGGTTGTGACCCTTTGGGGATCGAATGACCCTTTCACAGGGGTCGCTAACAACATAAAAAACCACGGATATTTACACTGCTATCCATAACAGTAGCAAAATGACAGTTATGAAGTAGCAACAAAAATAGTTTTATGGTGTGGGGTCACCACAACATGAGGTACTATCCTAAAAAGTCACAGCATTAGGAAAGTTGAGAACCACTGCCCTAGAAAGTGGCCTGAGGTCTCTGTGTTTAGAGTTGTAGTAAGTAACTTAAACCTTTAAGTGCAAAGTAGACGCATTACTAAAGGACATTCCCCTTGTTGCTCAAAATCTCAGTATCGAGGAGGATATTGTGACCTTTCCGGCATACACCGGCTGGCTATAGAACCATCATGCCTACAGGGTCTCTTAATAATGATCAGATGTTTCATGTTGGACCCAATGAGAGGGGAAGGAGAACAGCCAGTCCTCTATGAGACTTTGAAGTCAGAAGACAATTGGTAATCAAGAATTAAGAATAATAGACAAGCCTCAATTTTATCTAAAGTCAGAAATTCAGTCAAATATGAAGTCTGTAAATATTCCTCAAATTGTTTTCTAATTCATTGACGTTCCCCTGGGTTACACAAAGCAATCACTTACTATTGTTTATAGCAATAGTAGCTTTTTATATTTTAATACAAACTGAAGTTAGAGATGGAAAATAATTCTATCTGTGGACTTCTTAGGCCACTCAGAAGGTCTTCAGTGGAAGCCAGATCAACAATCTGAGCTCCTGGAAAGGCATTTTCTGTTTTAAGAGATGAAATTATGTTCACAGGCTTGGTTCATCTGCATCAGTCCAGAGAGGATGCTATGAACCTCAGGGTACTGAGAGGACACAGTGCTAGGCCCTGAAAGGGGCTTTGGGTCCTGATTCTGGCTTTCTTGGGTGTTTTCTGCGTAACTTGGGGTAAAGCACTGAATCTCTGGGTTACTCTGTTTTTGTACTTGACATAAAGGGACTGAAATAGAGTTCTGAGAACACTTTTAGCTTTCACCTATAAATAACAGGTGATGAGGGGGTCTGGAAGATTTCTTTTAATACAATGGCAAAAAATCTGAAGACGTTGGCTGTTGCTCTTCTCACTAACAGCAGTTGTATCTACAGAGATGCTGTACCACTCCGTGACTTCCTGTGAAACTCACAGGTGCGGTGCCTGATGCACTCAGGTCTGTGTGCACATGTACCCCAACACTGGGCCGAGTACTACCTAATCTACTGGTGAATGAAAGGCAAGATCCTTACCCCTGTGGGGCATACACTGTCCTGATACCAGGTGGGAGTAGAGATCAGTGGAGTGAGGCCCAAGCAGAATAAGGCAGATGAGCCATTAAACCAAACTTCAAATAATAGACTGAACAGTATAGCAAGTGTTCAAGTCTTGGAACCTGGTAAAAGTCCCATTAATATAGTATAGGAAACTCAGTCTGTAACTCATGAATGACATTTTAGATTAAACCATGTATGCTATTACTACTGTTTTTTTTTTCTCTTACAAAGGGGAATGGGAGGGCATAGTTTTGATATTTAGGAATCTTATTGCTGGTGGTAGTATTAGGATCTTAATTTGAAATTGTTATAAGTACATGGTAAAGAAATTATGTTGATAATTTCTATATTTTCAGGAAAGAGAAAGAGAGAGAGAGAGAGAGAGAGAGAGAGAGAGAGAGAGAGAGAGAGAGAATTAAAGAAGCAAATTGCCTTTCTAGTATTATTTGGAAGTATCTATAGGAAACCATTTCTTTTCTTTTACTTATTAAAAAGGCTTGGAAGCAACAAACATCCAGGGTCAACTCACACTCACAACCTTAGTGCTCAGGTGATTTATTAATGTTTCTTTGTAATGGAACTGGAGCTCTGAAAGAACTGGCTAATTCCAGGCAGGCCTATAGCAAATTGTGGATTAAACTAAGCCTGGGGACACTTTAGCTGGAGGGCAAGGGAGCCCTGAAGACCAGCAGAGATCATTTCAGAAGACAGAACACCTAATTACACAGTGCACCCAGCACTCAAATAGGACAATTTGAGTGTCAAGAAGAATGAGCATAAGGAGCTATGCTTCCTCAAATATTATCATTAGGAAGAAAAACTGTTAACTTACTTACCAGAAAACTGATGAAGAATACCATGAATTTACCCTGTATGCCCAATGCTAGACTGGAACTTACATCAAGCCAGCTGCCTCTGCCTCTTGATCATAAGGAATTACAGATATGTGCTACTATGCCTAGCTGATCTTTCTTTTCTTGTACAGATTATATTCCAGGGTAACCTCATAGCTGATGAGAGAAAGTTCAGCATGGAAGAATTCCAACAGAGAAGATTGAGACGATCACTCCTTGGCAGGATATAGACATGCTAAGACATGGAAGAGTTTGTGGGGGAAGTTTTCCAGAGAGGGATCAACTGGGCTTACAGCATAGGGACCTATTGATCAGTCCCTGAAAATGATACTACATGTCTCAGGGTATGATACACAGCATGTGAAGTGCCACCCATGCATGATGCATTCTTTCATAAAAAATGTGAACAAATGCTTGAGTTCTAGATCTAATGGCTATTTATGACAACTATGAATGTGAGAGCGGTAGCTTCAACGTCTTCACAAGGCAATAGGCCAGATGCAGAACTTTTTTTTGTTGTTTTGTTTTGTTTTGTTTTGTTTTGTTTTTTCGAGACAGGGTTTCTCTGTGTAGCTTTGTGCCTTTTCCTGGAACTCACTTGGTAGCCCAGGCTGGCCTCGAACTCACAGAGATCCACCTGGCTCTGCCTCCCGAGTGCTGGGATTAAAGGCGTGCACCACCACCGCCTGGCTCAGATGCAGAACTTTTGACATTCTATTCTATTTAGTTTGTTATAAAGACAAAGATGAACAGCTAGAGGGAGGTGATGCCCAATGGAAAGTGTCCCCAGCTTCTCCATCCTCTAGGCACTGCCAGAAACTCAACAACCAAGAAGCTTTCTGAACTCTATAGTTGAGGTGTGTGTGTGTGTGTGTGTGTGTGTGTGTGTGTGTGTGTGTGTTTGTTTGTTTGTTTTTGTGTATGTGCTAATACATGTGGGGGGTACATATGCACATGTGGATCTGCATGTAAACATCGGAAGTCAATCTCAGATGTTCTTCAGTGTTGTTGACCTTGTTTTCAGAGATGAGTTTTTCCATGATCCTAGGATTCACTAAGTAGGCATGGCTGACTGGCCAGCAGGCCTTAGGGTCTGCCCTTCTCTGTGTCCTCAGCCCTGGGATTACAAGAGCATGCTATCACACCTGTTTTGTTGAGTTGTGTGGGGTTTTTGTTGTTGTTTTTTTACATGTGTTGTGGGCATTGAACTCAGGTCTTCAGGCTTACATCACAAGGGCTCTACTGACTGAGTTATTTCTTCAGCAGGATGACTGTTCAGGAAGCATTAGCACATGGGGGATGTCCAGTTCTTACCACAGTCTTCATGCCCTCTGCCTTTAGATCATGTTAGTAGGGTGGGGATGAATGTTCTAAGCTTCCAATAATAGCTTGACTTTCTGGGACCAGCTTCATCTAGCAGCAGGCGACAAGATCATAAGGTTTAATGGTCTACAGAACAGTTGCCTTAGAACTTCCACCAAGGGAAACATGAAAAAAGATCTGTGTGGAGAACTTCTCAGCAGAGACTGAGAAGACAAAATAATTGAGTGCATTTTGTGAACCATGTTGTAATCCTGATTCAGACTAAGTTTTATAGAAATATATTTGAAACAACTTGAGAAAGGAGGTACTAGATAGAATCTAGGAATTTCCATTACTTGAGTTAGAACTAGAGATAGGTTGTAATTATGGAAAATATTTGCTGACTGCATAAAAATGTATGTATGAGGCTAGATGGATAAGATGGGCAGAATGTCCATCAATTGCCTAGAAAGATGTGCTGTCCTATGTAGATTCAGCAGAGTCTCAGATGCCCACACTTGCTTCTCTTTCTCACTCTGTTCTCTAGGAAGGGCCTCTGTCTTGGTGAGTTTCCATTTTCTTGATTCATAAGCTTTCATTTAAACAACCAATTTTTCATTCCATTTATCTCCTCTTAGCCTTATTGGGGTCCTCAGATAGATTTCAATAAATAACCATTTCCCCATGCTTCTCTATAACACTCCAGTTGCACGAATTGTTAGAAGGTCTTGTTTTTTTTTTTTTTTTTTTTTTTTTGGTTTTTCGAGACAGGGTTTCTCTGTGTAGCTTTGCGCCTTTCCTGGAACTCACTTGGTAGCCCAGGCTGGCCTCGAACTCACAGAGATCCGCCTGGCTTTGTCTCCCGAGTGCTGGGATTAAAGGCGTGCGCCACCACCGCCCAGCCTAGAAGGTCTTGTTAATAAAAACAAACCTAGAGCTGGGTATTGGGGTGAATGTTGGAAGATCAGAGAAGCAGAACAAGCCACAGCCACGTCACCTTGCCAATTCCTCAGCTGATCCTGTTTCCTCAGACTGGATGCATCTCAGCTGAACTGTGCTGCTCAAAAGCCTAAAAGCTTAACCAGCCAAAAGCTTCTAGTTCCTGGTCCTCACGCCTTATATACCTTTCTGCTTTCTGCCATCACTCCCTGGGATTAAAGGCATGAGTCACCATGCCTGGCTGTTCCCAGTGTGGCTTTAAACTCATGGAGATCTGGATGGATCTCTGCCTTAGGAATGCTAGGATTAAAGGTGTGTGTGCCACCATTTTCTGGCCTCTGTATCTAGTGGCTGTTCTGTTCTCTGACCCCAGATAAATTTATTAGGGTGTACAATATTTTGGGGAACACAATATCACCACACACTCCAAGTCTGTTTTCCAAATCATGCCTGGTTGTCTACCTTAATATACTTTCTTCCTGAGACATATCTTCAAAGTGTGTTGGAGTTGGGATAGAATTTCCTGACACATAATTTTTTTCTAGGAAAGGTCTTAAGACAGTGTCCCAAGATTTATTCTGTTCCAACCTTTGCATTTACAAGCCCAATCTGACCAATGATGGTTAACACATATTCGTTAACACAGTAGAAGCAGGATATGCACTTCACATGGCAGAAAGCTGCTCTCTGTAGGATGTTGTGTGTCTTCAGAGACCTTCCTCTGAGACACTGCTGGTGAGAATGATCACTGTTTATGTATAATTGTTCACACCACATTAATCATAAGCAGTACAGTCCTCTTGTTCATAGATCCTACTGATAAAGTGAAGGAAGCTACCTCATTGAGGGAGTGTTCATCCAGATCTGCCAAACATCTGCTGTGTGCCAGGTTCTGTGCCAGGTACTTCATTCACGGTAATAAAAATTATCATCACAGAGATAACTTATTGGGCCTGTGCTATGTTTTAGCTGAAAGGTTTCTCCACTTAGAGAAACACCCTAAGGGAACTGCTGCTATTTTTAGATGAGGTTAAGTAGCTCAGTCAAGGTCACTAGTTCCTGACCCCTGACCTCTGACTTTCAGACTTCTGGTTTTTTTTCAGCAGTCATTTGCATATGATTTGCATTATTGTCGCCACTCTGTATATCCCATGTATACTTATTTAAATACTGTGAATTTCTATTTGTTTAATTGTTTCTACATAATATGTTTTAATAGGACAATGTGTTTTCTTTAAATATATTTAATCAAGAAGGAAACTATTACTAAGTGGAAAGTTAATATCACTTGCATGAATGGAAGAAAACGTGTAAATATATATATATATATATATATTATATATATATATATATATATTTCACTATATATCATGTTTGTGGAGAGTCCCACATAATCATCTCTGTACTGTCAGTGGCACAGGTTTCACACTTCAGAGAGTACTCTATTTAATGTCACTAGTGAGGCACACATAGGTGAAGCTGTTACACACAGACCTCTGCTATGAAACAGAAGCAGAGCAAAACAAATCTGGTTTTTTTTTTTTTTAGACAGGGTTTCTCTGTGTAGCTTTGGTGCCTGTCCTGGATCTCACTCTGTAGACCAGGCTGGCCTCGAATTCACAGAGATCTGCCTGCCTCTGCCTCCCAAGGGCTGGGATTAAAGGCGTGTGCCACCACTGCCTGGCACAAATCTGGTTTTAACAACAACATTACACAAGGCATAAAAATTTGAAAAGAATCTTTGGCATCAATAACTAAATCAGAAAGCAGACAAATAGGAACTCAGCAAATAAATGGGCTCAGTACATCGCTTGCCAATGTATTTTGAGCATGTTAAGTTTCCAGTGAGATATAATTTTATATGACTATATAAAAATATATAGTTTATATGTGCATGTGAACATAGACATTTGTGTATTTATCTGTATATACATATATGTCCACAGATACGTATCATTCCATTTATACTTAGAGGGCTTATGTTGTACAAATGCCTCCCAAAGATTATGAATATCTAAACCAAAACAGTCTTATAAATTACGTTTGCATACAGGTGTCTTGATTTATACACATAGGAAGCAAACTCATAAGCAATTATAAATGAGATGTCAATCATAGCCATTATCTGACTAAACAATATACATTCATTAACCATCATGAGCGATTTCTCTTGATGGTTTTGAGTTATCATATATGTGGGTGGAGTGGTTAAGGATGTCAATCCACTTGACAAGTAATGGAAATCTTATTCTTTAACTAAAACATATTCAGTAAGACAACATAATTAAGAATTTTGATCTAAGACCATGACGTTTCTGCAAGGTTGGGGTGAATGTTTCTGGATATTAAAAACAGTATGAAGCTTTCTATTTTATGAAAAATGTTTCCAACTTATACGGCAATGTGATTTTGGTAGAAATAACATGGTTTTGCTGTCAGAGAGACCTCAGAGGAACCCCTCATTCTCTACTTTAAATTTGTGTGACCTTATCTGGACATTTATTTCTGGGTCCACAAAGTAAGCTTAGTAGCTCTTTTGCCAGAGAATTCTTAGAAATCTAGAAAAAAAAATGTGAATTATAAAGCCTAGTGATTGGTCTGCTGTCTCATTCATTTATTTATTCATTAGCCAAATACTGTGTGCTAGGTCTGGGGCACAGCAGTAAATAAATCAGGTATGGTGCTCTCGCAAATAAGCCAGATTAAGGAGATTGTATTGTGCGCCATAAAAACAACTAAGAAATAAATTGAATGAGCCAGCAGTAAGCAGCAGGCACAGCTGTTAGCAAAGGCTTTGGAAGTGGCACTGAATCTGAGACCTGCCAGTTGACAGCAGACCCTCCATAGGAAAAGCCTGGAGCTGTCATGTGGGGATGTGTGAGTGGCGACAGTGAAGAGGCTGCAGCCTCTAGAGACAATGACTGATTGGGTCAGGGAAATGGCAGTGAAGACGCATTCAGTGAAGACGCATTCAGTGAAGACGCATTCAGTGAAGATGCATTCGAATCTTAGAAGAAGTATGCATGCTCCCTCCAGCTCAAAAGTCCTTGGAGAGAAAATTGCATTATTTAACATTTCCCACTAAGCACAAATGAAAGTGAAGAAAGCTAAAGTTCATCCTTCTACAGAACACAGGTTCCTAAGATCTTGGATCCTCTTGGCCTTCATCTGTATGCACTGTTTCCCTCCTGACCATGCCCTGAAATCAGATATGTTTCTGTGACAAATGGGTCTGCTTTGGATTTAATTACTGTTTTCATTTCATATCTCTTGTCCTCAGTCACGGTAATATAAATTTCCAGAGATAATATTTTCAAAAAATTAAGTGATTTTTTTTTCTCTTCCCTTATGGGGGAGTCACTTTGTTGACTCATAGACCAAAGAATTAAGTCAAGGGAATTAATTGTTGTATTGTAGTCTCTCTACCAGGGATAAGGACAAACCTTCAATGCTTTGTAAGGACAGCCCTGAAAATTGAAGGTGAGGCAGGATGAGACAGGACGTGCTCTGCAGAGAAAATCAACTCAGCTCACACCTTCTCTCTGCCCTTTCTCATGGTGGCTTAGATTGGAGAAGGGGCACAGAGGAGCCAAACCTTCCACTTGCTTCTGAGATGACTGAGTCAAAAAGAATTGCCTCTGAATTGTTTCTCTGAATATTTTAATTCAGAGGTAGAATGGCTTAGCTTACAGTAAACCAAGAGAAAGGCACAGGTACGGACAGTCTCTACTACTGGCCATGGCTTTCCTGGACACCTTTGTTTTGGGTTTTGCAGACTTTGTTGCTTTGCCAGTTGCCTGTCTCTTGCTATACTTGTGTTGTCTTAGACAGTCATTGAGTCTGGGGAACCAGTTACGGGTGATGACAGAAGTTATGAAAAGGCAAGGACTTTGTCCTTGCTCTTTGTCCTTCTAATTGCCTTCTAATGGATTCAGAAGCAGCATTAGAAGGGAGGCACTGATCCGGACTAAGACAGGGTACCACAGCTCTTCCAATCTGCTCTGATCCTTTGTCATCTTTCTGTGGCTGTGTCTCTGAGGGGATTTGTCCCCACCTCACTACTGCATTAGCCTTTCCTCAGAGAGCTGGGGCACCCGCACAGCAGGATCCCTAGAAGAAAACCATGTCCCTATAAGAGCTGATGGGGAGTTTGTTTAAACATCTTCCCTTTGGTGAGACTGCCATCTGCTCCAACACACTGTAAGATGTTCTTTGAGGCATTGTAATGACAGAAAACATGCCCCAGAATTTGGGCACACTCAGTGTCCTGCAGAGTACCAGATGCATAGTTGTTTAATGTGTGTTTGTTGAATTAAAAAAGATGACATGTACAAATTATTTTCTGTACTCTCAGGTGCTAAAGGGGATAGAAATAAAATCATAACTTTTTGACAGAACTAAAATGATGCTTGCATATTTTAAAAGCTGCTCAATATGGAATCATCATTGGACAAGTTTTATTTTTCTTTTGTTAAGATATTTTTAAAAGAATATATTTTTGGATTCTAGGCAGTTGGGTTTAAAACAATTGCAAACTATCTTCTTTAAGCTAAGCCTTTCTATATCTGAATAAAAAGCAATCAGAGAAACAATTATTGTTGACAAAATACTTGGCCAATTTTTTTCATGGAGAGACTGCCAGAGATATCAAAGAACAATATTTTAAAAATATTTTTAAAATATTAATAAACATTAAAGAGAGATAGCTAATAAACCTACTAAAGAAACAGTAGGGAAGCAATCTTACTAAGATTTTATCCAGGTTCAGTGATGCAGGCCTGCAATACTGACTGGCTATTTGGGAGGCTGATGCACAAAGATGACAAGTTCAAGGACAGTGTTGTGGTCATAGCAAATATGAAACCATCAACTCAATAAGACTGTGTCTCAAAAAGTAAAAATAGGACTCTGGATGTAATTCAGTGGTAGAGCTCTTACTGAGCATGTCTGAGGCCCTGTGGTCAATATCTGTTCCTTAGAAGACAGACAGAGAGACATCTAAGTTAGGGTTTCTATTGCTGTGAAGAGACACCATGACCATAGCAACTCTTACAAAAGAAAATATGTAATTGGGGTGGTCCACTTACAGTTTTAGAGGTCCAGTCCATTATCATCATGGCAGGGAATATGGCCGCCTGCAGGCAGACGTGGTGCTAGAGAAGGAGCTGAGAGCTCTACATCTTAATCCTCAAACTAGGAAGTGAACTGTGTCCCACAATGAGCATAGCTTGAGCAAAGGAAACCTCAAAACCCACCCTCACAGTGACACACCCACACTAGAGTTCCAGGCAGTTGTAAGCCACTGATGTGAATTCTGGGAATTGAACTCTGGTTCTCTGCAAGAACAGCAAGTGCTCTTAACCACTGAGCCATCTCTCCGGGCTCACATTTTTTAAATGCTTGTAAAAAGCTCAAAAGAAGAAGAAGATTTAACGATGTATTCAATTGTTAAAAGGTCCGATAGTGTATCATCTACAGTTACGTTCATGTGTGCTAAAATGGTGGTTGAGTTGTTATGACAGAGATTTTATGTAGTTCATAAAGCGTAAGATATTTATTATCTAGTTCTTCACAGAAAACATTGCTAACATCTGCTGTGTGGACAGGGATCATCGTGCTGTGGTATGTAGCTGACATTTATTGTTATCATATGCTGAGTGTTATGCTAAAAAATTTATATACATTATCATATTTAACCCTCAACAACTCTGAGCTACCTGCTAAACTGAGGCACAGAAGTTTTGAGAGCTTCTGAAGTTACAGGAGTCACAGCTTACAGACCTATGTTTCAAATCTAGGTGCTTCTCCAGCTGGTGCAGTCAACAGGCAGTATGGCCACAGCAGGTCATGAAGGAGTGCCTGGCAAGATTCACAAAATAAGTAGTCCATTTCTTCTTCATCCCCTCCAGTTGTACTCCCCTGCTGAACGTAACTCAATCAGAGGCTCATGTTAGTTTTGCTGGATTGAGAAAAGACCATGGCTAGTAGAAGGACTCGTGCAGTGATGGCACATGGTGGGCATATTCCATGAGCCAGGCTCTATGTAGGACTATGGCAGAGAAGTGGCAGAGCTCACAATCAAGAGACAAATGTTGAATATTTAAATAGGGGAAGGGAGGGAGGGGAGAGGTACAGAAGGAAGAGAGAGAGAGAGAGAGAGAGAGAGAGAGAGAGAGAGAGACAGAGAGAGACACAGAGAGAGACACAGAGAGAGACAGAGAGAGAGACAGACAGAGAGAGACAGAGAGAGAGACAGAGAGAAACAAAGACAGAGACAGACAGACAGACAGAGACAGAGGATATCCTGGAGCTGGGGAGCCAGAATCTATTGGAGCATAAGAGTAATAGATATGATTTTTTGATGGTTTAGACAGTTTGTCTGCTATCTTTATGTCCAATGTTTATTAGTTTTCTCTTATTGGAGTCCACATTTATTTGCTTATATTTAAGTTTTATTTGTGTACTCCATTTTTAGCAGTTAGTTGGGATGTTCTTTAATATCCTGATAGCTGTGGCACCTGGGTACCACATCTATTTCAACAGAATAGCATCACTTCATCCTTGCATCATCTTTGCAGGTTCGCCAAGTACTCTATTTCCACAAGTGTTCTCATTTTTCAACTTTCTTTTTTAAAAATTACTTTTCATGCATATATATGCATAGTATGTTTATATATACCCTGAATTTCATTTTGATGGCTTTATTGAAGTATACTTGTTCTATAAGAGTGCACATATTTAATATGTAGACTCTCAAAGATTTTACCCAATGCTTATATCATTGAACCATCACCACTAATAAGACAGTAAAAATCTGTCACTTCTAAGGGTTCCTTCCTACCCTGAACCCCCGTTTTTTTTATGATAAGAACACAACTTGAAGTTTACCCTCTTAACAAAAACCTAATGCTTTTGAAACATGGTGGTTTTACTATGCATTCCACATGCTGGCATCAGACATGTAGTCATCCTGCCTCAGCCTCCTGAGAGCTGGGGTTGCAGGCATGTGGCCCAAGATTTAGCTCTTAACTGAGTTTCAGGACATGCATAGGGATGTTACTCTGGACAAGCTGCTGCGTTGCAGACCTCAGGAACTTATCTGGCACCACTGAGACTCTAGACTAATTTTTCAAGGAGTGTTGATTGATGTTTTCAGATTTTGCATCTGGTAGGGAAGAGTTCAAATGGCAAGATGGCTGCCGTTGAAACGGTACTGGTTTTCCACACAACTTTCTCTTCTTACACTGAGGGCTGAGGGTCATTTCCCTGCCCCCCGGTACTCCTTGGGCACTCAAAGTGTGGAAATTTCTTTAATGGTCAAATGTAGCAGGAGAGCCAGTGGACAGCAAGAGCTAAGAGCAAGAGGGATAGGACAGTCACTTAGTTGCAGGACCTTAAAATATGCTATTTTTTTGTTGTTACACAGAGATCTGGCCTTGGATAGGCAGAAGGCAGGAGGGGGCCACGTGCTGAATGTTGAGGGAGGATGCCCAGCAGCCATGGCATCATTAAAGGTGTCTCACAGAGTTCCAGCTGCTGGAATATTTTTTCCAGGTAAAACACTGCTCAGAAATAGCATTACCTGAAACATCTCTCATCTTCAGCCTACAGAAATCTGCCTAGAAATTAAGTCTTTATTCTTGGAAGACTGTGAGCCCAAGCTGGTACATCTAATGCCTCTCTCAATGCTCCCCTGCCTGGTCACAGTGATAAGCATCACCCATCCTCTGGTTTCATCTGTGGGGTCTACAAACTCACCATGCTGCCTAAAGAGTCAAGTCTTGCTGTTTGAGCCCGTGAGGTCTAGAACCCACAGTACTGGCAGGCCCTGAGAGCTTATTAGAATTTCCAGCTCCACACAGACCTACCAAACCACAATCTATACTATATGAGGATTTCTAGGAGCATCCAGGCACATCAAAATTTGAGAATGGCTGTTGCAAAGCAAAGCTGTCTTAAGGCAGGATTTACCCTCAGGGACTGCAGGATCCATGTTAGAATCAAGGTGTGGGTGCAGTAGAAGATAGGTGACTCGTTCTAGGAGCCCATCTGAGAGCTAAGCCCACTGTAGATGTGCGGCAGTCCGTGTGGAGGAAACCCTGGCAGGCCTGGGTTTGAAGGTGAGATCTGATATTGCCCCCTGTGTAACAGCTCTGGGGCACTTCTTCCAGAGCTCAGTGAGAGAGAACAGGAAGTGCTCAACATTGGCCTTTTCTTAGACAATGTTTTTAGGTTGGTGCTAACACACATTTTCTACTGTTGCAATGAACACACACCAATATACTGCTTGGCTCCTACAACATGTCAGGCAAAGAGGCACATTGACAACATACCCTTCCCCAGGCTGTGGGGCTTTTCAATGCCTTTGTTTTGAAGACGATATTATCAACAAAACTGCTTCAGATTCTCCAAAGCTTGCTTGGTTTACAAAGAGCTTTATGAGGTTCTTTAGGCTCATATGCAGGGGTGGGCAAGAGAAATTATATTCACGTTAGTAGAGGTGAGGAAGTTAGGTAGTTAAATTATTTCCCCAAGTATTTGAGAGTAAGATGCTGGTCTGGACTTGGGCTCATGGTCATCACAGTAACCACAGAGCATACTCACACTGGGCCTCTGGAGCTGGCCATACCTTCCTTGCCTAGATCTTCCCACAAACCTGCAAATAAAGTCTTTGTATGCGATCCAGTCTGTCACTCTCTGTAAACAATCAGCCAACAAGTGACAATCAAGCCCTTGGTAGGTCCAGCTAGAAGCCCAGGCTCTTTATGGTCACGAAATTTCTACCTGTTATACAACAACCAGTCAAATGAGAGGGTACAACTTTTTGTGCTTTAGGATTATAAAGAAAAATCATTTAAGAAGGCAGAACACAGCACTTTCAGATAAGAAAATGCCTAATCAAGAGTATAATCAGCCTATTCATGCTCTTATCCTGTTCCCACTGCTAGGGATGGGGTTCAACACTAACATTTTTTTCTTGTCGTTTTTGTCTTACTCAAAGACAGAGAGAACTTCCAGAGAGAGTCAAGCATAGACAGCACCTTGGGGATTTGTCTAGGATGAAGCTAATGCGTACTGACAGAAGGACCAGGAAGGATGGTACTTATGGATAAGCCATTTGCAAGGCTCCTTTCTGTGGGTGTTTAGCATGCCAGGTACTATGCTAAACATTGTGTACATACTAGCTCATTTAAGCTCCCTATTCCCTCTGCAAGACCAGTATTAACACTCCCATTTCAAAGCCATGAAAATGAAAGATTAGAGATTCTAAGTCCAGCCTGAAGTTGCCATACAGATATATGGCACAACAGAGACACCCCAGCACTAGGCAGTAGGTATATAGAGACCTAATCTGAAGGCTGTGATTATTCTTCTGGTCCTTTAGTACTGTTTTAGAGCAGATAAGAAACAAGGAGCCCAGATCTGAAGTTTCTGAAGGGCTAGAGTTATTGGGGATTCGCCAGCCAGAATAATTCAGACCCATGGTTCTCAGGCTTCCACATGGGCCCATGACTACATTTCAGACAAGTTCCTAGGCCAGGGCTAACTCATTTGTGAGACCTGGAGAGAAGGAAAACATAGGACTTCTTACTCAACAAGCAGTGACAGGATACCATTAGAGAAGATATTGAGAGAAAATCCTTTCTTTGTTTTCATGGTCTCACTCAACTAGTCATGGTGCTTTAAATTTACTATTTAATATTTTAAGTCTAAAACAATTAAAGTAACAAATCAATCACAAGAATTTTATCATTTGGCATAGATTGGGCAATGTTATTTTTAAAGTGCATTTAACTTCTTGAACTTAATTCATTTCTCATAATATGCACATAGTCAGTGACACTTATGATGTGTTGGTTGGCAGTAGGCTGCATATATGATGTCTGTCCCATAAAATTGTAATTAAGCTAAAAATTTCCTGTCTGGGATCTAACTGTCATTAAGTCACACTTGCATTATCACATGTGTGTGGTTATGCTCTTATAAACCAACTTTTGATATTTCTGGCTCTATAAAAGCACAGTATTCATAATTACACTCTGTACACAATACTTGATAATGCTAATAAGTGGCTACATAAGTTTAATTTTTCACCATTATTTTAGGGTGTACTTAGTTATGTACGTATACGTATAAAAACAAGTTCACTGTCAAACGTCACACTGTCTTATGCCGTTGGCAGTCCTCTACTCTGCTTGTGTTTAATCTGCTTCTTGGCTGCTTCAAGAACCAAGTCAAAGGATTGATCTTTGGTAGGTTGGCACAAAATGATGCTGTGATGTTGTGTAGACACAATCAGCTAGCGATGTACCTCTTAGAATATATCCCTTTCTTTAAGCAACATATGGTTGTGTGTATATACTCTATTCTTACCTGAAAGGCTGCGGTTGATACACAGAAAATAATCAACTGATATTTCACTTCTTGTGCACTCATTCTAATGAATTTCTCTACCATTGACTTATTGATGAGTTAAGAGTTCTTGAAAGGACAACAAACTACGACTTGCCCTATATCCCATATCCTCTTTTTTTTTTTTTTTTTTTTTTTTTTAGTGCAAGCAGATGGCTAATACACAAATAAGAAAGGAAATGAATGATGATCTTTCTTGGTGTATATTTTTTAGAATGACCTAGCCCTCTTTCTGCATTCAAAGACAAATTTTGTGCAAATGTAAAATGTGACCTTTCTGGGCTGTTGGCGCTCTCACCAGCTTCTTCCCCCTTCTGAATTTACTCACCTGTCTAGGTAACACTTTTACCTTATGCTTGCTTCTTGAATATCACTGAACTTCCACAGACAGGTCCACTGGAGGTCTGTGCTCACTTCAAATGGCACAGCAATGCTATAGATACATATCACCAAGGGTCCCTGCTCACATTCTTGGTTTCTTGAGGTCCATTCATGTCCCAGCATCCCTTTGCTATTACCTACAGAGACCAATTATTAAGAATTTCAATAGGGCAATAGCATTAAAAGTATGAGTTTCTTCTGAGTGTGAGGGTCTTGTATCCATGCAAGGAGGGTATGCTAGCCTGGGGTCTATGCCTTTGGTTCAGACCATTTCCATAATTTTCCAGTTTGCTTTGAATGTATAGACTCAAGAATAAGCAGAAATTTGCTTCTGATCCCAACAACAAAGGCTTTCAAAGATTTTCCAAAAGACTCACATTGCTTCCCAAACAAATGACTCCCACATAATAACATTTTAATGAGTTAAAGGGCAAGAAAATAAGAAACATCCAAATTGAATTTGTTCAAAAATACATATGGTTTTCCAAAAGTAATGGCTTGAAGCAAAATCTGAATCATCTTTTACTGAATCCAGAAGTTTGGGAAAATTCTGCAAGACTTAGCTGCATTCAAGACGCTTGAAGCATTCTCTATTTCTAGAATTTCACTTTGGCAGGTCAGCTCCTGGCCTGAGCTTGTTCCTCTCAAGGGTGTAGGGTTTCAATAGCACAGATGAGAGGCCATTTGCAGAGTTCAGACCTTTTATTTCTTGTTAATTTTCACTTGTGTTTTTAGGTTAATATAATTAGTTTAGGCTATTTCTTATCAAGAAAGAAAGTTTCTCTTTCTTACTCTACACATGCCTTTTCTTCTTTCATAGGACCTAAGGATAAAACTTACAAAGTCCAAGGCAATTTCCCCAGTTCTGAAGTTTAGCTCTTCACCTCAACCAAAGATTCTACTTCTGGCAAATGTGCACATTTATAGCAGATGTGCAGGGCTGGCTTGTATTTGAGGAAGAAGCTCACAGGTGGAACCCGTTCTGTAGAGGTGCAAAGCATTGTCTGCAGTGTTTGCAACTAAAGCATGGCTCTCCAGGTACACCACACATGTTTCAAATCCTGTTATTTGATCCAGCTGAGGACTGCTGAGATCTAGTCAGGGCTTTCATTTGCTTTAAGCTCCTGGGTGTGAAACATTAGCAAATTTACGCTTCCTTGAGTTGTTTACTTTTCTCTGAGGACATATATTTCCTTTTCTTTGTCTCTGGCTTTGTTGGATTCTTCTAATATGCTTTAAGCAAACTAGTAAGCAGAGCAAGTGCCCACTCACTCGTATGAGCATGGTAGGGTCACAGTTCAACTCACCTTTTGATTCTCATTTGGCAGTCTTACCCCTGGGGAAGGAGGCAGTGGAACAGACCACACTTAGAGGCAGGCAGGTATCTTCCTGCAGAAGGAGCTCCCACCCACCAGGTGATCCTGCTTCCCCCAGCCTGGAAAGAAAGAAGGCAGCCAAATTTCTGCCTCTAAATCACAATGGCCTCTTAGCCCTTACAGACTCCAGCGCCTGAGCAGAAACCAGTGTGTGCTATGAAGCCACTTCACTGTAACATCTCCAGGGCTCAGCCAGCTCTGGAACCACAGCTGCCCAGTTCTCACTGGGGCCACTTTTGGAGCTGGCCCTGTGATGCCCTGCAGCTCTGCGAAAGGCCTCCTTAGGAAGGTTGTGCTCTTAGAAGGACTGCCAACTTTCAACCCTTGTCAATCGTGGTGGTTCAGACCCATCATTCTTAAAAGTGTGGAGTAAAGCCATTTGTTGGTCTGTTTTCCTTTCTAAACTCAGCAGCATGGGAGAACCCAGGTCCTCTTGGTCCAGACCACGGAGCTGACCCTGCTGCTTTCCAGTGTTACCCTTTCTGTGGTCTCCCCTGTTGTAGGCAGCCATTTTCATGATCAAGAGAAGACCAGTTCCCACGTTGTTCATGAAAAGAAAGCCTAAGTGCTATTTTAATCTCCATTTAAGGATAAGCCCAATTTAAGGAACAGCCCAAGGTCACATGACAAGTTAAATAATAACACTCTGTGACAATTAAGCTCATTTTAAAAATGCTTAATGGCTTCTAAAGAGTTTTTCCTTTAAAACAGGTCTACTTTTTTGCATTCATTGCAGAGAGAGAAGCAAGCCAATGTAAAGGCTAGAGATATTTCTGATTCACTTGGACTGAATTAGCTGTGACTGTGGGCATTAAACTTTAACCAGGCAAAATTGTTGACTTAGCCAGTAACAGAAACCCCAGGCTCCAATCTAGATGCATGCAGTTTTGGATTGTCAACAAGTTGACATTTGTCTGCACAAAACATTGTCATTTGTATTACATACAGTGTTACATTATTCTTTGGAATATTACTGTTTAGGAACTGCTTAATGCATTGCTGCAAAGAGACTTCCAGACAGCTAGAAATAAAAGCATGGGCTTATGAGGAGCCTAGATTACACCATAGGCAGAAAACCAAGGAAGGGTAGGTATGGCTGTGCAGTGTGAAGATAAAGCTTTCAAATGAAGACACTACATGATTAAGCTAGTTGGTCAAAGTTCAGTTCACCTGATTATACATAGACAAAGAGTATGTATATTTCAACATAGTATATATGACTCAGGTCTATGAGAAACCAACTTTTCAAGCCTTGGGGATTCTTGAAAAATAAGTCTGGTATGTCTGTATTACTCATGCACTATTTCTTGACTTACAACACAATAAAATGTCTTCATTTCTCCTCTCAACTTGAACTCCATCTAAGATCCCTACCTGTCCGCACTGCAGATACTAAGTCATTCTTCTAGCTAACATTTGTATACACAAATGGTGGCAGCTGAATTTCATGTGGGTCTGTGCTAATGGATCCCCAATTTAGACCATGGGCAACTGGAGACAGGATACACCTAATGGGGCCGTCAGCTATGGAATCCCGGCATGTCTTGGTCTATCAAAGCTCCACTTGCCAATCTTCTGGGCTTGGTGCCAAGCCTGTATTTTTAGACTAATAAGAGCAGCATTCTGGAGCTGGAGCTTTCGGAGTGATATTTTATTAAAGAATTATTTCACCCAGAGCTAGATGTTTTCAATCACTTAAATTAGTGTATTTTATCACCTTACACTAATTATTTATTTAATGGGTTTCTTCAATTTTTAAAATTATGCCTAATGCAATATGCTCCTGAACACGGGTACAGAAAATGAACACATTAATTACAGTAAAACGTCTAAAAACTGAAACAAATTAAATAGACTGCAGCATATGCTACCTGAACATTGATCATATATCTGTGTACATAAGGCTCTCTTTTCTATGCAAAATGCAGCTCTAGTGTCTGTCTTCTGGGAGGAACTCTGAAAACAAGGAAGGGAATAACGGCGTCCTGTTAGGCCACTCCCTTCCTCTTGGTGGCCTTGTGTCTCTGTGTCTGTCACACTCCGAGGTGCTTATACCTCAGCTTTCAGAACACTTTTAGTTTCATGCCACATAAGAGATGTACATTGATTATAGGTTGGAAAAGGGACTGGAATGCTGTGAGAGCACATTCCATTTCAGTAGAAAGGATCTGGGTACTTGGTGTCTGTGTTTACCCTCATGCATGTTCTTATTGCTGAGTACTCATTTCCTCCTGCTGGGATGTTTTTCTTTATGTTTGCCATTCCATTTAATTTATACCATTCTAAGTTATTTTACGAAAAAAATGTGTAAATGTAATAATAATACGTGGAAAGAAAGGCGTCTTCAAATATGTGTGTAACATGTGATAATCCTAATTGTAATCTAGCTTAGTAATGCTAGAATGAACCGTCTTGACACACAATCCTGTCAGTCAGGTGACTTGTCTAGGAAGTCCTGCTTTGAATACAAAAGATAACCATTTGCCCTCTTTGACTTCCCTCCCTCACTTGCCAATTTGAATACAAAAGATAACCATTTGCCCTCTTTGACTTCCCTCCCTCACTTGCCAATTTGCATTTAATCTCTGATTTCACATTTGTTTTTAAAAGATCTTTAAAACCAAATATATTCCCCTTCAGGATAGTAGAATTATAAATATTACTTAAGACTGTCTTAGTACACAGGCAATACTAAAACACTTTACATTATTTGAAGTCTTTTAAAACTGTTTTTTTAGGGACTGGAGAAATGGCCCAGTGGTGAAGACCACTTGTGGCTTTTGTATGAGAACTAAGTTTTGTTCCTAGCACCTTACAACTGTCTGTAACTCTAGTTCTAGAGGATCTGACACCTTCTTCTGGCCTCGATGGGTACCAGACATGCATATGGTGCACACATATGCATCCGGGCAAAACACTCTTAACCTAAGATAACAAGTAAAAAGTAAGTGCATCTTAGCGATGTGCTAATGAGACCCCGACAAACCCCAAGGCATCTCAGAGGACGCTATGCAGCTAGTTTGAACAGTGCCTCCTTGGCTATTAGAAGCAGAATTTTTTCCACGATAAGGAGACTGGCCAGTTTTCACTCTGACAGTACTGCTGTTAGGAATATATGAATATATTTACAATATGATAGTTGGCCACTGCTTTTCTGTTTCAATTTAACCTTATATTCAAATGATTTGAAAGTACAGATTCTGAATTTTACTTCTGCATGGGCAGGATGAGATACAAAAAATCATTATTCTCCTTGGCTCCCAACACTAATGTCTGAGAGAGAGAGAGAATTTTGTCATGTGTTTTCCTTAGAGGCTCATTATTGAGATACAATAATCAGTTGTAGTGAGGTGCAGAGAATGCCTAAACCAAAGGCTGATGCACCTAAGTCAAATATGGACTCATATAGATAGAAAAAAGTAGAGAGAGCTAAAAAGCAATAATAATAATAATAATAATAATAATAATAATAATAATAACAATAAACCCCCACTTCTTGTGGGAAGTTTTTCCCTCTGGAGACTAGGCTTTACATTTGTGATTCAGACTGTATTTTTCCCAAGCCAATTCACAGTATATGGGAATGTGGAGAGCTTCAGAACGCCACAAGTGAGACACACATTGATTACATATGACATGGTAGTAGTTTTGATTATATGGATGTTGTACGTTCCTGAATATAGGCCTTGTTACTCAGCTGCTGTTCCTAAAGGTCAAAAGCTATCCTATATATCTTCATATAGCATCCAGCAAAACACTTTACACACACAAGGTGAAAGACGAACATTCCTGTGAGATGCAGGATCGGGGGAGTTGCAGAAGAAATGTGATAGAAGGCTCCAGGGAATATCTGTGGGTGCAAATTTTTATAGACTTCATGTGGTGTGTGTGTTTCTTGGGATTAAAACAAGGCCTTCCTCATACATGCGAGGCAAGTGATCTACCACTGAGCTACATTCCAACCCCTACCAATAGTTGTGTGTGTGTGTGTATCACATACTGTCTTTTAAGAAGCCTCTGAGCCCAATTTGCCATCTATTTGCATCTAGCTGGTTGTGCATATCCCTCTATTATCTGGCTTAACATTGCTGCCTTTGGGATCACTAGAAAAGGGCTACATTAGGAATTACCAGGAAGATTCATCCCTGCGTTAGTCAGTGATGGTGAGTTGTTGGTGAACCTGGAGATGCTGAATGGGGATGAAAGCTTATGCTATGTCTGGACTGGGTAACATATGTTACTAATTATGATATTTTGTCTGCTTGGGAGCATGGCTCTTTTCCAAGAGTCACCCCTCATCTTTCTTTCAAAGCCAGACCCAATTCTGTGTCTTTCTAGGATGACTTTCATGTCTCTAACCTTAAACCAGAATCAGCCACTCTCCTCTTTCTACTGTGTATTTCTCTGGCCTTTATTCTTGTGTTTGTTACTTTCCTCCCATCCATCCATCTATCCATCTGACTCTACCCACCTACCTACCTTCATTTCAATTTCACAAGAGTAGTAGTTCTTTGGGTGCAGAGAGAATTAACAGCCAGCGAATGGATGAAACACCCAAGAGATGACTGCAGGTATTGATGGCTGATGGGAGGCAAGGAGTGGGATGACCCTCGTCTAGCTACGGAGGTGAGTGTTAGGGATCCAAGACCCAATTGTATCTGTGACTCAAGCTCATGCTTTATTTTTTCTCTAGTTCAAGAGGAAGTTGACAGCAGCCTGAGTCATCCAGTGTTTTAAATGCTGTTCTACCTTGTCCTCTGTCAGCATGGAGGGGGTGGCCAGTCAAACAGTTCTGAGGAAACAAAGGAAAATGTACAGTAAAAAATCAAGGCCCTGCTGAGGGTGTAGCTCAGTGAGAGAATACTTTCTTAGAGTGTATGAGGACCTGGATTTGATCTCCAGCTATACACACACACACACACACACACACACACACACACACACACACACACACAGAGAGAGAGAGAGAGAGAGAGAGAGAGAGAGAGAGAGAGAGAGAGAGAGAGAGAGAGAGAGAGAGAGAGAATATGTTCTACAATTCATAGCTCTGTGGTCTTGCCCAAGTTAAGCTAAGCATGATTTTCCTCTTCTTATGTAAAATAGAAATGCTGGTACCTACTTACAGGCTACAGCTATGAGAAAGAGTATATACAGAGTGTATAGTGTGGTGTGCTAAAACACTTATAGTATCAGGGGGATGTTTCTTTTCTTTTTACTTCTTTGACATTTTGTTTCTGTTTTGATGATTTTTGCTTCATATCTCAACTGCCTTACTGTCTGTTGGACAGTGACAAGACTGTTTCCTGATGGAAAATGTGGTCTTTTTTTTTAAATTATTATTATGTAAGCATGAAAACAATGGCATGAAGTGTCATTGGAATGTGAACTGAGGCCATGTGATTTCCTTAGCTTTCTGAAGAGGCTGTGTATGCTGATGTGTACATATCTAGAACATTTGGCACAATGGATATGAATCATGAATCCTTCAGTCCACTGATGTGTATGAGTCATTGAGGTTGGGAGAAACACCTGTAGATGCACATTACACCATTCCCAACTTCATTCATATCCTGTTCTATTCCCTAATGGAGCCCATAGTGTCAGGCAGATGAAAGCATAAACCAGGAGCTCATACTGACTCAGAAATCATGCCTAATCATTTCCACATGTGATAATTTTTGAGCAGAAACAGACTATCCATCTTTGTTTATTAAGAAACTAAAGCCCTAAAGGTTAGGTAATATCACCATGGCAACCAGCCTAACCAGTGGTTAATTCTGAAACAAGAATAATTCTAGAGATCTGAGTTGCTTCAGAGGTGGTTTATGTAGCAATTTTTCTCAGAGAGGCACAGATCTGGTTGTGGCCATTTAGCATGGTTCATTATCACATAGTGTTAATGAGCCTATGGAAAAACAATGGAAGCAGTCAACATTTCTTAAATACTAAATCCTGAGCAGTGCTCTTAGTGCTTCTCATGCATGAACTATAGACTTAGGGAAACTATCAGCTAGGTGCTGTGGCTAGTGCAACTGTCTAGATGAGGAAACAGGCTTCAAGATACTGATCATCTGTTCAAGTGTCCTACAAATATCATTTGGTTTTTTTTCTGACTCTCAAGTCTATATTCTTGACCAGTGTGGACACTGTTTCTCTCTCTAGTCAAGTAAGCTTCACCGCTTCTGTTCCATGACAAATTTTACACTGACTTTGTCCCCACCTTTTGAAGGAATGAGTGGGGGTGGGGCAGCTGGGGGCATTGGAAGGAGGTGGGTATGGGAGGATGCTCAGTTGGTCACTCTGTGCCTTCTGTCTTCACTCACTCCTGCTACCTGCCAGGACCACACCAGATGTCAAGCCATCGCTGTGAAGATACATAATTCTCCTGTTTTGGAGAGGCTATGTATTTCAGAGTTCTATGGATATTTCTCCTAGTAAATCAATGTGCATGACCTCTTGATGGGATGTAGGTACCATGCTGTGACATTACCTGCAGTTCTCTTTGGACATGCCCTTGTGAGAGACAAGTTCCCTGACAGTTGAGCACAGCAAAGACTATTCGTGAAGATACACAACTGTTTCTCTGAATGCCAATTTGGAGCCTTCTGTTTTAGGACATGCAGAGTGTCCTGTATGTCTCCTTTCTCAGTGTGGAGCAGCTCATATTACAGCCCATGAAGTTGTGCCTAACCATAGTGAAACAGCAAGCACATTACTCTGCATTGGCTGATGACTGTTTCTAATAACAGACTGGATGCGCAGACACAGGGTTCTGAATGCTTGCAGGACATAGAAGGAGCCTCCTAGCTTTTTGTCACCAAGGGTGGAGGTGGCCCTAGGCAGTGAGTGGGTGGGCCTCTGCCCTGTGGCTTTTCTGATGAATCTCACAGTTTGCCTGGGGATGAGTCTTCATTTCTTCTTCCATGCTAGGAACTGTCAGTCATGAAGCATTCTTAGACAGGAGGAATGGGGACAACAGGAGATCCCCCAAGCATGCTCTGGCCTCACAGAGCAATTCTTGAATATTTCCCTACAACATCTGTTTCTATCAAGCTAAAATGGAAAATTGAAAAGAAAACAACAACAACAGAACCCCATGCTTGTTAAAGAGTGAAGGATAACAACTTTTATGATAGCATTTGTAAGCCTAGGCAATCATGCCATTAAAAAAAAAAAAAAAAAAAAAAAAAAGACTGTCAAACAGCTTACTTAAGTGCCACCAGATACAAATAACTCCTTAGAAACATGCAAGCTGCAGCAAGGTTGAGTTGTGCGTTGCTTTGGGGGAGGCAGGAGCTTGAGGAAGTTTGGAAAGTGGTCTTCATGGCGTGCCAGAAACTTGGTGTTGAAGTCACTCCCACTGCTCCTGCTCCCAAAGGGGTAGAAGAACAGATACTTGTGATGGCAAGCCAATGCAGTATTGGGGGAACAGATGTTTGCAGCGTGCATCTCGGCGGAGGGAGCTGGCTTTCCAGCGATAGAAGATAGCAGAAGATATCTTGGGAAAACGGGGGAAGAAACTCAGAAGCTGAGTGTTGCTACCACTCCAGGATTGCGAGAAAAATCTTGTTTTGTGCCACCCACCAGAAATTCCACCAGCTCCAGATGTGAAGATAATTCATGTAGAGCAGGATGCTCTCAGAGCTTTGGTGCTGTCCTCACCTGGGATGATGTTAGGATAGCCCTCAACCCTTTGTTTATATGTGAACATTCACAATGACTCCGGACTCCCATCCGTGGCTCCCTTCAGAACTCCTTAGCCTCCTACCGACCATTGCCACCTAGCCTTCCTTTCAAGTCCACATTTTCCCTGAGTTGATGTCATCCATTTGTGACACAGCCAAAGGCCTTGCCTGACCTTGGAGTCAGCTGAATACACAGCCACCTGTGCCCATTCCAGTGCATCTAAATCATGTTTGTGGTTCACCTGCTCTTTGGTTATCTGCTTTGTTACACATGTAAGTTAACCCCTGAGTTGCCTCAATGAGGCAACTCGATGTCTCATATTCCTACTTCTGTGACCCAAGAGCATTGCACAGAGTATACGAGGGACATCTTTGTTCATGATTCAAAAATCTGCTGTGTTTTTTTCTTCAATCTCATTTTAAGGACATTTAGTATATGAACTTTCAGATTCAGATAAGAATATGAACAGTGCGCCTACTGTTTTAAGAACCCAATGCATTGCACAGAGGTGGACACCACCTCTTCAGAGTTGTGGGAATCTGAGTGGCACTTTTACTAATTGCATTAATTGAGCCACTGTGATTGGTATTTTGTGAGGGAGCACTTAGGGAATCAAGGTCAGATTGTATCACAGAACAAAGAAATGTCTCAGTAGACACCCTGGTGCCTTAAACCCAACTCCCAAGCAGGACCAACAATGATTTTATGGAACTTATATCCATACATATTTATCTGAATATATCTAGACTGAATTTTCCAACATTTCAACTACTATATAAACCAAGGGAGGTTGCATTGATGTTAAGAACTTTTCTAAGAGATTGCCAAAATCTTGAGGGAAACTTCCCTGTATCACTACAATGTGTGAGGATTGCAGGCAGTGGTTGTTACTGAGTGAGCAATGCAGTAGCCCTGTCCCTTTAACAATATCCATGGCAATATGTTGTGGCTTTTAGGGGCATTTTGCCCAAGTTCTTAATAATGAAATGTATTATTTTATTACAAACTACTTTAGTCTGTTTTTCATATTATATATAGGATATTTTATTGGTTTTTAACTTTTTGAATGGATTGTATATGAGTTTCTGTATAGGATGGTAAAGTAACAATTACTAATTTCTAGTATATATAAAAGGGGATCTTTGTTTTTATGAAGATAAGGAAGAATGAAAGAAAACATCTAACTTTTTTTTTATTTGTGCAAACAAAAGAGATTTCTTGTGGAACTGATAAGAACAGGGACAGCAAGATTTTCAACAAATGTTATGATATAGAATGTTGCTATGAGGTGTTCAATTTAATGAGACTTTAATTTAGCCATAAATAAATCAAACAGGGTTTGCCTAGCTTGCATTTATTCCAATATTTCTGGAGAGTCTTCCAAATTCTTCACTTGCTACACATAATGAGGTTTAAAAAAACACAGTACCAGCCAGGTGGTGGTGGTGCATGCCTTTAATCCCAGCACTCAGGAGGCAGAGACAGGTGGATCTCTGTGAGTTCTAGGCCAGTATGGTCTACAGAGTGAGTTCCAGGACAGGCTCCAAAGCTACACAGAGAAACCCTGTCTCAAAAAACCAGAAAAAAAAACCCAAAAAACAAACACAGAAAAACTCAGTACCATGACCATCTAGAAGCATAGACTGTCTTCTTTTGGAGGGCAATCTGCATAAAGACGGGTGCTTCATAAGCTTGACATTCACAACCTGACACCCATCACATCAAATGACGTCTCTTTAGATTAAAGTTCTGAGATGCCCCAGAAACTTTCATCATTGTCAAAGTAATTGTAATTCCATGCTGGTGGCAGAAAGGGGCTTTAGGGTTGGGTAGAACTGGGTCCACACCTTGGCTTTCCCACTTACTGCCTATCTGCTTCTTGAGAAGACTGGATTGATTCTCTGTAAACTGGTTATGAAATTATCTACCTTCCTGGGCTGATTTGAGGACTTAGAGAGAGCACAAAAAGTCCTGAGTAGAATATCTAGTATCCAAAAGGGACCAAGCCACATGCCTCAATCTCTTCTATCTCCTTTACTTTGTAAATGTTCCTTGTCAATATTTAGTCCTCACTTGGCAGGACAGAGTTGATGAGTGGTGAATCCCAGAACCCAAGAGTAGAATGTGACTTTAGAAATTATCCAGCTAAATTTTTATACGCCGGGCTCCTATTAAGGGCTTTAAATTTGTGGTCTCATCAGATCCTGGAACCATGTATGTCCTTGGCACATGGCCAATAGAAAACTTCAAGCCCACACTGGTTCTGTGTTTTTTCTTCTCTTTATCAGTGTGTGTGAGCTGGTTTTGTGATTGCTTTGGTGAGCTGAGTATCTTAAGAGTCACAGCAAAATAAGAAAACACCTGGAGGTAATTTTTAAAATGATAATCAACTCCTCTTTACTGCAACAATCCCCATTCCCCAACGCAGGTAAATTAGGGTGATTCACAAAGCCAATAGATGGCCAGCTCAACTATGACAGCCGATGTTATGGATTTGCCTTTTAGTATTTTAATGTTCAGTGTGTTAAGGGATAAATTGCTCTACAGAAAGTTCCCTAAATCCTTTGTATGTGAGATTAAAATAATAAAGAATAAAATAAAATAGAATAATTTATTCTTTGTTACCCATACAAAATAATTTACAGTAAAATCCCTTTACGATCACTCAAAAGGACATGAAGAAGAGATGGGTGCTAGTACTGAATATGTGGACATAGGCATCTTCTGTCACATTACCTTGATACCAAGGGCAATAACTCTTTTCTGAAAGAGGACCTGTCTACAGGTTACCTCCAATTTCCCTTGATTAAAATGTGTGCATTTCTGCCTCAAAGAAATAAAATAAAGCATGACTAGATAGGTCTAGGAGTCTCATATGCTCTGCTTCTGATGTCCTTCTCTCTATGGTCAATCTGCTCTGTCCCTGAATGAAGCCTCCCTGAGAAATACAGTCATCAATAGAAGATGTTCACTGGAGGAGAGGAAAGACAATGTGAGAGAGTCACTAGGCAGCTGAAGGCCTCAGACTTCACTTCATGAAGGACTTTTGGCCTAATGTATTTTGGGTAATAATCCATTGTTTTCTGCCTAGCTGTATCATTTTCAAAAATGGAGTAAATCTGTGGTTTGCCTTTACTGGGGGTATGTGGAATGCCATGGCACATATGCTTGTTATCTACGCTGTATATACAGTGAAATATTATAGATGACAGTAGCAGGATAGTTCATAATACTTACCTAAGGAAAACTCAAGGATATGGGGACATTGGTATTGTCTTTTAGTATGGAGCCTTTCTTGGGTAGGCAGAATCCCAGAAACTTAATGGCCACCAAAGCTATGCCGAGCCAATGACTTTGGGGTTCTTATCTTGTGAATTTGAAGAATGAAGTTCCCAGACCAGAGAAGGTGAGTTTTAGAGAGAACATTATCATAGATTTATTGGCAAGAGAGAGAGAGAGGGGTGCGGTGGGGGACCAAAGCTCCTGCATAGCAGAAGGGGGTTCCAGGAGATGGGGTGCCATGGAGCTGCTTGTCTGGGGACTTTGTAAGGAACTAATGACAGATTTGATGAGGGCTGGGGAGGGGATGAGCTGGTTGGCCCAGGTCACCCACCCAGGTGTCCAGGTTCCTCCTCTAGGTTCCAGCCACACAGTCACATGGAGCCCTTAGGCAGAGTGCTCTTTTAGGAGGACAAAGACACAGGGGGCAGAGTTCTCTTCTGGAATCCTACCTCCAACAAGGACATGCTCAGAACTGCGGCTGTGGGCTCCCCTGCCCTCCCTGGCCAGTTAGTTTCACTCTCTGTTCTCATCAATGAGGCTCTGCGCCATTCCTGAGCCACTTCCTCCAGTGACTTTAGTTCAGCTTCTGTCATCCTGTAACACAGCTCCTCCAGCCTCATTATGCATACGGTTTATGTACTGAATCTTTGCATATCTTTGGACTTTCAGCCCATGTCTATCTTATTTAAAGCATGTCTCCTATAGGTAGAATGTTACCAAGTTGTTTCATTTATCCCTTTTGAAGAGCTCTGCCTTTTAATTGGAGTTTTCATTCCCTTGATGCTTACGTTTGAATGGTTTGACTCTTTCATCTTCTTTGCTCTCTACTTCTATTTCTAGTCACCTTTTTTCTTCCTATATATTACAATTCTTTGAATTATTTCAAGAAGACCATTGTTTTTATTTTTAGCTGGGTTTCTTTTTATCATTAAATTTTTGCTCATTAGGGACCACAACATACATCTTTAACTCGTTGTCTACTTGCAGCTAATATTTCACTATCTTATATAAGCAGGCCTTTTATATATAGATATATATCTTATCTTACCATATATATAGGTCCACTCTCACCCTTGCTTTAGCGCTAAGGTGCTTGTTTGCATTACCACTAGGTACATTGTAAATCCAATATGACATTTGTGATTTTTGCTTTCACCTACTGTATTATTTGTAAACTAATCAAAAGGGAAAGACACTGACTTTTTTTTTTTTTTTTTTTTTTTCGAGACAGGGTTTCTCCGTGTAGCTTTGCACCTTTCCTGGAACTCATTTGGTAGACCAGGCTGGCCTAGAGCTCACAGAGATCCGCCTGGCTCTGCCTCCCGAGTGCTGGGATTAAAGGTGTGCGCCACCACCGCCCGGCGACACTGACTTTTAAATAGTGTGTTCGTTTTCCCAGATTTATATTACTTAGGGTTACTTTTGCTGGGATAAAACACCACGGCCAATAGCAACTTCGGGAGGAAAGGGGTTATTTCAGCTTATAGTTCCACATCTCAGCCTATCATCGAAGTAAGTCAGACCAGGAACTCAAGCAGGCCAGGAACCTGGAGGAAAGAACTGAAGCAGAGGCCATGGAGGAACTCTGCTTGCTGGCTTGCTCCTCACAACTTGTTCAACCTGCCTTCTTATAGCACTCAGAACCACCAGCCCAAAGGTGGCACCAACCACAGTGAACTGAGCCCTCCCATATTAATCATCAATCAAGAAAAGGCACCACAGGCTTGCTGACAGGCCGATCTAGTGGGAACGTTTTCTCAATTGAGGACTTCTAAAATGACTCCAGCTTGTGGGAAGTGGACATAAAAAATATCCAGCACAGTGAAGAAAGGGTTTATTTGCCTTACGCTTCCACATCACTGTCTATTATCAAAGGAAATCAGTGCAGGAACCCAAGGCAGGAAGCTTAGAGGCTGGAACTGTGGAAACAGGAACTGAAGGGGAGGCCGTGGAAGAATGCTGCTTATTGGCTTGCTCACTTTGCTTTCTTATACATCCTAGGACCATCTGCATGTTCTTAAATGTTGTTCCCTCTTCTCTGATAACTCTAGCTTAAGTCAAGCTGATAACCCCCGCACCCCCCGCACCCCGCCCAGAAAAAGAACCTTGAAAACAACTAGGACAAGATCTTACCATTTTAGGACTACTTCCCATTCTTTTTGAAAGATCTTAATTCCCATCTGGTATTATTTCTCTAGAACCTCCTCCAGCACATCTTATACTTTAGGTCTGTTGGTGACAACTTATTTTAGCTTAATGTGAAAATGTCACTAGTTAGTAGTTCTCAAGACCCATTTGCTGGAGGATGAATTCAAGTTTGACAGCTTTCACTCTTTCTCAGCACATAACAGTCTCGGCTTCAGGTTCCTTTGGCCTTCAGAGCTTCCGCGGAGAAAACTCCATTAATCAGGCAATTGTTTCCTTCTGGAGAATAGACCGTTTTCCTTTTGGTGCTTTCAAGTTTTGCTTTTCATCTTGAGATTTCAACAGCTTGATTCTGGTACAGCTTGGTGAGGGGAGGGCTTCCTTAGGTCTGCCTTGTTCCATTTTCATTGGTCAGTGCATGTCTGTACATGTTCAGATTTGATAACATACTGGTCATCACTTCTTTAAATGCTTTCTCTGTCCTCTTTACTACCTTTAGTTGGGGTTCTGTTTACTCACATGTTGGACCCTTTTATCTTATCTAACAGCTCTGTTTTTGTTTGGTAATTGGGGGGAGGGGTAGGCCTGTTATTCATATTGTATTTATCTTATTTATCTTCAAGTTTGTGTCTCTTTTTTTTTTTTTTTTTTGTTCACATCTCCACTCAGCAATGGCAGGCATTTAGTTTAGCTCGGTGCTGAACTTTTCACTTGGCTTTTTTTTTTAAAAATTGTTGCTGTTTGGATGAGAGTGTTTCCACCTGCTGTGCATTTCAGGATATTGTAACAACCACACTAAGGTCTTCGTCATTCGGTTTTTGCACTTGTTTCTTCTCATAGTAGAATCAATAGGTTTTCTTCGCTCTTCCAAACATGTCCCATTTCTTGGTGGATGATTGTTTTTTGATGTCGAGGAATTTTGGAGTCATAATCCTAAGCATTATGACTATCGAGTAGTATATCAGGCCATGGAAATTCTGCATGTTATTATTGTTCTTTAGTAGGAACTGTTTCTTTCATTAAAGCTGGCACTTATTTCTTAGGAAGAATTAACTTCAAATTATCTATGGAATATCGACTGAAATCTTCTTTGTTCCCAGATTATCTTCTCTGAGTCTGTATACATCATATTCACACCACACTTCTAGAAGCCGAGATGAGCACACAGAACTCTCTCTAGATCTTTCCTTTTGGCATTTACTTCATTAATCTCAGTGTATCTTGGTTCTGCTGGCTCTACGTTGAAATTCTTTACTGCATTTAGCCTGAAGCTGTAATCTGTGGATATGGGACATATGGGATTTGATTGACACAGCCCCGCATCTTGGTGACAGGTCACCCTTTTATGTAGTCTCCGGTATCTTCATCTTATGTCAGGGTAAAAATATTTGCTTTCAGGGGCTGGGGATTTAGCTCAGTGGTAGAGAGCTAGGCAAGCGCAAGGCCCTGGGTTCGGTCCTCAGCTCCGGTTTAAAAAAAAATTGCTTTCAGGAAGACTACCTTTTTTTTGTTAATTTTTTTCATTTATTTTACATACAGTTTTCCCTCCCCTTCTCTCCTTCCTCCCCCCACCTCCCTTCTACCCTGCCATCCCCATCCACTTCTCCTCCCTCTCCATTCAGAAAGGGATAGGCTCATCATGGGAGTAAACAAAGCATGACACATCAAGTTGAGGTAGGACCAAGCTCCCCGACCCCCTTGCATCAAGGTTAGGCAAGGGAACCCAGCATGGGGATTGGGTTCCCAAAAGCCAGCTCAAGTACCAGGGACAGGTCCTGACCCCACTGCTAGGAGCCCCATGTCAGACCAAGCTACACAACTATCACACACATACAGAGGGTCTAGGCTGGTCCCATGCAGGCTTTCTAGCTGTCCGTCCAAAGCCAGTGAGCTCCCACAAGCTCAGGTCAGCTGTCTCTGTACATTCCCCTGTCATGATCTTGACCTCCCTGGCTCAAAGAATCCTTCCTCTCTCTCTTCAACTGGACTCCAGGAGCTTGGCCCAGTACTTGGCTGTGGATCTCTGCATCTGCTTCCATCAGTTACTGGATGAATGCTCCCTGAAGATAATTAGGATAGTCACCAGTCTAATTACAGGATAAGGTCAGTTCAGGCACTCTTTCCACTATTGCTAGGAATCTTAGCTGAGGTCATCCTTGTAGATTCCTGGGAGTTTCCCTGGCACCAGGTTTCTCCCTAACCCCAAAATGCTATCCTCCCTCATCAGGATATCTCTTTCATTACTCTCCCAGTCAATCCTGCCCCCAACTCACCCAACCCAATCCCTTATGTTCCCATACCTCCTCCCCTATCCCCTCCCCCACCCCTAGTTTACCCAGGAGATCTCTTCTATTTCCCCTTCCCAGGGAAATCTATGCATCCTTCTTTGGGCCCTCCTTGTTATCTAGCTTCTTTGGGGCTGTGGATTGAAGCATGGTTATCTTTTACTTTACAGCTAATATCCACTTATAAGTGAGTATATACCATATTTATCTTTCTGGGTCTAGGTTACCTCACTCAGGATGATTTTTTTCTAGTTCTATCCATTTGCCTGCAAATTTCATGATGTCATTGTTTTTTTACTGCTGAGTAATACTCCATTGTGTAAATGTACCACATTTTCTTCATCCACTCTTCAGTTGAGGGGCATCTAGGTTGTATCCAGGTCCTGGCTATTATGAGTAATGCTGTTATAAACATAGTTGAGCATAGTTGAACATAGTTGGTTCTTGTGGTACGATTGAGCATCCTCTGGATATGTGCCCAATGTTGATATAGCTGGGTCTTGAGGTAGATTGATTCCCAATTTTCTGAGAAATCACCATACTGATTTCCAAAGTGGCTTTACAAGTTTGCACTCCCACTAGCAGTGGAGGAGTGTTCTCCTTACTCCACATCCTCTCCAACATAAGCTGTCATTAATGTTTTTTATCTTAGCCATTTTGACAGGTATAACATGATATCTCAGATCGTTTTTGATTTGCATTTCCCTGACAGCTAAGGATGTTGAACAAGTCTTTAAGTATGTCTCGACCATTTGAGATTTGTCTGTTGAGAATTCTCTGCTTAAATCTGTACCCCATTTTTAAAATCAGATTATTTGGTATTTTGATGTCTTATTTCTTGAGTTTTGGAGACCAGCCCTCTGGCAGATGTGGGGTTGGTAAAGATCTTTTCCCTTTCTGTAGGCTTCCATTTTGTCTTATTTACTCTGTCCTTTGCCTTACAGAAGCTTCTCAGTTTCAGGAGGTCCCATTTATTAATTGTTGCTCTCAGTGTCTGTGCTACTGGTGTTATATTTAGGAAGTGATCTCCTGTGTCATTGCATTCAAGGCTACTTCCCACATTCTCTTCTATCAGCTTCAGTGTCACTAGATTTATGTTGAGGTCTTTGATCCACTTGGACTTGAGTTTTGTACAGGGTGATAGATATGGATCTATCTGCATTTTTCTACAGCCATCATCCAGTTATGTCAACACGATTTGTTGAAGATGTAGAAAGCAGTATCTTAAAAGTGTTTCTCTGTGTTTCTCTCTGTGTCTATATCTGTCTGTCTGTCTGTGTGTATGTGTGTGTGTGTCTATATCTGTCTGTCTGTCTGTCTGTCTGTGAGTGTGTGTGTGTGTGTGTGTGTGTGTGTGTGTGTGTGTGTTCATGGAAGCCAGAAGAGGATGGAGGTGCCTTGCTATGTCACTCTCTGCCTTGTTCCCTTGAGACAGGGCTTATCATTGAACCTGGCAGCAAGCCCCAGTGATTCTTCTCACAATTCTGGGGTTCCAGGCACATGCACTGCTATGCCCATCTGGGGAGTTGGAGCTTGTACAGCGAGTGCTCTTCCCCACTAAGCTGGACCCTCCGCCTCTCTACTAGGGTCTTATTCCCTTAGCCTCAGAAGCAGAAGATGCTTCACTACCCATTCTTACTCTGGGAGGCTGCAGCCCAGCATCAAGCCTCATTCCTGAGAGGAAGTAGAGTGTACACGAGACCGGTTTCAAATCTGAGTTGTTTTTTTTTTTAATGAATATCATCTAATAGTTTTCATGGGTCAATATTGCCATTTAAAGCTGCCTTGTTCTAGTCTTAAGTTCCCAACTCAATTTGATAGGACTTTGCTCATGGCAAATTACTGGGCTTATGGGTCTGTTTCCGAAAGCCATCCCTTGTTCACTTCAAAGCAAGGGTGGGTGGTAGTTTGGATTTTTCTAATTCTGTTTCCCGTGAGGGTCAGCCTATAGTTTGAGAAATACATATGAAAGAAAACTTAAATTAGTTCACACAGCCTAATCCTACCCTTGCCTTTATTTTTCTTCTTAATTGGATTTAAGAGAAACACTGGAACTTTTCAGCCCAAGGTTCTATGCCTGTTGGTTATTTACTCCCTAAAGCCACAATCATCAATGACATTATAATCATTTCCACAGTCACTAACTTGTGTGCCACCATCTGAGAAGCAATACATTTAGATGGAAAATATAGAACAGAAGATGGGCTAGTAGGAAATAACCTGTTTTTAATCACATAAATGTCATTTGTAAGGAGACACAAAGGATAAGAAATATTAAAAATAGAAATAAATGAGAACTTTTCTCTGCTAGTTTTCCATTTGGCTTCAGTAGCTCTTTGAAAATGATTGAATTGACTTTTCTATTAAGGATGCTCTTGGGAGGGTCACATAGATGATTGCTGAGCAATTATAGAATGATGCCTGTTTTATTACTTTGTCAGCAACTTCAGTAGCTATTTAGATTAGTGAAATCATCATGATTTGAAAATAAAGGTATAGGAAGAAGACTAAGAATCTGTTGAGATGTTGAGGAAGCAAGTGGGATGGAAGAAAGAAGCTGATACTTTCATGTCTTCATTGGCAGGAAGACAGTTTGGGGCTTAGGATCTCGAGAACAAAGCCAGGACTGGCATCATCCTAGCAAAAGAGTACTAAGTCAGAGTTGGGGGTGTAGGTTGTGGGGACATGGGTGTGTCAGGACCCTGTTGGACTCGAGAGGTACCAAACAGGAACATACCAACAACATTTTCAAACATTCTTCCTTATCTCCACCTCAGTGTCTACTTCTTCCCTTCCTGTTGTACAGAATTGGTAGCCTTATAAAATGTGCTAGCATTTTATGAGTCTTAGGAAAGAGGACAGGCCCTGCTCAAGGCTCTGAAGATACAGTAATGGGAAAGACAGAGTTGCCTGCCCCTCTGAGCTTATGCTCTGGTGAATGTAGTTAACACAGAGACATGGATAAGCAAAGACACAAGACATTTTCTAAGAATAAAATGGAAAAGGAGAATGTGACAAAATGCAGCAGATGGAGGGTGGGTGATGGTTGCTTTGGGAAGGTGAGCAGGAAGGTCTACCTGAGGTGGCAGCTTTCAAGTTAAGGGAAATGCCAGGAATACAGATTTGGTCAGTGCTGTGGTTTCACAGTAGAAGCAAGGAAAACAAACAAACAGACAAACAAACAACATATTTGATTGTCTTACGAAAAATAAACTCATAGTGGTTACTCTGGGTGCAGACTAAAATCTGGAACTCCATTTGCCATAGGATGGCTTTCTGTATTTTTGAAAATGAGAAAAAAATTTAAAGAAGAATTCAACACATATCCAGAGAGGACACGCAAAACCCAGTAAAAGTAACACAACATCTGTAAGTGACATTTAACCTGTGGTAAACAGTTGTACATGGAGGACTAGTCCTAAAGCAAAACGCTTCAACAGCTGGAAGCCAGGCAGTGTTGAAAGGGCAGTAAGGTTACCCAGGCACAGTGGGACTCAATGCTGAGTCTAGCCCATGTTCACACTTGCAGGGATTGCCACCCATACAGCAAGCCCCTGTGAGAAATCCTGCTTTCTCATGGATCCTATTTGCAGGGAATTCTTCTGTCGTCAGTACAGAGAGGAGGGAAGAGAAACAGTAGCTCAGAATGAAGCAAGTGGGAGGAATAGGCTTCCAGACAGAGCTAGGGCACACTCAAGTTTCATGACATGTGCTGAAATATTTTAACCATGAATCTTTAGTTTAACAAAACTCACTTGCATTTAACTTAAACCATAGCTCTTTAAAGAAAACAAAATGAAAGAAACCCATTCTTTTCCAACTAACAAAAGCTTGTGACATGCAAACAATAGATACTCTGTTGTCTTCATTTTTATTTTACATTTTGCATTTGATTCTAGGATTCTAATACTGGGAGGTAGGGGGATGCATGCATTTGTTGTTCATCTTTGACATGGGCCTAAGGGGAGAAAGTCAAGAGATTTGAGCTTAAGCCTAACTTTAGACAAAAAAAAAAAAAAAAAAAAAAGTCTTACCATTTTAATACAGAGGTGAAAACAATTCTTTACTGACAAAAATCCAGATTTTGTTTTTGTTGTGGTTGTGGTGTTTGTTTGTTTGTTTTTTTTTTCCTGTTCTATAGCCAGGACATCCATTAGCTATATAGAAAATGAAGGCCAGCCATCTTCCTCATAAAGTCATATACTTCTATCTGTTCTGTATGCCACAACACTTAGGACACAGGCAGAGCAGAAGACAGGTTTGACTAGGGTGCAGGAAAGAGCAGTGGCCCCCAAGCCCCACTGTCTGCAGCCTTGGGTGCAGCCAGTCCTCTGCTCCTAATGTGGAGGCTGTTACTGATGTTCTCTGAGGACATCCGAGCGCAGTGGCTTCCCTGAATGGACTCTTGTGACTATGACACAGTGGCCTTAGATGGGTAACCCAAAGGCCCAGTCTGGCCTGGTGAACACATCAAGGATCTTCTATTCCTGGCCCTAACTTTAATTGCTCCCAACATCTAAAAATTGGAAGAGTAGTCCTAGCTTCTGAATTTTTTTTTTTTTTGTCTAATTGGAAGATTTGGCAGTTCTGGGCTTTCATTGTTATATGGTCATACTTGGCAGAAATAGAAGTGGCTGTCCTCAATAGCAAGCACCTCCCACCTGGCCCTGGCCTTCCTTTAATGTTATTTTGTAAGCACTTTTGTTTGCTCCCTCTGCTGGAGCTAGGGCTGGACCAAAATAGCCTTTTTAACACTGGCTCACAATGCTTGTTACGTAAGCTGAGAAGCGTTGGCCGTGGCCGTGGCCAGCTGAAATGACTAAAGTTCATGTGTACATCAATTCGATGTCTGCTTTCTGAGCAGGAAAGACATTCTGCTTCCACATGAAAGCTGAGAGGAGAGATTTTTTTAAAATGCTGGAGAATGACCTGCCAGTAGGGGAACAAGTTCGGGATCAAGGAGAAGGAAGCATTAAGGGGAGTCGCCATTCACATTTCCTTCTGTGTGGTTCTTCCCTTTATTAGGGACATTTCTGTTTTGTTTTGTTTTCTAATGTATCCCTGGGGAGAGGAGGGGTTTAAAGAAATATTTGAGTGGGAGCTTCATCAAAGAGCCTAGCGTTTTAATGAGAAGACCCTCTTCTCTCTCTCTCTCTCTCTCTCTCTCTCTCTCTCTCTCTCTCTCTTTTTCTAAATATTTTAGTCAAGTGCCAGATTACATTTTAACTACATTTCCTGGTCTGAAAAAGGCTGGGCAAGTGGCCAGAGCAAAGCAGGCAATTGTCAAGAGTGGGAGTGACTCATACACTGAAGACTGTGGAGAAGATAATGCAAAAATTTGGAAAAACTAGTATTAACCCATAATAAGAATTAGTCCCAAACTACATTGTACTTGCAAGCTATACTTGGGGCTTTCTAAAGTAGAAACAGTAGAACACATTCCTTATCATAGGTTAGATTCCTGGTTAAAAACCACCACACGTGAGAGTTCATAAAGCAAAGACTCCATCTAAAGACATGGATTCTCCTCCCCATGCCACCAAATTTGCCGCTGCCTGGCTTCCAAACACTCAGCTTGAGCTTTGAGTAGATATGGGCTCAGTTATTTTGTAAGTACAGCAGATAGGAACACTACTTCTCCCAGTTGAAGAATCAAATTACTGAACTTGTTTTCATTGAGAGTGGCAAGTAGCTGGCAATTATTAGCATTTTCTGTTGGTAATCTACTTATATATTTAAGTATACATTTTACCCAACACTAGCAAAGTATGTTGTCTCTGAAGGAAGTCATGAGTTATGGATAGCAGTTTGCAGCAAGGTTGGAAAGAAAGTATTTGTGTATTAAGGATCATATTTTAAAGTCTCATAAAACAGTTCCTTAAGCCAACAATAGACCAAAAGTGTTCCATATATTCAACAGTCAACAAATGACTCTTTTCAGTGTTCAGACTTGAGAAATATAGTGTACCAGGATAGTTGAGGTCCTTGACCTGAAGAGGCTTGCCTTCTAGTGGGGCAAAGGTGGATAGTGGAGCAGTAGTGATGCAGACTGAGGAACCCAATGAAGGAAAGAAAGTCAGTGAATGGAAATAGGAGTGACTTGGGGAAACCATTGTGCTCAGACTCAAGTGCAGAGGAAAAAAAATCTCCTTAAGATATGACATATTTAGCCAGGTGGTGGTGGCGCATGCCTTTAATTCCAGCACTTGGGAGGCAGAGGCAGGTGGATCTCTGTGAGTTTGAGGCCAGCCTGGGCTACAGAGTGAGATCCAGGAAAGGCTCCAAAGCTACACAGAGAAACTCTGTCTCGAAAAAAAAAAAAAAAGATATGACATATTTAATCATTAATCCTGAGACAAAGTCAGTCATGACATACCAAGAGAAACCATTGGGGGAAAAGAGATCACCATATGTAAAGATTTTAAAGTTGGGGTGTGCATAGAGGTGGGAAAACCCAGATTATAAATAAAAAGATGGCCATGCTGGTTGGCATCAAGAATGGTACAAGTTAAAGGTTAAAAGGTAGGGCGCAGTTATATAGGGAAGCTATCAGAGGGCTTTAACATTAAATGGATGCATTTGAGGGCTCTAGACTAGGAATGGCAAACTGTATCCGACAAATTACATCTGAGACTCTGCTTTTTTGTAAATAAAGTTTTATTGGAAGAAGGTAATGCCCATTCACTCATGTATTGTGCCTTGCTGCTTTTGCGCTACACAAAGACCATATAACACAGCCATAGAGCTGAAATGGTTACTATCTGATCCTTTAAAGAAAGTGCTTATCAATCCTTATGCTAGATTATGAGTGTTTTCATGGATTTGGGAGTGTTTTGTCTGAACGAGGCAGAATTGTCTACCATTTAGCTTTATTTTTGTTTCATTACAAGAATAAGAATTTTTGTGAAAATACAAGTTTGCTTCAAAATAGGAATCAGGCTTATCTATATTAGGTGATCAAGTAAATTATTTGGCCAAAGATTGGTTAATCACAGTTAGATGTGACCTCCTGACACACTATGCGGGATATAAGCAAGCTTAATTATTTCAGTAGTATAACATGGCCACTAAGGACCCCAGTACTGCCATCCTTGTGCTTTGCTGTCCTCGTGGGGCAGAAGTCACTTCTCACAGTATCAAGAAGGTTGCAATAATTACAGATGTTAATGTAAACAAAATGGTACATATGTTGCAATAGAGTATGTTGGATATTTCTCTCTTTAGCCTCTTGATTATCGATGAAAAATATCTTCATAGTTCATAGAGTCTATCTCCTTACATCTCATTGGTTAGATCTTCCTGCATTCACACCAGTGTCTGGTAAGGAAAATGGATTTACTATGTTTGATTTAGACTGACACCTACAACTTGGGATCTTGAACTCATAGCTATGGAGACCGAATGCCTAGTGGAAGTCAAGGTTCTGTCCTTCAAGAGCAGCCAGGAAAGACAATGTGTTCATTATGGGACAAGAGCCTCTTGTAATAGAAATGATTTCTTCTCTGTTTTAAGATACACAGGGAATGCATATGAAAGGTGGCTGTCAGCGGACTCAGAACCGAGTGAATCTGCCTCCCGGGATGTGGGTTGTCGATGGTAGGATATGGTTGATGACATGGCTGTCCTTTCATTCTATTGCTCTTACAACAGGTTGAGTAATTCATTCCCACATGTTGATAAATGCTCTCAAGGCAACATGCACAATACATTTGTCCTCTCTAGTGAGTCATCTTCCCAAACAGCTGTCTGCTGAGCTCGAAGAAACCACAAGTGTTTGAACGTGAACTTGCTTCAGTTGAGTTTTGCAAGTAGGGGCTTGATTCTGTGTTAGGCTTACCTGGGGCTCCCAAACAGGTTTCTCTCAAAGCATCCCTGGTTATTCGTGTTCTTTACCTTCTAGCTGGAAGCTACCACCTCCTCTAATGGTCTGCTTCAGGGACTAGTATTTTGCTTTGGAAGGGATGCCCCATTGAGAAAAATTATATTTGTTTCTTTGATCTTGTATGTATCTCATCCATATGTAGGGGGCCTAGTGCCTGGCCCTGGATGGAGTTTAAAGCCTAGTTCTCAGGAGGCTGCGTTGGTTGTTGGGCTAATGGCATTTTCTGTGACATCTATGAAATTCCTGCAGAAAGAAATACCCAAGGTCTGGTGAGTGAACCTTAGTAAGTACCAGACCAGGTGGATTGAATCTTGCCCTGCTGGATAAACTTAACAATTACCCAAGCTTCAGTTTTACTTTTCTGTTTAGCAGCATTTTTTTTATCCTGATAGGGAAGTGATTGACATCCTGTATGTGTGAGAAAACAAAACAAAAAAACTAGCCCAGGCCAGGTCATTTCAATTTCCAGACTGTCACTTGGATAGAATTGACTATTGCAAATCATAGAGCTTAGATTTAACTTCCTCATGGACTGTCTACAATTCCCAGTCTATGGAAATACGTGATTCCTTCAGTGTCTACAACCAGCCTTCATATCCTTTTATTCTTTCCATTTTGAGAACATCTTCCATGTATTAAAGTGTGGTAGCACGTTAGGGAACAAATGACTGAGACATTTATTACGCACCTTATATGAACTAGGTGTTTAGGCCCAGTCCTCACCCTTAAGATCCACAGTCTAGTGAGGCTAACTGACCTCCAAGAAAGCAGCAAAAACAGCAAGAGTAGTCTTAAAGGGTCCAGACAGTATTGTCTATGGGAAGACAGGACCCTAAATGCCAGACTGGGCTTATAGTGAATGATTTGGAGCCAGTTAGTAAGCATCTATGAGTCTCACTGTGCTTATGTGTAAAGTAGGGAGACCGTTCAGAGTAGTTAGCATGAAATTGCAGGGAGTCCAGAGGGAAACAGTGGCTCTAGCATAACACTTGATGCATGGTGAATGTTCAGTAAGTATTACCTATTGTTATGTACCACAAAAAGGGTGAGCCTTGATGGGGAACAGCACTGTGGTTCTGCATAGATATGACGAACAAATGCTGTCACTTGTGTTCTGATTCTGCAAGGTTGGGCATGTTACCTAACTTCCTCATGCTTCAGAATCCTAATCGAGGTAATGACCATCACATCACACAGAGCTAGCATAACACTCAAATGGATAAAAGGCAAAGCCCTTGGCATGACTGCCACACACCAGCTCAATAAGGTCAACTACATTAATATGACTACCACGACTACTAACACAACAAAGACAACAATCGATAGAACCAGGAAGCACTTTACAAGCATGTGTCATTGGTTGCCATGGACAGGGGTCAAAGCTGTTGTTTGTTGGGGCTGTGTCAACAGTTCAGCACCTGTTTTCTAGGTAGTGGATCTGCGGCATCTTGTTTGTGTAGTTTGTACAGAACATTAAACTACGGAAAATTTGAAAGTTGCTGTCTCTTTGTTTCCATTGGCCAGTGCAGAGTGTGACACACCCTGGCTCTTGATTCTTTCCCTCTTAAATGACCAAGCTCTCCCGGATGTTTTCCTCCTAAGTTAAAGAAAAAGACTACAGATACACTGCAGTGAGAATTTACTCCACAGCTAGCCCAATGCCCCAAGTCGCATTCCCCTACAATACTCTAATTTTACACAGACTCCTCTGTGTATCAGAATGAGTTGAAGGGTACAAATGACCAAGAAGTGAGGTGACATGACAGTCTGATCTGCTGTGCTGTTGATACCTCATTGCTTAAAGACTGGCACTTTGATTTACTCCATTTCTGACTACTCAGTGATAATTTTGAAATAACATTCTCCATTTCCAAGTTGGGGAACATGCTTTATCTACTCTCATATTCAACATTCAGCAGAACTGACCCCATTCTAGTTGCTTGCTAGAATGTACACCTGGCTTACGCCAGCCAGAGAGTTACTTTCAATAGTTTAAGTGCCTATATCAGGGAGGGCCAACCACTGTCAGACTTGGGATTTGGATCCTTCATTTGTGCTTTATTTTAGAAGACTGTAGACCTACAGATAGCACCAAGGTACTTTCTGAGAATGAGTCAGACTTGATGGGAGGCAGAGGAGAGAAGAGTAAGAAGGTATAATGACATTATTTATTTAAGCCTGCAAACAGTCTACAACTTGGGCTTTTCAGGTATGTGAACCAAGGGATTCGTTTGGTTTTATATTTATTTTTCTTTCAGAATCCTAATACACCCAAAGCTAGTGTTGAAGACATCCAGAAATGAGTAAGATGCACTTTATTGATCCACCAGTTGGTGGAAGCTTCTTGGCAAACCAAAGCTTGCAGAATATAGTTGGGAAACTGTCCGAAACCTCTTTGGCAGCTGGACTGGAAAATAAAAAAGAAGCGCAGAAGTAGCAAATACTCTGTTACCAATTATAGATCTGGACCCAAGGCCAGCCAGTGACTTGCCTTTGTGTCCTGATTGCTATCCCTGTAAATCCAGGCACAGACATGGCAGCCCTCCTGGGGATGATCCACAGAGCAAGGAAATCCAGGGACTTCTGGGTGACTCAAGACAGTGTCTCTGGAAAGTGGGCTATACATGGAACTTTGTACCCAGAGAACAAACTGTTTTGGGGAAACATATTCTGAGTTCCTTTGAAAATGAACAATTATCCTTAATTTTCTTTTAACTGAACTGTTCCTTACCAGATTTTCAGAAAATGGGGAGGGCAGAGAGATTGGCATCAGGCTTGCTTTCAGCATACTGTATTGTTTATTCCCAGCTATCTTACCAGATGAGTACTCAGTTATTTTTTTGCTATAGGGGAATTCAGGAGCAGTCACAGCATGAAAACAGCAGCAGCCCTGTGAAGTAGTTACTTTGAACTTGATGTATATGCACTCCACACATATCACATGCATTCATGTGCATAACCTTGATGTATGACATGCAATCCATACATATCACATGTATTCTTATGCATGATCTCCACTACAAGGACAGATGCAATTTTTGTCTTGTTTAAGGGGGGAAATTAAACTCAAGGAAGCATCTAATGTCTTTGAGGGTGGAGGACTTGACTCCAAAGCCCGTACCCAGCCAGTAATCTAGTTTTCTGACATGGGCCTTCAGAAGGCAAGTGAAAGTACCCACTCTTTGCATAATAATGCCAAAAGCAATAATAAAAGAAACTTATATTGTCTATCCTTAGAACATGCATATTGTAGGTAAATACCAAGACATCACATTAATGTCAACTCTAGAAAACTGAAGAATAGTACATTATTTAACCCTATTTGCTAATCACTTTAGAAAATAGAATTTTCTTAATGGGGTATGTGGATAGGGGTTGTGAGTTCTGAATGTGTTTGGATTATCTAAAAAGTTTCTCTGAAAGTTAACTGAAGATAGATGCGCTGTCTTATTCTTTTTTTTCTCCTTGAATCTTACGTAACTGACTGTAGATACCAAATAAGCAAACATAGAGAAATGCTAGTGAGTCCACTAAGATAGTTAGATAATTTTTGAACTCATGAATGCAAAGACTGCTGACTATCAAAAAAGAGCGATATTCAAATAAGATTAAGCAGTTAATGGGCTCAAGGTTCTGGATTCATATCTTCCTATCTTTAAACATGTGGATCTATGGGTGGGGCTTCACTGAGTTAGCTGAGGATAAACAAAAATGGCCTATGTATTTTAAATGCCATTCTTGGGATAGAGAAGGCTTTTTTTTTAGTTTCATAATTATGAATAACTTGAAAAGGGATGCAAATTTGGTCATTATATACGACTTATAGCCCAGCTATGCCAAAGGATCACCTTTGCTTTGAAGTTATGGGTGATATCAATATAACTCTTTTTTGTAGATCTTAAGTGACATCATTTAATGTCACGTATGGTCAACAGGTACAAAAACTAAAGGTGGTAGGACAAAGCTGTGAAAATAAATAGTGGGGTGGGCAGAGTAAACAGCACATGGCTCCATCTTGTTACTACAAGAGAAGTTACAAAAACACTAGAAAGTAGGTGGGCCCTCTGCATAAGCGAGACAGCTGTGCAGCTTGATCTGCTTCAGGGGTCCCCTGGCAGTGGGATCAGCATCCATCCCTGGTGCATGATCTGGCTTTTTGGAGCCCACTACCTATGGTGGGACACCTTGCACAGCCTTAATGGAGGAAGAGGGGCTTGAATCTGCCTCTGCTGAATGGACCAGCCTCTGCTGACTCCCCATGGGAAGCCTTACCTTGTTGGAGGAGGGAATGGGGGGTGGGTTGAGGGGAAGGGAAGGCTGGAGAGGTGGGAGGAGGGAAGAGAGGGGGGATCTGTGGTTGGTATCTAAAATGAATAAAAAATTCCTTAATAAAAAAAACAAGTAGATAAATGAGGGATAATTAATAGTAACATAATTAAAAGTTAACAAATTTATTTCCTAAAAACAAAACAAGAACAAACAAAAAAAAAAAAAAACACAGCCTTGCTCTCAAAGCAGACTCCTTACTTCCTTGGCAGTTTAGTAATAAATCCAAAGTGGGGTTCTGCAAACAATGCCTTCTCAGTACGGACAGGATTATCACGTTGACCCTCTCTCTCTCCTAGACTCCACCTGTTGAGGAATAATTTTGTTTTCATATAAAATTGGGACTCTGGGAGAAGTGTAAACTGTGGTTGCCAAGCTGTACAATATGGCTTGAGAGTTATAGTTGGATGTCCTGCTGGGGAATAGCTGTAGCTCATTGTGTTTGCTTTTGTACATGCAGGAGCTCATTTCTGTGTATGTACGATGACTTAGTCATAGATGCATTGTGCTGACTAGCTGTCCTTTGCAGGGTATGTGATGAGTGCATAAAGGCAAGCATTTGAAGAGATGATTCCATGGTTAATGTTTTACCCTCCATCCTGAGTTCTTGAATCCTGATCTTTTGTGTTTTCATGCTGTTGTCTGGTCTTTTGCTGTGTGCCTCCTGACCAGTGATCCTCAGATAAAATTGGACAATTGGGTCCAGCTTCATTCAAATTATAAAGATGGTTGGGAGAGAGTACTTGATTTAAAAAGGTCAACACATAATTTCATAATTTGGATAAGGATGGTGGCTGTGCATACTGGTGATTAGCAAGCTAAGATCTATGGGCTGGGGCCTGTATTTTTGTGTTATGTATAAGTTAAGGATACTTTTACATTTTGCTTTTGTTTTTTCTTTGTTTTATTTTGAGACAGGGTTTCTCTGTTTAGTTTTGGTGCTTGTCCTGGATCTCGCTCTGTAGACCAGGCTGGCCTCAAACTCACAGAGATCCGCCTGGCTCTGCCTCCTGAGTGCTAGGATTAAAGGCGTTTGCCACCACCACCACCCTGCCTCACATTTTAGGTGATTATTTTCATAGATATGTACATGACTGTATGACTTGACTAGCCCTTCAAAAAGTTTGCCAAACCTCTTGCTTAGATCACCATTTTGACTTCAAGGTCTTGAACAATATCTGAAATAGGCACTAGGTTAAAATGGATATTTATTGAATTGAATGACCCACAGTGCTCTTTATTTACTAAGGGATTGTAAACACTATATCACCTAATTTACTCTGGAATGGATATGGCTGACTTTATCAGTTAAGTAAAATAGAAGTCATGCAGAAGCTGCTTAGGGGCAGAGATTTAATGTGCTTGATTCTATGTTGCTTAGCTATTTTGTCTTTGTTCTTTAGTTATGAATCTTAGGAAGCTTTCTTGCCATTAGGAGCTCTTAGAGTCAGTGTGTCTTATTGTTATGTGTTAGCATTGAATTTTGCTACTGGAACAAATCCTTGAATATTTGTTTCAAATGTATAATATTAGTCTATACCTTAGAATTTCTGAATCAGAATTTCCCTATGAACAAGCCTCTAGATGATCTGTATACCCACTCAGTTTGAAGGAGCACTTGCCAGAATCCTGCCACAATTCCTTCCTAGCAGAACGCTGATATTCTTGAGGCACCTGTGTTTGCCCAAACACAGTTCACATGACTCCAGAAACTGATCTCAGTTGTAGACATGGCCTGAAGTGACTTGCAGAGTCTTGCCATGGAAGAAAAAAACCATGTAACTCAAATTGAGTGGTGCTACTTTGGACCGATGACACAAATAGAAAGTGGTTTTTTTTTTCTTTTTCTTTTTTTAGGTTTCTAGGCAATAACATTCAGATGAACATCAGTGTCCATGAATGAGATGTTTAGAATGCTTCATAGGAAGCAAGCAAACAGATAAAAACAGGATTGGAGCTGAGAGCGTCATAGGAAATAATGTCATTGGGCCAACTCACCCAAGCCCTCTTGTCAAATGAATGGACTCTCCATAATGTAATTACTTATTATCTGTTTATTAGATGACATGCATTAGGTATGAGTTGTATGGACCATTTCATGTTTTATCATTAAATGTACAAAAGCTTGTGGGGAAGCTGTTCTTCCTATTTACGGATGAGAAAAGTGAAGGTCAACATAAAAATCAAAACAAAATGAAAACAACAACAAAAAACTTACACTACAGCTTTCAGCTGTCTGCCATCACATTACACTTGACACTTAGCCATCAGGGACACAGAAGTTAAATCAACTGTGAGATTACATCCCACCCCACTCAGAATGACTATCACCAAGAAACCATTGACAACAAATGCTGGTGAACATATGGGGAAGAGGGAACCTTTATACACAGTTGAGGGCAGTGTAAACATGTATATCCACTATGGAAATGAGTATTGAGGGTCCTCAAGAAAACCTATAAATAGAACTACCATACAGCCCACTTGGATATATAGCTGAAAGGTATATGCTCTAAGTCAACATATACCAGAGATACTTGCACATTCATTTTTATAGCTGCATCGTTCACAATGGTGAGGTAAGGATGTATGGTGTGTGTGTGTGCGTGTGTGTGTGCATATGTAGATCCTAGACTAGAAAGAGGATTATGAGGGATAGAGGAAGATACTGTCAAGGAAGTGGGAAACAGAAAAGGCAGTAGAATACATGTAACATGAAAGCAGAAGGGAGACACACTGTGCCAAGAAAGGGCATCAGCTGGAGGAAAGGAGTGGGGAGAAGAAAGGGCAGTGGCGTGGGCGGGAGGAGGGGGGGGGAGGGAAAACAGTCTAATGATACAATCGTGTGAAGATGCCATGATGAAACTCAATGCTTTGTATGTTAACTTAAGAATTAATTTAAAAAGAAGAAACCTACATGAGGCTAAGTAAAATTATATGAATCTTAAGATTCCATATATGTTTATGCTTCTTAGTATGTTGTAAAAGGTTTAATTACAATATTAAACCACTTAGACATACATAATGTTAAAAGACAGACACAGTGCTATATTAAAGTATTTTATTAAAAACAACTGTCAGCTTTTCAGTGTGTTTATGCTGCGGCTGTTGCTGCTGCTGCCTGTCACTTTGTTTTGTGGGCAAACGAAAACAAGAGATGTCACACAGTCAAGCTGATTCCTGGGAAATTCTCTGGTGCTTTCACAAGCCCTTTAAGCCATGAGGGTGGCATTTGGTAATTTACTGTTGGAGAAGACACAGAGCGGCATTCTAGGGATGAAAAGAAGGGTGTTTTCCTCTGGAGAATCTGACAGAGGCAACTTATCTTGTAAACTACAGGGAAAGGATGGAAAAAAAATGGCTGTCACATCAGAGTGACTCCTCAGTGACACCCAACACCAAATGCTTTGACTCTGCAGAGCAGACCCAAGAGGAGGCTGGATCAGAAGTCTACTAACCAGAGACAGAATCTGTCTTTTGTTTTCTTATTAGAATGAAACTCTCATAGACAAATGGTACTGAAATGTCATCTGGCATCTTTCTGGCTGGCTCTGGGAAGAGTTGGTGGTTTTCACCTAGTTCCCGGAGCACATGGCTTCCCACCCCAGAACTGTTGTGTGTTAGGCTACATTTTGCCAAACACATTAAATAAGCCCTGTTTAGAATACATTAACCTTAAGAGCCAAATAAATCCATCAATAGCATTTATTTGCCACCCACCATGCTCAGTTCCTGGGGAGGGTGGAAAGTCACAATTAAAAGGGAACACATGGATTGAAGGTATAGAACATTCATCATTGAAAATGTCAACTACCAAGTTTGAAAGCTAAAAGAGAATTTGGAAAATCATTTCCCAAGTTATTTCTAGAGAACATGAGCTCTGTGGGACATGACTAAGGGCTCCAGGGTCAGACAAGTTGAAGTATGGCTCCACTAAAGGGTTCCTGCACACAGGGCTTCTTGTGCTTAGACATCTGCCTTATTTTTCTATTCCTGTGATGAGACACTCTAACAAAAACAAAATGCCAGGGCACAGACCATCCCAGTGGGGAGGAAACGGCTGCAGGAGCTGGAGGGATCTGCTCACAGTGTGTCCATAGTCTGGAAGCAGACAATGATGAACGCTTGTCCTCAGTTCTTTCTCCACTTGTATAGTCCAGGTTCCCAGCTCAGAGAACAGTGTACCCAGAGTGGGTAGTTCTTCTTGCCTCAATCAAGCTAATCCCCAACAGGCACACCCAGAGGCCTGCCAGTCTGCCAGTTTTCCAGGAGATTCTAGGTCACATCAAGTTGGCAATGGAGATTAATCATTAAAACTTTAAAATGCATTACACAGCTCCAGTATGGCTCTATAGCCTGACTCCTACAGATTTGGGAAAACAATGACTTCAAGTGGTTACTCAACTCCCATCACCTTGTAACTGAAGAAGATGAGGTAACGTGACTTGTCCAAAATCATGCAGCTCACAGCAGAGCCAAGATCAAGCTTTTAGCTCCTTTTCTTTTGAATCTAGTGACTTGCAGTTGAAGTTATTGCTGGGTCTCCATTTCCTAAAGCATGTATTTTTAAGGGACCACTCCTTGTTTTCACAAATTGGTTGTCTGAATGATCCTACATTCACAGTTCAGGAAAATGAAAGAAGACCCAGGATTTAGGAGACCAGGGATCTGGCCTGGAATTGCCATCTCCCCTGTGGTTATTACTGGTAAGCTGGGGTAATCTTTTTTTTAAAATTTGTCTTTTGGGGTGTGTGTGTGTGTGTGTGTGTGTGTGTGTGTGATCTTTTTCTATAGCTGTCAACTGAACACACAAGCACCACTGACCTGCACTGCTTCTGGCCTCTGGTTAGAAGTTTAATCTTATTCCAGGGATAATAGAATCCTCTTGGGGAGGATTTAAGAACAGTGAGGTCATGGCATTACCCAGATAGGAACCTTTTTAAGGAAAGGGGATTTCTTCTCTCCTCCGTGGTATCTGCCTTAATACGTCACATGCATTAGATGCTAAATGAACAGAAAATGATGACACCATACAACATGAGCAGAAAAAAAATTAAAATCAGTATGCTATACACATGAAATTGACTACAAGACACTCGAGGAGGTACTGCCCGTGGTTTTGATTTGTTTTGTTTTTCCTTTTGTACAATATGAAAACGATGGTTTTAAATAAGAAGACCCCTCTTTCACACTGTGTATGGTTTTTAGAAATGGAAACATAAGCAGGTTGAAAAATAATTTGGATGCTTAATCTGCTGGGCCCAAGAGAGTGATTTGTAGTACTTAATAATAGTTAGAACTAATTCTATTTTCCTAATGTGGATTGTTTTTCCAGTCCCCTGGACATACCGTGTTGAAGCTTTTAGATAAATACTGGCTTCCTAGGGACTGACTTGGGTTGTTACCTCATTTGAAAGATGAGAAAAATACATTAAAGTGTCAGGAAATTTGTAGGGTCATTAACTTGACTCTGCCCTTCAAAATAAATATGTCAGCCTTAATTTTCAATGGAGGTGGCTCACCTATATCCCAAAGTTCATGGAATCCTTCTTGGGAAGACACACTGGTTATAAATCACAGTGAGTGGTGACAGGGATGTGGAACTCGACGTTGAACAATCCCCCAGCGCTGGGTCCCTTAGTGCAGTGGATGGAAATGCAGATAAAGGAAAAGGGTACTACGAGAGTTTGTATTTACTCCTTTGTTTCCCTTCCAAACAATTTCCACAGGCAGTCATAACCATTACAGCTAGAATCAGTAATGGCTCTCTAAGCATCCTGTGGCTTCTAAAACACTCTTGAAAATGAAAACAAATGATGCAATAAGCACAATAAGCCTTTGGGAAAGCTGACCATAAAGGATGCTGAAGCAAGCACACAAACACATGCATTACCCCTGCCCAGAGCACGTTTCTCTTGAAGACTAGCCCACGATCTTATACCTCAGTAACCCGACTGCCACCCACAGGGCCAGCGCTGGGAGATGCCTTGTTGAAATGGCAACCTCTCATTGTCCCTTCCAGGTGTCCTGAAACATCCTCCTAACATCTGTAAAATTTACCCCATTAAGCATAACAGAATGAATAAACAGGCCCCTGAAAGCAACATTATTGAAAGTAAGTGTGTTACAAAGTAGCTCTCCTAGTTCTAATTAAAAGGAAAGAATGGGGGGCAGGAAATTGATTTTTCTCTTAATGTTTCGACGACTTGACCTAACCAGTGTATCTGTACAGTTTGCTAACACCCTCATTAGAATTCCACTAAATAGCCAAACACAGTGCCAAGGAAGACGCCATGGAACAATTTTACGTGAAGAAGGGAGCTTAATTAAAAGTGACTTAATTTCCATCCTTTGGGATTCTAGATGTTCAAGGTAGCAGGACTAGCGACGTGTATATATTTGAGATTAAAGTGAAGCTTTCATAAAAGAAGGGATTGGAGTATTTGGCAAATTGATAGTAAATAAGGATTTTAAAAAAATAACTGCTTTACCTGTGGTTCGTCACCTTTCCCAGAAAGCTTTGCCTAACCTAACCAATATTTCTTTCAGCTGACCTGTGTCATAGTTTTCTATAAATCTACAAGACTGTTTCATACACAGTGGAGATAAATTAGGTTCTTTCCCTACTTGGTTTGGTCAAACTCTGAATAAATCTGTTTTATTTAAAAAATTGACTGCTTTTTTTTTTTTTCATTAAAGACACTTCTGCAAAACTGAATTTGTGTTATGCAGGTTACCCATTAATGCCATTCCTGTTGACCTGATACCTCTGTGTCCTCATAGTCACAAAGGCAGACACATTCTAAGGTGACCCTGGGACTCTTTGCTCTTTTTGTTCAAGCCTGTGCAATCCCCTGCTGAACGTGGGCAGGACCTGTGGCTCCTTGGTTTCTCATCGTGGAATATGGCAAGGTTACAGGATAGCTCTGATTACAATGCTGGTAGTTGGAAGGGGATTCCCCCTTGCTGGGTTTGAAGAAGCATGCTGTTATGCTTGCTCTGCCTGCACAGAGGGCAGAGAACCCGGGGAAGCCTCCTGTTGCTGTCCAGCAGGAAAGGGAGGCCGTATTGATGTCCTGCAAAGAGCTGATTCTGCCAACAACCTGATTAGTTTGGAACCAGATCCTGCCCCAGTGGAGTGTATGATGAGCCCCCAAGCTCTGCTCAACATCTTGATGGCAGGGGACTCAGCTAAGGCTCAGAGATTCCCTAGTGCTGTGACATGAAGCATCACTAGGAACCCATTCTACACGGGCTGTGTGGGGATGAATGCCTGCAGCCCCCATTGACCAATGGAAATGGCTGTAGACATAGGCTTCTCCTCTTCCTCCTTTGGAAATACATTGCACATCGATGCTCAGGAAGGCCTGGGGGTATGGAGGAGCATCAGAAGTCCAACCTGGGCAGCAACTCCTTAAAGGTCCATCACATTGGTTGTCTTTTTCCTTCCTTTCAGAATTTCTTTCCCTGATCCACAGGGACCACGAGGCAACCAACTAATTTATAATTCTCTAAAGTTTTTTTTTTTAATCATTAATGTGTCTATGGATGATGATGATGATGTGTGTGTGTGTGTGTGTGTGTGTGTGTGTGTGTGTGTGTGTGCATGTGTGCCATGGTATGTGTGTGGGGATTAGTGGACAACCTTTGGGAGTTGGTTCTCTCTTTCCACCATAGGTTCTGGGGATTGAACTCAGGCTGTTAGGCTTGCAGTGACAAGTGCTTTTACCTGTCACTTCACAGGCCTCTAATTTATAGATCTGGACTGATGCTGGGTATCAGGTGATTTGTCTCTTGTGAGAAAGAAAGAGCCATTATCAGCACAGTTGGTGGTGACTAGCTATCTTTTGGGGAAACCAGAACTAGTCCACAGGACATTTACCAGTGTGCTATACAGACTTAAGGGATTTGTTTACTTCCCATTCTCTACTCTGTCCTTACTAGCAACAGTCAAAATGAATTGCAGCGTCTCCTAACAAAGGATGGCCTTGTACGATACATTCATTGTTCTAAAAACATGCTAGCAAAAAAATGAAAATGGAAACATGATCCAGTAAACACTCTATTTTTAAAAGTACCAAAAGTGTCTCCTCTACCTGATGATTAGCATTGAGAGTAGAGTGCCTCATGGCCTTGGAACACACATGTGTTATCTATAAGTATCTCCAGCTCTTACAGGCTAAGGCAGGCAGATCACCATGAATTCAGACAGTCTGGTCTATGTGGTGAGTTCCAGGACACACTGAATTACAGACTGAGAACCTATCTTAAACAAAAGAATAAGCCTCAACACACAGAAGACAAAAATAAAACACAATAAAAAAATAAAATTTTCTTGATTCTGCAGACTTAAAAAAAAAAAAATCAGCGTCTCCCCCGCGATCGGCTTTTAATTTTGTTATTTTCTTCTTTTATAAAATAACGAGATGAGGTATCTGAGGCTCACCTGTCCACTCACTCCTAGCAGAACCCAGCTGTCCCACACTTACATGCCTACCAACCCAGCTCTCCAGCCAGCCTCGCTCCCTAGGCAGCGCGCACCGCTCACTCTGCGCACGCGCAGTTGCTGAGGTTCCGGGCTCTGAGGCCGTTGGGGAGGTTTCCATCCCCTTGGTTTTTGACCCTCTGCGCTTGCCTGCTCTGCCTCTGCCTCCACCCCAGCCTAGCGCTGGCCCTGCTCCTCTCGCAGGAAGGTGGCGGCCTGCTGCCCCATGGGCAGCGGTGCCCAGATGAACCCCAGCGCCCCAGGCTGCCCCATGGCCTCGCTCTACGTGGGGGACCTGCATCCGGATGTGACTGAGGCGATGCTTTATGAGAAGTTCAGCGCGGCCGGGCCCATCCTTTCCATCCGGGTGTACAGGGACGTGATCACCCGCCGCTCCCTGGGCTACGCTTCCGTGAACTTCGAGCAGCCTGCTGACGCAGAGCGCGCCTTGGACACCATGAATTTTGATGTCATCAAGGGCAAGCCGGTCCGCATCATGTGGTCTCAGCGTGATCCATCACTACGCAGAAGTGGAGTAGGCAACGTGTTCATTAAAAACTTGAACAAAACCATTAATAATAAAGCGCTGTATGATACATTTTCTGCTTTCGGCAACATCCTTTCCTGCAAGGTAGTTTGCGACGAGAACGGGTCCAAGGGCCATGGGTTTGTACATTTCGAAACAGAGGAGGCCGCAGAAAGAGCCATTGAGAAAATGAACGGGATGCTTCTGAATGATCGCAAAGTTTTTGTTGGACGGTTTAAGTCTCGGAAAGAACGAGAAACAGAGCTTGGAGCGAGGACGAAGGCGTTCACCAACGTTTACATCAAGAACTTTGGGGACCACATGGATGATGAGACCCTGAATGACCTCTTCGGTAGGTTTGGACAGGTCTTAAGTGTGAAAGTCATGACCGATGAAGGTGGAAAATCCAAAGGATTCGGGTTTGTCAGCTTTGAGAGGCACGAAGATGCACAGAAAGCGGTGGATGAGATGAATGGAAAAGAGCTCAATGGAAAACACATTTATGTTGGTCGAGCTCAGAAAAAAGTGGACCGGCACACAGAACTTAAGGGCAAATTTGAACAGATGACACAAGACAGGAGCATCAGATACCACGGTATTAATCTTTATGTGAAAAATCTTGACGATGGTATCGATGATGAGCGTCTGCAGAAAGAATTTTCTCCGTTTGGAACGATCACCAGTACAAAGGTTATGATGGAGGGTGGTCGCAGTAAAGGGTTCGGTTTTGTGTGTTTCTCCTCCCCTGAAGAAGCCACCAAAGCAGTTTCTGAAATGAACGGTAGAATTGTGGCTAGGAAGCCACTGTATGTAGCTTTAGCCCAGCGCAAAGAAGAGCGCCAAGCTCACCTCACTAACCAGTATATGCAGAGAATGGCAAGTGTACGAGCTGTGCCCAACCCTGTGATGAACCCCTACCAACCCACACCTTCAGGTTACTCCGTGGCCGCTGTCCGGCAGACTCAGAACTGTGCGCCATGCTGCCCTAGCCAGATTACTCAACCAAGGCCAAGTACTCGCTGGACTGCTCCGGGTGCCAGGCCTCATCCATTTCCAAATGTGTCTGGTGCTATCCACCCAGCTGCTCCTAGATCATCATTTAGTACTGTAAGACCAGGTCCTTCACACGCTCCTCAAGCCGTGTCCGCACACCGCATTACTAACACATCAGCACAGACAACGGGTCAATGTCCTGCCGCCGCAGCTTCTGTAGCAACTACTCCTGTTCGCTCGGTTCCACAGTACAAATACACCTCGGGAGTTCAGAACCCCCAGCAACATCTTAATGCACAGCTAGTGCAGCAGCCTGCTGTTCGGGTGCAGGATCAGGAACCATGGACTGCTTCCATGCTGGTAACTACTCCCCAAGAGCAAAAGCAAATGCTGCGCGAAAGGCTGTTCCCTCTCATTCAAGCCATGCACCCGACTCTGGCTGGGAAGATCACCGGCATGTTGCTGGAGATTGATAACTCAGAACCACTTCACATGCTTGAGTCTCCGGAGTTTCTGCGCTCCAAGGCTGATGAAGCCGTGGCCTTACTCCAAGCCCACCAAGCTACAGAGGCTGTCCAGAAGGCTGTTAGCAGTGCGTCTGGTGTCCCGACTATTTAAACTCATCAGAGACATTGAAAAGGAAACTCACACTTTGCAGAAGAAAAATATCTAAACATTGAAAAAAAAAACCCGTAAATATTATAAAAAAAATGGTAAAAATATAAAATAAATAAAAAAGGAAAGGAAACTTTGAAGTCTATGTACCGAGCAAATGTCAGGTCTAGTGTTAGGCCTCGACTGATTTAAAATCTGCACCACAATCCCCCAGAAATAGTATAATCTATAAACCCATGTTTTGTGGACCCCAGGAAAAGCATTTTTCAGCAGAGTAGAAACATTTAAAGCATTCCTTTAATTTTGTAATTCTTTATTGTTGAATAGCTCAAGATGTCAGTTTTAACCACAGAATTGACTACTGGGCAAGGAAACATAATTTGAATTATAAAATTCTTGCTTTAATAAAAACTTACACAGTGAAAAAATATCAGAAATTATTTAGGTAGGGATAATGTGCTCTATCATTTTCTTTGTATTTCTCTATATTAAATTATATGTTAGAATAAAGAACAACTAGATGACTTAATCTTGTGTCAAATAATATGCATTCAGGGTGGGGAGACTGTTATTTTGCACACTGATGGTATAAGACCCCCCAAGTTGACTGCATGTTGTCTTTATGCAGCATGCAATTTTTCAAGGAATGGAAACCATTGATCATGACCTTTCAGGGCCCCTGACTTGCCTCCTTTTAGGTGAAAAATCCAGTCGGGGAAACTGAGACAACAGGAGACAGAAGGACACAAAAGGACACAGCTTAGTTTTTGCTGCCGTCACTGATGGGAGGAAGAAGGCACTGAAGAGCCGTCTCCTCCTTTTATCCAGTGAGGAGGCTGGAGCAGATGCTTAAATGGCAGGCATAGGAGGGTGGGTATTTAAATGAAGTTAAGAAAACACAAGAAAAAAGAACAGTTGCAAGTAGCAGATCACAGATACAGACGCTGCTACAGATACAGTTCTAATAAGCCACATTCATATACATAATCACTGATCACTGTCCAACGTGCACGTCATCATTTGCCTGGAGTCAGCATTGTTGCTGGGAACAAATGGTGTACAACAGCAACATGGCCCCTGTAGGAGAAATCACCGAGTGATAGCATGGGCAGAGAAACAGAGAAGGAGAGTGAACTAAGGATCCAGGCCAGAGGCTCTGGGAAAGGTGGGGCCTTAAGGTAGTGGAGGCTGAGAGGAGAGAGGGAGGGAGGGAGGAGGGATGGGAGAGAGAGAGAGAGAGAGAGAGAGAGAGAGAGAGAGAGAGAGAGAGTGAGAGCGAGCACAAATTTGGAATCCAAGTGAAGCGAGGGCGTTCCCCTGAACTGCTGGACTCTTATCTTGCATTTGCTAAGTGACCCTAGGCCTTTATGGCGGCCCTTTCAGGAGTCTGTCGTCTGATCCTTTTGCTTTTAAGCCTACTAGGGTCACAGAGCAGAGTGACAGGGCGTTCAGGTGGTGACTTGGTGCCTCATAGCTGAGATGACACAATGAAATATAGAACATTTGGCTCTTTTTCTGAGCCATAGTATGTACTCAATATATGATAGTCACCATTCTGCTTTTGGAGAACCATCATCACTTAATGCTGAAAAATCCATATTCTAATGTATTTAAGACATTATCTATAGGGAGACTGTAGCTGAAGTTTTCTCCAGTCCTGACCAGCCCCACGGACCCCACAACTGCTTATAAAATAATCACTCAAAAGCTTATATTAATTAAACTGATTGGCCATTAGCTCAGGCCTACCACTGACTAGCTCTTACACTTAAACTCAGGCCATTTCTGTTAATCTATATGTCACCACGTGTTCCTGGCTTCACCTGTTGCCTTTACATGCTGCTCCCTGGACGGCAGGCTGGCATCTTCTTGCTCAGCCTTCCTGTTCCCAGAATTCTCTTCTCTGCTTGTCCCGCCTATACTTCCTGCCTGGCTACTGGCCAATTAGTATTTTATTTATACAAAGTGATGTCCACAGCAGGAGACTATTTTGTAGGTGAGAGAGCCAAGGTTTGGTAGAGTAAGTGGCAGATCAAATCAAATGGATGCCATCAATCGGGTCAGTGTGACTTTTCCTATACTTTCCCAGATGATGTTTGACATTGTGATGGTTAACTGTCATGGGATTTGAATTCACCCAGGACACACACACACACACACACACACACACACACACACACACACACCCTTCTGGGTATGTCTTTGAGAACATTTCTTATTATGTCTCTGGAGACATTTACCTGAAGAAGGAAGATCCATCCAGAATGTAGATTGCACATCCTGAGGACTGGGGTTTCCCACTGAGTAAAAAGGAGAAAGTGAGCTGAGGTATCAACACTTGTCTCTTTCTGTTTCCCTGATAGTGGAGGCAAAGGGACTGGCTGCCTTCCACTCCCCAGCTGCATCCCTCCGCTTTACGATGAACTACACCCTCCAACAGAATAGAGAAACCAAAGAAACTTTGTTTCCTTCAGTGGCTTTTCTCAGACATTTAGTCACAGTAGGGAGGGAGCAAAGTAACTAATTCAGTAGAGTTAGGTATCCTGTGAACTGCATTTACTTTTGTTAGCTGCACATTCATATACAAGGGAACAACTGAGCATGCACAGGCACATGTAAATCCAGATGGAAACTTCCTTTTTTGTTGTTTTTTTGAGAAGACCTCAAACAGCTCCTGGCGGTCCTTGAGACATTGGTCTGCTTACAGTATTGCGTTCACCATTTAACCTGCTCTTCGGGGCTTTGGGTTTACTGCCTTATCACTCCCAGTGGCGTGAATGGCCCCCCCAAGTTCCTTCCCAAAGCAGTCCCCTAGGCCCAAGAAATGTTTTCTCATTAAGACTCTGAACAGATTTGAAATTAGTAAACAAAATTTGAAAAACACTACTCATCACTTCAAGACAAAACTCAAACTAAATTTAAAAACACCAGAAGCCTGGCCGGGAAAGGGGTCCAGGAAGAAGATAGACAAAGCTGCTGTGTCTGGGCTTTGAGTACAGAGGCACAAAAGTAGTCAAAAGGGACAGAGGACAGAAATGTCCACAGGTATCATAGATTTGGACATAGGTGCTAGTAGAGAAATGACCAGCATATTTTAGAACCCGGGTGAATTGGTGGAAATAAAATAACGATCCCACATCAATTGCCAAACCTGAAAGTAAATGACAACGTCGGAAGTGAATGTAAAAATGATTCTCCAGCCGGGTGATGATGGTGCATGCCTTTAATCCCAGCACTCAGGAGGCAGAGCCAGGCCGATCTGTGAGTTTGAGGCCAGCCTGGTCTACAGAGCAAGATCCAGGAGAGGCACTAAAACTACACAGAGAAACCCTGTTTCAAAAAACCAAAAAAAAAAAAAAAAAAAAGATTCTCCTGTGTACCTTCGTGGCAGCTAGTGAATTTAGAAATTTAGAGGAGAAGGCAGACAGCTCAGACTCAGGGAGGAGAGGCCCTGAGAGGAAGAAGTAGGTAAGAGGCAAAACACAAATTAAAATGATGCTTGTACAGTCTACAAGTGTCTGGCACCTTTTCAGCCATTGCAGGAAGGATGGTGGATGGTGTTCACCAGCTGAGGGGCTGCACTGTGGACTGTGTGTCAAATGAGGATAATACACACTTGCCTTTGAGGGGAGGTGGCTGTCCTGTTGTACCCGTGGGAAATGTAGCAAGCACCCTGTAACTGTTGTTGTTATTTACATTCTTACTTACTTGTTAACTTTCAATATACTTGGGCTGAAGGCATTAAAGTGATGGGTAAGAATCCAGCTCTGACCTTACCACCCACTTGAGGAGTGAATAGTGTACACATTCTGCCTTTCACTGAGGTTTTAAATATTTTAAAAGCTACAAGAACTTACTGAGTTATATAAAATCACCCGGAAACCAGAATCCCAGAAAGACCCTTACAGGCATCACTGTTTTAAAAACACTGGGCAAATAGTTCTCTTGCATATAATGTACGCTGGTGGTTGAATTGCTTTCCTAGACTAGGAGGCAGGAGGAGGTAAGAGATGCTGATAGGAGAAGGTTACAATACATGGAATTCCCCACCTTCTGGTCATCCTCTGACATTGGCCAGATTAGTGTACTTTCATTTGGTCTGTTTCTGGAACTGATTTAGGGTGGAGATAATTAAGTACATGGGTTTAGAATGACAAAAGTCTGTTTCCCGTCTCTCATATTAGCTTCCCGAGCAACAAGCAAGCTGTTCTGGTCAGAGACTTTTTAACAGTGCATTGAATCCCCTCACATTATTGCTAGGAAATAATCTACAAAATCCGTTCCAATTAGGTAAGAAGCACGCCTACAGAAAAGCCTCGTCTATGCCAAGATCCCACGCTACCTGGCAGTGGTGGCTAGCCAAATTTTATCAGTAATCAGAAGGTTGCTAAGGGGCAGATTTGTGACGGTCAACTCCCACCGAGAGCACCTGGCTAGCTTGGCACCCTGATAAATGACAAGTCACTTTTGGCCTCATCCCCTCCCAGAGCACCCGGAGTGTAGCCCCGAGGGAAATCCTATCACTCCTGTTCCAGTGTTCCAGAGGATGCTACACCTGCTGTTGACACATCTGGAGCTCCAGCTTTTCCATCGTCTCCTACCCTCTGGGAATGGTCATGACATTTTAAAGTCAAAGGATGGATGGATAGTCCTCGCAGGCAAAAGGAAGGTGTGTCTGACATGATGAATCCCTAAACTCATTCACAGCTGTCAGACATCTCATGACATCCCTAAGTTGTACCAGCTACTGATGAAGTGTTTGCCATTCTTTGTACACTGTTGACCACCAGGTGTGACTGAAGGGTCTAGTACAAAGTTTAAAATGTGTCTGTTTTCTCATTGCATGGATGGGCTTCATGTCTTGGTTTTCCTTTTAAAATAAGTCTCTCAAGCGAGCTTAACACCGCTTTCCAACTCCCCGTGACTTCAGCTCTGTTCGGGAGAACTTCTTTCCTTAACCAAGTTGACTTTGACTTTGAGAGACTCACAGAGCATAATGGCTAAGAAGAGGATGTTGAGCATGACCCAGGTTCCCTCCCTGTCTCAACACCTGCTTCCTAGCTGGGTGACATAGACATCTGGGAGCCCTATCTCCTTATGTTTTAAGGCACAGAGGGTAACACGGTGGCCTCACAGGAGTATGTACATCTTGAGTGCAGAGAGAGCATGGTGGCATGTTCCCTAAAGTCTGTCAATCTAAGGGCTCAGCAAGTGGTGGCAATCATAGATTTACTATGATAGATGAGATCCAAACAAATGAACCACACAGTCTGTAGACTGTAGAAAAACTGGGAAATTTGTTTAAGGACATAGGCACTTATTTCTGCTGTTTGGGGTGTGATAATTGGACAGACGAGTATTTCTTCCTTGTGAAGAGCAATTTACTAACAAACCTAGGAACTCTCTGCCTTCATTTCGCTGCAAAAATGACCTGTGGGCAGAGGCAGCAGGGCATTTACCTGGAGCACTGAGAGTAAGGGGATGGAAGTGCTGGAGTGCTCAGCAGAGTTTGCATAACAAGTTACTGAAAATGCTTCTCGCAAGGGAAACAAAAGCCCACAAAATTCAGAACGTCATTCAAATTCGAGGGACCTCCTTTTTCAGAAAACAGGTATTTGAAAAGATGAGTCAAGATGACTGGCAGACTATTCACAAGACAGAGTAGCAGAAAAACATAGTTTCTGGTTGCCTGCATCATCTCACAAATGTTGTCCATTGGATCAGAGGTCCAGGCTGGTCTTCAGTTCCCTCTCTCTAGAAAAGCAACAGTTATACCGCACAAATGGAGGCTGCTCCTGAACTGTTTAACTGTGGTGGGAGACCCACCAGCTTACTAGAATACTGTGGGACTGACAGTGTTGAACGCTGCCCATACCTCTGGTAGGCAGGGATTATCATGGATCCGGAGGTAGGTTTGCTCCATAGTGAGAACCCAGAGAATATGGGAAATGACCCAGACACAGCAGCAGCCTGGAACACACACTGGTAAGGTAAGATGGCAATGAAACACACGGTGTCAACTCTTTGCTTGCAAACTCTGTTTTAAATTACTGAGGACCCCAAAGGGCTTTCATTTATATGTTTTTTTTGTTGTTGTTGTTTTTTTTTTTTTTTGGTTTTTCGAGACAGGGTTTCTCTGTGTAGCTTTGCGCCTTTCCTGGAACTCACTTGGTAGCTCAGGCTGGCCTCGAACTCACAGAGATCCGCCTGGCTCTGCCTCCCGAGTGCTGGGATTAAAGGTGTGCGCCACCACTGCCCGGCTCATTTATATGTATTTCTTGATAGATGGCCATCATATAAGAAACTTACTGAGACTTTTAAAATTTTGTGTAATAATCTGTCTTAAAAATCACAGCAAGCATACCAATATAAGTAGCATTTTAACAAAATGTTTTTTTCTAAGATCAAAAGGAATAACAAAATTGATATTACTTTACACTTTTAAGCTTTTTTTTATGGCTCTAGAGATTGAAATCAAGGTCTGTGCATGCTAAGCAACCATCCCATTTCCAGTATTAATTTTGCAAATTATCATTTGATACATGCATTAGTAGAAAATAGGGGAGTTTTCATATTTGCTTCTGAAACCATCTGTTGCAATTACATTTATCATGGAGCTTCTGGAAATCTCTATCTTATATGTTAGAGAATAGTGAAGAAAAGCCAATAGTATCTCAGTATTACAAAAATAGTCTTGACCTCACAGAGATTCCCTGAAGGGTCTCCATGACTTTCACATCTTGAGATGATTTAGAACAAGGATCTCTCAAACTCCAAACTGTGGCAAGTGACCTGAACAGCAGGAAGCCAGAATATGGGAGCATCAGGACAAAGAATAGTGCATGTCCACAGCACTGAGGAGAAATTGTTTTATGTATTAAAACTGTACCCAAGGAAGGGTGGGGAAGACAGCCAGGGCCCAGACATCTTATGGGGCAAGTATGTACTGTAGAATATTATTTTAACTAGGCAAAGATGTGTTGCATTTGTTTATGCTGCTGAATATTACTTTAACTGTGTAAAGGTGTGTTACTTTTGTTTATGTTGCATTTGTTTAATTATGAAAAGCTGTTTTACCTTGCCTGCATAAGACACCCGATGGGTCTAATAAAGAGCTGAATAGCCAATAGCTAGGCAGGAGAGGCATAGGCAAGACTGCCAGGCAGAGAGAATAGATAGGAGGAGAAATCTAGGCTCTCAAAAAGAGAAAAGACGAATGAGAAAAGAAGGAGGAGAGAAGGAGGAATATACCTGGGGCAAGAAGGCAGGCAGAAGCCAGCCAGCCAGACATAGAGAAGCACTGAAAGTAAGATATACAGAAGTAAGAAAGGTAAAAAGCCCCGAAGCAAAAGATAGATAAAGAGAAACAGGTTAATTTAAGTTAAAAGAGGTAGCCAGAAACATGTCTAAGCTGGGCCAAGCGTTCAAAACTAATAAGTCTGTGTCATGATTTGGGAGCTTGTTGGTGGCCCAAATGAAAAAGCCTGGTACAAGTATGAGTTGCATTCACAGAAGGAACTGGACCAATGCCTGTGATTTGAGCATCACAGGTCATGGCTTCTCTGCCTCTCTCACCTTCCTTCCTCAGGACAGCACATCATGCCTAGTAATGCTAACAACGATGGAGTTCCCTATCTTCTGGAAGCATCAAAGCATGGGGATTCAGAATACAAGCTTTTCAGGCACACAGACCTAGGTTCAAATCCGGGATCTGCCACTTAGGAGCTATGTGGTCGGGGTGTATGTGTGTGGGGAAGCTACATATGTTTGTTGACTCTCAGAATGCTAACTGGTGTGATGGGTCTGGATCATTCCACAGAAAGGCAAGTTTGATTTCCCCATGCCTCGCAATGAACTGGTCTCATGTCTTAACCACAACAACGGCAGATGTGGCTTTGCATGACTTCTGAGCAAGTTTTGGGGGCCCTGATGCCTTCACCTGCTCTTGTGGTCCCTGTAGTCCAGGGTATGGAAAATACTGAGATAAAAAACCTCATGGATTGAGTGGCTCAGATGTTTCTTTGAGGCCAAGGCCATCTTACCCTATCTAGGTGTTTTAGAGTTTCTTTTGCTGTGAAGAGATACTAACTCTTATAAAGGAAAACATTTAATTGGGTGACTTTCAGTTTCAGAGGTTCAGTCCATTATCATCATGGTGGGACATGGTGGCATGCAGGCAAACATGGTTCTGGAGAGGTAGCTGAGAATACTGCATCTTGATCTGAAGGCAACAGGAAATGAACTGAGACACTGGGCGTGTCTTGAGCATATATGAGACCTCCCAAAGTCCACCTCCACAGTGACACACTTCCTCCAACAAAGCCACATCTACTCCAACAAAGCCACATCTCCTAATAGTGCTACTCCCTATGGACTTATGGGGGTTAGGGGCGCCAATTACATTCAAACTACCACACTAGCTAAGCCTCCAAACAAAGGGCTTAAATGAGGAAGACAGGAGAACTCCATTCTCACATAGAACTGTGAGAAATGACCAAGCTTCAGACAACTTTTCAGGTGGCTTCTCAGGTGACTAACTTGTTCTCATTTGTCCAGTTGATGTCCCTGTTTGTAACCCAGCCATCACCAATTGACACAGTGCTAGGAAATGTCTGAGAGCCTAGAGAAATGATGTGGCATGCTGGAGGCAAAGCACAGAACCCATGCTAGGAAAGAGAATCTTTTGCTGTCCTCCATTTACAAAACTACCCAAGATTTCCCAGCTAATAAAAAGGTGATCTGTTACCTCTGTCTGTAATTAGGCCTCTCTTTCAGAGCCCGTTAATGATTTAAATACACCAACTAGCATTTGTTGGTGAAAGGACGCTGTGTTTTAAGCTAAGCACAAAAGTAGTAGGCCTCTGGGAAATTAGAACCAAGAAATAAAGGAAACATTGGACTTAACTAAACTCAAACCTGCTGTGAGCTCTCAAAACAGCATCACTGTCCAATATTGAAAATGCTTAATATTATGTCATTCTGGGTGGGTCTAGAATAGGGCTGCATTTTTTGACAATATTTTTCTCAGGGCCATATCCAGCAAAAACAGTCCAAGGATAAGACCTGCAAGTTATGTCTATATAATGCCTCCATAAAAATGCAGAGTTCTGGGGGTGGAGTGGGGGATGGACAGAGTCTGCTGAATGTGAGACTTAAAATCTTTTAAAATTGTTTTAGTTCTGTTCATTGGGAAAAGGAGGGCTGGAACAAACCACCCATGAAAATCTGAAATTCATTCAGTGATGGTGTAATTTTTTCCTCAGGTCAGAATTATTTGACCTAAAATATATTTTAAAACAACCAAGTGGTAACACGTCTCTCTTCCTAACTGCAGTTGCTTGTTATTCACACAGTTAAAATAACTTCCCCACCCTGGTGGCAAAAAGAACTTCATCTTGCCAGAAAACAACTGTCCTGTCGATCACTAGAGAATTCTGACTTTGCAAAAAGCACATGTGAAATCACTCAGCAAGCTGAAAGGCAAAAATGTCAGCCTCAGAGAATTTAATCAAGGAGGTATTTCCTCCTGCAGACTTCCAACAGCCAGCATGCAGAAGACGGGCCCAGACACATCTGCATGGCATGTGTACTTCTTTCACACAGCAACATCGCAAGACAGAGCTGAAAAGGAGTTCTGTAGCTCTGCAAACCAGTGACTTGATTCCTGCACAGGATCAAAGTCAGGTTCAGTCATCCTACCATTCACTGACACTGCTCCTCAGAGGAAACAAAGACAGATGTTAAAACACAGGTCTCTGTTTTTTGTTTTTTTTTTTTTTGTTTTTTTTTTTTGTTTTTTTTTTGTTTTTTTTTTTTAAGAATGAGAGGTAAGCAGAAAACTAAGTTGCTTCATGCCCTCTGAAAGGAATATCCCTTAACTCATGGCATGGGTCTGTACATCTGAAAGTGTATGCATTTCTACATTTATATTTTTGTTCTTGTCCACGTTTACATCCACCCGACAACATTATGTTATTTCTCCAGCTTGAAGGCTACACTTCTTTTATTTTGAAATACCTTCTTATTGATTGCAAAATTCCATACAGTATTCATTGTGTTGGGAATCAGAAAGCTACTCCAAGTGCCACTGTGGACAGAGTTAAACATTGAGAGCTATAGGTTCAAATGTTTGCTTGGTTACTTTTCTCTTGCTGTGAAAAGATACTGTGACCAAAGCAACTTATAAAAGAAAACACTGATTGGGTCTTACAGTTCCAGAGAGTTAGAGTCTGCCGTCATGGCTGAGGACATGGTAGCAGGCAGGCAGGCATGATGCTGGAAGAGCAGTAAGAAGCTTACATCCCGTTTTCCAAATAGGAAGCAGAGAAAAAGAGGGCACTAACTGGACCTGGCATGGGCTTTTGAAACCTCAAAGCCCACCCCAGTGACACACCTCCTTTAGGAAGGCCACAGCTCTTAATCCTTCCTAAACAGTCCCACCAACTGGAGATCAAGTATTCAATTGTGTGACCCCCTATGGGGGTCATTCCCATTCAAATCCCCACAAATGTGCATCATGATTTGGAAGTTAGATTAAAATGCATGTTAGGAGTTTGAGTTTTTGACTCACAGTAATAGGTTTTCTAGCTACTTTGAGGCTTTTATAGAATTACAATGTTCATCCTATATATTTGAATCACTCACAATTGGCTAACTTATAAAACATATAAAAGGGAGTTGGGAGAAAGGCTTTGGTTGCTAAAGTGACTGTTGCACCAATATGGACCTTGAGTTTAGGTTCCTGGTACTCATGCAATAAGCCAAGCACGGTGGTGTGTGCCTGTACCCCCAGTGCTGAGGGGATCGAGGTAGGGGGATACCTGAAGTTCGTTGACCAGCCGGCCTAACTAAATCCATGAACTCCAAGTTCAGTGAGAGACCCTGTCTCAAAAACTGAAGTGGGGATGCTATGGGGGAAGACCGTTGATGCCGTCTGGCCTCCACATGCATGTGCACCCACACGGGCATGTACACATGTCACACACACGCACATCCACAAATACTGTACGTGTGTGTGTGTGTGTGTGTGTGTGTGTGTGTGTGTGTACACATACATAAGCTACTTGAACAAAACTCTAAATCAAAAATCTATTTTTCTGAAGATAATGCTTTAATAAAAAATAAAAGAAAAACCTAGTGAAATAGCCAATGTGTGGCACTCAAGAAAACAGCAAAATGATGAATGATATATTTGAGAGATGCCTAGTTAATTATAAGCTAATTTAAATAGTCACAAATGCCACCAACATAATAAGATCTAGATAGGTCCATTTCCGTTACTGTAGGCACCCCTCTCTTTGATGAATGGAGGCTTGAGACTTCTAACCAGGATCCTTTACTCCTAGGTTATTTTATACAAGAGAAGCACGAGTCATCTTGTCCAATCACCTACTCCGTTTAATATTTCTTAAAAATATTTATTATTTTTTACAATAAAGATCCAAAGACATAGCACAAAGCACCCAGTGGCCAGGACCCTTCCAACCTTCCACTTGATCACAAAGCACTCTTCCCCTGATGGCTGTGTCTTCCATGTCTCCTCTTCTGCTTCCAAGTGTGTCCTTTCCAAGGTTGCTTCATGCTTCTCTTCTGTGGCCTTGGATACCTTTTCTCTGGTCACCAATATGGCTATCTTGTCTCGTCATCCAGATCCAGCCCAACCTCACCTTGCCAGAGTTCCTATGGGAAGTTTCGGTCTCTCCGACAGCATCTTGCTCTATCACCATCTTGGTTACTCACATTCATGGCTTCTATCATGGCCTGACATGATAGGTTATGTGGTTTCTTATGCACTACCCATCTCTAATGCTGGAAAGTGAGTAGCCCAGAGTGATGATGCTAACTTTCTCATTCACCACTGGGCTCCCTGCATGCAGAACTATCTAGTTTTCACAAGAATTAGTCCAGCTGATCTCTAGATAACTGATTGTAGGGGAGCATATGAGAAGTGAGGAGACCAGCATAAGGACTGGGAGGAAGGATGATGGTATTTGCTGCAACCAAGTTGAGGGCAGTGGAGCTAGAGCAATGTTAGAGGAGGGAGTCATGACCAGCAAGACTAGACACTTGGTTGAGCATGCAATGTCCTCAAGCTGGTTTGAAAGTTACTCTCTTCAAAATAAATTCCTTATATAGGTTCCTTCCTCCAAAAGGCTATATGACCGATAACCCCAGTTTTCTAGGCAACTAGTCTGCTGTAGGCCACAGACAATGATTAATGGAGTGAGGTATGACACATAGTACCCACACATAGGTTATAAGAAAGGTCAGTACATTTTTCACTTCCCAGGGCAGTGTTTGGCACTATTCCTATTCCCTCTCAAAAATGCCCAAGTACAAATAGTGAATCATATGATTCCCTCAGACACTTAGGGAAGTCCATAGCCCCTGAAATTGGTAGGTGTTCTGACCAGCAGGAGTGCCTAATGTTGAGTGGTAGCCAAGCTGATAAAATCCAAACTCTGTAACCGTATTAGTGCTAGATAAACAGAGAACAAGCAATGCTCCATATAGTAGAGTCTGTCAGGAAGGCTTTCTGCATCCTGCAGAGTTGAAAGGCACTCTATATGGCAGTGAAGCAGAAAGACCCCAGTTACTCCTACTGGGTTCCACACTGAGAGTCACTGGGCTCTTGTCTTCCTTACCATTTATGAAGTTACATGACAAAAATAGCATCTCACTTGGCAAAAGTGTCACACGGGAAATGCACAGGCTTTGCAAAGACTGACTTACTACATGGCATCTGCAAGAAGTAGCAATGGAGCTCTGACTAATTGCCACAGTTTCTCAACTTACAGTGGAGTGTCTCAAAGAAGTCACCAAGACAGTGGACAACTTGATCTCACCCTGTATACATGAGCTCAGAGCTGGACCACAACATGTCATGCTCCTGAAAACTGGGAATAGAAATGCAGAACCATGGTTAAAAGTGTCTCTCACCCTTTCCCCCTATAAACCCTATGTGTTGAAGAGACTTCAACCTTAGAAAATAGAGGATAATTTTTATAGGTGATTTTAATTTTAAATCCTAGTGGCTCAATAACTTCTTTAAAATCACCGCCAATTTCCATGTGTTTAAATTGTTGAACTAGCTTTTAATGAACTATTAAACTACACACTGTAAAATTTCTGCACCTTTCCCTATCTCTATTTTCTATGAAAAAGAGATATTAATCCTATTTAATGGATGCATTGATTGTCTATGTCTTAGAGAAAGCACATTGAAAACATTTTAGCAATGCTCAAAGAGGAGTTGATCTTCTGAAAGGATTTAATTTAACAGGTTACTGATTATGACTCCATCAGGCATTTACTTACTACAAAAGATGAGGTGATATTGCAATTCAATTGATGCTGAAGAAAGTGGTCTAAGGTTTTAATTAAAGTGGTGCATTGTTTTAATTAATTGGAAAAATGCATTCTAGGCCTCTCAAGTCTATCATAGAATTCATTACATGTGGTTAACATCCTATAAAATATCACATTTGCTATCTCTTTCCATTTTGTTAACCACTGGCCACTGCCAGCAAGAGAATCTTAGAACTGTGTGGTGCGGAGAAGGAAATCAGAGATACATCACCCTTTACTATAGCCACAAATGACATAAAATACCTTGGGGTAACACTAACCAAGCAAGTAAAGGACCTATATGACAAGAACTTTAAGTCCCTGAAAAAAGAAATTGAAGAAGATGTCAGAAAATGGAAAGATCTCCATGCTCATGGATAGGCAGAACTAACATAGTAAAAATGGCAATCTTACCAAAAGCAATCTACAGATTCAATGCAATCCCCATCAAAATACCAACACAATTCTTCACAGACCTGGAAAGAATAATACTCAACTTCATATGGAAAAACAAAAAACCCAGGATAGCCAAAAGAATCCTGTACAATAACACAACCTCTGGAGGCATCACGATCCCTGACTTCAAGCTCTATTATAGAGCTACAGTAATAAAAACAGCTTGGTACTGGCATAAAAACCAACACGTGGACCAATGGAATCGAATTGAAGACCCTGACATTAATCCGCACACCTTTGAACAAATAATTTTTGACAAAGAAGCCAAAAGTGCACAATGGAAAAAAGAAAGCATCTTCAACAAATGGTGCTGGCAAAACTGGATATCAACATGTAGAAGGCTGCAAATAAATCCATATCTATCACCGTGTACAAAACTTAAGTCCAAGTGGATCAAGGACCTCAACATAAATCCAGCTACTCTGAACCTTCTAGAAGAGAAAGTAGGAAGTAGTCTTGAACACATTGGCATAGGAGACCACTTCCTAAATAGAACACCAGTAGCACAGACACTGAGAGAATCAATCAATCAATGGGACCTCTTGAAACTGAGAAGCTTTTGTAGGGCAAAAAATACGGTCAACAAAGCAAAGCGACAGCCTACAGAATGGGAAAAGATCTTCACCAACCCCACATCTGACAGAGGACTGATATCCAGAATATATAAGGAACTCAAGAAATTAGACATCAAAATGCCCAACAGTCCAATTAAGAATTGGGCTATAGAACTAAACAGAGAATTCTCAACAGAGGAAACTCAAATGGCTGAAAGACATTTAAGGAATTGCTCAACATCCCTAATCATCAGGGAAATGCAAATCAAAACAACTCTGAGATACCACCTTACGCCTGTCAGAATGGCTAAGATCAAAAACACTGAAGACACCTTATGCTGGAGAGGATGTGGAGGGAACTCTCCTCCACTGCTGGTGGGAATGCAAGCTTGTACAACCACTTTGGAAATCAATATGGCGATTTCTTAGAAAATTGGGAATCCATCTCCCCCAAGATCCAGCTATACCACTCTTGGGCATATACCCAAGGAATGCTCAACCACACCACAAGAGCACTTGTTCAGCTATGTTCATATCAGCATTGTTTGTAATAGCCAGAACATGGAAACAGCCTAGATGCCCTTCAACTGAAGAATGGATAAACAAAATGTGGTACATATACACAATGGAATACTACTCAGCAGAGAAAAACAATGATATCATGAGGTTTGCAGACAAATGGATGGATCTAGAAAAAATCATCCTGAGTGAGGTATCCCAGACTCAGAAAGACAAACATGGTATGTACTCACTCATAGCAGGATACTAGATGTGGAACAAGGATGACTGGACTGCTACTCACATCACCAGGGAGGTTACCTGGAAAACAGGACCCCAAGAAAGACACAGGGATCGCCCAATGACAGAGAAATGGAATGAGATCTACATGAACAGCCTGGACATGAGTGGGGGTAGTGAAGGGCGAGGGTCGAGGGAAAGAGAGCTTGGGTGAGCGGGAGATCCCAGCTAGATCAACAACAGAGAGGGAGAACAAGGAATAGGAGACCACGGTAAATGAAGACCACATGAGAATAGGAAGAAACAAAGTGCTAGAGAGGCCCACAGAAATCCACAAAGATACCCCCACAACAGACTGCCGGCAGTGGTCGAGAGACAGTCCGAACTGACCTACTCTGGTGATGGGATGGCCAAACACCCTAATTGTCGTGCTAGAAACCTCATCCAACTACTGAGGGATCTGGATGCAGAGATCTATGACTAGGCCCCAGGTGGATCTCTGGGAGTCCAATTAGCGAGAATGAGGAGGGTTTATATGAGTGAGAATTGTTGAGACCAAGGTTGGATAAAGCACAGAGACAAATAGCCAAATGAACCGAAACACATGAAATATGAACCAATGGCTGAAGGGTCACTAACTGGATCAGGCCCTCTGAGTGGGTGAGACAGTTGATTGGCCTGATCTGTTTGGGAGGCATCCAGGCAGTGGCACCGGGTCCTGTGCTCATTGCATGAGTCGGCTGTTTGAAACCTGGGGCCTATGCAGGGTCCCTTGGCTCGGCCTGGGAGGAGGGGACTGGACCTACCTGGACTGAGTCCACCAAGTTGATCTCAGTCTGTGGGGAAGGTTTTGCCCTGGAGGAGATTGGAATGGGTGGTGGACTGGGGAGAACGTGAGGGGGGCGGGAGGGGGAAGAACAAGGGAATCCGTGGCTGATATGTAGAACTTAATTGTATTGCAAAATAAAAATTAAAAAAAATAAAAATAAAAAATAAAAAAACTGGAAAAAAAAAAAGAACTGTGTGGTATGGCAAGCTGTAGTTCTTTTAGAAAAAGGCCCACAGTATTGTCAAAGCATTCCTCATATAAGGGGATTCTCTGACTAAAAGTTGATTCTTTGGAATGCAGAAAATCTGAATGAAAACCAAAAAGTTTAAAACTTGCCAGCTTAATTATTCAACTTTAGATACCAAGAAAAGCAGTTATATTAAGTCCCTACTGAAGACTATGCAACTTTTATTAAAAAACATAAAATGGAACACATGGGCATTATCTCTGTAAAGACATCAAACACACACACACACACACACACACACACACACACACACACACACACCATAAAAGACAAGAGGAAGTGGGCCTATCCTACCTTGCAAAGGCTCCCAGATGTTGGACACCAAGAAAAATGTTATATTATGTGGAAGTTTTACCTAAGTGTCATTGGAATGAACAATACTGACACTTTCTGCTCTTTCTCTGCTCACTTCCCTCCCCTCGGCCCTTAAATTAAGACTCAAAGCAGAACAAGGCTTCCTGGCTGAGCTATGAAGAACACTATTCATTTTCCCCCTGACCTGATTAGTCAGACTGTCTTTCTAAAGATTAGTTTTCAATCTGCCCACTGCCGGAGAGGAAGGCCTCCAAATTAAAGCTACATCGATTGTTTGTGGCTCCAAGAGAGGTCCATTTTTTAAAAACTTTCAGCAATGCTAAAAGAAATGCTGGTCTTCTGAAAGACTTGATTTAATGGATTTTTTTTAAATCCTGTATTTTGGAAACTTGTCAAAAATATGCTTAAAATTCTACGTACAAGGTTGACTGCCTTGATATTTTGATTGGTAAAGGCTTCATCAATGTCTTAGCATTTTGCTTTGACTCCAGATTTCAGAATCACTGGACCCACGATGGGGAATTTCAATAGAACTCTGACTCTGGCTCAAATATAGAGCCAGTTGTTTATTTCCCTGGCTTAGCCGTAAAACAAGTGGTGTCCTTCACAGCTTCCCCAAGTGCCCTTCCTGTGTAGTTTCTTCTCTCGCTGCCTCTGCTTTGGAAGCCACACTGGAAAATTAGGAGAAAGGTTTCTACAGGCATTGATTAAAAAAAAAAAAAAAAAGAGAAAAGTCTATTTGGCTGGCATCAAAGAGATGGAAGTTTGTGTAGAGCTTTTGATGGCCCAACTTTCCTTCATTCTTTGCCAGTAAAGTTCTAATGCTGTGGCTCAGATGGAAAAAAGATAACAGATTAGATACCTGTTTGTTCCATGTTACATTTATACTACTTGTTTAGAAGACCCACACAATGAGAATTTAAAGCAGAGGAAGAATCTGCTGTTGAATAATCCTTTTGTACACTGTGAATATGTGTTGTTCTCATTGGTTTAATACAGAGCCAACTGGCCAATAGCTAGTCAGGAAGAGGTTAGGTGGCAGAGCCAGGTTGAGAGAACACTGGGAAAATGGAGTCACCAGCAGACACAGAGGAAGCAGGAGAAGAATATGTTGTGTTGAATAAAGATACAGACACGTGGTAGAGCATGGATAAGAAACATGGGTTAATTTAAGTTGTAAGAGAGTTAGTAACAAGCCTAAGCTATTGGCTGAACAGTTATAATTCATAATAAGTCTCTGAGTCATTACTGGGGAGCTGGTGGTCCCAATAAAAACCTCCAGCCTACAAGAACCATTTTAGAAGACTTCGTTTTTGAAGCCTTCCATTTTTAAAATAGCTGGTATAATCACACATTAGCTTACTCCTAACAGCAGCATGCACAGAAATCACAGCCCTCTGAAGACCTGTAATGAGCAATGTTCAACAAGAAGAGGAGTAACCCTGAAGTTTGTGACTATTCTTTAAACCATAGATATTGAAATATTCCTACTACTTAAAGTGTTGACTTCTCACTTTCCTCAAGCCCATCTCTGTAGCTAGAGTTATCCTGCCTGACCCACAGTCAGGACAAATCTCTGTCACCCGCCAGTCCCACAGCCACTCAGACCCGACCAAGTAAACACAGAGACTTATATTGCTTACAAACTGTATGGCCGTGGCAGGCTTCTTGCTAACTGTTCTTACAGCTTAAATTAATCCATTTCTATAAATTTATACCTTGCCACATGGCTCGTGGCTTACCGGCATCTTCACATGCTGTTTGTCATCGTGTTGGCTGGCAGTGTCTCTCTGACTCAGCCTTCCACTTCCCAGCTTTATTCTCCTCCTTGTTCATCCTACACTTCCTGCCTAGCCAATGGCCAATCAGTGTTTTATTTATTGACTAATCAGCAACACATTTGCCATACAGAACATCCCACAGCACATCTCATGTTTTTTTTTTTTACTTTCTCCTGTTTGTCTTATTTTGTTTTGCAAATTTTACATATAAGTATTGCATCTACATCATTCCTTCCCTTTCCTCCCTCTTCCAACTCCTCCTGTGTCTTTTCTCTCCCTTCCCAGTTCATGATCTCTTTTTAAATTATTAGTCACACACACACACACACACACACACACACACACACACACACACACACACCTGTATGTGTATATATACACAGGTATATACAAAATACTGAGTCCATTTAGTGTTGCTTGTAGGTACATATATGTCCAAGGCTGACCACTTGGGATTTGACAGACTATGTAAGATATGTAGCCATATCACTTCTTAAACAAACCTGGATATGCTTGAATCTCTCTCAACTAACTAAATAAATTTTTGTAAATTCTTGACCTAGATTAGCCCACAAAAGAGATATCAGTTTTGAATGATACCTCGTTTCATCCAGTGAAAGAAAAATGGTTAAAACAACAGTTATGATCTATCAGAGAAGACAAAAATGAACAACTTATAGAAGACTAACCTGGTAAAGGCAGAGATTAGTCTGGTCATTGGAGGCATTTAGAGCTCATAGTTCCTGTTTTCATCACTGTGACCAGACACCTCAAAAAGCAACTTAAGGAGGGAGGATTTATTTTAGCTCACAGTCCATCACTGAGGGAAAGGCATGGTGGTAAGAATGAGGCAATTGGTCACATTGTGCTCTCAGTCAGGAAGCAGAGAGAGATGAATGCCAGTGTTCAGCTTCCACTGTCTTTTCTCCTTTTTATTTAGTCTGAACTCCAAGCCAACGAGATAGTGCTGAGCACATTCAGGTTGGGTCTTCCCAGTTCAGTTCAACCTACCTAGAAACACCCTCACAGACACACTCAGAGCTAATTATAAATCTGGTCAAGTTGACAATGGGGATTAGCTACCAAGAATCCTAAATCAACCATAGGAATGCTGAGCAGAGACTTATTGGCAGGTCGATGTGACATAGATTGCTTCACAGAGCTGCAAAGTAGGGGAGCAAATGCTGCACAGAGTAACAGGTCTGTGGGGAGCTGAAGGAGCCCTGAATGAATGTGTAAGGAGTCGATGAACTCCTGAGTGCATATGTTGACAAGGGCATGGCCATGTGAAGAATCCAATGCCTCAACCCATGCGAGACCCCAGAGTGAGACTCAGAGAGACGGCAAACATTCCTCTGGTCAGAATGCTATTCAAAACGGGTGAAGTTTTGGGTTTGGGTCAGGGAAAAAGCTTGTGCTATTCCACTCTAATTCACATTGAACACATGACCAGTGTTACAACTGTGGGTTTTGTAGTTCATGACTGAAGGAACCTGTCCTACATGGTGAGATCCTAGAAATCTGTCCCGGGTGGTGAGGGAATGGACAAACATGGGTACAGAAAAGCTAGGTTCACATGGGCTATGGACTCTCTGATGGAGTGGCACCAACCAGCAAACCTAGAACTTCAGGGTGTTTGTTATGTACAGCACAGGAGGTGTCATTAACTAGTCTTAGTAAAAGATCTCTGTAGGTGAGAAATCTCAGGCTGTAAACACTCAGTCAATTTTTCATGCCAGAAAAAAATGTCCCTGGTTTACCTTTCCAGGCAATGAAATCTTTTTGCTTTTAAATTTTCATTGCATATTTTATTTTTTAAATTTTATAAGCTTTAGTATTTTACAAATAAAATAAAATATCACACACCAAAATTAATCAGACCTAAAGTCCGTACAACTCACAAACTTCTATACAATTAGAATAGAATACATCTGGAACAGAAGCTGTGAAGTTTCATATTAAATTTTATACTTTTATTGTTGAATATATTTTAAGCATTTATCCACAACCCAAAACAAAACAAAACAATCCATGACAGAATTAGAACTAGAAAAGCAATTATATCCTTTTTCATAATTCAGGTCCATTATCTACATTCAGGTATTTTGTCTATGTGTGGAGGAGGGTGGGCATGCACATGCCATGGCATACATGTAGACATCAGAGGACAACTTGCAAGTCTACTTTCTCCTTTTACCATGTGAGTCCGAGAGACTGAACTCATGTTGTCCAGCTTTGCAGCAAGTGCTTTACCTGCTGGTCATCTCACTAATCCAGCAATCATCATCATCATCATCATCATCATCATCATCATCATTTATTGTTCTAATTTGTGTGTGTGCACATGCATGTAAAGTGTATACATGTGACTGCCTATGAGTTCCATTGTTTAGGCCAGATGTTTATGCATATGTCTGTTCTTGTGGTTTCCAGAGGATTAGTGGTGTCTTCCTCTATCACTTCCTACCTCAGAGACCTGTCTTTCACCATACCTGGAGCTTACCATTTCCAATAAACTGGCTGGAAAGGATCAGCCTGTTTCCACCCTCTGCTCATCACTGGATTACAGACACATGCCACCATGCTCAGCTTTTCTGTGGGTGCTAGGAGTCTGAACTCTGTGGTAGCCCTTTACCCACAGAGCCATTTCCTCAGCCTCTTCACCTCAAGAGCACTCTTAAAAGGATATAATATTACCTGAATAAACAGGAAACACAGAGCAAACAACTTCAAAACTATAGAAATGACAGAGGCATCTTGCTGTCTGGAAAGTCACCCCAAGGTTCTTCTGCAACATTGTGGCATCCATCTTCAGCCTACAAGTCCAGAATGTCTGACAGACTTCTTTTGTGAAGCAGGAATTTTGAAGGACTTTCCTATCTTGTTTTGGTAAGGTTAGGCAGTCACTTTTTTTTATGTGTCTGGCTTGTCCAGTTTGGACAGTATACTGTCAGCAGTTGAAGCAAGGGCAGTTTCTTTGCCCAGTGGCTAACTTGTCCACAATGAAAGCAAACTCCATATGGAGGTTCTTCAGTGTCCTTCATCTTTTTTAAAGGAAATTGGTGCTTTCAGGAGTAGACCTATCTCACTGTCATGAAAAGCCTTATGTTATTAAAACATATTAAATGCCATATTCTATAGATCTCTGAAGTGTTTGAAGACCATCTGTCTGTCTAAAATATATCTGTTTGACCTTGAAAACATACCTAACATAGCCACAAATTTGATTTTTAGATGACTAACTACTAACCTGTATTTCTTAATTATCCTAAATAGTTTGTGTTGTAGAATATTATTTCAAGGTCTGATACTTTTGTTTATGCTCTGGAATGTTTGTTTAATGATGCAAAGATATGTTTGATTAAATAAAATTCACCTGTGGTCAGGAAGACAAGTCAGCAACTAGCTGACAGGAAGTGATAGGGAGGAGCCAGGTGAAAAAGGGTTTATAAGGAGGGGCAAAGAGAAGCATGAGGGCTTTTTGGAGGATTTGAGCAAGGAGAGGAGGTGAGCTACTTGCTATTGAAGAGCATAATTCCACCTTAACCTTTGAATCTTGAGTTCTTTAGAGGGACAGAGGTTTAGTTAAGTTCCCTTCATAGCTTTGCAAGAAGTGGAGTCAGAGGGAACAGAATTCCCTCTGGCTATGGTCCTTGTGGCCTAACTGCTGCTGGTAGCAGAGGAGTTGCAGTTGCTGATGCAGACAGCTCTGGCTTAAAAGGCAGAAACAATTTTAAAAAGGACAACAAGTTTATAATAATAGCTTTCAAGGACTAGAAATTTACATTACATTGTTAAATGAGATGTATAGGTACAATACCTTAAACAAGAGTAGAAACATATATTACAAATTTGTATCAATATACAAAAATACTGTAAACAAGAGTAGAAACATATATAAAGTATATTTTAACAAAAATAACTTTAAATTTATATCAATATAAAAAAATCCATACCAATGTAAAGTAATTGAGAATAGTTGTTTTTTAGTTTAAAAGTAGATTCAATAACCTACCCTTTTATCCTATCATTTATACATCCCGCCTTTTTTATCTTTTTAGAAAAATATCCTTAAATCTAACCTGCTTTGCTTAGTTTTTTCTCTGACCATGACCAGTAACAACAACTTGCAACCAACCCCCTAAACAATGACAAACATCCATAATCCACTGAATGACCAAAGACCACCCATTCCACCTCTTGGAAATATAGGTGTTATGTTCTCTAGACTGCCTACTGTTGTCTGGGGGTGAAATCTTTAGGGGACCCTGAGAAAATTGGGATAACGGTCAAGTCCTGGGAGAGATAACTGTATTATTTTTTTTCTTTTGTCTCCATGTGATGGGAAAGTGTAGAGCTTATCCGATGTCCTGACTGGAATAGGCTATGAGGGTGAATCATCTTAGCTAACAGCTTAAACATTGTTCTAGATGGAGAATTTTGAGGAAACTGTAGCTGAGGTATTCTGAGAGGCTGGATTACTTGGGGTACTTGTCTTGTCTTTATTCATGCCCAGTCCTTTTGTTCTGAAAACACATAAAATTTTAGAGGTAACATATGTATCTGCATTAACACAAGTACGAAATGTGCAGTGTACACACATCAACTAAAGATGATTTTTTTTTTGTTTTAGTTAAGCAGGTAAAAAACATCTCTATCCATGCCACATAAAAGGATGACATGTTGTAATAATTCATTAGGACTCTGTAGCCAACAGGATTTATCATGTCTCACCTAGTCTCAGAGCTGTTCCCATGCAAAAGGATCAGCATACATACCACCTGTCCTGTAGTCTTTCCTGGATTCCTCACTCATGTCTGTAGCCAAGATCCTCAGGCACTCTCTCCAGGTTGAAACTGATCTCTACTAACTTTGAAGGAATCCATAGCTTTTCATTTCCTGTGGAAACCAAGGTATAACCTCTCCCTCAAAGCAGCACATTTCCTGACTTCCACTTGAAGCCAAGACATCTCTAAAGTATACAGGCTGGTTTAATTCAGCAGTACCTTCCACAATCCAGTGTTTCTCAGCAGCTGCCATTTGCTCATCAGTATTCAAAAATTTCAGTCAACAAAACACCTTACAGGATCCAGATGTCTTGTGTATTTCTTATCCTTATATGGCTAATTCTTTTTATATTACTTTGCTCTTTCTTCAAAGACTTTCCTTTGTTATTTTTAAACTATGCATTTTCCCCCTATGGCTGTCTATACCCATTTTTTACTGTATCTGTTTAAAGGTTTTCTCAGTCTGGACCACTTTACTGCACACTTGAAGCCTTTTCTGATTGCATGAGCCAAGCCTTAAACCTGCTTCATGGCTCTGCACATGGAGCAGTGTGGCTCAAGCCCACAGGCAGTGTGGCCCAGAGCTGTGTCTCTGTATGCTATGCTGCATCTGGCTTTGTGTTTGTATGTTTGGAACTTTTTTTTATAAGGTTCTTCAGGTCCATCCTTTGTGGAAATACATGCCCCCATGTTGGATGCCATATGAGCTGAGTCTTTCTCTGTCCTGCCAGCTCCCAAGGAATGACATGGAGACTTCTTATTTATTATGAAAGCTGGGCCTATAGCTTAGGCTTGTTATTAACTAGCTCTTATAACTTAAATTAACCCATTTTTATTAATCTGTGTCCTGCTACATGGCTTGTGGCTGTTACCTCTCCTCCTGCATGTCCTGCTTCCCCTGCATCTGGCTGGTGACTTAGCCTTTCTTCTTCCCAGAGTCCTCTCTGTCCCTGGAAGTCCTGCCTAACCTCTTCCTGCCTAGCTACTGGCTGTTCAGCTTTTAATTGCATCAATCACAGCAATATATCTTCACACAGTGTACACATATTCCACAACACCACATCATTGCAGTTACTCTTATGTGACATTAATGTTGCCAAATGTGTCATTATTGGCTTTCACACTCTAGCCATTTTCTTCCATGTTAAAACAGGTCAATTAAAGAAATCAACTGCTTTTTCTAGGGTCTGTGTAACGTCACACTTCCTATTGTTTTTTAGGGGTTTCTCCACTGTATCCAGCTGAGTCTTTTTTGATGTCTTCCCCAGGTAAGTAAAGCTAATGACCATTAATATAAAATGAAGTAATTTCTCTCTCTCTCTCTCCATTTGTCTTTTTAATTCACTTCTAGGGACTCTGTTGAGGCGTAAGGATCTCATACCCAAGGTCATTCCCAATACCGTGTGTTCTTATTTTTCAAAAAACTTTCAATAGCTCTTCCATTGTCTTCTTGATTAAAAAAGTCTAGAAAGCACAAATATATGTGTGGAGAACAGTACACGGGAGGGTTCAGCACCTGGCCTGGAATGGTGCAAAGTTCAGTTACTCAAACCCTATTTTCCTGGTTGGTAAGACAGGGCCACATGGCACAACATAACCTATAAACCCAAATCTTAGGAAGATAGAGCTGAGTGTCCAACTAGTGGTCTCCACTTACATGCTCAGTCTTGTCCCTGTTAAAAACACTCTGCTCATCACAATGCTTGCATATTGGAGATTCTTAATAAATATTTGTTGATTTGGCATATGACAATACTGTATCACTAGAAAAAAAAGAAAAATACTTGATTATGGAGTAACTGTTAAAGACTTTAAGCAAGACTTGCATCTAATAGAGCAACCTATCTCCTGGAAACCTAAGAGGAGACTCAGCAAATGCCAGGCATGGTGAGGAACTTCCTTCATTTTCTTGAGAATTCCCAAATCCAAGGTGATTTATAGTAGTTCACTAAAAACTTATTGTAGTTTTGTTAAAGTAATAAATAATCCATTTATAAAATGCATTATGATTACACAAGAAATTTGCATATATAAATGCAAATATGTATGCACACGTATTTGCCTTTATGTGGTTTTCAGAAACCAAGGACACATGTAAACATTTGTAGCAAATACAGTCTAATTCAATATCTAGTACTATGAACTCTAGAATAAATGGGAAAAAATATCCTCTGTGCTTTGAGTTTCCCTTGATGCTTCTTTCTATATTGCACATCACCCAGAAAGCCTAGCAGCCAATTTATGAGCTCTTACAGATCAATCACTGGGAGGCAGCAGTCCACATTGTGCTCAAATTCTAAGCATTTCTACTTGTCTCAGAAAGGAACACCAATATAGAGGCTTTGGAGACATGGCTAATTCTCTCAGGTACAATATGAGAACAAAGAGCCATAATGGGGCACATTCTTGAGATCACACAAGAACAACTGCATATTAACAAGCAAAAGGCAATTACTCCAAAATAACAGGCATTAGTGGACCGGGTACTGCAGAGATGGCTTGCTCCCGCACCACACAAATTGATGAAATCATTTCCCTGACTAAGCTTGGAGGAAGATTAAGTGACAAGTCCTTTGTATTCTGGAGTGTGTTGCTTTTTCCTCTAACAATGGACTGGTCTTAGTTTATCAAGGGTAATATAGCTAAGTCATGATGCATAAAATCACCACTGAATGCTTCAGAAACATTTAAGCCCGCATTACACAACAAAACTTGTATAATTAGTAAGCACAAAAAATGAACAAGTAAATGAAAAACTAACAGAATGGCCCTTCTCTTACCAGAGAATCTTCATAGCCTCGGTGTCATGAACAGCTGTCAGTTCTAGGAGACTATATCTCTCCCATGATCTTGGTACCTAATCACTGAATTCTCATCTGTTGCTTATGGGCTTCACTTGGAAATGAGATGGTTTAATGCTCACAAGTATGTGGAATATAACAGAAGAACATCAGGACTGAAATTGTTCAGACCCAATGCCTAGATGGTCTAATGCTTCCCAAACTTTAGAATCACCTTGATGCTGGTTAAAACAGATTGCTTCGTTCTACTCCTAGAACTTTTGACACAGAATCAGTCTAAGAACTTGTTTCTGACAACTTCACAGATGATACTTGTTGTTGTTAGACTAGGGAACCATACTTGGAGAACCAAGGCCTAAAGTTATTAATAGAACATCTGGCAGAATATTATCCTTAGTACTGAACCTTCATTGGGGGTGGGGAACCTTTGGAATTTTCTGTTTGAACCATCCAAGACACAGGTGTGCATTGGTCTTTACGTTGATTGACCTGTCGGTATCTTATAGGGTTTTAGATGCATCAACACCCACCACAGGAGAGAGAACAGGTTGCTTTGTAAAGAGGGTATAATTCTGCTGACACTCCTTTTGTCATCCCCAAGGACTTTACATGGGGCCCACTAAGCTTCCCGTAGGAATCTGAAAGAGCGCCCACATGGTCAAGCAAGCAGCAAGACCCTATAAGTTTTTAAAGTGTGTGATGGCAATGCTCTCGGGATCACTAAGCAGACAACCTAACCCTGTGGTTAAAAGTGCCCAGTAACTTTGTTCTGGCTTGGTGTATTACATGTATTCTATATATCTCCATCACTAGCAAGAAAGCCACACCTGAGGGCCACTTTGTAGGACCTAATTGCAAGTTGATTTGATAAATTGAATTTTGTATGAACATCCTTCAATTCAAAGTCAACCAACTAAGGGGCTGAAACAAACAAATGCAAACCTTGGCCTCTTGAAAGCCTTCTACTGTAGTTTTGAGATTGAGCCACAGAGTAATGAAGAACAAGTCCTGGGTGTAAAACTCACCACTCTTCTGTTCTGATCAAATGCAGTCAACCACTATAAGATCAAGCAGTGTGAGAGATATTCCTGTTACTTTTATAGATGGAAGGTATGAAAGTATGGAGCATCATATGTGAAAAATTTGACCAGAACCCCAGAAAATATTGGTACATTTGAACACAGCTAAGCATGTATCTTCATTTCTCTAAACATTCTTTCTGGGGGAAACCATGTGAGATGGTAATGCAATCTGAGCCAGGATCTAGCCACGTTTAGAGTGGGTCTAGAGAAGTTCCGGCTAACCACTCTGAGATGTGTAAACACCTTTATTTTGTTACAAACTTACAGTATGACCTGGGCAAGCTTTCTCCAAGTTCCTGATTTTCAGTGTAGGATGTTTTTGGTTTTTTGTGTTTGTTTGTTTTTTGTTTTGTTTTTGTTTTTGTTTTGTTTTTCACTTTCATCAAGTACTCTTGTGACCAATTGAATTTAAAACCTCATAGAACCTAGAAGTACACTGATATTTGTTAGATTCATCTTAAATTCCAATTTTGGCCTGTGATGTACAAACTCTTTCCCATGATTCCCCATCGACTCATTGTCATGTTTTCCATGGTTCCTTTCTGCTCTCTGCTGGCATCTCTGTTTCTCTTATGCTTTCGGATGCCCTATACATACAGCTCAGCTCCTTTACTAGTTTCCATAATGAGCCAATCAATACTGGACATTTTGTGACTTTGATAGAGTTACATGATGAGGTCCAGTTTCCCCATATTTAGTGCACCATCCTACCCCTCTTCTTGTTCTCAGAGCTTCTGAATGAGTGTGGTGAATGTGACCTCAAATACGAGACCCTGGTATCCTGATTTTAAAAGTATTTGGGAATCAGAAGTTGGTGGAAAAAGAATTACTCTGATATTCCCTTATTTGTTAAAGACAGGTCCCACTGAAGAGGAAATATCAGCTGTTTTTCTTCAGGGAATCTGCCCACTGTTGGTTGATTTCTGTGAATTTAGAGAGGGCAGAGGAGAGGCTTTCTCTTTGCCCTATAACTCATTCTTCTTTAGTCCTGAGCTATATACAAAGCTGTCAGCCTCTCACTTTTGACCCCATCCATTCCTCCAGATTTTGTATAAGAAATTTTTGAACAATCTCTTTCTTAGGAGAAACTTGATTTAAGGAGCATTTTTCCTTTCATTTCTTGTTAACTTCCTTTGTGTTGATGGTATCTCATTCCATTTTCTAGAGCATGGGACAATAGCCATCATGTAACACAGTTTTAACCACTAAGTAAGAGGGAGGAAAGATAGAAGGGAAGGCAGGCTAGGGAAAAGAGGCAAGGAGCAAGGGAGAGAGAAATCCATCAGTTGTACTGGGTCCAGCTGGGACTGCCATAACCATCACAAAGGCTGTCACAGATTTTGAGTAGTTTTCCTCCAGTTTAGTTCTGTCGATAAGTTATCCTTTAATTTTCTTCCATTTCCAGTATCTCAACAATTTCTCTACAAAGCCAATTTCCAAACTCTCAAAAATAGATTCACACTGTGGTTCTTCCTTGTTTTTTTCACCGAGAAGTTCACAACTCAGTTCATAATCCCCTTGCAGGTAATTAATTAACTCAGGGGGTTATCTTCATTAAGCCAGGAGCATGTTGGTTTCATTTCCCTATCTGAAACTCTCTTCCCTCTATTAACATCACCTTTCCTCAGCCAGGGCAAAAATTAATTTGTGTCCCTCCCGTTTTTGGACGCCATCTGTCCCTCTACTTTAGAATAATAATTTCCTCATTTCCTTTCAACTGTAGTTCCTTGTGACTTTTTGCTTTTTAGAAAGAATTTAGTAGGTTTGGGGAATGGACCTTTCCCGGTACACAATAGAAAAAATATAAATGCAAGGTTCTCCGAGTTTTAGGTGACTCCTGGGTTTATGGTAGACCAAGGCTTAGGATGACTCAGACAAAGCAAGATCTGGTGAATGGAATTTAGAAAAAGGAAGGGGAGGTCAGAAGAAGTCATAGGCAACTTCCTCTTTTTTAGGATGACAAAGCCCAATTTCAGGTTCCCACAGTTACTCAGCCCCTTAGTGGCACCAGAGAGAGAAGTAAGGGTGTTTCTCTTGCAAAGTTAGATGAATATATTCAGTCAGCCAAGACTTAGATGAGTGACTCAGCTGCTAAGCTTGTAACCTAATCACAAATGCAACATACATGAGTATGCAGTGAGGCTGTGGTACGGGTTTGAGGGATGACCCCTTCAATTCTGCATCTCATTGGCCCAGTACGTGTCATGGGGTGAGAAGCCAAAGCTGTTCTTTGAGTTGATTGGAACTGAGAGTTGGGGAGGAACTCAGTGTACGTAGAGGTGAAGATGTTACACTGGCAGACTTTTTTTTTTTGGTTTTTCGAGAGAGGGTTTCTCTGTGTAGTTTTGGTGCCTGTCCTGGAACTCAACTCTGTAGACCAGGCTGGCCTGGGACTCACAGAGATCTGCCTAGGTCTGCCTCCCGAGTGCTGGGATTAAAGGCGTGCGCCACCGCCGCCGCCGCCACCGCCGCCGCCGCCGCCTGGCGACTAGCAGACTATTTTAAAGGAATCAATATAAAAGGCTTCTCAGCAATATGTATATAATTGAAGATAATCTTCAAAAGCCCTTGAGAGATTTCGGTGCATAGTATCTACTTTAGTTTCTGTTTATTTCAAGTTCCATATTAGATAATGATTAAGTGAAATGAAGATCCAGTCTTTGACTCCAAGGATGTTATAATCTAGAAGGTCAAGGGAGGAAATAAATGGTTCATTTAAAGTATATGATGAAAATAATACAAATTTCTAGTAGTTGAAGATTAAAATAAATTTGCTTAGTGGATTAGCACTAAATTTTTCCGTTAATGAGAAAAATCTTTATGAAACAATGTCATATTCTTTGGGTGAAATGCCAAACTCCTACAGATGGGAACACACAGGGCTACCATTTCTTGGCCTCAGCTACATCACTAAAAGCATCTCCTCCTATTTGTCATTCTCCACCCCTTCCACACCAGCATACCCACCTATGTCCCAGAGATCTTTGGAAGACAGCTCTGCTTCTTCATCAGCATTATTTCTAGTGCAATAAGGAGTCAGAGCTGCATTTTCTACAACAGTAACTATCAAATATTCAGCTTTTTCACAACTCACCTGAGCCCTGGCCTTTCACGTTTACACTACTCTGTATTTGGAACATTCCAGATTTGAAAAAGAAAGCAAGACTAAGTGCTTTAAAGGACAGTTTCATTTTTCTCTTTATCTTGGGCATTCTTTTATAATGCTATTTCTCTCTATAGTGTATCCTTCTAGAATTAGAAACAGTCAGGTTTAATCCATGGCTGACTTTGTGATGGAAGATGTCTAGGCAAGCTCTAAGTTGTCTGGATGAAACTTGCAGGCTTTTAAACCACACTCTGCCTTATGATGCTGAAATACAGGATTGCATTAAAGCTCCTATTCCACATGTGGTCTCTTAACTTTTTCCTGGTTGTGAAATGAGTGTCATGTGAAAGGAGCCCCACTGATCAACCTGGAAAAAAGTAACACTTGATGCATCACACTTGACATCAACTTTCTTAAAGGGAATGCAGAAAGGTTCATCATATTATTGTCATTTAAACAGGAGATTTTGTCAAAGTGCAGTGTCCAGCATCACCCTGAAGGGTGAATTTGTAGCCTGAGCAATTTATCTTTATGTCACTAGCATTGAGCAAAGAGCCACCAAGAAAGAGACAAACCAATAGTAGGTCAAGCTACAGAATTCCTTTGTCAGGGTAAAAATCTATTGGGATTTGGGAGTAGATATTTTATTTCAGAATATCACAGAATAGATATGGGCAAAGTGGGCTCTTGGCTGTAGTCTCAAAGTGTGAGGGGCAAAGAGAAGATGATTAACACAAATTGAAGTCAACTTGGTCTACACAGTGAGTTCTAGGCCAGACATGACCACATACTGAGATTCTGTCTCAAAAATTAAAAAAAACAAACAAAAAAACCCAAAATAAACACAAGCCCCAATAACACATTTTAAATATGGAGTTCCTTATTTCATTGAGAGATCCCTTCATGAGGTTCTGGGAGAGCTTAATGTTGGTGCAGCCTGGACTTCTGGGTGGTACCAACCAAAAAGGTCACCAAATGTCATGCATGACACATGCAACAACATGAGTCATAGTTCACAGTACATTGGTGAATGGATATCCTAATAACACATTTGGGGATGATGGGGTGGGGAGGGGGTGCTTGCAAGAGTACATTCAATCACACTGAGTAATCAAAAGGCCTTCTAAAGAGCATAGGCTCCTTTCTCCACAGAGAAAGCAGCAGCCTGGGGGAGGAGACAAGTTCACTAGTGGGCAGATTTAAGTCATATGTAATGTTAACACAAAGGCTAAGTGTTATCCCAAAGCCTCTTTCCCCTTCCATCTTCAGACAGTTTCCTGTTCTCTGGTGAATAAATGCAGGACAAATGGCTGAGAGTATTGTTATTTAAATGTATGCAAATTACCAACATCTGTAGCATTCAAGTGTCCTAATCCCATCATGAATGTGAAACATGGTATGGAGCCTCTACTTGTGATGTGCCAACTCTATGCAATGACATATATACCAAGAGAAGCTCTCATTAATTCATACCAGTGGAGAGAAGCCAGCCAGTGAAAAGTTGGAGTTACAAGACCCTTAAAGATCTAGGTTTGGTTATTTTCACATTCTCATTAGCAAAAACTGAGGCAATTGGAGGGAGATGAAAAACTTTCACGTGTTAGAGAACCACATGGATATCTTTATAGATATGAATCATTTTCACTTAGCATTTTTTCAGCATTGAGAAGTGACTAGGGGGGCTGGAGAGATGGCTCAATGGCTAAGAGCACTGGCTGTTCTTCCAGAGGACCCAGGTTCAATTCCCAGCACTCACATGGCAGCTCACAACTGTCTGTAACTCCAGTTTCAGGAATCCAACACCCTCACACAGACATATATGCAGACAAAACACTAATTCACACAAAGTAAAAAATAAATAAAATAAATAAATAGTTAAAAAAAGTAAAGAAAAGCAATTAGGGCTGAAGTGGGCCTTGAAAGGCCTTTGATACATGATAAGTCTTCATGAGTTCATTCCAGAGACTTCCTAGAAGAGATGGTAGGCTAAAACAGTGTGATTTTCCCCAAAGACCCTCACTGTAACAAGTAGTAAGTGCTCTGTGTTGCTGATGCATATTCCAACAGAACCATATCATCTGACTTTCCTGTCTTGCTGGGATGATGTAAAATAATACAGTGTTTACATGATGAGATGGCATACAGTGAGAGACTATGATGTCATTAGTCCTTGATGATGCCAATTGACTGTGGGCAACTGAAACTTCAAACAAGGTATTGAGCAAGACTATGCTCCAAGATGAACTGCTGCCATCTTCCAGAGTTTGCTCAGCTTGCTTTCCAAAGATCATCACAGCTTCGTTTGCTGACTGGTGTCATTCCCTGTTGGAAGGAATGAAGGAGTGATGAGGGTTATGTGATGCTCATCTAAGTATCCATCCCTCCCTCCCAACTAGTTGTGAGCAATTCTGTCTTAGTAACAGGCAATCTTTGGGGCCAAGGCCTAAGACAGAAATTGGGAAGGATGAGGGAGGGTATGCCATCCATATAGCCATGAGGAAGTTATGCTGGGTGCAGAACTTTGAGTCTGACTGCTTTCAGATGGGCCATGCAGCTGCCTGTAACCCCTCTTGCATTGCTCTGTAAGTAAGCCTAATTAAAAAATAATGATTGCCTAGAGTGAACTTAGGTGGAATCACACCTTGGTTTCTTGTTGGGACCCTAGGGGAGGAGTGAGTGTTGTTTACATTTCCTTCAGGGAAAGAATTGAGGCAACACAAGGATAGACTACCATAATATGTATGCCAACATCAGTCATGGCTCCAGCAATTTGGAACGTTTAGAACCAGGGTTACTATATCTTATCTTATTTTATTTTTACAAGGACAAAAGTAGCCAGGGCAGATTGAAGAGAAAGAGAGAGGAGAAGTGAAAGAAGGAGAGGGGAGGGGAGGGGAGAAGAAGAAAGGGGAGGAGAAAAGAAGTGAGGGAAGGAGGAGAAGGAGAGGGGACGGGAGGGGAGAGGAGACGGGGAAAGAGATACTAGGGTCTTGCACGTATTGCCTTTCTTTATTGGTATCTAATTCATTTTATAAAATTGACCAAATAAAATAACATGATTTGGTCTCCGATCTCTTTTTAAGCCATCACTTCACATCTTCTGCCTCAGACTCTGGAAGACGGTCATTAGCAGTCCGGACAAGCTTGTCGCTGGCCTTTTGTCTTCAACTCTGTTGAAAGGAAAAGTGGGGAGAGACAGGAGCTCTTCTTGGTAGATTCATCTGAGGTGATAGCTTTGGCTGAAGCTCAAGGGTTCATTTCTGGAAACCAGAACTGTGCCTTTGTTTGTGCCTTGGCTATTAATAAATGGAAATTAAAATGTGTAATAGCAAATTAAAGTGGGTCAAGGACCAGTATGAGGGCTTTATAAGCCCTTCCTTCTAAAGTGAATCTGGAACTGAAATCCATCCTCTGCCCTTCATTTTATCTATATTTTTCAAACTAATAGAAGAGGCTGAATGTTTAATGGTATTTTATTTGGCCATCAGAACCTGTGATATAGTCTGTTCAGCTAATAAATGACAAGCAATGGTGAAATGTATTCACTCATTTCTTGTTTGACACATTTATGAAGACCTTGATGAAGACAATTTTCACTTTCTACCCTTGTGACTAATCTATTCATTTCTTCATGAAATGATATCACTGGAACTCTCTAGAGTATTATATTGTACTGGATGTCGTTTTAGCTGCTAGAAACGCAGTGAGGACTTGAAAAGACAATTTCCCTAGATTCCTATGTGTAGTTCTAATAATACATTCAATGCTTCTCATATATACATTCAAAGTACAAGTATGGAAATATATATGTACTGCACAGAGCCAAATATAAAACTCTGAACTGTCTTATCTTCAAAGAATAGGGCAAAATATCATAGGCATCCTGGAAAGAAGGATAGGGAAAATCAGCATCAGGAAAAAAAGATAAGACAACAAAGCCAGGATACTAGTGAAGGTGCCAGTTCAAAAACCTGCAGGTGTGGGTGAGCCTGGATGACTCTTGATTGGGTGCGATGAGACTGCTGCTCCTCATGTATGTGCCTCAAGCTTTTAGTCTTGTGTTTCATGAGTTAGCAACTGATGTGCAAAACTGCTGTGGGATGTTCTGTATGTCAAATGTGTTGCTCTGATTAGTTAATAAATAAAACACAGATTGGCCAGTAGCCAGGCAGGAAGTACAGGCAGGACAAGCAGAGAAGAGAATTCTGGGAAGTGGAAGGTTGAGGCAGAGAGACACTGCCAGCCGCCGCCATGACAAGTGAGATGTAAGGTACCGGTAAGGCACGAGCCACGTGGCAACTTATAGACTAATAGAAATGGGTTAATTTAAGATATAAGAACAGTTAGCAAGAAGCCTGCCACAGCCATACAGTTTATAAGTAATATAAGTCTCTGTGTGTTTACTTGGTTGGGTCTGAGCAGCTGCGGGACTGGCGGGTGAGAGAGATTTGTCCTGACCATGGGCCAGGCAGGACCAGGAAAACTCTAGCTACACAGAACTGGCTGCCTTGATGGAATTATGCATATGGTTCACTGTATTTCCTAGGATGAGTTTTAAAGAGAATTTCAACTGGAATAAATAATTCAGTAAAAATATTCCAGTAGCAACATTTCACATTTAGGAGGTAATAAGGGCTAAAGATTAAAGATGGTGCCCTCGTATCTAAATGTCCCCAGCAAAAGAAAGGTGCTACCCCTGATTCCTGTGGTGACTAAGACACAGTTTCTCTGCTTGACTTTGTCTTTTGTATAGAGTCTTTTAAGAATAAAATTCTTGACAAAAAAAAAGCCAATAGACTGGATGAAATCATCAAAGCAAAATGATAAGTCACCTCTCCATATGACCTAGCACTTCCCAAGGCAGAGTGTGACATTTATCTCAATGAACATAAATTAAATGGTTCCTGATCATTTCAGGAGGCAAAGCTGGAAATTTCAAAAGTCAACACTCCGATTATGAAAACACAGTGTGTCTGTGTCTGTGTGTGTCTGTGTGTGTACGTGTGTGTATGGAGGCCAGAGATCAGCTTTTAGTGTTTTTTCTTAGGAGTTATCTACCTTGTTTTGAGATAGTCTTTCACTGGAACTTAGGTCTCCTCAATGAGGCTAGACTGGCTGGCCAGTAAGCCCCAGGGATCCTCCTCTCTCTGTTTTCCTGATGAAGGCATCACAGGCATGTGATGGGATCAAACTCCAGTTCTCATCCTTGTCTGGAAAGCACTCTGTGAATCAAGCTATTCCCAAGTTCCACAAGGATACACAGTTTTGGCTACAGCTCTTCTTGTTCTATTGAAACTTCCTTCTGATAGGGCAAAGGAGGTGCTTAAAAACCTAACTTCAGCAAGCGCAAGTATTTATTTTCCTGTTTAGATAGGCAACCAAATTAGCTGGTCATTAACTGAAGGAGTTGTATGCATGCTATCTTCACTTTCATAAATAAATTCATTTGTAATTTAGACAAGAGAGATTTGTACTATTGTTGGGGCATTTGGGTAGTATTCCATCCTTCTCTTGGTTCATGGAGGTCTGTATCCCAGAACCTAGAAAACAGAAAACCACAGCCAATTAAAATGCGGAGTTGTGGAGCCCCATCCCAACAGATATATTTACAACACAAACCCTGTAGCTAAGGCTCAGGCATCCTTGTGGAAAAGGGGTGGCAAGATTCTAAGAGCCACAGGATCAGGAAGTTTGCTGTGAGATTGTGTCTCCCAGGAATGTCAGAATCTACCCCTCAAAAGTTTTACCAGCATGGCTGCCTAGATAATGAGCTGAACAAGGACAACAATAGGCATGTTAACATGAAATGAGGAAAACCCTGGAGACTCCAACCCTAAACGAAGAACTACAGGTAACTAGGAATGCGGAGAGTCGAGAAATAGTCTTCACCAGGGAAGAGTACACCAAACTGGTTATCCAATACCAGACTGTCAGCCCTGTAAACACACATACAAATAATATTATACAGACTGTAGCTGGCTTCTTGGACCGCCAGCCCCCAAATCATGACATGGAGACTTATTAATTATAAATTCTTGGCCCTAGCTTAGGTTTGTTTCTAACTAGCTTTTTTTAAAACTTAAATTAATCCATTTCTATTATTCTATGTGCTACCCTGAGGCTTGTTTACCTCATCTATATTCTGTCCATTCTGCTTTCCTGCTTCCTCCATGTCTGGCTGGCTTGCCCCCAGCAGGCTGACCCCTAGTCAGCTGGCCCACTTGTGGGAGCCCACAGAGGTTTCCTAGTGGAATCTGAGCTTGTTTTACGCAGCAGGACTGTGTAAGAGGATGATTGGACCACGGGCCTGGGTACCAGGTGTTTGGAAGAGTTTACACTTGGTTGTATCTAGCAAGGGGGAGGTTTTTGCCTTTTCCTTTGGCATTGTTATAAAAAGCCCTTTTGAATAAAGTTCTGGGCTGTTGGGTATTGACCCAGCTCCTCCTGAAGCTATCCTGTGTTTCTTCCTCTCATTGGTTAGGTCTATCATTCTATCTACAAGTTCCTTATTCCTCTCTCCTCCTCATAAGATCCCTGGAAAATGTGGGGGCTGGTCTCCCACAGTTGGCATCAGAACTACGGACTTGGGTGGGGAGGAGGTTAAGTGAGAGTAGGATAGTACCCTGCAGGACACAGTTGGACATGCCCGGTAATGAATTCATGAATTAAGGTTAAGGCAGGGATATTCTATTCTTTGGGAATAAAATTTTAAATATAAAGTAGAGTCGTTCAAGTTTAGCTAAATAAGAAAGTGGTTAAAGTTAGGCTATAACGCGTATCTCTAAGTTTCTCTCTTTCTTTCTCTCTCAATCTCTATCTACTAAATGAGGTTTAAAATGGTAGTATAACTAAGTCATAGAAATGTAGGCTTAGGTATATTAGGGTAGAATATAGGCTGTGTATTCTATATATTCTATTTATAGGTCTATAGACATGGTGAAGGTTTAATAGAGGGTTTAATTTAGAGTAGTTCCTCCCAAAGTTACCCTGTGTTTCTGTCTTTGTTCTTCTCGGCTAAGCCTATCATTCAATCTATCATTCCTTATTCCTCTCTCCTCCTCATAGAAACCCTGTAAAAGGTGGAAGCTAGTCACCCACACCCACTCTCCTTTTCTCTCTCCCTGCCAGCCCTGCCTATCCCTCTACTGCCTAGATATTGGCCATTCAGCTTTATATTAGACCAATCAGGTGCCTTAGGCAGGCAAGGTGAAACAAATGCAATACACCTTTACCTAGTTAAAGTGATGTTACATAGCATAAATAAATTTAACACATGTTTACATAGTTAAAGTAATATTTCACAATGTTTGTGTATTTAGGAATATATATGTATATGAATGTAGCCATAATCAATGTAAAAAGAGGCCATGAATTTGAAAAAGAACAAGGAAGGTCTACATAAGGTTTGTGGGGAGGAAAAGGAAAGGGAAAATGACTTAATTATATTATAATCTCAAAAATTAAAATAAATAATTTTTTAAAAGCTCCTAGAAAATATACAAGATGTTTGGTGTTTGGAGAAGTCACAACTCTGAACATTGAACATGACTTTGATGTGGGCATTTACTCATTGAACTATATTAGACACACTGCAGGGAAAGTGCATCTATTTTTACTCAAGACAGTTTGAATAAATGGGATCTGGACCTGCCCTATGACATTCATCACTTGAGCGTGAAATGAACAACAAACCAGATAAAGGTTATAACAACAATGTTCAGGATATAAAGAAACAGACCTAGGCTACGAATCAGATGTGTCTTCTAGCAGTAAATAACACTTCTGCAGAGACCTGGAGGGTAAGAATGGAAGTGGAACTGGAGAGATGGAGTGAAATCATCTTCCCCATGCCAGCCTAATTCCTGTGCTACTATGAATGAATAAGAGAACCAACAGAAGGCACAGCAATAAGTAAGAAAAGAAAAAAGAAGAAAACCAACACTAATCAAACTAAACCCAACAGCAACCAAACTAAATCAGGCAGCCAAGTCCAGTCAACATTCAGAATCATGAAGAATAATCAAATGGTTGTTATTTCAAGCCCCCGCCTTTAATTTGGTGGATGGTGAGAAAACAACTGGCCTGTGGGAGTTAGCTTCCATTTTGCAAGGAAACATGGTTGTGAACTTTGTTGACAGAAGTTGGGATGTTTCAGGGCCCATAATTAGCCCAAAACTAAGAATGTCTTCACCTATTCCATGAGAAGAGTTTAGATGGTTTATGTGTAGAGTCCTGGATCTTGAAAAGTAGAGTATTTTTGTGTTTTCTCCACAAGTAGAACTTGTAGAATAGGTCTTGGTCTTTTTCAGGACTATTTTCTTCATGATACAAGAGTCAGGGCAAGAAAACACAGTGGAAAGAAATATGGTGCCAATTTAGAAATTCTTTGAGGATTCTATGGTTTTTGCCATTACCAAATGCTGCTTTGTGGGAAGGGAAGAATGTCAGAGAAGAGGACTGGAGGCATATCCTCAAGGCAGTCTGAGCATCAAACAATCTGGAGTGGAGGACTGTGGGTGCCTTACAAGTGAGGACTTGGGGTACATCCTGGAACACCCCCAGGCAGCTATGGGAAAAGGGGAGGAAGCACTGTGGTTATAAGACTGAGAAGCTAGAATTTCATGTGTTCCTGGGTTTCCGTTCCTTCCTAGTGAGCCTTATAGTCCTCTTGTTTTGCATTTTAACCTTTCCAATCTTGGTAAACTCTTCCTTCTAGGACAATGAATGTAACCTCTGTAAATCCCAATTTCAGTTTTTGTAACTCTGGGGATATGACATCTAGTTTCAGAATGAGTCATTGTGATTTGTAGCATCTCGATCACAAGACATGTAGTTAGAGTTCAATGCTTGTTATGATTCTACTTGGAAACACTTCTAGCTGATTTGAAAACAGTTGGTTCTGGTTGGCTTCCAAAAGATACTCATCATTAATTAGGCATAAGATTAAAATGATAGAGAACTCTGTGGAATAGGTATGGACGTAGTCTGCCTGTGTGCCTACCTGCTTAGACAATGTCTCTGCAAAAGCTAGTGAGGGATTGAGCACTATGCACAGTCAAAGTGTATTTCCTGAGCACTTACTATGTGCTACACACTAAGAATACAATGGTGAACCACCCCCAAAATATCTTACTCATGGAACTTTCGAGAAAACAGGGAAGGTAACTAACTATCAAAGAAATATGGTAAGTCAAAAACTCATTTACCAGCTGTACCGAACACTACAAAATGCCCCCAGCCTTGATACATATTTGAGTACCATCTTTCATCTTCCCAGATCACTACCCAGAGAACAATACTTAGTTTTATTTAACTTGGATTCAGACTTAGGGAACTTGTTATCAACGATTTAACATACAGTTTCTTTGAGTCTGTCTTCTCATTCATAAAATGGAGATGGACAATGACAGGGTCCATTGAATGAAAGCATATGTGAAGGCATCATCTCTAATACCTGATTCTCAGTGGATCCCAGGGGATGCTAATCATCTCTTCTCCCTGCATTTTAAGTGGGATGCTGTGAGTGTAAAACTTGAAGACAGAGATGAACAAATTCATGTCTCACAGGGAAGCTCTGTGCCCTGAATTCAGAGAACTGGCTATACCAGCAGCCTTTGTTTTTCACTATAAACTTTTTTTTCTAGATTGTTCAATGTTTGTTGTATTCTTAACAAGCCAGGAGGAAGCACCAAACTCAAACGATTACATTTAAGCTAGAACAGACTGGAAATTTTCTTGCTAGCATTATGCATACCTAAGGGCTATGCTCCAGTGATAGCGGGCACTGGATCTGTGTGACCAAGTGTGTATGGCAGGTAGCAAGGACTTGAAGTCTGAGAGAAGTACGTTCATGTGGCAATTTGACCCAATATGGAAGCTCGGGGATCATTATGTTGTGAAATCGGCAATTTGAGATTTTTTTTTTCATGACATGGTTTAGGGAGCCAGCATCTTTTTGGGAAACAAATTGTTTACCTAATCTGAAAGTTTCTAATTGACAGCTCCAGAACAAATGATAATTTGGTTAACAAAGTCACAATATTGCAAAATCAGACAATAAGGGTGAGGAGACTAATGAGCATTTTTCTCAGTCCTTGCTAATATTGGCCTTACTTACTCTGTAACTACATATACTCACATTCTATAGTCTGATGTATTTTATGAGACTTTAAAGAATAGTCATTTTAATAATGGGTAATTTTAGGGACCTAACTTCCAATATAATTTTTTTTAACTTTTGATGTCTTAAAATACCCCATTGTTATTGTTGCAGGTGAGAACAAAGGGGAAGAATCCCGTTTATTATGACTTTCTTATTTAATTAGTTGAAGTTGACAAAATCCCTTAAAAAGTCAGTAAGTCAATAAGTGGCTAGGCAGTGGTGTGCACAGCAGAGGCAGAGGCAGGCAGATCTCTGAGTGTGAGGCCAGCCTGGTCTACAGAGTGAGTTCCAGGACAGCCAGGGCTACAAAGAGAAACCCTGTCTTAAAAAGCAAAAACCAAAACCAAAACCAAAAACCAAACAACAACAACAAAATCAGTAAGTATGGTACGTTTGATGGTTAGTACAAAGTAGGAGCAAGTTTGTGGATAACTGAGGTGACATCAGGAAGAGCATGAGCTAATTTATTTATTTATTTATTTATTTATTTATTTATTTATTTATTAGTAAGCAAGTGTTTAAGAAACAACTGACTGATACAAGGAATTCTTTTTTTTTTCTGGAGAAACTGTTTAAGGTGATATCAATAATTGGGCTTAATGTTTTCAGCTAGCTAAACATTAAAATGTAGTTGTAAAACAAAACAATGTGTGGACTATACATTTTCATAGTCCTTGGATATGCATATCATAGACATTGGAATCAAAAAGATTTCAAAGGAGATTTTTAATAACTAACTCTCAGTGTGTATTAGGCTCCTTGAGATTTTCTAATTGAATGCTTAACCAAGCGCTCATTTCATTACTGAAATAATATGACACAGGATAAACTCATCTGTGCTAACTGGCTGTCTACCAGATCTTTGTAAAATCTTGTATACAGTTTCAATTATCAGTATGTAGATTTTTAATCTTTGTAGACTATTAACTTTAACACTTGGCATTAGGAGAGATGACCACCAGAATTGCAATTTGTTATTATTTTATGTTTCCTGTCCTGTCCTTGAGTTTGGATGCATTTTTGGATATCATACCTCAGCCTAAATTTTTATGTGTATTGCATCATGTATTTTCATAGGGAATACAAATAAAAAATTCATGAGAGAGATTTATATCTTATTGAACAATAAAAAAAAAATGATCCAAGCACTCAGGAGGCAGACACAAGCAGATGTTTGTGAGTTGGAGGCCAGCCCATTCAACCTTGGGAGTACCAGGATAGCCAGGCTGCGTAGTGAAACCCTGTCTCAAAAAAACAAACAGACAGACAGACAAACAAACAAACAAGATTTCTGGTATTGAAGTACTCCACAGAAAATCAACTGAAGAGACTGGTGCTTTATGCCTTGAAGTTCAGTTTGGAAACTAACACTTCTAGGCTCTGAGCAAACATCTGCTAAAACTGCATGAACCTTCTGGTGAGCAATACCACATGAATAAGTACGAGAGGAAGGGAGAGAAATACACAGCCACGTCCCGAGTGCACCGCCAGAGAAGGCTCTATCTACAGCCTTCCAAATGAATCTCCCACACTTTTTTTTTTATTTCTCAGAAAGTATTTTGGTTACTTGTTATCATAGGAAACTTTCACTGAAAAATGGAATAGACTCATTGATTCTTTACATCACTCATGTTTTGGGTGTAGTGTTGAAACTCCCAAGTATATATCATACAATAAGGCCTGCTAGTTTAGCGTCCTTACTATTCTCTGGACAAAATGTGCATCAGAAGTGAGTGAAGCCACTGGTAATCCTTGATTGAAAGATTCCTGCCAATGTCACGGCAGTTTCAGAAAGTGCTAGTACTTTCCAGGAATTAGGGTTTATTTCCCAATAGATGGAGTGCAAAGAGTTCCTTGTATGACCCTGTAAAAGCAGACCAACTACTGTTTTAAGTATGAGGACATCTCAGGATAAAAACTATGTTTGGATTAGGCAAGTTGTATGTCCTCAAGTTAATATGGGTCCCAGCTTTGAGTATTTTGTAGCTTCCGGCCAAGGTAGTCATTTTTTCTCAATGACTTCAGCACCATCTTTCCTAAGCTGACAGCATTTTCTTAGAACTCATTTAGGTACAGAGCATCTCATGCAGATTTTCGTTTCTCATGTCCTTCTATTAAGATGCCACATTCTTTCAAAGCCATTTTAATTGGATACCGCAAATAGCTTGAGGACTTCTCTTCATGAGTTACTGTCTTTTCAAGTCCTCTGAATCTACTTTCTCAAGCTTCAGGCTTCAATATTCATAACAGTGAGTGACTACTTTGTGCATTTAAAGCCAGCTAAAACTCTAGTCTCTGCTCTCATGGTCTGAGGAAACTCAATGTGAAATTGAGTGCCTCTTCCATCATACAGAACTGCTATGTTAGCTGACTAAAAGAAACAAAGATGAAAAGCCCAACTAGACTTGAATCTTGGACTCTATGGATAATTTGCCTTCTGCCTTGTGTAGGCCTTGACATTCCCCTGTGCCTCAGTTATTGGCTCTATAAAGCCAGGGTGACTGTACCACAGGTCTCAGAGGACTATTGTGACCAATGACTGAGATAACCAAAAGAAACCTTAGCCCAACAGAGAGCAGCAGTCTCTCTTAGGGCTGGAGGACCCAGAGGAAGAGCTGGACTTACTAAACACATCTTGGAACCCTGAAGGAGGAAAAGCTCTAGATCTGAGTGTCAGACTTCTGAGCCAAGATTTAATCTATCTTCCTATGCTCTGGGGAGGGACTCTGTTAGTTAGACTTCTGGGAAGGCGTTGATCAGCAGATGCTTGGGATGATATATTATTGAGGGTGCAATGAAGTTGGTTCTACATGTGTTGGGAAAACTATACATGTGGTTCAGCTGTTGCCACTGCTAAAACAAAGATGCTAAAACAAAGATGCTGTTGTTGTGGCAACTTTCTGGGATCAGGAGGAAAGAGGCAGCTTCCTGGCACTGGGTCCACTTCTTTTAGTGGCTAACTGCATGGGACCTGAGGTTCAAATCAACTCCATGACCTTTAATCCTCCATTCTTATTTATGCCAACTTGAATTTCTATTTCTTTGGAAGGAACAGTCTTTTAAAAAATAATTATTTTTCACTTTTATTTATATTTTTGCCATGTGTGTACAGGTGTCTGAGGAGGCCAGATAAAGGTGACAGGTTCCTTAAAACTAGCGTTACAGGAGGTTGTGTGCTCCAGATATGACTTCTGGGAACTGAACTCAGGTCATCTGGGTTAACAGATATCATTTTAACTGCTAAACTATCTCTCCAGCCCATAAAGAGTCTTGGCAGGGGACAGTCACTAAATCTCTTTGTCATTATTCCCAATGTGGCCAAATTGAATAAAGCTCTTTTATCTTGCTTTTCACCATTACTCATTTGTTTAATTATCCTAGAGAGGATAGGTGGCCAAGCCTAGCTTGTTAAGACTCCCTAACAACTCTGGTAATACTTCTACATGGGAAAAATGGCCATGCACGTCAGGCTATGTAGAACATCTTGGGAAGAATGTTTCATGACAACTTTTAGTTCCTTTTCTAGGGAACAACCTAGAAAAGGAGAAGTAAAATGAACTAAAAGTTACTTTTAGGGTTTGCGCAAAGAAATGGTTAATTTCACTTAAGAATATTGTTTTTATTGTATGTGGGTGTTTAGTAGCATGTGTGAAAGTGCACCACATGTGTGCAGTTCCCACAGAGGCCAGAAGGGGGAGTTAAAGCTCCCCTTGAACTGTAGTTGCAGACAGTAGTGAGCAATGTGGGTCTTCTGCAAGAACAGCCAGTGCTGTTGACTGCTGAGCCATCTTTCCAGTCCTGAAATCTTTAATTTCTTAAAAAGAATTTCAGCTCTCCTGAAGTAAGTGAGCTAATAGATTATGTTCATTTTGCATGTCAAGTGTAGTGGTGTGGTTAATTCCAGCGAATGCCTCAATGTGTTTGATGGTCTTAACATCATTTTTGTCAACTCTCTCTGGTGCCAAAAATGCCTGGGAAAGCCTGTCACACATGCTGCATAAGCACATTAGGAGTGTTCATCTGGAAATTGTTTTGAACAGAAAAACAGTGATATTTCTTTATCCCATCAACAACAACCACTTGGGATCACACATGAGGGAAAATTTGCTGTCCAGCAGAAAATGCCTGTTACTAGGGGAGGTAGTGGAAGAGAAGCCAGCAACCAATACAAATAGGGAAAAGTCAGCAACTCAGCAGACTAAGATCATATCTGAGCTGTTTTCCCCAGGGTGTTAATGACTTGTCCAAACTACAAGGGCAGAAGGGCTGAAAGCTAGAGCAAAACCAAGAACAGGATAATTGACTCAACATAAATCATGCACACACCTGGTCTGTCTGATAACAAGCTGTGCTTGGGTGCATTTTTCACCGCTATCTACTGTTTTGTGCATGTGTCTTAATCCTGCCACTGTAGCCACATGCACCAACTTTAGACTATGTAACAGTTACTGCCCTGTGCGTTAGGGGATGCTGTTTACCTTACGTTATTTATGGTGCTGTTGTTGACTCTTACCACACTTCTAGTTAGTCTGAGACTGGTCGATCTTTTCAAAATACATCTTACTTCATTGGTGTAGGTCAAAATATTCACAACTGGTCCCTTTGTTTTGTTTTCTGTGTCCTACCACATTTTATCATGTTTAGGGAAAGAACATTTCTCATTTCACAGTTTCTCTGTATTAGGACTCGGAGAGTGGCTTAGCTAGATGAAGTTGCCAAGGAGGTGTCAGCTAGGGCTTCTGAGCTCCTGTCATCTGAGGGCTTGCTTGTTGGAGATGGATGATGCATTTCAGCATGACTCCCTCACATGGCAGGAGGCTTCAGTTTCTAGACTCTCAATAAGAGAGGGGAGGGGAAGGAGGAGAATGGGAGGGGGAATGAGGGGGAGGGGAGGGGAGAGGAGGAGGAGAGAGGAGGGGGGGAGAGGAGAGGGGAGGAGAGGAGAGACAGCATTTGGCACTATATCACTTCTTACGACCCGGTTTTCAATGCCCCTTCCGCTGTATTCTGATCATAGGATCAAGTGTTAGTCTGACTTTATGAGGGGGATAAAAGGAAGTAGATTCCCCCTTTTGACAAGATGCACGTTTTAAAAGCATAGTATCTTCTAACCCTACTTTGCCTGGCAATGTTTCCACATGCAGGGACTAACTAGGGAAATTGTTCTTTTGAACACTGACGCCAATATAGAGAAACGATGTTTGCAGGAACGTCAGCAAACAGCCTCACTAAGAGAAGCTGTATCAGACCAGGGGACAAACACAAGGTAGGAAAAGAAAGTGGAGGAGGAAAGACACTGGTGTGTGTGTGTGTGTGTGTGTGTGTGTGTGTGTGTGTGTGTGTGACATCTTTACAACAAAGGAAGTCAATGCAATGACATCATTGGAATGCCCCCCCCCCTTTAAACCTTTAAAGTAATCTTTACCTAGAAATGTGGTGTTTTCATTAGACTGAAGCCCAAAGTCATGATGGGATCACTAGCTTTGAGATAGGACTCTTGGGACTTGAAGTGGGCAGGCCAAGTGAGTGAAAATGCTTAGAAATTTATTAAATATGAAGTGAGCCCGGAAAGAGTTACTAAAGATGGCCTAACTGTTTGTTTTGGTTGATGATACAGGGTCAGCCAAGAAGGAAATAATGAGGACCAGGAGACAGGGATGTAACCTTTGCAAGCAGTTCCTGTGACCAATGTACCAGCCGTTACAAGATGGTGATGGTATACTTCCATGGGAGATACTGAGACTGGACTTGGTCTATGAAGTCTAGGTTGTGGTAGGACATCCAGGAACGAAGCCCACCCAGCGGGCAAGCAGAAATGCCAGTCTGAAGAAGGGAGCCCAGGTTTAAAGAGAAGGTGTTTCCTGTCCAAACAAGTGGACCAACAGCCCCAGCCAGCCTTGAACCTGCAGTGTGCCATTGCAGCATCAGAAAGGAAGTTCCTGCTCCTGATTCGTATTACAAATTCAGCAACTACAAAATTCATGCTGTGAAGTGCTGTTTGAGAATCACTTTTCTTAAGAGTATTGCTCTGAAGAAAATGTGCTTAAGGAGATATTTCAGTTCTGGCTATTGTCATATTTTTATTGCTATAACAGTTTACTGTCTTAGAGTCACACCAGTTTATTCTTTTGCAGTACTGGAAGTTAAAAGGCCAGATCTAGTCCCACACTCACTCAGAGTTTAGGAAGTTTTCAGTCTTTTCTCCCTGTCCCTGTCCCTCTCTCTCTCTCCCTCTCCCTCTCCCTTCTCCCTTTCCCTCCTCCTTCTCCTCTTCCTCTTGCTCCTCCTCCTCCTCCTCCTCCTCCTCCTCCTCCTCCTTCTTCTCTGTTGCCATTTTCCACAAACAGGGCAAACACTAGGATTAAAATAGGGTTTGAGGTCCTTCAAACCTACAACTTCTTTGATCCTGCAAAACAATCTTAAAGTAATATTGATGCTAATATCACTGTAGTGAAAACTTGCATCATTTTTTTCACTAGAGATTTCTGTTCAAAGAGACCATTGAAGTATGAGTTATTGTGTTATTGCTCAATATTGAGTGAGGGTTGTTTAAAGTTTTCAAACAAAACTTGTGGATAATTTTCAGTGTCCTGTAGTTTTAGGCATAAGCATAGTGAAAGAGAATTTACAGGGCAGTGAATCTGAATCAAATTTGAAAGAATTAACCAAGCTACAGTGAATTATGTTGCTTTCTATGAACCTTTGCTTCCCTATTGGAAAATGAGAATATTAGGAGCCACAGGGACTGAGTATTAGATGGGATGAAGTACCTGGCATGCTTGTTACCCAGTAGACACTCAATAAAAGCTAATCCCAGTCATTTGCCTAGAGCTTTGCTTCACTTGTGTAGCAGGAACTGGGTTTGCTCTTATCATTTACTTCCTCTCTTTACCCCACCACCCTTTAGAGAAATAATTAAAGAAAAATGCTCCTCATTTGACATTCAAGTACCTTGTCAAACAGTGTTAATGTTCACAATACAAAATAACAGGGAATATAATGGCGATAAGTAAGCTTATAGTTATAATCTAAAGGGTCATTATTTAGTAGCTTGGGTAGGGCTCTTTCATAACTATTGAATACATATAGACCACAGGCAACAGGTTGGTTACACCCTCCAGCCCATTTCTGCAGTACTTTACCTGGAACTTCCCACATAGGTTATAAACTCTTTTCAACTCTCCACTCTTCAGAGATGTGTGTGTGTGTGTGTGTGTGTGTGTGTGTGTGTGTGTGTGTGTGCAGTATGCATAATTGTTTCCCCCATGCCACATATCCATCTCCTTAGAAAGTGCACATGCATCCAATGCTTGTTAAATATTTTATATTCTGAGTGATCAACTTCCATCATCTTAGTAGGAAGTAATCTGAGGTTTCTCTCATTGACAGAAAAGACACACACACACAAAATAAAGACAGAGAACCCCTTTATGTAGTGAACAAATTGAGTACAATATTTGTGGACATAGATTCATGAATGTGGAGGCTGAACTTTCAATTTATGGTGTATTATTTCAAATTAATTTAATGGGCATCCATTTACTGCTGCTTCTTAAATTATTTTGACTCTAAACTCGTTAATCCAATTCCAGCCCATGACACTGATGGGGTAATTTTACTTACTAAAGGCATCTTGGATAAATAACACTCAATGCCAAAAACTTGTCAGAAGGAATGTAAGCTCACTGAATCATTAGTGGGAGCCAAGTACATTTGTAAGCTTTAAATTCAGAAAAGCCATAGGAACACTTTTTGATACATATTTGTGTTTATCTATCAATATTAAAAGATTTCCTTAGATCCATGCCAGATCTTGCTGGTGTTTCCTGTGGAAGGTAGTCAATAAAGCTATTGATACATTATGTATGTTCTTATGGAGACAAGGCTACCTATATATTACTGTTATATGTGACCTAATATTCTTAATAACAGCGGGCACAAGGCTAGTCAGTGGGAGGTAGAGAAGAAGCCTCTTTTCCCTAACACTTTCTTGTAGTTGAAGTTTTCCTGGTCCTGCATGGCCCATGGTCAGGACAAATCTCTCTCACCCGCCAGTCCAGCAGCCGCTCAGACCCAACTGAGTAAACACACAGAGACTTATATTACTTATAAACTGTATGGCTGTGGCAGGCTTTTTGTTATTTAGTTTTTATATCTTGAATTAACCCATTTTTTATAAATCTATACCTTGCCACATAGCTCATGGCTTACTGGTATCTTACATCATGCTTCTCAGTTCGGTGGCTGGCAGTGTCTCTCTGCCTCAGCCTTCCACTTCCCAGAATTCTCCTTTATCCTTGTCCCACCTATACTTCCTGCCTAGCTACTGGCCAATCAGCACTTTATTTATCAATCAATCATCCACAGCACCTTCTTTCCATACAATGACATATATCTTGATTTGAATCATGCCATTCTTAAATTTTACAAAGGGTGATTATCAGCATTATAAACAAAACCATCTGTGTTAGGCACCCTTGCACCAATTCAGAAACCCTCTGATTTCTTTAATTACCCCAAGATCCTTTCTCAGTTCTTCACATTTCTGAGATCATAGCCTCAATTTAATCTTGTAGGTTTTTAATTTTTTTTTTATTTTTGGTATGATACACTCTCTTTTCCAAAGTTTATTAAAATCTCATTCCTGATTTGTAGTAATTTATACAAAATAATTATATAGACAATTCCATAAAGAAAGATCATTAATCTTAACATTGTTTATTTATTTTTGAGACAAGTTCTGGATGGCTTGGAACTCATAGAGTTCTGTCAGTCTTCCTCTGGCTCCTGAGTGCTGGGGTAAAAAGCAGGTGCAATCATGCCCAGTCTAAACTTTAATTTTAAAAATAACTTATTGAGGCTTTTTAGGTAAATTCTTAAAAAATGATTCTGAAGACTTCCACCTATGATTTTTTTGATGTTTTAATTAATTTTATCTTTCAGTATTTTGAAAATTGCATTTTATGCTACTGTTCTTGACACTCAGTGTGCAGAAAAGACTGTCACAGCCCAGCTCTCTTTCCCCCCTGTTTGTAATTTGCTATGCCTCACAGCTCAACCCCACCTGACTCTTTATAAGAAATCATCTTTACTTTGGAAATTCAAATATTTAACCAGGATATGACTAAGTGCTGGCCGCCTTTCAACAGTTTTGCTTGCTGCATGATGAACATCTTTGATCTGCGAATTCAGATCCTCAGCTTAGGCAAGTACCTTTCTATTATGTTCAACTTTTATTTTGATTTCTCATGCTTCTCATTTCCATCTGTCATTTTGATCTGGGAGAGGGACTCCCTCTCTTCCTTTAGGCTGCCAGTGCAGTCTTTAGTAATCATGTTTTTCATTATTGATCACAATGAAGTTTTAATTATAGTAATATTGGTTTCTTCATATGTCACTATCTACCCAGTTCCCTTTATTTCCCAGCATAAGATGAAGATCTAATCCTTCTCCTCTATCTTTGAGGGTGCCTTATTGAATTTTGTTATGAGAACAGAGCAGGTGCTATCAGAGCTTTATTGCTGATTTAATATAGTAGTTTTTCAAGTGGATGCCCTTTCTCCAGTTCTTGATTACAGAGCTATCTACCTTTGATCCGCAGAATGTTGTAATAGATTCTGTGTTGTTTGTCTGTTTTTGATCATGAAGAGATTGATTGAAGCCAGTTATTAAGTCTGAAACAGGAGGGCAGGTCGTATGTTGTCTTAGATTCCAGTATTCTTAAAGTGGGTTAATGCTGACACTTCAGTATTTAGGCTGGAGGGGTTATCTGACATAGGTTTTAGGCTGTTTTAGCGATGCTGCTGTCTGGTGGGGCTGGAGAAAGATGTGGGCTTCAAGGAGGGCAGAAGACCTCTTTCTCTCCGGTTTGTTTCCTCCTGGTGTTTAATGAGGCTGTAGAAGCAAGAGTGTCCTGACTGTTGAAAACAGCTGTGTCCAGCTTTTGCCTCCCATTTCACGTGTCCCTGCCTGATCTCACTGATATCTTGGAAGAGCACTCCTACATTCAGAGATGATAGTCACTCTGGAGTTTTCCTTTAATGGGGTTGCACTTATATTTAACCTCCCTGATGGTGCTACTCAGAAAGCTTGCTGTCCCATGGTGGTAAAATGGCCCCTAATGGGAAATTCTCCTTTCTTCCATTAGGAAGGAAAAGAAATCGAATTCAACTCCCTTCTCTCATTTGCAGGCTCTAGGTGGATTCTGCCTATTAATAAATAATTGTTAAGGTTAATTATTGTTGAATTGCCATCCTACAATTTAAAGTAGAATTACCCCCCACACACTAAGCAAAGCAACCACTGAAAGTTTCTAGAACACAGCTTTGTAAAATAAACGTTTCACAACCAGTCTAATGATTTCAATCATGACATCACTTAGGAATCTGTTGTCCACTCTCCAGCAGCAGGTTCAGGTAGAAAGCCTTCTTGGAACTCACTGTTCCAGGTCAATGCGTCATAGTGACCTTCTCTCCTTCAAAGTCAAAGCTACCTGGGAACATGCTGGGAAGGGGGGATCAGTACTCTGTTACACAGATTGAGCAATTGTCAGATCATGGCTTAAAATGCTCAAAGGAGTGAGAGAGTTTAGATTCTAGTCACTTTCCGAGAAAATCTATTCTAGTTGGCTCATTACTGTGTACTGCTGAGATCAGGACAACACTGCATCCATGGGATTCTTCATCACTCTGCCTCTAGATTCTGACCTTGTCTGTCAGCTTACTTGGGACCTCTTGAGAGTTCTGCTCCCCAGATCAACGGAGTTCTTAACACCCCTGTTCTGTGTTCCAGTGCTGGGGATTGAACTCAAGATCTTGTGTACACTAGAGCCTACTAAGCATTCTACCACTGAGCTACAGCTCCAAATCTGAAATTCTTAAGTGATCTTTGAGGCACACTAGACTTGGAGAAACAGTGTATGCATGAGAAAAGAAAAGAATGACCCAACAGAGTATCTAAGGAACCAAGAAAGCACTAAAATTAAGGTAAACAGCTATGCATGCTAATAGGAGAAATATAAGGAGAAATTGTCTGAAGAAGAAGTCTAAGTGACCAACAAGCATCAAAGAGGTGCTTGGTCTCACTATTGTCCTAAGAAATGTAAATTAAAACAACCACACATTTTACAAGCATTAATTGGTAGTAACATTAGTTTACTCGTATGACATACTGGCGGGGAAACAAAACTCAGAGTCACTAATAGCATGAATGTGGTCTACAGCACTAACCTCGGTGTGTGGCTTCTATGTGTTCTATGTGTTGTGGGATAATCTTTTTGTACACTGTGAAGATGTGTCTCTGCCTAAGGTACCTTCCAATTGGTTTAATAAAGAGCTGAATGGCCAATTGATAGGCAGGAGTGACTAGGCAGGACTTCCAGACAGAGGTAGAATCTGAGGCATGAGGGGATTAAGCCAGCCAGTGGTGGAGGGAGTCAGACATCCAGAATGGAGGAGAGGTAAAGAGCCACGTGGCAGAATGTAGATTAGTATAGTGGGTTAATTTAAGTTGTAAGAGCTAGTTCGAAACAAGCCTAAGCTAAGAACAAGCATTCATAATTAATAAGAAGTCTCTGGGTTATTATTTTGGAGCTAGTAATATAAGAATGTCTGAAAAGAAAGACCAGCTACTGGTATGTGTTATGCAAAATTGGGAGTATGCAAAGCTTGGGATCCTTAATTGAATTTCTAGGCTTTCATCCTGGTAAAAGCTTTTCAAACTTGTGCAACAGAATGACATGCTCTTTGCAACATTTTTTTTTTTCAGTAAAGAAAACCCAGCACCAATTCAAAAGTTCACAAGTGAGAAAATAGTACTAAATTGTAATTCATTGGTGAAACTGGCATGCTGTAAAATACCAAAATTAAATGAATATTGTCACATGGCAATGTTGACAGTTCATTAATGAGAAAAAAGGTAAAATTCTCCAATGCTCCTTATTTAATCTAGAAGTGGTACATACAGTAATAATACTATAGAACCTTTGTAAGTATATGCAGCTATGTAGACACATACTTTGTCAAGAATGGATCTGATATAGTTTACATTGAGAGTGAGAGTTTATGTTCTGAAATTAGAGAGAGATAGATGTTTCTGAGAGTACAATGAAAGATGTCAGCTTCCCCTATGATGCTGATGTCTGTTTATTTAAGTAAAGGATGCTGAAGTATCCGGAGACACAGTTCATCATGACTGACAGGCACATCAGTATTTGGTGTCACTCTTTTGTAGATGTTAGAGTATTTTGTATTTCCTTTGTCAGAGTATTTTATATTTCCTTTGCAATCGTTAGGGTATTATTTTCATTGGAAGTATATCAGACATTCACCCATTGGGTTACTGGTCTCCTGTGACAGAACTGTGGATCCTGAGGTGATAACACTAGACAAGTGTGGGGAGCCTTCTGCTTTTTTCTGTGCCTGGGAAGCTGTTTCCCTAGCTTTTGGTTTGGTGAGAGACACTTCTGACTGTGTTCTACTCAGCTGCATGTGAATGACAGACCACTGAAAAATAAGGGTGTGTGTGTGTGTGTGCGCGTGCGTGCGTGCGTGTGTGTGTGTGTGTGTGTGTGTGTGTGTAAGAGACAGAGAGAGACAGAAACAGAGGCAGACAGGCAGACAGAAACAGAGACAGGTGGAGACAATGAGTTTGAAGGAAAAACCATGTTAAAACTGTCACTGATCTCCAGATCTATCATTTTTTAATATTTGAACATGAATGTTAGCATACTCTGTAAGTAAAAGCAACTCAAATGAAGCCTTTCTGAACTCAGACCTTAATCTTGCTTCCTCTGCAGTGTTAGCTGGTATTATCAGGAGAATACCATTCTCAAAGAGCAGATGGTGAGCTCTATGTTTTCAAAGAGAACTTGAGAGGTGGATACCCATTGCCCTGGCTTCCCCATCTAATAATCCTCCTTTTTCAATAGCTAATGAAGGAGCCTTAATGTTGGGAAAAATAAAATCCAGGCAGGAATAACTATTCTTCTTTGGATCTGACCAGCATTATGTGAAGGGTTTTGAAGTGTTATAAAAGAAATTTCTGCCTTGCCTGAGGCTGGAGTGAGGGCTCAGAGTGAAGAAAATAGATGAGCAGGAAAGAGGCAAAGCTCTTTCTGAAGTGGGGCAGTGGCTAAAAGAAATGGCTCATCAGTTTCTTTTACAAATTGGGAAAGAAGCCATTTGTGAAATCAATGGATGTTTAGAAGAGCCCATCAGCTATAGCTCAAAAGCATCATTTTTATTTCTTTCAGATACCGTTGTTACCAAGGTGGTTAAGAAAGGTCCTAACTTCCCTAGATCAGTACACCAGCCTGGGTAAAGATATCTCAGTGGCTCCCACATGATTATATGCAAGGGGAAGATTAGAATTCATATTTCACAGGAAAGCAAACACTACTTTCAGTATCTAGACAGCCTAATAGGCTCCTTATCTGAAACTTCAAACCCATCTCTCCCATGCTTGCAAAAATTGACAGAAAGAGTGGAAAGACATGAGCTATAATAACCTACATGGGTGGGTGCAATCACGAAATAGGTAGAATGGTCAAAGTGTCAATGTGAATGAGGGAAGGCCAGTGCATTTCCCCAATGAGTGCTGAACCATAGCTCACAGAACATGCTTGTAGCCATGCGAAACAGCCTGGGGGAGCTGAAATAAGACCCCCTTTCATCCTCCAAGTTATTTAGGGTCAAGAATGTTTAAATAAGAACAAGATGGAGAACTCCTCAGGGTATCCGAGCCAGAACAGAGAACCTTTTACCTGAGGCATGGTAGAACTGTGCAGGCAGCCACATTCCTGTGGAAAAGTCCCCAACCAGGGAGGTTTGGCTCCGAGAGCAGTGGCTGCAGAGCTGAACTCCAAAGTCTCCTACCTTTTAACCAGGAATACCTCTTTATAGGTTCTTGGAAAATTTGGATCTGTGTGGTCTGGCCTGGCTACAGAATTGTATCTTCATGTAAACAGACATACTGGGCTCTCGAATTTTGCTTCTAAGCAATTCAAATAGACCCTAAAATATTTATGGAGACTTCCAGGGCTCACATAAATAACAGCTCACTTCCCCATCTAGTTTTAGACCCATTGAGAAAGGTATTGATGGAAATGAGATGGCTAAAGATCAAAATACAAGCTCTACTGATAAAGTTGCATTAAAACAACCTGGATCTGTAACTGCCAACAGTTTTCTATCTGAATTAAGCCCACCTACCAAGCAGCCAGGGCAGAGGGAGGGCATCCATGGCCCAGTTACAAAGCAGAACACTTACGATGCATTCTGGGCCAGGGACGTTCCTACTGGGAGAAGGCCAAACCCACCACCTAGTTCCCCTTTCCATCTCACTCAGCTGCTTAGGGAGGCAAAGTAAGAGGAAGATGAGAAAGGAACAGGAAGGCTGAGGTGCAAGTACTTCTCCCACACTTTTCCTGTTTAGGGTAATGTTTCTATAGAAATACCAAGTGTTATATTATCTGTAGCTAATTTTCACACTGCCCAAGACTATTCATTTTAACCCACATCCTTGCATTGAGGTTAGTTAACCTAGATAGAAATATAGAGCTCGGAATTTCCAGGAGCACTTAAAGCTTACTCTAGGTTACAGAGAATAGTTGTTGAACCTCATCAATACCAGCCTAAGCCTCTTATTTACATAGGTAAATCAAGAGCCTCAACATGAATTATAGAAGCAGGACCAGAAGCCACAACTTTTCCTCAGTAAACCAGGCATCCTTCAGTGGACTCTGTCTACTTCAGTGTTGGGGTTTTATTAGTCAACATTTTGGAGGAATGGTGTTGTGTGCCACGTGACAAATGCTGGATGAAGGATGTGGGTTATCTCATTTCATCTTTATAGTCACAATGAGATTACTAGCATGGCCAGTCCCATTTAACAGATGAGAAAAGGCTATGAAAGGTCATTCGGAAGATTGTGCTGGATCCCACAACTCTACTTCGGGGGAACCAGGATTGTTATTCCATAATTAGGGAGTGAGACTATACTCACAGACAGTAAATGACCTTAATCAAAGATTCGCCCTGATAGTACGTTTGTTGAGTACTTTTCAGCAAAAGAGAAAGATCAATTAGTGATTTACTTTCATTAGCATACAGAGTTACACATATTAGGTGCTCAATAAATGGCATAATAGACCTTATGGCCTCTATATTATTGGTAATGAATACTACACATTTGGCTGGTTCATTTAGCACACTACAGTTCCATTCAACAAGATAATTTTCTATTAAGAAGTTATTAACTGCATAGAAAGATAAGACGACAGGCTAAATGCCAAAATGTGGGATTTTTTAATTACACCAAGTCTATGAAATCAAAGACTGTATAAAGTATTTTGATGTCCCTGTAATGAGCAATTAGTCCTCTTTAGTCATAATTATACACAGGAAGGCTATGAGCCTTCAAATTTTACAGGTAGCAACTGTATAGAACATTTCACTAAATAAGATCACTACAGTTTTAATAGCGAGAGGAAGTTTCCCAAATGTTTGTTGTGTGGGTAGGTATGTACTGTGTAGACAAATGAACTATACTGATGCCTATGGAGCAGACATGAGATTCACATGGACATGGACTGCCTGACATGTTAATTTTCGCTTTCTGCCCACTTTCGTCACACACACAGTTAGTAGCTTTGCTGCTTCTTGCAGATAATTTTGCAAAAGAGACAGGGACTTGAGTCAGTGATTCTTGCTGTATCATGCTCCTAGAGTGTCATGGGGAAAATTCATCAGACACAGAAAATGATGTTGAGACTCTGGTCCTCAGGCCTAGGCTGGCCCACTGGAAGGACTCTTCCAGCATGGACAGACTCAAGTAGTTTTAAGTAAAGACAAAAGGAAGCTTTGTCTTTTCTCAAAATCTCAAGGCCCTATTTTTAAATGTTACAATTTTCATCAGGGATTGACTGACCAGGAGTCCACCTGCCAGTGAGGAAGGCTGGGAGTCTGTGGGCCACCCAAGGGGAGCCTGTGGCCTATTACTGGCTTGAGGACGTATGCTATTTAGTTTGAACAGTAGTAAAAAATTCAGCTAATTTAGAATCAGGAAACTTTTGCATGAAATAATTTCTAGCTCTGTTTAAGTGTTAGAGATAGTTTCATGTTCCTCCAGGAGCCTGGGGCTATGGTTGCCTCTCAGATGAATTTACACAGGGAAACTGACTACTATCCACCCCTGCCCCATCTTCTTCATCCTATCTGTTTTTTGCATAAGCCCACAGTTTTACAACCTCTGCATGCCTGTAGTGTCTGGAGTCTCCCAGAAAATAGAAACACACATCCCAGCTCTGGTAGTATGGCCTTCTCATCACTGTTTCACAGAGCACTTCCATTCCTTTGAGAGGAGAGTAGCCAAATATGGTTAGTGTCTGTGGCTATGAAGATACAGCATGACCAAGGCAACTCATATGAAAGAAGTATTAAGTGCTTACAGTTTTCCAGGGTTAGTCCATGATCATCCTGGCAGGGAGCATGGTGGTAGGGTAGTAGACAGGCAAATGTGTTGCTGTAGCAGTAGCTGAGAACTCATATCTGATCTGCAAGTTTCATGGTTAAAGAGAGAGAAAGATAGATAGATAGATAGATAGATAGATAGATAGATAGATAGATAGATGGAAAGGAAAAGGAGAGATTGGGCCCAGTGTGGGCTTTAGGAACCTCAAAGCCCACCCTCAATGACATAACTCCTCCAGTGAGACCACACCTCCTAATCCTTTCCAAATAGTTCCACTATCTAGGGACTGAGCAATCAAACATATGAGCCTATAGTGGGCAGTCTCATTTAAACTACTACATATGATAATATCTATCTTTTTATCTGTAGCTTTGAGTCAATCCCTGATACCCATGAATTCAGTGAACATTGAATTCCCAAGTAAGCCACTAAATGACTGTAAACTGGGATACATTTGAAGTAAAGGATGTTTGGAGCCATAGTTGTATAAAAATATTCTAGTACAGCCTCAGTAGAGAGGAGAAGGAGAGTAAGAGGGTTGGGGAGGGAGGTGAGAAGGAGGACATTGAGTCTGCTACATGCCACCAATATAGCATCATTCTTATTTATTTTGATTACTTTTAATTATGTGTATGTGTGCTGGATAGTTTTATGCCAACTTGACACAAGATAAAGTCATCTGAGAAGAAGGAATCTCAATTAAGAAAATGCCTCCATAAGATTGGCCTGTAGGCAAGCCTGTAGAGCATTTTTTCTTTAGTGATTGATGAGAGAAGGCTCAGCCCATTGTGAGTGGTGCCATTCGTGGGCTGGGGGTCCTGGGTTCTATAACAAAGCAGGCTGAGCAACTCATGAGAAGTAAGCCAGTAATCAACATTCCTTCATGGCCTCTGCATCAGCTCCTGCTTCTAGATTCTTATTCTGTTTGAGTTCCTGTCCTGACGTTCTTCAATAATGAACAGTGACATGAAAGTACAAGCCAAATAAACCCTTTTCTCCCCAAGTTGCTTTGATCATGGTATTTCATTGCAGCAATAGAAACCATAACTAAGATAGTATGTATTTGCATGTGGGTATGTCATGTGAGTTGCAGGTGCCCATGGAGGGCAGAGGTATTGCATCCCCTGGAGTTGTGAGCAGACTGAAGTAGATGCTGGGAACTGAACTTGGGTCATCTTGAAGAACACCAAGTGCTCTTAACTACTGAGCCATCTCTCCAACCCAATGACTATTCTTAAAATATAGTGGATAATACTCTTAGCCTTTGAATACTCCACACCAAATCACCATTAAGGTTTGGTAGAACAGAGCCCATTTTAAAGGGCAAAATAACCTGTCTATAGAAAGTAGATTAAGCTAATCATGATTTCTTGACCTCTTGACCATAATGTTAATTCATGCCCACTTCTGCTCTGGTGAAAATGTTATCTCTATTTTGGAGCTTAAGGGAAAGATCTTGCTGGTGTGGTCACTGACTAAAGTACGGTCCCTTCACCTCACTCAGAAAGCTGGGTCAGCTAAAGTGGCTTAGAAATGCAAGAATCTAGGTAACATATGGGAAAGACTAGGGAAAAACCTGCCCATTACCAGTGTTCAGGTAGCAGATATGTTGGTAGTGAACCAATTGCTGATTACACAGCATTCTGAGAGCAATCCATTCCCAAACTCTTCAATGCTGAATAAATGAGCTTCATATCCTTTTGACTACATACGCTTCCAAAAATGGTCCTAAAATTTATTTTATATTGTCTTATTACAACAATCCCTCTTTGATAGTAAAGCTATGCCTAAAAAGAAATAAATTAATGAATCAAATCTTTTGAACTGAATTCTGGTGCTACAAAATGAGTTCATGCATCATTATGGAGACCTGGGACACAGCCTCAGCTCTGCCACGAACCATGACATGACTCAACCTTTCCCAGTGATAGAGAACTAATGAGGCAAATGACATGATGAATGTATTTGAGAACAGCAGCACTATGCAGAGCAGATTGCAAAGGGAGGAGTCAGCCCAGCTAGGAGAAGAGTGGTAAGTGAACAGAGCAGTGTTGGGGAGACTCCGTCTGCCTGTTCATCAAAACCACACATTTTCCACTGTGGCACATGGGTAGACAGACCCTCTAGCTTCTCTTGGTGAGTGTGGCATGACACTGAATCAAGACCAGGAGAACGTGGGCAGAAGTGAGCTCATCATACTCTACCTTCTCTTTCAGCCTCCCCACGCCCCACTTCCTTCTTTATTAGACAGATGCAGAGACCATGGTGACGGTGACGTGGAAACCATCTATTGATGGCAGGGCCTCCATGAGTCTGGGTCTATGAATGACTGCATGGAGTATGTTCAAACACCTACATCTCTGATGATATAACCACAAAAATGTTTCTATCCGTATAAAGATACCAAAATTCCCAAGCTGATGTCATCTTCTCTATTTTTTTTTTGCATCTTCTATTTCTGTATTTTATGTGTCTTTGGTTAGAGCAGGGTTCAGTCTTTATATGCTGATGGCCCTCTGGTATATACTTAACTTTTTCCCTTTCCACTCACTAGCTAAAGATGGGCATTCGTAATACTCTGGTAGGTTTTGTTTTTCACTTTGTTTCTCTATAGCAAGAAAGGGGAGAGTTGTACTTCAGTATTTTCATACAATCATTACTCCAAACCTCCCTGACTTCAAATTGAGCCCAATTTTATAGTTTTCACCCAGTGGCTCACTGAATGCTTGCATGTCAGGGACTGGTTCAGAGCTCGGGATAAAGATAGATGTGACAAAATTCCTGTTTTCAAGGGATCTATATCTTCATAGAAGAGAGAAGTACCTCGGCAGATAATGAAAAAATGTTCAGTGGAGTGATAGAGAAAGGAGCTAAGGAAAATAAAAATATATTTAAAACTAACATCCACGTTATATGTACTAGAAATTATTATTCTAGTTGCCTCATAGCTATAAACTCCTTTAATATCCGTATCAATTCCATGTGATGTGTTCCACAGTCATTCAGGGCTAAAGATGAGGAAAGAAAACCCTGAAGAGATTAAACAGCTTGTTTCCTTTTTCTGGGGGACTTAAGTTACTTAGTACACATGGAAAGATTGTGTATGTGTGTATGTGTTATAGTATGTGGGTGTATGTGTGTGTATGTGTGTATGGTGTATATGTATATAGTATGTGGGTGTATGCATGTGTGTGTGTGTGTGTGTGTGTGGTATAGTGTGTGTGTGTGTGTGTGTGTGTGTGTGGTGTATATGTGTGTGTATGTATTGTGGTGTGTGTACATATATGTGTATATGTGTATGTGTGTGGTATAGTGTGTGTATGTGTGGTATATGTGTGTTTATGGTGTGTGTATGTGTGTGTGGTGTATGTGGTGTATGTGGTATGTGTGTATGTGTGGTTGCAGAAAGCAAACTTCTGCAACCTTTGTACCACAGGCTCATGTGCTGGCCAAAGCAATTTTGCACTATGGTATAACGTCTCTGGGAAGCAGGGCCTCACAGCAACGTGCTCTTTCTCATCACCAAACTCCACCCTGTTTCCATCACGACTTTCTAGCTCGGCTCCAAATCTTCCCTGTCAGGAGAGTTCTACGTGTTCGATGAGCTTGCCATTTCTGAGGTCACTATGAGAGGATTCATTTTATTTCCACCCCAGAAATCCTTTTGTGTCATCCCAAAATCATTATTGTTATCCCTTACCCCTTACCCGGGACTACGTGAGATGTGTTATGTTCATTTTATCACATGACGAAACACCACCTTCTACACCTAATTTCAATTTAGGCTCTTGACCTCGGATGTCTTTGATGATCGATAAGAGCCCAGGGTAACAAGGGTGATCTCTAAGAGTGGAGCTGGGAAGCAAAGGAGGATTGTGATGATGGATAAGACAGTGAAAGAGCTTCAATTTGAAGAGGATTCAGCCTGTCATTACTGTCTTTGAAGATGGAGGAATATGCCATAAGCCAAGGAGTGCAGGCCATCATTAGAAAAGACAGGGAAGTAGATGCCTACCTATACCCTTTAAAAATGGGATGCAACTCTGCCAACACCTTAGATTTAGGTGAATCGAATTGTGTCAGCTTTTGATCATCTCTAGAATTGTAAGACAATAAATGGGTGTGTTTCTTTTTAGACCCCTGTAGTCCACGTGATAGCACAAATAGGAAGTGAATACAACAACACAGACCATTTTCTGCCTATGTTGACAAGTACTTCAGAGATTATAGCTTATGTAAGTCTACAGTCCTCTTTATGTCTTCTTTTCATGCACAGCCACAGGGACTCCTGCTTTCAATTCAGATTTTGAAAACTGTGGGATACCTGTTGTTGGGGATACCATGTTCCTATATACCAGCAGTTCTCAACCTGTGGCTTTTGACCCCTTTGGGGGTCAAATGACCCTTTCACAGGGGTCCCATATCAGATATTCTGCATATCAGATATTACATTATGATTCATAATGGTAGCAAAAATACAGTTATGAAGTAGCATTGAAAGATTTTTATGGTTGGTGGTCATCACAACACAGGAAACTCTATTAAACTGTTGTTGCATTAGGAAGGTTGAGAACTGCTGCTACAGACAGATAGAATGAGGTCCACTGAGTTATAATGTCATTTCATTCAGTGCAGCAGCAGCCAATGGGTAGTGCATTGCCTTTCTGCTTTTTGTCAGAATACTGCCCATGGCAATTCCCTTCTCTTCACTATTATTCTTCCTCCATTTCTTTTGCAAATACCTGTTTTCATGCTTTGCCATTTATGACAGACCTTGACTTGAAATCAAGCTTGTATCTGCAGAAACTCAAACAGTCAGTAAATATCTACTGAATGTTAGGGTATTAAGTGAACCCTGAGAAACCATAATCACTCCATTAGTAGGGCACAGTGGGAACCTGGGAAGTCAGCTTGGACTCCTCACTTAAGCAGTGGTGGTCCAGATCACCTGTCACATCCAAACTGAAGGTCTGAGACTCCAGGCTCAATTCAAGACTTGTGAAACAGAACCAACTGGTAATACAGCCATGCTCTTCCCAGTGTCAAGTGTCCCACAGTGTGGTCCATAGATAGTGTCCAATATCATCGAATCGAGTTGTGGAATGTGAGGTGATTTTCTTTAGAATCTTCTTACCGTTCCCTTGTGCATCCATGTTAAGCCCTCTGTCCCATTATGCCTATGACACTTTCTAATCTGAGCCAGTCTTTCTTATTATAGGGAAGGCAGGTCTCAATTGGGGAACAGGATACTTTTAACAGCTTTATGGATGTATAATTAACACGATACAATCTGAGTGTATAAAAGTACATAATTCAAAGTTTTGACATGCCTCTATATTCATAAAACTATCGCCATAGTCACCCTCCAAAATTGCTTGTGATCTCTTTCCACTCCTGTTTCCACCTTATCTGCAGGCAATGGCTGACCTTTCTGCCATTATAGATTAAACTTTGAGAGTTTTATGAAAATGGGATAATATAATTTCTTTCCTGTCTGGGGTAGGGACCTGGCTAGGGGAACCTAAGTTGTTTGTTTTGAGTACACCCATATTGGTTTAGTAGCCCATTGTATGATTATACTGATTCTTGTATCCATTAATTTCTAGATATACATTTGCTCCCTCCCCAGCCCTTGGTTTTCAATAATAAAGAATGTGGGAATACCCTCATCCAAATCTTTGTAAGATTTTTATTTTCCTTTGGTGAATGTCCAGGAGTGGAATGGCTGAACCAGACATCAGGTATGTATTCAACTTAGGAAATCATAAACAAGGGTATGGTTCACATAAAGTTTCAAGGTGATTTTCAAAGTAGGGATACCACTTTATAATAATTCCTGGAGATTATGTGAATACTGGTTCCTATAGTCAGTCTCTTCAAATTAAGCAACTTTTCGTGCATCATGGTCATTTCAGTTCAATTTTTAATCATCCTTCTTTAGTGACTAATATGTTAAGCACAGTGAATTTTAGTATGTTTTCCACATTTTTATCATTTTATTAAGGTGTATTTTCAAATACTCTTTACATTTTCTAGATTGAGTTGTTATATTACTGATTTTAAAGAGTGCTTTACATACATATATATAGATGTACATATACATGCTTATTTTAACAGATAATTTTAAAGTATTTTCTTCCATCCTGAGTTATCTATTTCTTCTCTTGATTTCTAGAGCACAAGGTTTTAATTTTGAGAAAATACAATTTATGAACTGGATTTATGTTTTGTGGGGTGTGTGTGTGTGTGTGTGTGTGTGTGTGTGTGTGTGTGTGTATGTGAATGTCCAAGCTAAGAAATTATCCCCTAGCCCAAGGTCCTAAAGATTTTCTCTTTTATTTTCTTCTAGAAGTTTTACATTGTTAGATTTTAAGGTTATGATGAGAAGCTAATTTGAGTTAATTTTTGCCTGTGGTTTGATGTGTGGATTAAAGTATGGATTGTTTTGCATTTATATACAACTGACTCAGCAGGATTTATTGACAAAATTTGGTTTCCCTACTGAATTGCTTTTATTCCTTTGTTGAGAACCCAATGTCCAGGTGAGTATGGGTCTAGGCTGCATTCTGTTCTACTCCTGTGGTCTGTGTCTGTCACGCCTGCCTCACACTGTCTCAGTTATCACAGCCCAGCATCTTGGCATCAGATCATGTTCCTCTCCAGCTTTGATGTTGCTACACTGGCATTTTTAGATGTCATTTCACTTTTCTGTGAGTTATAGAACCAGGTTGTCAGTCAATGACAAGGCATGCTGGGGTTTTTTCAAATTGCTTTGAATCTATAAATCAATTTGGAGAACTGACTTCCTAACAACATTAAGTCTATTGAACTAGGTGGATCTCTCTCCACTTATTTAGATGGTTGTTCACTCACTCACTCCTCCCAATGAACTCTAGCTTTTAGTATGCATATCATTTACAAATGTGTCTGCATTTATCCCTACATATTTAAGACTTTTCTATTATGGATTGAAGGTTTTATAATTTAAATTACAATTGTGACTAGTGGGCATATAAAAGCAATTTATTTTAGATACTGACCTTTAAATCTTGTTATCTTTTGTATTAATTATTTGTCTATTGCTGTATAAACACCATGACCAAAAGCAATGTGGGGAGGAAAAGGTTATTTCATCTTACACTTTGGAGTCACAGTCTATCACTGAGCGAAATCAAGACAGGAACCTGAAGGCAAAAACTGAACCAGAAGCCAGAGAGGAATGTTACTTACTCTTTTTCCTCATGACTTGCTAAGCCTGCTTTCTTACAGAACCCAGAACAACCTGCCCAGGGATAGTATTGCCCATTGTAATTTGGGTCCTCCCATATCAATCATTAATCAAGAAAATGCCTGATGGACTTACCTAAAGGTTAGTCTTATAGAGACATTTTTTTCAGTTGAAAGTTCTCTTTCTCAAATAATCTATCTTGTGTAAAGTTGACATAAAACTAACCAATGCATTTTTAAACTCTATTAGCTGTAGGTGAGTTTTGAAGATTCCAAGATTCTGTCAGATTTTCTTTAATGTGTGTAGAAGAAGAGAGTGTATGCATGTGTGGGCATGTGTGTGTTCATCTTATTTTGGGGGACAGGGTTTCTTACTAAATCTGAGGCTCACTGTTTTGACAAGGCTGCCTAGTGAGTGAGTTCTAGTGAGTTCTCGTCCTGTCTCCACCTCCCAGCATCAGAGTTGTAGATGTACATCACTGCTCCCAGGTCCTGGGGATTTAAATCAGGTCTACATATTTGTGCAATAATTGCTTTATCCACTGAGCCCTATCCCCAGATCCCAGCATCATGCTGCTCATCAATAAAAACAGTTTTATTTCTTTCCATTGTATATGTCTCTTTTCTTGTCAGTTATAACCAGCATGGCCCTGTCGCATAAAGGTGAAAAGATCAGACATCCCTTTCTTGTCCTTGATATCAGTGGGAAGTATTATAGGTTCATAGTTAAGCTTACTGTCATATTTAAATCTGAGGTATACTTTTTTATATTCATAGTTTGAAAAATATAGTAGATATATAAACATTTAGGATTTTAATATGCTTCTGGTAAATTGAACCCTTTAAATTTCAAATGATATTATCTATTTTATCCCTAATAATGTTTTATTCTGACATCTATTGTTTATCTTAGTATAGCTGTGTGGTGTTTGAATAGGTATGGTCCCCATAGACTCATATATTTGAATGCTTGGTCTATAGAGAGTGGCACAATCAAGAGATGTGGCCTTGTGGGAGTAGTTGTGTCCTTGTTGGAGAAAGTGTGTCACTGTGGGGGCAGGCTTTGAGTTCTCATATTCTCAAGCTATTCTTGGTGTGGGACACAGTTGACTTCCTGTTGCCTTCAGATCAAGATGTAGAATTCTTTCTCCAGCGTCAAGTCTGTCCATGCTGCCTTGCTTCCTGCCATGATGATAATCTACTAAACTTCTGAAACTGTAAGCCAATCCCAATTAAATGCTTTCCTTTATAAGAATCACTATGGTCATGATATCTCTTCACAGCAATAGAAACCCTAAGACAAACTGTCAGCCTACTATTGGTTAAAATTAATAAAACATATCTTTTTACTTTTAACTTATTTCTTTCCTTAAGGAAATGTAGGTTATATTTAGATAATTTACATTTATTATAATGATTGGTACAGTTATGTTTAAATCCATTATCTTGTTCATTTTGTATTCATCTTATCTGTACTTTTTCCCACTTATTTTCTATGTTCTCTCTTAATAATTTTTCTTACCATTCTATTTATTCCCTTTTTGAATTGTTAGTAATATATCCTTAGTGTTATTGTTTTAATATTTGATTTATGATTTATAACATACACTGTTAACTTTTCATGCTCTGCTTTTGAGTACCATTATTCTGCTCAGCAGATAATAGAATAAATTTGCAATATTATAACTCCATCTCTTCCCTTCTTACTATATTATGGTTGCCTTCACTTTTACATATGTAGTGAACCTAACCTGATATTATATTATTATTTATATTTAAAGAGTCAGTTATGTTTCAGAGAAAGTTACATAATAAGAAAAATGTTACTTCTTTTTTCCCATGTATCTACCATTCTAACAGTTTTAATTCTTTGAGGGTAGGCACATTTCCACTTAGTACTATTCTTTCCCCTGAAGGGTCCTCAGTAATATTTCTTATAGAGCAGTCTGTTGCCACTGAATCCACTCAGGTGTTCTCTGTCTGAAAGCCTCTATATTCTCCTCGATGTCTGGAAGTTATTTTTCTGTGGTTCTGGTTTCTAGGCTACAGCACTTCCAGCATTTTAAAGATGCTCCCCTCCTGTCCTCCTGCTTGTGTGGTTCCCACTGAGAAACCATGCTGACCTTGGCATGTCCCTCTTCACAGAAAGTGTCCTGTTTCTCCCTGAAAATTTAAAGATTTCCTTTTGTCAATTTGATTACGATGTGCCTGATCTAGTTTCAACTTAGTTTCTTAGATTTGTAATTATGATTTTATAAAGTAAAAATTTGTGATTTTTTATCTAAGTTAGCATGTTCAGTGATTGTTTTCATAAGTATATGTTGCTACATTTTATTCTTATTTCTTTTGATATTTTTATGTCCTCTCTCTTTTCGCTCTTCCTTCAGAGACTTGAAATAAATATATGAGGCTTTGTGAAGTTGTTCCATAGTTTTATGCCTTTTTTCTTTCAAAGCTCTTCTCTACACTAGTCCATTGTTGCTTCTGTTTCTGTCTGCAGGTTCATAAAACGTTTCCTATGCAACATCTAACCTGTTATTCATCCATCAGCATGCTCTCCTCAATCGCTGTGTTCTTCAGATCTACTAGGATGATTTCAGTCACTTACGTATCTTCTTTGCCTCTATTTAATATTTGGAAAATAAGAAATACATTGCATTTATGACTCTCAGTGCTCTATCTGCTACTTATAGCATATAGATCTGTTCTGGAAAATAAGAAATATATGGCATTTATGACTTTCAGTGCTTTATCTGCTAGTTATAGCATATAGGTCAGTTCTGAATTGATTAATTATTGATTTTTACCTGAATATAAGGTATTTTATGTTTCTTTTTATGTTTAGTAATTTTCTTATTCAAGACATTTTAAATTTTACTTTGTTGATATTTTTGTATTCCTGTAAACGTTTCTGAACTTTGTTCAGGATCACAGTTATGTTACCTGAAAACAACCGGACAGCTTGGGATTTGCTGTTGCCTGTTCGTAAGTTTTATGAGGCAGTAACCCATGCTGGGACAATTATTCACAACTTCCAAGGCAAGATCTGTTTAAGACAAATTGACTAAATAACTCGAGAATCTTTAAATTTTCTGCTCTAGTAGGTAGAAACAGGTATGGTATCTGGTCTGTGTACACCCTGATTCTAAGTCCCTCTAACCCTTTTGTGTGATTTCATTCTCCATCCTCAGGGATTTTCTTCACATACATATGATGACCAGTCATTACTTTTCTGAATACTTGGTGGGAAACATCTGCATATCTTTTGGGTCCTCATCCTTTCCCATATTCATCTCTAGCAGTCTATTCTCCGAATTATAACCCCCTTGTTGTCTCTGGACTCAAGAGAGTTTCCTCAGGTCTGGTAGTCCTATGGGCCTGACCTGAATTCCTTGTCCTGTGTCACTGGCTGTGGATGTTGACAGAAGGCTGGAGCGATTGTAGCTCATCTACATGCTTCTCTTTGGTAAAGATCAAAGCCCTTTCCTGTGTGATACTCCAGGCTGAAGTTTTCTTAGGTGCAATGGGACGCCTCGTCCCTGTTACTTCATGTCAGCTAGAGACATGTACAGCTAGTATTTTTACATAATTAATTGGTTTCCTTATATTTATTTTTATAGTTACCTTCTATTTGTGATAATTAATATTGATTTTCCATTTTGAATAAGCCGTATAATTTTTCTTTTTAGACAAATAAATTGAAGTGTAGATGAATTAATCAATTTTAAGAAAAATATTTAGAAACCGGCAATAAAGGTTAAAAGAGACATGAGAAATAACAAAATAGTAGTAAGAAATACCACAGGAATTTGGGGAAATAACACCTAAGCTTCAGGTCACAGTGGACCCTTTAATCCATTCAGAGAGGCTTAGTTGAATACTCAGAGCCTAAGACGACAGTCGAGCTCAAATCCATTAGGTTTTTTGGGGCATACTTTTAAGGATCACACGATTTCTTGGTTTCTCAAGATGATCAGATTTCAGAGTCTACCAGAGGAAAGAAGAGGGTAGCCACACAGATGAGTGCTGGAGTGCTTGCCTAACATGTTTGTGGGACCCTGCACTTATTTCAGGGGAAATGGAGGGAGAGAAAAGGCAAGAAATTTTGCATGAGTAAGTTTTGAAACAATGCCCAGTATTTTGTGATGGCGTTTGCTCCACGGCTCTCTCACAACGTGGGGTATTTTGGTGTTGTGCCACCAGGAGGTTGGTGTGAGCTTGAGAGAGTATGTAAAATGCCAAATGGAAAGTTGATTTATTTGATTTTGTTCTGCAAGTTTGGGTAAAGGTGGAAAGGGATATAGATCATCACCCACTGCTTCTTCTGTGGCTCTGCGTCTATATTCAATTAACAAAATATTTCCAGTTGTTGACAGTTAGATGACTCCAGTCTCCTCAAGGAACAGAACCAAATCTGAATTATATTTATGAGGTTGATAAATCATTCCATGTAAAGTTTAATTTTGAGCTTCACCCATAGGTTATATGACACCAGCTAACAATTTGTAGTTCCTTCTCCCCCCTTACAGACATCCTTATAAAACAAACTAGTGATGTCTTGATCATCAGTGCATTGCAGGAGCAAATTAAAGACCTGGGGCTTATCAGATGTTCTGTAGGTCTTTCTGGAAGAAGGGAAGGAAGGAAAGAAGAGGGAATAATGGAGAAACACAGTCCAAGGGGCAGTTGAGTCTTCCAAATAGGATGTGAGCATAAGAACAGAGAACTGATCTATTCTTGGTTACTATACTCCTTGCCTGGCCCATAGTGCTTGATGCATGTTTGTTTGTTGAATGTGTGCATCAGAGATTACGTACACACTCCTTGCATTTCTGTCTAGGGAGGACAGCCGTGACATACTCAGATACGATTATAATGACCGTGATGGGTGACAAAACTGCACAGCATTAGAAAAAAATAGAACATGGATCAAAATCAAACAAGTCCTGGCTTGTAAGGGGGGATTTCTCAGGCCTGACCTGAAGGGTGAAGAGAAATCGGCTAGGAGATCAGTTGGGAGACTCAGAGAAAATGCTTACCTCTTTCACAAGGTTCTATGGATTTTCTAATTTTTTTAATTATCGAGATTTCGTAAAAGTCAAATTGTCTAACCCAACATTAAGTATTTATAATTTTCTCACACTGGAGTGGCCACTATCACTGCATCACTCAGCCAAACAGTGCATCTGCACTGCACCCAGTTTTGAGCTGACCAGTCACATGACCCAGAAGAAAAAGTCAGATCTCTATCAAATTGATTAAGGTGAAAATACTTCTGGAGCAGTCTCCCTAAGTCAGATTTTTCTCTCAACATCTAGGAGTTGTCATATGACCATCTGAGCTAGAACTGTCCATGTTTCCATGTTTACCTCACAGAACATGGATCTTTTTTTTTTTTTTTTTTTGATTTTTCGAGACAGGGTTTCTTTGTGTAGTTTTGGTGCCTGTCTTGGATCTCGCTCTGTAGACCAGGCTGGCCTTGAACTCACAGAGATCTGTCTTGCTCTCTGTCTCCTGAGTGCTGGGATTAAGGCATTCACTACCACTGCCCAGCTCATGGATCATTCTGAAGAAGAAGACTCAAGGAAGCAAGAAGAATCCAGCTCTGCCTCAGAGGAACAGGACAAAGATATACCTGCCCAAAGAAGGCCAGCAAGGTTGGCAGATGCTGCAAGATGGATGCTGTCTTCAGCACTCTTGACTTTTAACTAAAATGTGAGTAGGTTCCTGTCTATGTGTCCAAACTCACTACTTCCCTTCTCCCACTCCATCCTATCCCACACCATCCACACATCCCTACTAAACATCCCACAGTGATTTCAGTTTCCTTCCTGTTCCTCAAGCAGTCCAGAACCTCCTGCCTGAGCTTTGGTGTGCTCTTCTAAGAACACCATAGAACAAACTTCTTTCCACCCCTCCATGCAGAGTCAGTGGCTGCCCCATCAGAAAGGCTTCCTGAAAGCTTATGAACATCATTAATTTTTACTACATTCTTTCTCAGCTCCATGTGCTGAGTGCAATCCTGACAAGGACAAGGTTGTCGCTTTTGCTATTCTTCAACTCTAGCTCCAGCACTGGCAATAATACTTTATATGTAGTAGGTGTTTGGTCAATACTTTTAAATACATGAACTAAAAACCAGACACTATGTTAGGGAGCAGTCAGTAAATTAATATGCTAATTAGTTCTAATAGGCTAATTAGCTTTAGAACAAAGTAGGGAAGCTACATGGTTTTCTATGAAACGAAAGAAATAGTTATGGGTGATGTATATAAGCTTCTGCTGGCACCATCCCTGTCACAGACACAGACACAGCAAAGAAACCTTCTCTGTGATCCCCTAAGGATCTGTCTTTTTTATTTGATGGAAACAAAACTTATTCTAGTTTGATCTGGAAACCAAGTGTGTTCAGCTTAAACTCCCTTCTAGCCTTGATATAAGCTTATCCTTTGTCATTTGCCTGGTACAGTTGACAGCACCAGCCCCCTGCCAGCCTGCCTGGTCATGATGTCTCATACTCACTGTTCCCAATTTTGTCAGAGCTATGTCCCTAACATAATATGCAAAGCTGACTTCTGCCAAAGTCAGTAATTATGCAGGTTCATCAGCCTGGAAGGTCAGCAGATATTACAGAGGAGACAGGTTTGGTTGATGAGAAATCTCATGCACTGATAGCAACTTGAACATCTATTATTGCTTAAAACAAAACAAAAGCACAGCAGCTCTCTCCTGTGATTTATTCTTTGAGAGTGCTGGCGGGAGGATGATTGCATCAGAATCACAGGCTTGCACATCAGACTCTTGCCCACCTGGACTTGTACCTTCATCAGGAAGGAGCAGCATCTAAGTGACCAGACAGGAAAGGAAGTGAGAAATAAAGGAGCTATTACTAAAGGTCTGAGAATGGGTGGTAAGGCTGAGCCGAGGAGGATCATGCAGGCAGAGGAGCCGGGTTTGAATCTGAATCTTAGCCTTTTCTGGCTAGAGGACCAAAGGCAGGTCCTTCACCTCCTCCTAACCTCAGTTATCTGCTTATAAAATGAAGATATTATTTTTTTTTTAATTTTTATTTTGCAATACAATTAAGTTCTACATACAGGCACAGATTCCCTTGTTCTCCCCCCTCCCGCCCCCCTCACCTTCCCCCCAGACCGCCCCCCATTCCAATCTCCTCCAGGGCAAAGCCTTCCCCACAGACTGAGATCAACCTGGTGGACTCAGTCCAGGTAGGTCCAGTCCCCTCCTCCCAGGCCGAGCCAAGGGACCCTGCATAGGCCCCAGGTTTCAAACAGCCGACTCATGCAATGAGCACAGGACCCGGTGCCACTGCCTGGATGCCTCCCAAACAGATCAGGCCAATCAACTGTCTCACCCACTCAGAGGGCCTGATCCAGTTGGTGACCCCTCAGCCATTGGTTCATATTTCATGTGTTTCCGTTTGTTTGGCTATTTGTCTCTGTGCTTTATCCAACCTTGGTCTCAACAATTCTCTCTCATATAAACCCTCCTCATTCTCGCTAATTGGACTCCCAGAGATCCACCTGGGGCCTAGTCATGGGTCTCTGCATCCAGATCCCTCAGTAGTTGGATGAGGTTTCTAGCACGACAATTAGGGTGTTTGGCCATCCCATCACCAGAGTAGGTCAATTCGGACTGTCTCTCGACCATTGCCAGCAGTCTGTTGTGGGGGTATCTTTGTGGATTTCTGTGGGCCTCTCTAGCACTTTGTTTCTTCCTATTCTCATGTGGTCTTCATTTACCATGGTCTCCTATTCCTTGTTCTCCCTCTCTGTTGTTGATCCAGCTGGGATCTCCCACTCACCCAAGCTCTCTTTCCCTCGACCCTCGCCCTTCACTACCCCCACTCATGTCCAGGCTGTTCATGTAGATCTCATTCCATTTCTCTGTCATTGGGCGATCCCTGTGTCTTTCTTGGGGTCCTGTTTTCCAGGTAGCCTGCCTGGTGATGTGAGTAGCAGTCCAGTCATCCTTGTTCCACATCTAGTATCCTGTTATGAGTGAGTACATACCATGTTTGTCTTTCTGAGTCTGGGATACCTCACTCAGGATGATTTTTTCTAGGTCCATTCATTTGTCTGCAAACCTCATGATGTCATTGTTTTTCTCTGCTGAGTAGTATTCCATTGTGTATATGTACCACATTTTGTTTATCCATTCTTCAGTTGAAGGGCATCTAGGTTGTTTCCATGTTCTGGCTATTACAAACAGTGCTGATATGAACATAGCTTGGTTGTGAGCCTAGCCTTTAATGGCTGAGCCAGAGGGGAGGTAGGGGTGGGGAACTGGGAGGAGTGGAGGGAGGAGAAATTGTGGTCCGGAAGTAATGTATGAGAGAGAAAAAAAGCACAATAACATTTAATTCATTGATTGTTGTGAGCACAATAAATATACAGCCTTTTAAACTAAAAATTACTTTGGCAAATCGACTATTAGTTATAATTCTAAATGCTTTCCTATTATTTCTAGTAGATTTTGGGGAAATGGTAGAAAGCTCTGGGCATTTAAAGGCCTGTGAGTCTTTGAAGTGCAGTGCCCAATAGTTAGGGAGACAGTTACCAGAATGGTGGAAAAAATTAGGTGCCAAAAACCTGGGAGGGAATTGTCTTCCTCTCACTCATCAAGCACACACCACTGGGCAAAGTTCTGCACAACTCTGTCATTTTCTTCGCACATAAATAGGAATCCTGAGCAGTTTCTGTATAACACCTTGCAACATTACCTGGGAGCAATTAATTCAACATGCTATGGGATTGGCGGGGTTATCTGTACGGTGAAATCACCATTTGGCCTTTAAAGCATGAGTTCTTCCAACTGACTTATCTTCTGAGACACTTTGTAAACGTGGCTCTCTGGTGCCTAAACTGCCTCCCAATTCTACAGATCAGAAACAGTGCATGGGCAGTTTCATTTTCGATTTCGGGGAGCTCTGAGTGCTGCTGCCATGGCAGCTGCCTCCTCCTCCTCCTGCTCTTCCTCTTCCTCCTCTTCCTCCTCCTGCGTTAGAGTCCCTCTATTAGCCTTGGTCTATAAACTTGGTTTATAGATCAACCTGGCTCCAGTTCTTACTGCAGTCTCCTTGTCTCTCCTTCGTGAGTGCTGCCACTGCGGACACACCCCACTGTACCCAGCTTCTGGGTGCTTTCTCATACGGAACCATGGCTGAGAGGATGGCCACAGGGTAAAACACGCTGTGCTAGCTTGTCTATAGAACAGATCCTTACAGATCCTGTCCAGCACCAAGATGAGTTCCTTATTTGCTTTGGGAGCTTTTGTTCTCTTGTACTTAACTGTGCACAGGACCAAACCCGTGGCACAGCTGCCATGGAGTCCAGAGCACACAGCGCCAGGCTCTGCAGTAAGGCCACACGCTGGGGAAAGAGGCTCAGTATGTCAAGGAGGTTTACTGGTCCCATTCCTCTCAATAGGTACTCATGGTGCCTAGCCTACAAATCACCATTCACACCAAACTCTCACCACAACTTCTTTTTATTTATTTATTTATCTTCATTTTTCTTTATTAAGAAATTTTCTACTCACTCTACATATCACCCACAGATCCCACCTCCTCTCTACTCCCACCCCCCAGCCCTCCCTCCCAAGCCACCCCTCATCCCCACATCCCCAAAATCAAGGTCTCCCATGGGGAGTCAGCAGAGCCCTGCACACTGAGCCTAGGCAGGTCCAAGCCCCTCCCCACTGCCCCAAGGCTCCACAAGGTGTCACACCACAGGCACCGGGCTCCCAAAAGCCTGCCCATGTACCAGGGACAGATCCCGATCCCCATGCCTGGGTGCCCCCAAACAGTTCGAGCCAAACAACCGTCTTCCGTATCCAGATGGCCTAGTCCAGTCCCATGGGGGCTCCACAGCCACTAGTCTACGGTTCATGGGCTTCTAGTGTGGCTGGTCATCTCTGCACGTCTTCCCGTCATGATCTCGATATCCCCCGCCTGCAGAATCCCTCCTCTCTCTCATTGATTTCACCACAACTTCTTTTGTTTCTTTCCTATCATGTGTGCAATGATTCTCAGGGGAAAAAAAAGTAAAAAAGATTTCTATTTCTTTATGGAAAAATCACTCCTAAAAGAAAGCCAGTGTGGAGTACCAAATAAATGGGGGGGGGGGAGAAGTTCAGCAAGGGTGTTATCCAGAGAATAGTTTATTGCTTATTCTTGGTCTTTCCTGCTCAGAATCACCAAGGATAACTTCTAGTGGACTTCGGGTCTGTTCCTATTATGGAAGGCTGCGTCAGGTCCTTGACTATGCAGAGCATCAAGGTACAAACAAATAGAGCCCACCAGTCATGGTCACCCAGTCTGTACTGCACCAAATGGAAACTGACTTTTTGCTTGCCTGGGAGCCGCAGGGTCTTGGTGGTCCCCAGATGTTGCGGCTCGGCGTGCTTTTTCAGCGGGGCTAATACAATCATCCATTTGCTAAAGGCACGACTGGGAGAACCGCTCAGACCGCCTCTGCTTCAGAAGGTCAGGCAGCTATTAAATTTCCACTCTTCAGTCAGCCTCGTGTCTCTTCCCTGAGGACTAGTATGGGAGATTTTCTCCCCTCTGTGTGAATTGTGTTGGGTCTATTATTGAATTTTCTGCTGGTGAATGAGGAAATAAAGGAGACACGAGACGCTTAGAAAGTACATATCCCACATTCTTTTCAGGGTGGCCTAGGAGACACTGTACAACTAGATTACTTTAGGGCTTTATTTATTTTTTTTAAGAGAAAATGAGTGGCTTCTATAGGATTATACACATTTGAAAACATTCAAATGATAATAATTGAAGTCATTAGGAAGCTAGTTTCGTCCATGGTAATGCCTTCTGAGGCACTGGGTACATTATAGGGGGCGGCAAGAAGAAGGATAAGATGTGAAGTCCGAGGTCGATGGAAAACACATCTCTGTGAGCTCTGCCGTTTGCTGTGCTATTTTGCAGATTTTCTTGAGGGCTCTCATTCACCCACAGCCCTTCCACTCTCTGACAGCACAGCAGTACAACCTACGTCCCTCCTTTGAATAGTCTAAGATTGGCGCCAGCACGACATTTTTATTATTATTATTTCTACGCTCTAGGCAGCGAGCAGATGGATCACTTAACAATCAAATTTTACTTAAGTTTCCTAATACCCTTCTGAAGACCATTATCATTTCCCTGTTTTACAGAGGAAAGCTGGGGCTTGGAGCAGTAGCTAACTCGGTCTTGACAGTTGGGGGCTGGCAGAAGCAGAGCTTAAATCAGGTGACAGGCATTAGGGCTTGTGTGTTTCAGCACTGTGCTGTGAGTTCTTGTGCCTCCTACCACCCTGCCCTTACTCTGCAAGGCCTCACCAGGGGTCCCCTCCCCACACCAAGTAAATATTTGTAAGAGAAATCTCAGATAATGGCCCTTCCTTTAAATGACTGGCAGCGTGCTTTTGTTTGACCTTTGCCCTTATTTTCACAGCACTCAGGATGTACTTAGATTTCTGCATGTCTTTTGGTATTTATTTTAACCAGTTTTAACACTTTACTAGACATGTTCATTCATTTATCCATTTGTTCATCCATCCATTCTTCTACCCATCCACCTCTTCACTTCAACATCTCTTGCTCAATACCTTTTGACTACCCAGTAGACTTCAGGCACTGAATCAGATGCTTGGAATAAATATTGAGCTAACTAGCTACTGTTCCTCATCTCATTCAGATAACAGCTTAGCAAGGGAGACTGGAATTATTCCAATAGCTGCCCCAATACCTAGCTCCAAGTAATCAAGTATCACAAATAAGGTCAGGGATTTGAGTACATCAACTAGGTGGTCCTGAATTGGTCTTGGAGAATTTCAGAGGCCTTTCTGTGGAAGACCCATCAGAGCTGATAGAAGGATGTACCATCTCCAATAATAGGCATCACTCATTGAGTATGTGCTGTATGCTGGGCTTTGTTTGAACCCATTTTTCATATAGTAACTCAAGAAAACCTTAATGTAACCACAGATAGTATTTTTCAGAACCAGTACTTATAAGCATGTCCCACTCTCTGCCCTTTTTATAGCTGAAGAGGAAAACATTATTGCAGGCATAGGATTTTGAAGCTGAGGCATAGAAACCATGTGAAGTATGGGAAGCAGGGTGTGATGAACACAGAGAGGGATGGCCAGGGGCTGCTGAGGGTTTTTCCATTATTCCTATGTTTTAAGAAGTCACTATCTGTTTTTATGCTAGGAAAATGATATGATTAGATCCATCTTTTCAAAAATCACGTTGGCTGTGGCTGAAGAGATGGCTCATCAGTTATAGGCCCTCCTTTTGCATAGGACTCAATTTTGATTCCCAGCACCCATACGAGGCAGCACAAATGCTTATAACTCTAGATCCAGGGGATCTAGCACCCTCTTCTGTCCTCTGCAGGCATTGCATTCATGACCACTTACCCACACATAGACCCCCTCATAAAGGCACATAATTAAAAATAGTAAAACATATCTCTTTGGCTGTTGAGACAGAGGAAGGCAGGGATGGTGCTGGGGGTTACCAGCTAGGGGGTTATTATTCTCTTACAGGAACTGGTTTGGACTAGCGGGGATACCTCTAGAGGTGGAAGTAAATAGAGGGATTCAAGGATATTCATGGGCAGTCCTGTATAATGTAAAACATGCAGAATTATCGGGTAAAATATAGTCTTTAAGTTGCTTCCATTCTTCACTTACAAGATCTCTGTTGGGAAAGTTCAGGTGTGGTTTCTCACAGTCTTTGATGACACAGGGTCTTGAGGCTGTTTCGGATGTGTGTGGTTCACCAGCAGGCACCAAAGCTAAACATCCTGGCAAACTCAGAGACACTCGACACTGATGGTAGACATTAGAAGGCCTCAACTCGGCAAGCTTGGGATTTCTTCAGTTTTGAGTCAGAAAAGATAAAAAAAAAGACTTAAAAATTTTATAAGCTCTGAATGAAGAGTTAAAGGGCAACATGAATAGACTTTATAACTACAAAGTTTAAGTCTTATTGGGCTAGCATGCCCATAACTACATAAGAGCAATATAGGCCTAGTAGGTATTCAGCCACCCAAGAGGCTTTTCAACCAAATAGAAAAGTTCTAGGGGCTACACATCTTGTTTTCAAAGATTACAGTATTCCAGAGTAGGCAGACCTCCTGCAGTCAGGTTGGACTACCACCATCCCCCACCAGACCCTGTAACCCACAAGCCCCACCCCTCCCAAACCCACCCACCCTCCGAGACTGCAAAAGATTACAGTATTCCAGTGGGTGCTGTATTCAAAACATTCAGACAGAGGAGAAGATGCTCACACACATAAATAACAGTGGTATATGGGCCCACACAAATACACACACACACACACACACACACACACACACACACACACAATGAAGCAGACATTGGAAATGCTTGCCCTACCATTTTGGGAGGCTTGAGGGCCACCCTTCTACTTGTTAATCTCCAAATTGCCAAATTGAATGTTTGAAGTAAAGCTTTTTCATTTCTTGGGGACGCGTCTTATTCTATTTGGTTCAGGGTCAATGCTTAGATTTAAATAATGGAACAAAATGATCTCAAATCAGTCAGTGGCTGGCTGGATGTGACTAGGAGGTAATGGGAGTTGAGAATGATGTCTCTGGATGCCCACACTCACAAACATGAGGCATGGAGACTAGAAAGCATCAAGCTGAATGTGACTGTGGTTCTGTGGAATCCCAGGAAGCTATGACTTCCGACCAGGGTGGAGCCTCCCACTGGCTCTCCAAGAATGAGCAACACCTCCTTTGAAGTAATGTACTTACGGGTACAGCACTTCTGGGAACATGTTCTCCTCAGATTGTCACACAGTCCTCTCAGAAGGGTGGGGACAACACTGTAACTCTTCATTTCAGGGGTAGAGGGAAATATAAATTCAGCAATCTATAGGGCAGAAAGTGCCAGGAAGAGGCAGGGCTTAGTAGCTATCCTTTGGCTCAGATCGACTCTTAGGTGTTTGCCCACTGCAAGGCATTCTCCTCCCTCCCTCTTCACTCCTCTCTCTCTCTCTCTCTCTCTCTCTCTCTCTCTCTCTCTCTCTCTCTCTCTCTCGATCACTCGGCTCTCTCCCTTTCTTCTTTTCCTCTTCTCAGTCTGTGCTTATGAAACACTTCCGTGAATAACCCTACTGTGGTAGTCACTGATGAGAGAACCCAGGCAATAAGCCAGATAACCAGAGCCAAAACAAAACACAACTGTTCCTAGAAAAGAGAAGACTAGAATTTCTGAGCCAAATGTTAATAGTGGTGAGCCAGAATTCAGATAATTGAGGTAAATATGGTTTGTTTTGTCTGTTTGGCTTAATTAGCTGAAAAATATCCTTATTTCTATTTATATCTGGGTGTTGGAACTCCAACCCACAAGATAGCCCTTCTCTGGAGAATACATTTCAGTGATCAATTGCTTTCTTAATTACCAGTTAAAAAAAGTGCTCTGAAGGTTGAATGACATCATACACTGAATTGCTCCACATATGGGGAACCATCCGTGAGACTCATCAATGTTTATTTTAAAGTGGAAGTTGAAATGTTAGGTGCAAGGATGAGAGGGGATGTAGGAGGGGCCTGCAGGGGATCAATAACTGTCACATCTTTGCCATTGCAGTGTATTCACCAAAAGGATGTCATGGCACTGGGCCATGACATCAATGTACTCCCTCACTCGTCCACATTACCAGAAAAATGGGGTTACTTTTGTACCCCATCCTCAACACACACATGCAAGCTACTGAGTGTCCTTGTTATTAGCAGTAAATTCCCTTCCCCACTAGATAAGGAAAGGATTCCCTTTCAACCTCTTTGGTTGCTGACTTCACTAAGCAGGAAATCTGGGTTTGGAGTTAAGTTTTTAACATTTGATAATAATGTCAGCCTCTACCTAAAATGAGCAGTGGACAAGCTTAGGACCTTAGGTAGATGCCCAATAATTCAAATTCAGTTTTTTACATCTGTTTTTATAGACTGATTCATAATTAAAATAATAATGTAAAGTTTCCTTTTAAATAACTTTTAGTCAAAAGAGGAGGTGGTCAAATGAATAGAAATATAATGCAACTATGTTTAAAATAAGGATAATATGACTTGATATTGACAGTTTGACCAAAATCAAAGCCATAGTATTAGAATGAGCAGAGCTTGGAGACTGCAGTTATAATCGAAGTGGCTGTCCTGCATGGTCACCTGGTGTCTTGGCCATGAAGTTCCTTTGCAAATTTATTGGCTCATTCAATTGTATTTATCAAATATTCGTTCGATATTTGACATCAGACTTAACCCTCTACAATCTTCCTATAAATATTTTGGAGACATCCTGATAAAGAGAACCCAGAGGTGAAAACCAAGTGTACTTACAAAGCTTTGGATTTTTATTTTATTTTATTTATATATACACACACACACACACACACACACACACACACACGTGTGTAAAACATAATTCTTTATTGATTCTTTGGGAATTTCACATCATGTACTTACCTTCCAGTCCCTCCATATCTGTCCCTCACCCCTGCAGCATCTCCCAAAGAAAGCACCCCCCAAATTAGTTAAAAACAAAACAAAATGAAACAACACAAAAAACACCTTATCTTCCATCTTTCCCATCTCTCCAACCCCTCTTCATTCATCCTGATGGCACTGAGAGGGGTGGTGTGTCACGCAGTACACCCCTTTGTCCAATCAGCTCCACTCACAAATGTTTATTGCGATGAGTCACAGGTCTGGTTCAAGGCCACTGGATCCTCACTGAAACTCCTCTCCAATATCCTGCTGTTAGGCCTAGTCATGGGGATTCTGAGACTATCATTCCTCAGGACCAGTCCCTGCAAACATTCCAGCAGGTCATAGAGTAGTTGTTAGGGTGGGCCAACCCAAGGCCCAAGATGTGGGTCTGGGTGGTAGCTGAGCTGGTCACTCTGGGCCACTAGGTCTTCCCCCTCAGGTGAGGGGCAGAGGCAGATCTCCTAGGCCAGTGGTGAGGGGTGAGGTCATCTCTCCCTAGTGTGTGTGTGTGTGGGGGGGCAGCTCTCCCATGAGGGTTTTGAATTTTCAAAACCAGTTAAGTCAAATGGTTCAGTGGCTAGAGAACTCTTACAGTAAAGAATGACATCATGAATGCTTTGTTGGTTTGTTCATTTTTACTACCAAGGAAGTGACATCTGCAAAAGATATGCATTGGTCTATAGGTTAAGAACCAACCAATCCAAATTGGATTATTCACAAGCTTTGGTTTTCTAGTCTCTGGTTGTGTGTGTGTATGGTCAACACCTCTGTTACCTCTCCATTCTCTTTGAGTGGAGAGCCTCAGGTAACATCAAAATTAAGGCCAAGGTACCAAGTGACCATAGGACAGCCACCGCTCATTTGTTTGTATAGTTTCCAAGCTTTGGTTATTTAAATATTATGGTTAGGATTTTTGTCAAATTGTCAACAACAAGTTGTATTATCCTTATTTTAACATAAATGTGTAATATTTCTATTCGTTTGACCACCTCCTCTTTTGACTAAAAGTTATTTGAAAGGAAACCTTACATTATTATTTTAATTGTAAATCAGTCTTATAAAAACAAATGTAAAAAACTGAATTTGAATTATTGGGCATCTACCTAAGGTCCTAAGCTTGTCCACTGCTCATTTTAGGTAGAGGCTGACATTATTATCAAATGTTAAAATCTTAACTCCAAACCCAGATTTCCTGCTTGGTGAAGTCAGCAACCAAAGAGGTTGAAAGGGAATCCCTTCCTTATCTAGTGGGGAAGGGAATTTACTGCTAATAACAAGGACACTCAGTAGCTTGCATGTGTGTGTTGAGGATGGGGTATGAGAGTAACCCCATTTTTCTGGTAATGTGGACCTTTAAACTCTACAGGACTCAGGGGGAGTACATTGATGTCATGGCCCAGTGCCATGACATCCTTTTGGTGAATACACTGCAATGGCAAAGATGTGACAGTTATTGATCCCCTGCAGGCCCCTCCTACATCCCCTCTCATCCTTGCACCTAACATTTCAATTTCCACTTTAAAATAAACATTGATGAGTCTCATAGATGATTCCCCATATGTGGAGCAGTTCAGTGTATGATGTCATTCAACCTTCAGAGCACTTTTTATAACTGGTAATTAAGAAAGCGATTGATCACTGAAATGTATTCTCCAGAGAAGGGCTATCTTGTGGGTTGGAGTTCCAGCACCCAGATGTAATAGTAATAAGGATATTTTTCAGTTAATTGAGCCAAACAGACTAAACAAACAAGCTGTACATATAATTTCACCATTTATTAAACATGGAAGCAAACTTGCATACTAATGAGATGGATGTGCATGTTTATTTTGTAAAGAATTAAATCTTGGCTAAATTTTTGATACTGTAGGATATAGATCATCTTCAGTATTTTTCAGAGTTGATTGATAACAATTATTTTGTTACTGTCAATGCTGAGAATATTGTTTCTCTTAAACATAACAGGGTAGAAGCATGTTTAAGGCCATTTCAGAAACTGTGTATAATTCCACCCACATCCCAAGCCAAAATTCAGTTAATGATTTTTTTTTATGAAACACAAAACTACAACTGAAACGGCAATTTTTAAAACCAAATATTCTAATGCAATATAATCCTAAAATATGCCAATTTGATGCCTGTATGCTAAGGATACTTACACAATGGTAGGGAAATATTTAGTCTTTGTTTTCCATAGTTAAGCTGTTATGAGGAGAAACACTTTGTTCATATTGTAAAAACATTGCAATGTAGACTATACCAAAAATCATGGACCTGAGATGCTTCAGGCAGCATTGGGAGGCATTATTGGAAATGACAGTATTCACTGTGAAAGTGTGCATATCATGTACTCAGAACCAAGGCTTCAGAAACTTTGTTAGATGGAACATGGGTGAACTCTGTTGGAAACATGTTCATTCATGATCCTTTGATTTTCAATTATTTTTCTGACTGTTGCACATTCAGAAAAATTTTTCTCTTGACACATTTTTGCTGTGACCTCCATGTTCAGCTGTGTGACTTCTGTGTAGGGTCCTGACCTCACAGATTAAGAATCTGGGATCTAGCTTCCCACCACCCCCATCAGACCCTGTAATCTACAAGTCCCACCCCAACCTCCAAAGCCTCCCATCCCCTGAGAATTCAGCAGCTGTCTGAGACACAGATACCATGCTGCCTGCACCAATCACAGGAAAGCGCACCCCCTCTTCCTCTCCCCACCACCCCAGCCCAGGCACTGACACTGCATGTACTGATTGGAGGAAGAAATGGTAGACACCAGTGCAAGAATACATTCAACAATGTAAAGAGCAATGTGGCGCCACCAGAAACTAGCTGTTCTACTACACCAAGACCTGAACATCCCAACATAGAAGAAGCAGAAGAAAATGGCCTTAAAAATAACTTTATGAAGATAATAGAGGCCTTTAAAGAGGAAATGAAAAATTCCCTTAAAGAAATCGAGAAAAAGACAAATGAAAATTGGAAGAATCTGGGGTCTAAACCACAATCTTTGGAACAAGAGCTAAAATGTGTCTGTGCCAGGACTTAAAGTTACTCATGCATTACTTTACAAAGTCTTGTCTAAAGTTTCATTTGTTAAAACAATACAGTAAAACTTTTTTATTATTTTGGATATACAATTCTATGAATTTTAATGGATGGATTGGTAAAACACTATTAAATCAGGGCACAATATTTTCATGACCCCATAAAAAATCTCAGCTATTACTTTGAAGTTACACTCTCTTTTCCCATGAATGTACACATGGCAACCAATGTTCTAGTCTGTCACTGGAGTTTGTTTTCAGAATGTTGCATAGACAGAATCATACACTATGCTACCTTTCATTTCTTTTACCCAGTGCGGTGTCTCTGAGACTCCAAGCTACTGCATTTATGGGTAATTCATTCTCTTCAATTATCTAGTGGTAATTTTTGAATGGATGTGACATTATTCATTCTCCAGTTCTCTTGGGATTTTCCCAACTTGGAGGTCATTATAAATAAGACTGTTATAAACCTTTGCCTACAATTTTCCTATGGGCATAAATATTCACCTTACTTTAAAGAGTGTGATTGTTGGGTCGTCCGATAAAACTACATACAAGAATTTATCAAATTATTTTCCAAAGCGTATGTTTCATTTTGAATTCTTTCCAGCAATGTAGGAAAGTATTAGTTGCTGTATATTAGTTGCTTACCAGCACTTGAGCCTGTCTTTTGTGTGTGTGTGTGTGTGTGTGTGTGTGTGTATGCCTGTGCTTGTGCATGTAAGTGGGCCTGTGTGTTTGTGTGTCTATGTACTGTGTGTGTCTCTTTGGAGGCCAGAGGACAAGCACAGGTGTTCTTTGCTTTTGCTCTGTAAGACAAGAGGACAGAACTGCACTCTGACCTGGAGTTGGCCATGTATACTAGGCTGGCTGGCCAGCAAACTCCAGGGATCCAGCTGTCTCCATCTCCTCAGTCCTGGGATCACTAACACTTGCCACTATTCCTGGCATTGTTATGTGGGTTCTGGAATCAAACTCACATCCTCATATTTGCATAGCAAGTGCTTTCCCAACAAGCTATCTCCCAACTAGTGTTGTGTTCTTCTTTTTTACTATTTCAGTTTATGAGTGAGGAAACCAAGGTTTACAAGGAATGAGGAAATCACTGTAGCCCTTGTCTACGCAAAACTGAGAATGGGGATTCAACCCCATGATGGATTGGTACATTATTTGAGAAGCTGTGTCTCCATGTGCATTTGTCTTTGCAAACTGTTTTTGCAATCATATGACTCAGTACACCCCTCTGTGTATTTCAGAACTGGAGGTGCTTCGCATCACTCTGAGTGTGTGGGGAAACCAGAGGATGGGCTTCAGTGGGAAGAGCTCCTGTTCTCAAGGGATGCACAAGAGATGGGCTGGCAGGTAGATTAAAGATGGTGATGTGAATTTCTCCTGTATAAATAAGTATTCAAGGCAAATCCAAGACCTACACAATGTCCCTATGATATTTTCCTTTCTTTTTGCCTTTTCCTCCCACAGGGTAATCAGTTCTTTTGGATGGCAGCTCTTTTGAGCCATTTCTACAGATTTGAAAAGAGAAATATTTTTTGCTCTCTTTTTCCCTCAAGTTTATTTTTTCATTTTCTTACCCTTGACCTATAGTCTTAGAGCAATTTAATCTGTAATGCATACTCCCAAACATAGTAAAGCCACAGAGGAACTTGAAAGACTGACTGACAAATCATTCACAAAGTACATGATTACAGATACAGACAAGCATACCTATGCACACGTGCCTACACACACACACACACACACACACACACACACACACACACACACAACCCTTGACTATATTTCTTAAATCACATATAGATCATACACATGGAAATCCAGCATCTGCTGATAATTTGTTTAAATGATTTTTCCTTGGACTTTTGACCTTTCTGTGTTTATTTATAGGCACTTGGATAAACTGTACTCAGTTGATAATAAACTGGAAATAGGAGATGCTGAGACACAGATACTGTGAAGCAAACTGCCTTTCCTAAACAGGTTGATTTTCACTTTTAAAGGTCAGAAATGAAAACTGGTCCACCTTTGGTACCATCAAGTGTCAGCTATCTGCCCTTGTATGTGCTGGCCTTCCTTCTCTGGTACCTCCCTTCTTTTTTACTGGCCAAACTCTCTCCCTCTTGGGAAGGTACTTTGGTCGAATATACAATATATTATAAAGTCATATAAGGAGAATTTAAGTTCTGCTAGGGCATTCCTCCTTCAGACAGCTTTATGTATAAGAGAAATACACTCCGAGGCAGACTTTTCGGTATTTCCTTATAGGCTTCAGGTAGACAAGTATCTTGCAGGGGGGTGGGGAGTAGATAAAAGATGGGGCCTTTGGAATTTGCTTCTCTGGCCTTTCCTGTGAGTCTTGGGGAGTCTGTTTCCTGCTTCTTTCCCATCTCTTCCAGGAGGCATGTTCTGCTTCTCTTATATGTATGTGCCCAAACTTTCCATCATGTCTGGAGAAAAATGAAACTGAATTTCTTCCTAATGCCATGCTTAGAGACAGACTCTACACAGATTTAAATCTATAGAGGAAATGATAAGCTTATATGCTAGCTAGGGTTTTGTCAACTTGACACAAGCTAGGGTCATTTGGGAAGAGGGGACCTCCATTGTGAAGGAGCCCCTACCAGCTTGGCCTGCATGCAAGTTTGTGGAGATTTTCTTGATTAATGATGGGTGTACTAGGCCCAGCCCATTGTGGTGCTATCAGAAGGCACCCTGGGTGCTATAAGAAAGCAGGCTGAGCAAGTCATGAGGAGCAAGCCAGTGAGCGGCATTCTTCCATGGCCTGTTCTTCCGTTCCTGCCTCCATGTGCTTGCCCTGTTTGAGTTTCAGTCTAGATTGTGACACGGAAGTGTCAGATGGAAAAAAAAACTTTCCTCCACAAGTTGGTTTTAGTCTTGGTGTTTTATCACAGCAATGGAAACTCTAACTAAGACAAGAAAGTGGTGCAAGGATCGTGGGGTATTGGCTCTGACAGATCTAACCATGTGTTCTGGGGAGGAGTCCAGTAGCATTTGAATTTTGTACTGGAAAAGCCATTGAGTGCTCAGAGCTTAATGGGCTCTTATGTGGCAGCTTAGGGGGTAAGAATGTTGAGAGCAATGTAGATAATGGAGGCCTGGCTTGTGAAACTTCAGGGGGAAGCAAAGACTCTACTAGTGCCTTTGTGTGATATTTTGAACTAAGAACCACTAAAGTGAAACCTTTGCTTTGCTGGGACAATATATACTCGTCTAAGAGATAGTGGCAATTAAGACTAGCTCTGGAGAGATGACTCAGCAGTTTAAAGCTCTGACTGCTCTTCCAGAGGACCTGGGTTCTGTTCCCAGCTCCCCACATGGCAGCCCACAACTGTCTATAACTCTAGTTCCAGGGGATCCAACACCCTCACACAGGTATACATGCAGGCAAACCACCAATGAAATAAAAATAAATCATTGCCAGGTGGTGGTGGCACACACCTTTAATCCCAGCACTAGGGAGGCAGAGGCTGGAGGATCTCTATGAGTTCAAAGCCATCCTAGTCTACAGAGCTAATCCTAGGACAGCCAGAGCCAGAGCTACACAGAGAAGCTCTGTCTCAAGAAACAAAATAAAGCAAAGCACCAGCTTCATTGAGGGGAAATTTTCTAGGAAATGTTTTCTCAGGGTCAGTGCATAGAAGCTATGGTCCAGATACAGCCGCACCTGCACCTTGTGTAGGCAGCTGGTCTTGATAGTATCTAAGAGTCTCCCAGGTGGTACTGGTCCTGAAGACATGAGGAGGGCATGATGGAGAGCAGCTGAGGCTTGGTGCCATCGGTGGTCAGGAGAGGCCATGGGTGAACGTAAAGCCTCAGTGGAGGCCAAACAAACAAACAAACAACCAGGACAGAAGGGGTCATGGAGAGAAGTCGAGGCTTGATACAATGAGACAGATTCAGAGTCCCTGAAGAGACTGCAGGAGAAGCTATTGGGGGAAAGTGCAGCCCAGTTGTAGCAGAGACCCCAGCATTATAGAGATGCCAGTATCATGGGGTGACCATCAAGGACAGCAGCAGGTATGGAACAAGAAAAGCTGTCTGTGCTGTGCGTGGCAGAACGGGAGAAACAGGACTCTCTGGAGCCCAGAGGACCATGAGTGGGTCCCAGGCATCAAGCACTGAAAGTTTTACACTATTGAAGTTTGATTTTGCTTTAACTCGATTTTGACTGTGCCCTACTCCTTCCCTCTTGAGAGGAGAAAATATTTAACCTGTTGTTTTGATTTTACAGGAACAAGCCAGCAAGCAGCACTCTTCCTTGGCCTCAGCATCAGCTCCTGCCTCCAGGGTCCTGCTCTCTTTGAATCCTTGCCCTGACTGATGGACTGAGATGTGAAACTATAGCTGGAATAAACTCTTTCCCACTCAAATTACTTTTGGTCATAGCTGTTATCCCAGCAATAGAAACCTTATCTCTGGCAATGTAATAAAAGAAAATGTAGAAGTCTATCTTTGCTGCCTAGGGTAAGAAAGTGCTTATTGAGCACTTTCAATATGAAAGGCATACTAAAAAAGATTACTGCATTTATCTTAAAAATGATAATTTATTTAGTGAGGGGCAGCATGAATACTTAGACAATAAATGAGAGAATATTTGTCAATCTGAAATTGGCAAGATATTTCTGACTTATGTTATACAGAAAAATCTTATATACCATCAAGACAACAATCCCAGATCCCCCCAAATAACAAAAATATGAATTGATCACATCAGAAAGGTGCTGGAAAGACCATAGCATGGAAAACATGCTCAGTCATGCTTTGGTTATGATATATTAGTTAACTAGATAAAATTTAACTCAGGGTACTTTTAAAGCTGGTTGTGTGGGAAACCCTGACCTCTTCTGGGATTGCCGACTGAGGAGACAGTCAGGGAAGTCACTTGGCACAATTTAGTCAAACCAAGTCTATAAAATTCTATGATTCATTAACTATTATAAATGTACATGGAAAACATATTCTCAAACAGATCTATAAAGGATCAGCTATAAAGATGGGAAGATAGTCTTGTTTGTGGTAGCAGTGATCTGAAGGAGCCATGGTTGTCCATCATTGAAAAAGATCAGGGATACAATGGTAGGAATGTGATCACACAGCAGTTAGAGGCAATGAATTGGATGTTTATCTGGAGTGGTGGGCTCATAAACATAGTAGTGGTAAAAGAATAAATGAACAAGTTATAACACAAGACAATCTATATAAGTCTAAAATATCACCACACATACAGATATTATTACATCCACTTTACATATGAAAACAATGTGCAAATGAGGCACATTCAGTTAGAATAATTGGAGGAGACCAGCAATTAGAAACAGGACTAAACAGAAATGCATATATCAAAAAAGCAGCTTTCCAAGGACCAATGATGACATTGTCCTGTGAACCAGAGCACTGTTAATTCAAATATCTGTTCCAAAGCTATCACAAACAAACGAATCAACAATTTGCTTAATTCTCAGATTTCTTCAAACTGGGTGCTCAAACAGGGCATATCTGTCTTCCTTACCTCCAATTATTCCTTCTTGGAGTCCTAAAACACACTCAACATGTGCTAAAACACTGCAAGAAAATGGGTGGTGTCTCATACTTCCTCTTAACATCATTGGGACATGTCCTTATCTTGTGATTGCTTGTGTATTAACCTTTGTATGGTATAAATCTCATGCTGTACACTTCTGTTTGGGCTGTGTGATTCCAAGCTCCACCCATGTGGATTTCTGCGATGTCCATCATAAACATACATGTTTTTGATTTTCCTTTATTTTCAAACTAACAAATCATCTAGAAAAATATAAACATTAACAAAGGAATGGTTAAATATCTGGAATTAATGCTTACAATAGGCTGTGCAGCCACAGAAAGAAATACAGTTCTTAATCACTAGAACTGGATTATCATCTAGGCATATCATTAAAAAAATCAAACCACAAAATAGGAAGTAATAGCTATAATTTGTGTTAAAAGACGTTGTTCCTTCAGACCTTTAAAGATTTGAATTTGGTGAATGTGCTGACTGCTTTAATCATAGACATCAACAAATAAAAACCAGTCATATGACTAAGGAGTTATGCTTTTTTCAGAATTTTCACTTTTATGTAAGAAACATATCAATATTAAAATATCAACCAGGCTCATTATTAATAGCTACAAAGTTGCTATGGATATGGAAACTGGGAGGCTTATTTTCAAAACAAGCAAATGCATCAGAACATGTACAGCAAATAAACATGAACCCCTTTAGTGGCCCAACTCTGGGAGCAGGTGCTAATGATGACCCTACTTGGGGTATTCCAACAGAGGATTTAATATTGGAGTCCAGGAAGGTTGTGGATAAAATGCAGAGGACCCACAGACTTGAAGGAGGAAAAATATATTACTAGCAATCTCTGCATGAACTTTCATTTTCTCTTCAGTGATGAAGGTGTCAGTATTGCTTATGATTTCATAACCAACAGAAATCCCAAGCCTTATCCCATGTGGTCATTTCCACATCACATTTCAGAGCTGAGATTTTAGATATTAGATACTTTAGCTCTTTCTACTTAATGTATTAAAGAAGCAAGTATCTTCCTATATGACAAGTTTTATATTCTGATAAATGTATTCAGTATAATTGACTCCTTTATAATTCTGTACATTTTCTTTTATGGTCTTAAAACTTAGTTTGAGGGGGAGTCCAGGGGCTTTCCTGAGTGTGAATTCTCCATAAACGTGAGAATTTAGCTAATCAGCAAACAGGTCCAACTCTAGCAGAAGAAAAACAATGATAATGCTTTCCAGACACATTTTTAGATTTATTTATATTGTATGTGTGTGTGTTTTTCTCAATGTATATGTGTGCATTATGTGCTTGCGTGGTACCCAGAAGGTAAGAAGATGGCATCAGAATCCCTGGCACTGGAGTTATAGATGGTTGTGAGCTGCCATGTAGATGCTGGGAATCAAACCCAGGTCCTCTTCAAGAACAAATGTTCTTAACTGCTGAGTCATCTCTCCTCCATCCATTTTTTTTTTTTTGACAGAGATGTGATCTTGAACAGGTTTTGCTAATTGCAAAAATCAAATAATCTTTCAAAAGGCAAAACTATGCCAACACCAGATGCACTTTTGGTGACTCCATCACAAAAATAGAGTTCTGTGCACAGAATGATCAGGTTTTTCTGCTACAGCTCAGAACCTAACATACAACCATTCATGCATTTATGTGATGCTGCTGAGTGTATGAGGCAGACCTGTGGTGGCAGGTCTGATGTGCTAGGCAAGGTGGCTTGTTTCCAATGGAAGAAAACAGCCACAGAATGTCAGGGAAATGGAAACTAGACAACAGGAGACTTTTAAAACTCACATGATTAAGATTAGTCAGGGCTCCATTCCAAGCTAGACAGCAAAAGGACAGCATGGTGATGAATTATTTGGTGTTAGCATTGTGCTGTTTCCATTCAAGGCCTGCTATCTCTGTGACCTCACGCCAAGCATGAATCTCCTCTGACTCCAGGTTTGTTGTCTAGGAATTGTGTATCTTAACATCATGTATTGAAAAGATTTGCTTTTTAAGAAAGCAAGCATTCCTAACTCAGCCCTCAGAAACAAGCACAACCTGATAAAGATTTTAATAGAATTCTCAAAAACGTTTACTTCTTGACACTGTACATCAGCTTTTTAGACTACAGTGCAAAGGCTGTTACTCATTATTCAATATCTGTATGGACTGAAATTAAAGGGAGGAAGCTAGCTTCCTGGTTGTCGTTACTTTGCAGTAAATCCCGTGGGAAAGTAGGACATGGGTAGAGGAAAAAATGGAAGTATCTGGGAACTGATGGAGAAGGATGGTCAGGGTTTCCTCAGACAGAAACTCTTCCAAAGGAGGAGCTTTTTCAGTCAGAAGAGAACAGTTTCCAAAAGGGCAAAGATGGGTCCTATGCTGAAGTGATGTTTGTCCAGGGTTTATTGACAGACTACAATATGCAAAGCCTGGTCCATTCGATGAGGACATGGTGTGAACCAGAGATCAAAGTCCCTCCCTCATGGAGCCACATCTAGTAGGGAAGGGAAACCATAAAGGGTGCTCATATTAAGCAAGGACTGGGTAAATAAAGATAAGTTAGTGCAAACAGTGGTTGCTCTGAAGAAAATAAGCAGGGTGATAGACAGCAGTGACTGTGCAGGCATGTGGGGGAATTAAACCAGAGACTGAGCAATCCCATCTATATTTTCAAAAGTCACTTCGCCTTCTGTGTGGGTAGCATGTTGGGCAAGGATAAGAACAGAAGGGGAAAATGATGAGCAGCCAGAAGCTAATGCATGGATATTGGAAGGGATGCTGGCATTATGGACTGAGCAGTGGGGATGGTGAGGGCCGATAAGAGAGGCAGGTGGACAATGAGTCAGCTGGAACAGGAAAAGCAGGCACAAAGGACAAATATAACAAAAGGATGGGACTCTCGGGCAGAAAGAACACTGCAGGCCCATTCTGGTCCAACCCCTTTAATTCTGCAGATGAGGAAACCAGGTCTCAGGGGACAAAGTAGCTTGCTCAGAAACTGGGCAGCTTCTCAACCTTCTGATCCGATACCATCTATCACAGTATGGAAATTCCAAGATCAGAGGAGGGAGACTGTAAGGCAGGAAAGACGGATGAGGGAGGAGTGAGGAAAGAGGTAGAAATGGACAAAAGACACAAAAGCACAAAGAGAGGAAAAGGATGAGAGGTGAGGAAGAATGGGATCAGGCTGGGAGAGGATGGAGGGAGCCTTGTTGCTGGGTTAGTTGGGCTGATGTTTTCTGGTTGAGGTTTGGTTTACTAGACCATTGCTTGGTTCACCGCAGCATACTGGGCACCCCGGGCAGCAGTTGGAGCAGCTGCCAGCACCACCTGAGCCAAAGGAACAACGGCAGGGGAAGTGCAGATGTGCAGGAAGTCCCCTGGGTCAGAGCCAGGTTAGTTAAGATCACATTGTTCTTGTACACCTCTTGGGGGTTCTGTCATCCTCGGGCAGTCCTGGGACCCGCGTCACATCATCATGCTGCCATTTCTCTGGATCATGAGCTGGGGTCTCGCCTATGTTCCTCTATTTCATCCTCACCAAAACACTGAAGGGACCTGTTACTTCCCTCAGTTCACCTTCTCCCTGAGATTAACTCTCTAACATCATTTCAGAGCCAGGAAGTAGCAAAAAGTCTCTGCTGTCATCTTTTCACTCCTATAAAGACAATGAGTTACTGAGGACACATTCCTGGGAGACCGAATGTGCTCCCTCCCTCAGGATGCTAGGTACTTAACCTAGGCAGTGAGGCTCATGACAACCTTTCTCTGTCTAGCTGACGTTTTGCCCCAGCCAAGCCATAGTGTCCCAATTGCAGTAGCAGCTCACAGACTTCATTTAGTTTTGTGCTGTTGCACTGTTAAAAATATAGAATTACTGACCCCCTCCTCCTTTTCCTTCAAGGTCCTTTTCAAATGTCATCTCTCCTAGAGGAGATTTTCTTTCTTTCCAAGCAATATAAACGAGTCCTCTCTTGGTCCCTCGTGGTCTTGAATTTGGGTCTGCAGCACTTCACCACTGTGGTAGAGGCTGTGCCATACACAATCATCTCCGTATCTCTGTGCTAAGCTCAGCCCCTGGCACTGTGGAATCCCCAAGTCGCTGCTGAGCTAAGGAAAGCGCCAGAGTCAGTATAAATGGGCTGCTTGTGACTTTATTACCTCAACTCAGAAACTCCAACAAAGGAAGATATTGTCAGTCTCATGATCACATATACACATTTTCTGTTGTTGAGAGACCAAAGAGCAGACAGATTTTTTTCTTTCCCTTCTTCACGTGTGTGAACATATGTGCGGTGTGTGTGCATGTGCACGTTTGTGTGTGCACCTCTGAAGAAGTCTAAAGTCATGTTGAGTATCCTTTTTTAATTGTTCTCCATGTTTACTTTTTGAGATAGCATGATCTCACAAACACGAGGCTGATAGGTTCTGCTAGCCTGGTTGGCTGAAGAGCTTCAGGGCTCCTCCTGTGTCTCTCTCAAGGCTGTGGTCACAGACATAGAACCCAGTACTCCATGCTCTGTTTTTTATTATGTGGGTTCTAGGAATTAGAATTCATGTCCTTATGCTCATGGGGCTATGCTTTATCACTAAACCCTTTTCCCAGTGTAACCTACAGATTTCCTTTGAGATAATAGCAGAAGAATTTTGTAAAGATATGAGTTATAAGATTAGCTTCTGTGAGCTCCAAAACCTCATTCTTCAAGGATATAATGTAAGTCAGCATACATGGGTGTCTATTTTTTATGTTAATCTTTTGAACCTCAGACTTTGCTCTGTAAGTGATAGAAATGAGGTAGCCAACCACAATACTGAGTAAGCACAGATATAAAACTTTAGGGGCAAATATTATATGGCACATGCTATATTTTTTACATGTTACTATGAGTATCAATGAAAACTCACTTTATGATTCGGTCTTCACAGCTCCAATTCCATTTTCACCGAAACTTCAAAGCATAATTTGTACCGACAGGCACAAAAGATAAAAGTACATTATTTATATTTTCCTCATCCATCTTTGTCTTGTTCTATATTAAAAATATAGCCATGGGCCAAATTTAAAAAAAAAGGAGCTGGTGATAAACATACCGAAATCACAACCAAGACACATGACAATAATACACATCTTTTACACCTATCAGTGATAAACCTGTGCTAAGAACCCACTCTGAACCCAGCTGTCAGAGAGGACAACTGAGGACTGTGTGGAATTAACCCACAGAGCCTCAAATCCTGCTCCTGTACTGCCACTCAGGAGCTCCCAATCAAATAAGCAAGAGGGATCTTCAGCACAGGGTCGCTCTTTAATCTCCCTCATTGAAAAGTACTTCATAAAGTACTTTCCATAAATGAGCACTAGTGTCTCACCATTATTATTGCTGTCTGAGCTGTTCTCAGCCACAAGGAGAGTCATAGCTATACAATGTTATGCCAGTTTTCTCATCCATTTGACCTTAAGAATACAGATTATCTTGGATTATCTAGGTAGGCTTAATGCGGTCAAAGGTATTCTTAGAAGTGGAAGAGGCGGGGCTCCGAGTGCAGGAGTGCAAGAGGGCTGGGAAAGCTAGCTCAGCAGGCCACGGCCTCACTGTGCAAGTGAGAGGGCCTGAGATCGACTCCCCACATTCATCTTGAAAGCTGGGTTTAGCGACTGTGGTCCCGGTACTGGGACTCACCGGCCATCCAGTCTGGTCTGGATATATATCAGTGATCTCCAGCTTCAGTTTGAGACATGTCTGAGAAAATAAGGTGGATGATAGTCAAGGAAGACAATTGATGTTGAACTTTGCCCTACACACACACACACACACACACACACACACACACACACACATACACACACACACATACACGACACACGTGCACACATGTGATCACTCACCACACCACACATGCATATACACACAATAAAGAAACAAATGATATCTGGAAAAGGCAAAACATTGATTCTTCTCTAAAACCTCCAGGTGAAACCATAACCCCACGATTGCTTGGCTTACAGAAGTCTTTAAGCCCCTCTGACTTCCGGACAATGACTTGAGTTGGCTCAAACTGCTAACTTTGTGGTATGCTGTGGAATATTATTTTAAGATGTGTTACTTTTGTTTATGCTGTAGAACATTTGTTTTAATGATGCAAAGACGTGTTGCGTTCTTTTAGGATGCATTTGCTTAAGTCTGTGAAGCTGTGTTACTTTGCCTGTGTAAAACACCTGATTGGTTTAATAAAGAGCTAAATGGTCAATAGCAAGGCAGGAGAAAGGATAGGTGGGGCTGGCAAGCAGAGAAAATATATAGGAGGAGAAATATGGGGGGAAAGGGATCAAGAAACAAGAAAAGGAAGAGAGGAGGACACCAGGGCCAGCCATCGAGCTAACAGCAGACCACAGAGTGAGAGGTAGAGAAGGATGTACAGAGTGGAGAAGGATGGGAGCCTGGAGGCAGAAGGTAGACGGAATAGCTTAGTTTGGGAAAGGCTGGCTGGAAACCAGACAAGCTAAGGCCAGGCATTTATAGAAAAGAATAAGCCTCCATGTGAATTTATTTGGGAGCTGGGTGTCGGGTCCCCAAAGAGCAAAAGAGTGAAACAACAACAACAACAACAGTGATATGCTGCTCTAACAGCAGGAAATCTGCAATATTAAGGAGTTTTCAGTTGGGGAAAGCAAGTGTCCTCCCATCTTATCCCATGATAGCATACCATAAATTGCCAGCTTTAGGGATAGTATCGGACAACATATAACCTAACACATTCACAGATTCTGAGGCTATGGACACTGGAGTGGCTGGTAATGCTGGTGTTGTTCTCCCTACCAAGTATCCTTAGTCACTTGGACATCAAAGTAGTATTTCTTGTGTCAAAAAGTCTCCTTGAACACTAATTAATAAATAAATTCTATAATAAGGTCTCAGGAAATAGAGTTATTATGTGAAAATACATTATTTTTATATATTAGAACATACCATTAAACCTCAGCATAATACCATTAGAATAAATGTATATGAATATTAACACCCAGCAAAAATTCTGTTCTGGAAACTGTAAAGCGGTACTGAGAGATAAACTAAGACAACTCTGGAAACAACAGAAAAGTATACTATGTTCATTGATTAGAAGACCAAATATTGTTAAAAGCAATCTTCCCAGACTGATCAGACACAATTTCAATTAAAAAAATACAAGCATGATACTTTGTTTTTCTTCCACAATTGAAACTCAGTTGGTTGAGGAGCAGCTTACTGACATTTCAGTTCACAAATAGTTCTTAACACAAGAACCAAACACTGAAAGAGCCACAGGTCATGTTTTTAAAGATAGCTGTTCTATTAACGCTTCAGCTTCAAAATGATGGCGACCTTTCCTTCTGAGGATCTCATGGATCAACAGCATCAAATGCCAATCACTTTGACTGGACTTCCATCGAGTCACAATTTTGTATCATATACCTTACATTCAATTTTCTGATCACGTAATCAACATTTTGAAGAAAACTGGATGACCAGGACCAGAGAAGTTACAGAGAGAATGAGGTTCTGACAGATAATGGCCAGGGTGTGGTGTTCTGGAGGAATCAGGTCTACTGAAAACAAGGGGTGGAAATCATTTAAAACACTCAAGACATGCCTTTAATCCCAGCACTCAGGGAGGCAGAGGTAGGCAGATCTCTGTGAGTTCTAGGCCAGCCTGGTCTACAGAGTGAGTTCCAAGGCTACACAGAGAAATCCTGTCTCAAAACACCAAAACCAACCAACCAAACAAAAAGCCCATTCAAGACACATTGCATGCACCATGAAGACTCCACCATTTAGTAAACACTGTATTGTAGGATATGACACTAGCTCCACATCTATGGTATGTTACTGACTAGCTGAACTTAGCTTCTTTTTCTTCTGAGTTGTCAGAGGCCGGAGTCTCATTCAAGTCTCTGTTTTCTTCAGGTTTCTTGGGCAGCTACCAAAGGTTTTTTTTTTTTTCCCCTTCTTCTCTTTTGTTTGTACTTTTTTTTCTTTTTCTTTCTTTCTTTCTTTCTTTCTTTCTTTCTTTCTTTCTTTCTTTCTTTCTTTCTTTCTTTCTTTCTTTTTTTTTTGGCATGGGGAGTGGGTGGCTTCACTTTTACTTTTACAGGATCGTTTCCCAGCAGCCTTGCCCATCTGTGCCGGGGCCCCTTCTTTGCCTGCCCTTCGGCCAAGCTGCCCTTGTCCTTGGCACGTTAGGAACAGCAGCAGTGATGGACGAGGGCCTGGCCTCTGAAAGCTGTCACTGCACTGCTCTGGCTGACACCTCGGTGAGATCTCTATTATAAATGGACAAGCCAGTTTTAAGATGTCCAGAACATTCAAAGGGAGACGCGGCCACTTGTGGTTAAGATCTATGGTTTAGAGAAATAATTGAGTTTCTAATATTGAGTTCCAGTTGATTAGTAAGACAGGGAACAATGGTGTGGTGACACAGTGGTTTGATGGCTTTGGATTCAAATCCTAGCTTTGTGGCACCCCCTTCCCACCCCATACACACACACCAGAGTTTGTCAGAATCTTCTGGGGAAGGGCAGGATAGGGATGAAGGTGGGCACAGTTTGGAAAGGGAGCTTGGGTATAACACATCCTCAGCCCAACTACTTGGGCAGAGAAACACCCTGATAAATGAGTATCAGAGTGGCTTACACTAATGCATCTGGCAGGGGACTTGGAGGACATTATATCTGTCCAATGGGGTAAATCAGCTAACACAAAAGCACAAAAGAGTCCAAATGACTGTGATTAAGCATTATCAGATCAAGTCCATCCTAATGACCCAGGGTTGAATGAAAAGTCCAGATCTGATACCAGCTAAATGTGACTCAAGGTGGAAACCCCGACTTCCTGATCTCTTACCAGGAACCACACAGGGGGGACAAGTGGGGAAATAGCATCTACTTTTAGACACTTCGAGGAGTAGTAAGGGGAATTTACAAGTCCTTAACAAATTGGGCGACATATACAGGGTGTGAGATTTTTTTTTTTTTTTTGGTCACATTGTTTTCTTCTTTGATCTATACATCCGTGTGCTCTCTCCTTTAGTACATAGTATCAGACACTCATTAGCTAGAATTTTTGCTGCAAATAATAGAATCCTATTCGGATTGACATCATACAAAGTGACAGGGCCCATTGAAAGGACAGAGGGCCATCCACCAGTCTTCAGGAATGCATCAGCACCAGGGACCCTTGTCTCTGCCCACACCTTTAATTAATTAATTAATTAATTAATTAGCCTTTTTGCCTGTTGACCACCAGAGCTACACAATATAAAAACCTGACTGCCAGAGATCCAGAGTTAGAACTCAAACCAGCAGCCCCTAGGGCTGCTGAGACTTTTAAGAACCTCCACCATGTTGCAAGTTTCTCTGTGGGTATCTGGGGGAAATCCTTGTCTCTGTTTGAAAGTCCTCCAATAGCTCTGTGAGGAGCCATGATGGATACACCCACATTTCAGCATCTGTATGTGTGCATTTGTGTTTACCATTTCTGAAGCTCCCTGTTGACTCTAGGCACTCAGACTCATGGCTGCAGAACAAGCTTTCTCAAGATCCTTTCCTTGACTTACTTAGGACAAATGTGAGATCAGAAAGTCTGCTCTTCTAATCTGGACTGCTGGAAACCCGTTCTTAACAGAATCATCATGCTTCAGATAGGGTTGGCATTAAAATAAATGGTCCTTTTCATGGTGTTGCTATGGAGATCTGCCATGGAATACACTATACCAGGAAAAGTACTGGCTTGGTGTCTTTCTATTATTCAATAATTATTTACAAAGCTGAGTTATTTGAGGATCTCCAGCTTAGCAGTCTGGTTTCCTCTTGTATATACAATTGATTGCCCTCTAATTAATGAAGTCTATCTGATTAGATTTTCACAGGACTTTTATTGACATAAAGCATGGTCTTTTATTGACAAAAACAATTTGCCTTTCTAAGTCTTAGATTTTCTTACTTTCCTCCTTAAAACAACCCATTTTAGTGGGAAATTAAGTGGACTGTATGATTTGCTAATTTTTATTATTATCTCTTATGTGTATAAGTGTTTTGCCTGCATGTAGGTCTGTATAACACATATGTGCTTGATGTCCACAGAAACCAGAAAAGAGCATTGGCTATCCTGGAACTGGAGTTACAGATGGGTGTGAACCACCATGTGGTTTCTGGAAATTGAACCTGTGTCCTCTGGGAGGCCAGCCAGTGTCCATAACTGTTGAGCCATCTCTCCAGACCTAAATTATGTTATTTTTAATGAATGTAAATTTATACTGTGTAAATATCAAAGCAATGTGTCTTGCTGCAAGTGCTAATCTCTAGCAATAACACAAATCTCCTTTGCCCCCCACAATGACAACTCTGCTCCTCTGTCTAGTTTGCTAACACAAAGCAGGAAGTATCCTGAGAAGTTTCAAGTCTTAACTCTCTCTCTCTCTCTCTCTCTCTCTCTCTCTCTCTCTCTCTGCGTGTGTGTGTGTGTGTGTGTGTGTGTGTGTGTGTGTGTGTGTGTGTGTGTGTGCTGGGGACCCATGCTAGGGCAGTATGAATTTTAGGCAAGTGCTCTACCACTCACTGAGTTATATCCCCAGCTCTAGGTCATTCTTTTCAATTAGTCCTCTGCACGTTTGGAAGAGTCTGAATTGACAAAGCTGCAAATGATATATGTCCAAGACATAGCTCTTCTCTCATGAGCTGAGATTAGCCTGGATAGCCAGGGTTTTGTGGGAATGAGTGAAGACAAGGCCCAACTTGAGGAATGCAATGTTACCGATTAGAACTTACACCCCATGCCTCTGCAGTGCATAGGAAGCGAGATGTCCACAGTTGAGCTCCTGTTTCTTGCATTTTTTTTTCCAAGCAGAGGCAACCTGCCAAGGCTGATGAATCAACTGTGTTTTCTGCATGCTTCCTTTATTTTCTGTTAGTTTCTCCTCTGAGAGTGCCCAGTGTCCTCTCTAAAAGAAAATTAACCTCCACCAATCCACACCGGCATGTGAACTCCTGACGGCCAAGCACAGGGTCTTTCTTCCAATCAGTCTCCTGGGAAACGAGCAGCTGCTGCATTCGCACAAACTGATGTGGGAGTCAGTACACGTCAACGTTTTCAAAATGGACAAATATTTATATTTAGGAATTTAACCTTTAGAAGTGTGTCCCCCAGGAATGCTTACTTGAAGGTACCAGGATTTTTAATTGTAACTCTGCCTTTGAAAGTGAAAAAAAAATCCTTGAAGACAGAAAAATGTCTATCATTAGGGCCTTAGTTAAAGTATAGGATATTTGTACCAGAGAATACTATGCAGACAATAAAAGGAGCAGGTCGTGAGCTGAACACAGGAGAACGTCCTTGATGTCTGATTAAAAGAAAAAAAGAGAAACAACATATTTTATGGTACACTTTTTGTAAATTAAAATATTCCTATGAATGTATAATATGATCTGAATGTTTTAGGCACACAAAAAGTGCCCAGTAGGTACTCAGCAGTTAATAGTAAGAAGTGGATACAGATTCGAACAGAGAGATTATGCTATTTGTTTTATGTACTTCTTTGAGATTTAAAAACCATCCCACTGCTAGAAGATATCTTTTACTATTTAAAATACAGTATAAGTGGGTCACAGAGTTTAACTGGGGGATGATGAAAATGTGTTGAAGATGAAGGGCAGTGTTGATAGCACAGCATTTGGAATGTATTTAGTGACACTGAATTCCATTCAAAATGATTAAAAGGTAAACTTCATGATATACTCATTTTATTGCATTAAAAAATACATGATGCTCTTTACAAGGATATTTCCAGCCCACTTCTATGATGGGATACATTGCACAGCCTTGAGGCAGGGGGAGGGGCTTTGACCTGCCTCAACTGAATGTACCTCCCCATGGGAGGCCTTTCCTTCTTGTAGGAGGGAATGAGGGGTGGGTTGGGAGGGGGAGGTTGGAGGGGCAGGAGGAGGGAAGAAGAGAATCTTCATTATGTAAAATGAATTAAAATTTTTTTTCTTAATAATAAGGAAATGGTTAGTGTGTCACTGAAAGGTAAGAGTGGCAGGGCAGACTGAGCCACGCTGTGAAACCTGGGAATGCAGTGCACACGAAGTCAGTGTGTTAGGGCCTCTCACACAGCTGGAGGTACAGGTGATGCCTGAGAGCCACAATGCTCAGAGAGGCCACTTTCTGCTGTGAGTCTCACTGGAGGTTCCCTTGTGATCAGAGATTTAGAAGGAGGTCTTCTGGGGTTTCTCAGTCCCTGCCCTTTTTGCTGCAGCCTCCCACTCAATAAAGATGAACTTGGTTCCTTGTGAAAGCTGTCTGTCAGCAACAGCATGGGTAGTATATTGGTACCTGTATGCATACTAACCTCAACCCATTTATCCTAACAGACATGGACTAGAATTCCTTACAAGCTCACATTACATTTTCTGAAAATTTAATTGTATATAATTATAATGTTCAGACTTTACATATATTGCATATTTGACACAAGAAACAGTGAATGGCCTCTATTAAATCAGTCTTTGAAAGATTTTAAATTTTTTTTATTTTATATGTATGGGTGTTTTGTTTGCATGCATACGGCAAGAGTCCCTTGTGACCTCAGAGGCCAGAAGATGATGTTGGGACCCCTGGAACTGGAATTAAAGATAATTGTTATTTACCGTGTGAGTGCTGAGAATCATATCCAGGTTCTCTAGAAGAGAAACAAGTACTTCTTCTTTTTTTTTTTTTTTTTTTTTGAGACAGAGTTTCTCTGTGTAGCTTTGCACCTCTCCTGGAACTCACCTGGCTCTGCCTCCCAAGTGCTGGGATTAAAGGCATGCGCCACCACCGCCCGGCGAGAAACAAGTACTCTTAACCACTGGGCCATCTCTCCAACCCCTTTTTTAAAAGGGGAAAATTAAAGATCAAGGAGTGTCTTTAATTTTATGTCAACCAACCATTCGGCATTCATCAAGGGCCCACTATGCAATGGAGCAGGGCACAATGAAACAAAATGAATGCTTGATCTTGGAGAACTTCATAACCTGTAAAGTAATTAACTAATACATAAGGTATTGAATTGAGTTGTTTTGCACTAGAATAGATTTAAACTGGACTGAACTGGACTCTGGGTGATTTGATACAATGAACATTTAACATCCACTAAGATATCTTTCCCACTACAAGCAGTTTAGGTTTGAAGAAGGGAATAAAAATGCAGATAAAACATGTCCTCTTTCTTACAAGGGACAGTAGAGGGGACAGCGCGAATTGATGACTGAAAATGCAGTAATCATGATAGACTAAGGTAGATTCACAAGTTTTTGAGAAGAGCTAGTCTATCTGTTTATTGGAGTAGCCGTTCTAGAATAGTTTAACAAACTGAGAAATGAGAGGGACATTCAGGCTGAGAGGACAGTTGAACAAAGGCCTGGAGGGGAAACACTTTGGAACATTCAGGGTACAGAGAGCTGTTCTTCGCATCTAGAGCATAGCGGGCAGAACGGGGTGCAAGGCTCTCTGCATGAGATCGGTATTAGGGGGAGCAAAGCCAGAGCCGTGGGCCACTCGTGAGGATTTGTGAAGCCACCAAGTCCAAGGACTGCTGAGGATGAAGGGAATTTGGAACTCAGTGAGAGGAGCTACATGCTCAGGAAGTCATCCTTCTTCTCCATGGTCATTCCAGGGTCAAGCCTTAACTGTTCTTTCTCTCCCCACCCTGGACCCTTCTCACCCAGTCCCCATACAACAGCCAAGCAGGCTTTGGGGAAATTTCAGAACTGGCTACTCTTCTGCTCAGGCTCGTTCTTTATCTTTTAGAATATGTTCAAAATGGTAACATCCCTTCAGGTTAGGGATCATGTCTCTGTGGCCTTACCTTGTACCAAGACACTCCTTTCTCCTGTGATGCTCCAGCCTTACTGACATGCTTCTCTTGTTCCTAGAGTTCTGTAATATGTCCTGGTGCCAGCTGTAAAGCTGGAACACTATAGATGCTCAACACACACCTATTGGATGTCATAGGGTTACAGGCTGGCAAGCATAAATGAGTGGACCATCTGTACAAGAGCCTTCTCAAGTTCTTTCAGCTTTATCATGGAATGCCTACAAGGGCAAGAAACTGTATTCTTTACTTAGAGAGCACAAAGAAAGGGAAGGGAAGGGAAAGGGAGGGGAAGGGGAGGGAAGGGAAGAGAGGGGAGGGGAGGGGAGAGGAAGGGGAGGGAAGGGAGGGGAGGGAAGGGAGGGAAGGGGAGGGGAAGGGAAGGGAGGAGAGGGAGGAGAAGGGAGCGGAAGGGAGGAGAGTGGAGGGGAAGGGGAGGGAAGGGGAGGGGAGGGGAGGGAAGGGGAAGGGAGGGGAGGGGAAGGGAGGGAAGGGGAGGGGAGGGAAGGGGAAGGGAAGAGAAGGAGAAGAGGGGAGGGGAAGGGGAGGGGAGGGAAAATATTTAGAAGTAAAGACAAAAGGAGGTGATGATGTTCCATTTTTTAGTATGCTAGGAGTTGATAGAGAAGAAATATTACGTTCAGAATTTAAAGGTTGTAGAAAAAAGCTTAACCTGGACTCACAGAGAATGAAACAGGGAGTGTAGTCTCCCTAAAGGGTTTGTGGAGGAGCTTCCGGAGCCAATCAGAGAGAATCACTGAACACCAAGCCAATGCTGAGGAAGAGGGAGAATGGTAGGGAAGATGGGATTTATCAAAACAGGCAGAGAGATAGACTGGGATTTCACAGCAGAAAAGAGGCATCAATGACTTGACCTGCCATGGAGTCTAGAACAGGCAAGAAAGGATCCAGTCTGAGCAGGGGAGGGCTGGGTTCTCAAGGGTGGGATTGGGGAATTTGAAAATGTCAGTGGCAGAGAAGGGAAGACATGTTTGGCATAGAGTTGCCTAGTGGCTGGACTGGAGATGGAGCTTTCAAGGCGCAAGAGAAAGAAGATATGGAGATAATAGCTAACCATTGGACCTGTCTTTTAGCTAACATAAAATAGCATTCCCTCATTCATTTCTTTTTTTGTTACTGTATTCATCACCCCAAACTAGACTACACCCTTTCCATGAGCGGGAACTATAATATTCTGTGTGAAATCCATGCCTGTGACAGAGTACCTGAGATTGATGAATGAATGAATGAATGAATGAATGAACGAACGGGTAGATATGTGGCTGCCTCTCACTGTTTCTCATGCATCTTTTTACACTGGAAGGGGACTCTACTCACAGTAGTTGCGTGGTACAAGTGAAAAGTCTTGGTAGTAGAGAGTGGTAAAGGCAGTTTTCTCATGCTGTTGTGCTCTGGATTGTACACACTTGTTTACATGCTTCCTTGGCTGTTTAATTTATTCTGTCCACTCAGAAAGAATATATTTAGGGGCTCAGAGCCAAGTTCTCTATATAAAACATATGTAATACTCCCTTGGAGTCCCTGGGGCATCCAGAAAAACAGTGGGAAAGTCATAAACAATGTGTAGCAGCCTCAGGGGCGGTTTTATGTTTAAACAAACTTTTGTAGTTAGTATCCTCCCCCCCCCCACCACCAATGATCTTCAGTAATGACCTACTCATGTGTGTGATAAGGACAAAAACAAGGACAGAGTTCATAGGGCAGCTGTGAAGCTGAAGTGAGATGATTTATACAGCCATCTGTCAGAGCCAGGGTCACAGTACTTCATACATAGTAACGGGAGCACAAAACGAAGTTTTATCTGCTCTTTGGACAGGGCAGCCCTCACTTGTACTGACAGCTTGCCATTGCTTTCGGCAGTAACAATGGCACGCTTTTCTCGGTATCTTGACTGCAAAGGGCACTTCCCTTCATGGTTTGCTTAGGTAACAGTGATCTCCACTGCGCCCCCCCCCCTCCAGTTTTGCCTCAGAAGTGAATTGGTCTGCCTGCTCCCCAAAGGGACTAAGGAGCTCTAGTTTGGGGCAAGGAGTGTGTGGCTCCAGGCTGCCCTCTGCTGGTAGCAATTGAGGCTGCCCCTTCCATGCATAGGCCTTTCTGTAGTCCCGACATTAAGGGACAAAGAACTGGTGGAGAAAGGACCCCAGTCAGGGCAGACTCTGCAGATGACAGTGGAGCAGAGAGAGAAACTCTCCACGGACTGGCCTCTGACGCTTGTGTCCTTGTTCCCATGTCTACCTAGGGAATGGCTGTTGCCATCAACACAGCTCACTATTCCCAAGGGACCTGGAACTCAGATGAGAGTGGTCAGAGGGGCAGGTCCAGGCCTGCGATTGCACAATCAAACACCGACTTTGGCTTCATAAGTCTTACATGATAATCATCCTGAGACCACTTCTTCTCAGTAAAAACAGTCATTGTGCTTGCCGTAAAATGCAAATTGTTTTAAGAAGGCACCCTCATTGCTTAGAGCATCACATGAAAGTAACTCAGAGTCAGGAGCCGTCTTCCAATCCCCCTTGCCTTCACATCCAACCAACACTCAGGTTCTTTAGTGCTCTATAGCATGCATCTACCCACCATGCTCAGTCTTAACTGAGCATTGGTACACGTCTTTCTCTGATGACTCACTTGTCTCCTAATAACTGTCCCTGCTTCCTCTCTCCTGGGAATGTCTTCAAGTTTTCTCTAGTTCCAGCAGCAGAATGAGCTGATGGCAGAACAGCCCCAGTTGAAACCTTTCTCATTGTTCTTTCAGTAACCCAACCCCTCTCTGGCCAACACATCTCTGTGTGGCATCAATGTCACTGCAAATCTATAACTCTGGTTCTCCACAGTTCAACCAATTTGATCCCTCTTCTGTGCCCCCAACACAGCTGGACTTGGTGTTTGTGTGCTCTGCTCTCCGTGTCTGTAATACTCTTCCTGCATTGCCAGCTCTTCCAGCTTTCATATCAGTAGAGACATCTCAGAATAGCCACCCTATCTAAAATAGCCTCATCCACAACGTCATCTGTTCTTCCATATTCTTCTTTATATTTTCCCATTAATTTCCTTGATGGCAGCAATCACCACCATTATCTTGTTTCTTTGCATGTGAGAATAAATCCTGAGGCAGGGTGGGGATTGGCCTTTCATTATTGTAGTCTTGGTGCCTGGTACCTTATAGATACTCCAAAAATCCTCCATGGGGGAAAGAGCAGCAGTTTAATGTCTCATGACGTTTGTTAACTTTTCATAACCTAGCCTCATCTGCAGCTGTTCTTCCTGCCACAGCTGACTACATGTAGCCAGCCGTATGGTGTAGTACTTGGTTGGATGAGTAATATACCAGAGCGTATATAGGGAATGCATTTTCCCTTGGGTGGGCAAATATATAATATACATATGTGTATGTATGTGTAAATGTAAGACTTCACGTATCTATGTGAAATCTAAGTTCATCCATGGAACTTATAATAGTAAATTTTAATCCCTTTCCTTACCCATTGTAAGTCTGGGTAACAAGACTCATTACTAAATGCCATCTCATCACATGAACACGAACTTGATATTCTGTTTATTTGCTGACGGTTTCTTCCTGAAACTAGGCACTCAGGAATTATTTCCAAGAAAAATAATTGAATGGGGAAAGAGCTGGCAGTTGCCATTAAAATTAAAACCAGAAATCATTCTCTTTGTGTTATTCGTCTCTGCTTCTACCTCTAGCAATGACTGGAAAGAGGTCCTCAAGGGTGAATTAAAAGAACGGATGTCACAAGAGTCAGAAATAATGAACCAATATCTTGTCGGAATCAGAAATAATGAACCAATATCTTACATAGTCTCTACAGAAAGAAGGTGAAGGAAAATATGCACATGTAAAAAATAAGCATCGCACTAAAAAAGAAAAAAAGAAAAAAAACCATGCAGAGGCGCTCCAGTAGACACACACACAACACCCCATCTCCTTTTGACTCAGCAGCAATAATCTGATCACACAGAATGAAGTTTCAGTCATCACTGCCTTTTGATGTGGAAGGTGCTGAATCACTCGCCCGGGGGAAGCGGCAGACATTCAGCACTTTCAAAGGCATCACTGAGCTAAAAGAATTACAGTGTGGCTCACGGTGCACACTTCACTTGATTGTGCCAGCCAGCTTGTGGAGCAAACCTGCTCTCTCTCAAGCACATGGCAAATTACCCTTCACAGATTATTTTCTGTCTGTTTGTTCACCTTTCTGTACAGTGCGGGAAAAGTGGACAAAGGGGAGTCCAGACGGGAGGAAACAATGATTAATAAAATCCTCCTAGAGGCCTTCATTTATTCTTAGTCTTTTAATTACATTTGGATTTCATTCTCCAGGCCTTATTTTCTATTCAAATTAAAAGCATCTAGGTTTGTTATGCGACAGTATATGACTCCTTGATGTCTTCAAACAGATTTGACAATGTATGTAAAATGTTTGCTGCTTCATGTGTGAGGAACTCATGCTAATTCAAGATTTAAATATTCTATGAAAACTCTTTCAGAAGTGAGCCCCGAGAAGAAAGGGAACTAACAATGAAACTCAGAGTTAGTAATGACATGCTGACCAAATTTAATGAGTAATTTGAGAGCATTAAAAAAAAAAATCAAAAGTCATACTACATAAGTCAGAATTGCTTATCTAGATGACCCAACTTTCCTCTTTAAGAACAATGAGTTCCCAAGAGTTTATTTGCTGTGGTCTAGAAGATGTTGGACTTCTGAAATGACCTTCAGTCGATGGCCCCAGCAGATTTCAGCAAATTACCGGATGAGTTTATGCACTGTACTCAGAAAAGCAGTCAGTTACCAATGGTTTCTTTCTAAGCTATATACAAGTTTGCAAATGTCTCCATTCCACAGCTTAACAAGGCCAAGAGTATTGGAAAGAGGAGAGTGTTCTAGAATCTCATTCCATAAGTTCTAAGCACTCTCCTGTAACTTTGGAGAAATAACTTGAACCAGCCATCTAAACTTCTGTTTTCTTGGTTTCAAAATATGGGCAAGCAATTTCCCACCTAAGGCATCCCACCTTTTCAGTAGTGATAAAGTTCAAGTAAATCATAGGTCTGTGTTGTGTGGAAATGCAGAGAACTAGTCTGTAATATGTTATGTGCACTCTAGGCTCTGCCAAAAATCTACACCAATGTCTGAGGGATCCACACACTGCATTCCACTGAAGATTAGGGAAGGGCTTTGGCTAATCATTATGCTTAGTAGGTATCAAGCCCGAGGGGATGAGGGCCATCCATTTTCAACACACATGGTTCAGAATGTCATATAAGTGATATGGCAGACACAGACTTTGAACAGACTGTCATGTCCACTCTGGAGAGTTGCTTGTCCTTGGATAGGTGCCATTCTTACTTAGTAAATTGACTTATAATGAGAGGAACTTCTTTGTTACACAATTCTACAAATTCTCATACACATATAGATTCATGAAGCCATGGCTACAGTCAGGATACAGAATATCTCTACAGCCTTATAAATGTCTCCCAAGCTCTCTTTTGATAATCATACCCTTTCCCCACCCAGGACCCTTGGTGACCACCTGTTACTAAATATTCATCTTTTCTAAACCTTCATATATAGATAGTAGGCAATCCTTTGAAACTGGCTTTTTCCTCTTAGTAAAATGCTCTTAAGACTCTCCAAGCTTTTACCTAAACTAACATTTTCTCTACTTAAAATAGTTTCTTTTAAATGTTTTCTTTGAACATACATACCATGTTCTGATTCGCCATGCCATACAGGGTGTTTGGTTTATACGCAGTTTTTGATGGTTATTTGTATGCATTTTTGATATGTGAATGTGTGTGTGTGTGTGTGTGCGCGCGCTCACGTGCATGTGTGTGTGTGCTTCCATTTCTTTAAAGCAAGATGTCAACTTTGTAGCACGCAAGTAGTAATTGTGGAGTGTATAGTCTGTGTTGCAACCACATCTGTTCCTTGATGCACAATGGAGCTGTTGCTACTAGCATTTGAAGTTCTTTAAAGCTAAAAATGTGTTTGGATTAGTATCTTCTCTGTTGCTTTGTGTGATCAAATTCCCCAAAAGAGGCATCTTAAGGGAGGGTGGGTTTATTTTGCCAGACAGTTTGAGGGGACCTTGCTGATCTTGGAGGGGAAGGCAAGGCAGCCGGCATGTCCATGGTGGTAGGAGGTTGGAATCTGGACCCCCCTTATATTTTGGCAGAGCAGTGCAGACAGGAAGTGGGGCCAGTCCCATCTTCTAAAGGGTCTACAACCTTCCAAAACATCAGAGCCAGCTGGGAACTAAGAGTTCAAATACATTAGCCTGTGGGGGAGAGCATTTCATATTCTAACCACAACAGTGTTTACTGCACTTAATTTTCCAAATATCCTAATTTAGCAGTACGCTGTACTGTAGAGTATTGGTTGTTAACCGGGACGTTAGCCTGAGGCTGCCATTTCAGCCTCAAAGAGCACTTGCTACAAATCAAGAGGCTTGGAAAAGATACAAAATTCAGAGTCGTGTGTGTGTGTGTGTGTGTGTGTGTGTGTGTGTGTGTGTGTGTGTTTGTGTGTGGTCTTTACCAAGCACAGCTTCTGCAATCATAAAGCCAGTAAGTCATGTTGAACCATTATGAAACAGGGACTATAGCAGTGTGAAAGCAGCGTAGGCACTAACAGGTCAAAGTGGGCCATGCATGACTGTACCCTGATAAATGTTTATGTACAAGAGAGGCAGTAGGTTGGACCTGGTCTGTTGGCCATTGTTTGCCAACCTGTAATCCGTAGTAAATACCCAGGAGTGGGATTGCTGGGTCACATACATGCATTGATTTTAACTTCGTAAACAGATGAGATTGTCTTTCAGAGTAATACACTGTGTGTTTACACCACCTCGTTGGCACTTGTGATTGTCATTGTCTTTAATTTTAGCCACACTACTAGGTAGTCCATGGCATTGGTTTGCATTCCCCTAATGGCTAGGGGTTTGGAACATATATTTTCTAAATCTATGCTCTCTTTACTGAACTATCTGAGCAGTCCGTGTTATTTTTTAAAATTTGAATAATTGGTTTTCTTACTTTAAAAGTTTGAGATTTCTGCCTGTATTTTAGATACGTCCTTGGTGGGGGGTGGTGCCATTTAAAATAGTCCTTCATTTTCTTAGCAATGTCTTTTGCAAATAACTATTTTAATGTTGATGAACTGCAATGTATCAATGTTCTCATTTACAGGTTGCACCAAAGATCATACTACCTAGCCTCAGGACACAAAGATCTCCTGTTTTCTTCAGAGAGTTTGGAGAATTTATAGCTTACATTTGTATCTATGACCCACGTCAAGTTCTCCACATAAACTGTGAGTTCCCACTTTGGTCTGATCTTTATGTGTGTTTCCAATTGTTTCATTACCATCTGTGAAGAGAGGTGATCTTAGTTTTCTTCATTTAATCTCTTTTGCACTTTGGTCAAAAATTAACCACTTATAATATATTGACTTGGTCCTGGAGTAGAAAGTAGATGTTTACAAAGTGATGAAATATAAATAAGTAAAAACTTAAAGTGTTGTACCAGTGTGAATTTCCTAGTTTTAACAAATTACCATGGCCATGTAAGATGTTAAAAACACTGGAGACAAGTGGCTCAGGAGTGCATAGGCACTGTGTATTATTTTTTGCAACTTTCTTATAAATCTAAAATTATATCAAAACATAAGTTTTTGTTTTAGAAAAAAACAGCCATATTTTGTGGACCCTCTGGTCTCCCCACGTGACACCTTGGTCTATGTGTCACTATTTTTTCCCATGATCATACTGTTGAGCTTACCGTTGTAGCTTCCCTGTTTCGAGACAGTTTGCAGACTTTGTACACGTCCCCTTCTCTAGAACAGCCCATTGGCAGACATGGAGGAGAAAATGCAGGTGTGACCTGAAGGCCAGCCTACTTGGCAATCTTTGCTTCTAAGGAAGCATGGCACACCATGCTCCTGAAATCAGAACGTTGAATTCTGAAGTAGCACGAGTAGCTGGTAGCTGGCCTGTGGACTAGGCTGTACTCTCCTATCTCTTTTTCTGTGCGTCTTCTGCATAGAGACCCTGGTGGTGTGAGTGCTCACTACCCAATTCAAGGTAATGTGCTAACCAATCACAGCCCATAAGCTTCCACTATATAAGTGGTTGCTCATCTGCAGTAAAGCAGACACTGTTTCCTAAAACTATCTCCAGAGTGGCTTATCTCTGTGCCCTTTACCAACCCACAGGCATCGCTGTCTTGTCAGGGGATGCCCCATGGCACAAAAACAGGGGCCTCTGGTAAACTATCAAATCCCTAATACCATGTTTGACATATAACAAGAACTTTACACTCTTTTTTGGGGGGTGGAGAGCAAATACATCAAAAAGTGATTAAGGCAACAGAATGACTGAATCATATCCAGTTTGGCTGTTCCACTTTCTTGGGTCTGACAAGCTCCTGGGGAAGTGAAGAAAAGAGAAGAGAGAGAGAGCAGAGGAGGTGTGAATGCCCTTGAGTAGATCCTCCACAGCAGTGAGAGCTCACATCTGGGAGAGCTGGGTCAGTACTTCTCATGTCCCCTCTGACTCCTCTGCTTCACTGTCCTTTTCCCTTTTCTCTGTTCCACCTAGCCTCTAGAGCCTCTAATGTCCAGGTAATATTTTGCTAAGAATTTAACATACTTGGGAGATGGTGTAGCCAAAGCTTCTAGCATCTTTCAGAGTCTTTAACATGGTAAGTAATCAACTTTTTAACCATAAAAAATGAGGGGTTTGAATTTTTCACTTCAACTTCAAAATATGACTTTTCTTATTCATTTTTTTCATAAAACTCACATCTGTTTGTTTTGTTATAGTCCAGGCAAGAAAGTTACAGACCACCAGATACATAAGGCCAAATTAGAGTCCCCCAAACTGGGGTCTTTTAATTAAGCCTACGACCAAGTACAGGCTAGTGCTGCAGAAATATTCTTGGTACTGCATCTCTGGAGAGCAGCATTTCTAAAGGCAAAAGTATGCAAACTAACAATGGCATCGTTGTTAGGCTCGGGTCCGGGGAACTTGGTAACATTTGTATTACCATTTGGCAGATAATTTAGTTATACATCTGGGTCGTGTTTAAGGCCATAGGACATTCTCAATGTGCTGCCAAGGCAGACATGACTGTTTGGGAGATTTGGGTCTGAAAAGCTCCTGAACAAACACAGTATAGGGTCAGCTAAGATCAGGACAAGATGGCGTCACCTCAGCCACTCCAGTTAAGCTGTATATATTTTGTCTCATGTGCCACCCATTTTTCTAGGAACTGCAATATGCCAGAGAGCAGGACAGATGTAGCTCTGCTTCCAAGAGGAAATGCTTCGGGTGAGTAGTCAAATACATTTACTCCACACACACAACACTCAACGCCCATGAGTCCCTCAGTCCACATGGGTATGCCCTTGATCTGGAAGCAGAGCTTTCTCAGTTACAAACAAGCAAACAAAGTTGTCTTTGATCTTGACAATGGTAGATCTACACTAATTTGGTGTCTTTAATACTTGCTTGTGGTTGTATGTGAGAGTTAAAGAAAAAACTAATTATGGGAAGACCTGTTGAAGGGACCAAAGAGAAGTGGGTTTTTCAGAGGTCCTCCAGATCTAGGAACTGGTTATGCGAAATGATTAAGAGGCAGGCATGTGCATGTGCATGTGCACATGCACACACAATCATCTTTCTTTAATGTGATTAATGACTGACTTTTGTCACTGTCTTAAACTCTTAACCATGAAAGATAGAGTATTCAGCCAAACTCTTAAGACTCAGAGAAAACTGTTTCCAAGACCCTCTTAGGTAGCCTGTGTTCAGAAGTCCCTTCTCTCTGTGTGTAGATCTCCCCCACCATCATTTCATGTACTCTTTAGACTTTATAGTTGTCATCTAACAATCTAAAAAGGGTTTGTAATCTTCTCTGCCTGATGATTTGATCAAGTCTGATTTCTGTCTTGCTATCTCCACATTGACTAAGAAGAGATGAAATAATGGACTGGAGGAAGCTAATTAGCCTCTTTCCTCTTTAAAAATCTGCCTTTCATCTTGAATACTTTGATCTCACTTACACCGCATCATTAGCTAATTAATAGCAAGACAATTAAGAAGCTGTGTTGATGGTTGAAAATAAAAGCAGTTTCCCGGCAAAGCCAATGCATTGCATATGGGCAGTCATGGTCTTTGAAACCAATTCCTGCAAAGATTAATAATACAAACCACTTTTGACTCTCTGCCTCTGAGATGTCCCTCACTGTTTGCATCGGCCAAATCTTCTCAGTGTTGCAGCCCTCTGATCCTTGTATGCTCACAGCAAACATGACAAGCTGTCATCATTCTTGGGAACCAGCTCAAAAAAAAAAAATTCCAGGCTTGTCTCATCAGCTCCAGAATCACACATCCAGAGAGACTCGATATTATTGTAGATTTAGTGTTTCTCATGATTCAAAAAACAATAATGTGTTTTTATTTTCTGAGGCATTTACAGTGAAGCAAAGAAATCTTAGGAGCACTGTGTTAATATTTACCAAAAACTACAGAATCATATATCAGTTTGACAGGCATTAATCTGTTTTATTTTATCTCTAAGGAAGGCCTAACCCTAAATGGTAACAATTACTTACACATAAATGATAAATTCACTTTGTTCTACTCTGTCTGCAAAATGTGTTAGCCATACTTGTTTTCTGTTTGGTTTTCATTTCATCTGTAGGTTAAGGGCAAATATCCACAGATTACAAGTCATATATGTTTTAGGTGTGAAGAACTCTTTATTACCATCACAATGGCAGAATCACATGACTAGCCAGTGAGGAGATTCATGTATGGATGAGGACACCATTAAAGAACAAAGTGTGCTGAACACTATGATTTGATGCCTGGTTCATTCACTAACAGATTCATTTAGCAACTACCTATTAAATATTGTATGCTACACACTGAGCCAGGTGTTGGTTTGCTATGAAACAGTTGAAGGTAAACCCAAGTGAAAAACATGACCCTTTATCTTGGGATGAAATTCCCACATTTATTCCATGGTGATTCTATTACCATACAGCTAACAACAGACCAAGTGTTGTATTCCCATTCCTTCTTTCAGATTTATGATTTAATACTAGCTGAGGCATATGGTGTTTTTCCTACCTAAGCCAGTCTCTAGCTCATGTAAAGTGAACCCCAGCTTTACTGAAGTTTAGTGATTTCCTTGGCCCAGTGTGCTAATGAGTACCTTCATTGCTGAATAGAAGGAAAGCAGTTTCCCGTCAATTAAGCAGCCAATTGGCAGTATTTGTTGAATGATTACTCTGCGCCTAGTGCTGTGTTTGGCTTTCCTTTTCCCCGGAGAATGGGTGGACATTGTGAGAATCTGGGTAATTGCCTGTGAATGTGCAATGTGGGATGGTTAGTGTACAGTAAATATGGGCTGAGCTCAGTGAAATAGAGTGAATGCCTACTCTCTGGGCACTTATTAGGAAATGGTACAATAGGCACATATTGCCACTATGCTTCCAATGGGTAGTATTTCCTTCCATTTAAATATTTTTTCATTGGCCCACAATGTTCAACTTACAGTGAAATGGGAGCTTTGAGCTTCTAGAAAATAATATAAAAATTTACCTGTTTAAGAAAGGATACTTAGGGGATATTAATAAAAAATTCTTTGCAATCTACATAGGGCTTTTATTGGACAGAGTTATTTTTATTGGACACAGGGATTTGATACTTTTTCAAATAATGTCTTCTCTAGGAACTAGAGTACACTGTTCTGTTGTTGGGCTGATACACTGTTAGACAAACATAATTACCCATTAATTCCATTTTATTATAGCAGTTGCTGCATACCACTGCTGCTTGAAAACCTACTTTATGCAGTAGAGATCTCAATCGTGATTAATTTTAAGACAAACTATGGTTTGAATGTAGAATGCCCACCAAAAGATGCCAACTTAAAGGCTTCATCCTCGGTCTTTGCTAGAGGATAGAACCTTTAAGGGGTGGGTCCTGGTGGAAGGTCTTCTCAGTCATTGAAGGCATACCCTTGAAGAGGATAGTACACCTCTTTCTTTTTTCACCTCCTGGTCATTAGGTAAATAGTTTTTCTACACTGTGTACACCTGCTGTGATGTGTCACCCCTATACCTTGGTCTGTCTCCAGAAACCTAAAAACAATAGCCCTGCCTGATTGACCACAGGCAGATACCTTAAAACTGTGAGTCCAAACAACCCTTTTCTCTTGGTATACTGATTATTGTGCTAAATTTCTCATTGCTACAACAAAACTCCTGGCAAGAATAAGTTCAGGAAAGAAGGATTTATTCTTGCTTGTAATCTGAGAGTACAGTTCATCATGGTGGGAAAGACATATGAGGAACATGACGTCACATTGTGTTGGCACTCAGGAAGCAAAAAATGACAAATGATGATTCTTAGCTACCTTTCTCATTGTTACTCAGTCTGGAACCTCAGCCCATGAAATGGTGCCACCCACAGTTAGGGTGGGTCTTCCCACCTCGAGTAATCCAATCTAGAGACTCCCTCACCCACCTGGAGGTTTGTTTCCATGGTGCTTCTAAGTGCTAACAAATTGGCATTTAAGATTAACCTTCATACTTGTCCCAGGTATTCTTACAAGAACAGAAAGAAAGTATGCTGAGTGTGGGGGAAATGCATTGGAGACAATTTTTAAATGACATGTGAAAGCAGCTGAGGTTCCAGGCTCTAGGGGAAGTTACACAGGGCATTGTCTCATGCAGCCCTTTGCTCTGGCTTCTGCAATGTTTTCTTCAGCATTGTTTTATATCAAAACTTGGTGTGTGTATGTGTGTGGGGGGGTCTGTCTTTTCATTTTGTTCAAAACCTGTTGGGTTTTTTGTTTGTTTGTTTTTTTTTTCCTGAGCTCTGTGAGGAGGATCTTCTAGAAGCACTATTTATCAGTTCTCATTGGAAAGTCAGCTCTGGGATATTGGAGCCCAGTCCTTAAGAACAACCATAATGACACTGATGGAGGTGGTGACACAGTGGGGTGGTAATAATAAACAGTGTCTGTTTATAAGCCCTGTGCTGGAACTTGGAGATGATGGAGAGCAGGCTTGCTTCCTGTGTGGGAGCATCTAATAAAACGTTATGAGTTCATCCTCAAAGAGGTGAAGATTGATGGGGTACTGTCAGCCCTCGAGTTTCCCAAGTGCTTCTCTTGATTTTGTGTTGCAAAAAACTCAAGTAAATTCATTTGTCTTTGGTTGTTTGCTGACTTGCAGTGCAGAACACAGTTGATATTTTTGCCATGTAGGAAAATAAGATAAAGTCACTATGACCCAGTTTGGTACTTACTTCACTGGAATAAATGAACCCTTTGTCCTTGTGTGTAGAGATGAGTCAAACATCATCTTTAGGTCTCAGAAAAACAATTACTATGTTACTGTTCTTTGTTGAGGCACTGACCTATAGATGGACTGTCCTCCACATTTCCTGTAGAAATCAGGCATCACACATGTTAGGAACAGCAAATAATACGCTCTTCCACCAAACTGGTCTCGGAAATACAAATATCTGGAAGTATTATGTAGGACGAGAATGGCTTTGGGGTCAGACCTATGTAGACTGGGGCCCAGCCACTCATTTAACACTGAGTGTCCTTTCCTTTAACTTAGGTCACACTGCTGTAGCCTAGTAGTGTCTAAACACGTTTAGGTGTGTGAAGTACACATAATAAGCCACAAGGCACAGCTGTTATGGAAGCGCATAATAAAGACTCTCAGACCCATTTCGATCCTCAGTTCTACTACCCCTGATGCTATCACCTTGAAGTCACTAATTAATTTCTCTGAGCTTCAGTTTCCTCCTCTAGAAAAGAACTGCCACACCATAACTACCTCCAAAGACTGTTGTAAGAATGAATTGTACTATGCTGATTGAAAATGCAATCCATGAGCACCTTTTGTGTCCTCAAATTGCCTCATCCAGTATTAGACACAGAAGGCTCTATTCAGTAACTGGCTGAGCTGCAGTTTAAGCAGCACTATTTTCATAAATATTTTGCAAGTGAACTGCAGGATGCTAATGGAAATACATGGTGTGCTGTGTGGGGTGGGGCAAGAATCAGAAGGCTTTCCTTTCTGGTGTTCACGCTTTTAGTTTTCGTTTCTCTCTCTTTCTTCCCCCCAAGACAGGATTTCTCTGTGTAGCCTGGCTGTCCTGGAACTTGTTCTGTAGATCAGTTTGGCCTTAAAATCAGAGCTCGGCCTGCCTATGCTTTCCACGTGTAGGGATTAAAGGCATGTGCTACCATCCAGCTCATTCTTTTTTTGAGACGGTTACAAGAGGAAGCTTAGTGCTGTAGCATCACTTGAAGGCTTTAACATTATAGAAATATAGAACCAAAGACCCAAGGGCACGGATTTTTCTTTTCTCATTGAGCTCAGTTTGTGTTGCCCAGCTGGTCATGGGATTGGAGCCTGCTGTGGTATGTTGTGAGACACCAGGGGTTATATTATTTAAAAAGAAAATATCTAACTATCCTTTTCCCAGCAGCCATCAGTTACTAATAGCTCCTCAGCAAATAGTGAGATTGCATGTCTACCTTCCAGCCCTCTGTCCTGGAGTTTTCGTCTGGATGTAGCTTGTATGTGTCTTGTTCATGCTGTCACAATCACTGTGAGTTTATCTGTGTACCTTCCATGCTGTGCCTGGAAATTACTCTTTCCTTGAAGTTATCTGCCACCTCTGGCCTTGACAATCTTTCTAATTCCTCTTCTGCAGCCTTGGGGTGAGATATGAATGTCCAGTTTAGGACTGAGCACTCTACAGTCTTTTGTTCTCCGCATGTTGACTAGGTTGTGTAGGGGTTCTATATTAATTGACATTTATTGCAAGGAGTAGGTCCTCTAATGAGGTTGCAGGATACTCTGATCTGTGGGTGGAATAACAACTCATTGGGAGTCATTTTAATACTATGTTCATTTAGCATAGGCTCTGTGACCTACCTAACCACAAGTTCTTGGCCTTTTGCTAGTGCCTGGTATGGGTTCCAAACTGTTAGGGTAGGCCTTTGATCAGAAAGGGATTGGTTACTCCCATAACATTCATGCCACTATTGTAAGAGTGGGCCAGTCTTATCACACCAATCATTGCTGCAACTAGCAGGATTTACAGCTGGCAGAGATTGAGGCTTACTTTTCTCATTCAGCTGCACTTTTTAATAATATTATTTTCTTACTTATAGAAACAAGTTGACTATAAACAACATGATCATGATATTATGTCAGCAGCAGCCATACCCATATTAATTTACCATGTCTTTTGATTGGTAAAGAAACAGTGTCCAAAAATTGATCTGTCTCAAATCTGTTCGACTGCACTCTATGCTCACTATTTCCCAGCGTTCCATTTCTCAGGTCCTAGAGGTTAAGAAAAGACATGCTTGCATGTGTATCTTTCTTAAGAATGAATGTTTGTTAGATAGGCCTACTTGGCTCTCATAGGATGTTCATTAGAACGCTGAGGACTTATTGTTTCCTGGATATGTTTGAGCATATAAAAAAGATATCAACTTCATTCCTACCTCAAAGTGCTCTGGGTAAATGTTTTACTAAGGAATCAGTGCAGGGCACAGCAATAAATAGCAAGGATGTATTTCCAGGCAAAACTGCTGTCTATAGAACTGGCTTCTCTACCCCCTGCAGGGCGGCATGTAAAACTCTCTCTTATGAGACCATCTGGTTCTAATCATCTGATTTCCTCTCTGTGGAGCACTCACGTACACTGTAAAAGCTGTGCGAATCCATGCCTGCCTAGGTTCTTTGCATGAACCTGCCTTATTTTAAGGTCTCTTTCTTCTGTGCACCTCACTGTGATACAGTAAAGAGCAAAAAGGGAAGGCTTGGGAGTCAGACAGTTTAAGTGCCCATTCAATCACTTTCCCTTCTTCTAGCTAGATTCCTAAATTTCCTTGAGCTTTTGCTCATTGGTAACATGAGGAGCTAACATGAAAAAGGCTTAGTAGAGAGTTGCCACATAATAAACACTCAATAAAACCTATCCTGAGAGTCTAGATGATAGTTTGGTGGGTGAACTAAAAACTGGTTATTAAACATTCCAGGCATTTAGAAAAGCTGTGTCAGTTGTGGCAAGATCATTCTTTCTCCTAACATGTAAATTTGGGAAAAAGAATCTATACATTTTCATGGTCCTTAGATATCTGTTCTCTGTGTTAGCACCTAGTAAGACAATTCCATTCTCAAACTCTAAAACAATTTTAGCTCTTTGGAACAATTTAATAATTTATTTTTATTTTTATTCTTTGAAATTCTCATGTTTGTGCAAATGTATCTTGATCATATCCATCCCTCATCTCCCTTAAACTGCTTCCCAAGATCCCCCATCACATCTTCCCACCTTTCTCTCAACTTCATGTCCTTCACGAAAGGAGTAGTCCAGTAGGGTCATCCACTGGAGCCTGACAAATCTATCAGTGGCCACAGCCCCAAAGCAAAGTGACTCCCCTTCCCTCAGCAACCATGAACTGCTAATACCTCCTCAGCTAGGGGAGTGGACTTTAAATCCCTCCCCCTCCATGCTGCTATTTTTAACTGGCTTGATCTTGTGCAGGTGTTTTGCCAATGACCCACAGTTGGTCTAAGTTCATGTGTATAATAGTCATGACATGTCCTGAGGATAGCATTTCATAGCTCTTATTTTTTAAAAAAATAATGGCTAATCTTGACTATATCTGAGATAATCTATAACCCAAGCTTTTGTGTGGGTATACCTGTGAAGGATTTTCTTGATTAGATTATTTGAGGTGGGAAGACCCACTTTAAATCTGGGCCATACTTTCTAGTAGCAGCCCACATAAAGGACATGGAAGAAGGAAGCTTTTGCTTTTTTAAAGCCTGCTTGACCTTACCTCAGCTAGCAAGTTCATCTATCCTTATGCTAAGATCTTCCTTTACCTGTATTCAAGATTATAACACAGAGTAAAGACCAACAACTTTCCAGGAATCCTCTAGGACTCCAGCACTAGATTGGGACGGATGAGACCACCCAGCCTCTTAGTCTAAACAACTACCAGATTCTTGGCTTTTCTACATAAGAAAACGTTACTTAGATGCTTTGGTATTCAAGGGTTAACAGAAATTAGACAAGCTTTTCTAAAGATTTGGTATTATGTTCAAGATTTTTTTTTGCTGCAAAGTGCTAGTGTATGGTGGACTGTCAGTGTAGAAGCAAGTGCACCAATAGCGACAGTCATTACTTATTGGTTTACTCTGTGCAAAGTTGTTTAAGTTAATTTATTTGACAATTTAATATATCTGATCTATTCAGATTACAGTAACTCCTCCATACTTTCTTATCCTTTTCCCATCAACCTCTCTCATTCTTTCTACCATTTTACGTTAACATCTTCTTCTTTTGTTTTTGTTTTTGCTTCATGATCTACTGGATTTAACTAGGATATACTTCCTGGTCATAGACATGAAGTTATCCACTGGAACATGAGTAACTCACTACATTACCTAAGAAAGTTACTTCCTCTTGCCCAGCAGACCTTGGCTACCAATAGCCCTCCTGATTGAATAATTGAATGTTTACAGGATCAACCTTATATGGGCCCTATTCAGGCAACCTAAGATACTGTGGGTTCATGCATCCCATGGCTATGTCATGTTTATAATAGCATGTCCCACATGCCCATAAGACAGTGTTTCACAATCCTCCTCCATATTGTCCAGGTCTTATATTTCTTTCTTCTGCTTCTTCCATGATGTTTTCTGAGTCTTAGAAGGGTAGTATAGGTATTCTATTTAATGCTGAACACTCAACAATCACCTTTTCTCAGCTCATTGACCAGTCAAGAGTCTCTATTAGCCACCATTTGCTGAAAAGAAGAACTTCTTTGACCAAGGCTGAGGGAAGCATTTGTCTATGGGTATAAACAAATATTTAGTTGGAAGTTTGACAATTTGTCCATTTAGAGGAACAAAAGTAGTAAGTTCACTGGCCCTACTACCACCACCCATAAGTCTTTGACCAGGTCTATATTACTAGGTATGAACTCCTTCCTGCAGAGAAAGTCTCAAATCCAAAGGGAAAGCAGTTGGTTAGTCCCATAACACTCATGCCACTATTACACATCTTGCCTTGCAAGTTCATATTATAGCAACCAGAGTCCAAAGCTGGAAAGACCATTGTTGAATTTTCTTTCTCAGCTTCCTGCATAGCAACTTCCAGAACTTGACAGGCTGTCTGTTTTGTGATCATTACCACAATTTTACAAGATCTTGAGAAGTAGGTGAATATTATTATGATATTTAACAAATATGGGTAAATATCCTCAGAAATGTTAAATATTTTGCTTTTACTCACTACAATGATGTGTCAACTTGACTAGATTGAAGAATTCCTGGAGAATTGGTAAAATACACTTCAGGGTAGTTTTGTGAAGGCATTTCCAGAGATTACTGGCATGTGAATACAAAACTAAGTTGAGGAGACATATCTTAAAAAGTGTCAGCATCATCCAATAGGCTGGGATATGGATGAAACAAAAAAGTAGAAGTACTTATTCTATGTACATTGCAATCATGGCTACATGTAGTTTCATGGCTGGTATAACCCAGTGACTCTCTAGAGGGCTTTTGGATCTTCATTCTTGGGGTGGGGCTACATTATTCACCCTTCTTTTCTGAAGCTCCTAGCTTCTTAGACTTAGCAGCTACTGAATTTGAAGACTACTCAACATGAAGATGGTCATTTTGGAACTATTCAGTATTCAAACTTACAGACCAATCTAATAATGCTCCCCCACCACTATACATTGTATTTTAGAAAACCTTGACTAATATAGCCACAAAATCATTATGAAGTAAAACCAAGTTTGAAATTCATATTTTAGAACCTAACTTCATTCTCCAATGCCATCATTTAATATTAAAATATCATTATAAAACAGAAAAAAGCACTCTCAGGCCATTCTTAAAGAGGAGAAGAGCAAGGCCAGGGCAGTCCTGGATAGGGAAGGGGGTGATGGTAACTGATCCTGTTTGGTTTTCTATATCAACCACAAAGGGATGTAAGGTACCAGTAACCCACAAGCCATGTGGCAACTTATAGACTAATAGAAATGGGTTGATTTAAGATATAAGAACAGTTAGCAAGAAGCCTGCCATGGCCATACAGTTTATAAGTAATATAAGTCTCTGTGTGTTTACTTGGTTGGGTCTGAGCAGCTGCAGGACTGGGGTGTAAGAGAGGTTTGTCCTGACCATGGGCCAGGCAGGACTGGAAAAAACTCCAGCTACAAATGGTGCCCAGTGGGTTGGCAAGAGTTTCCACCTAAAACCTGAGAAAAAAAGATTCTAAAACAAAGCTAAAAACAGCTTCCTATTTGTCTCTCTCAAGTTAGCGGCAGCCTGCAGGTTTGAGCTACTCTATGGCGGGTTTGTGGCATGTGTGCAGGCTTGACCTACGCTATGTTATACAGAGGTGTCTCCAAGCTGAGCACTATGCTGTGTGTTGCATATAGTTTTTTTTTAAAAAAAAGAGATATCTGGGCTACATGCTGCTTTGATAAAAGCATAGACCCACTGTTTCTGAGAGTTGATGGCTCCCAGAGCAGGCAGTAAACATACCACCACCATGTTGGGAAGCTGAGGTGGGCAGAGCCAGCAGCCATCAGCCGCAGTGGCCATTTCAGTCTTACAAATGCTGCAGTTAAAGCAATAGATTATTCACAATAAGACAGATTCAGATGGAACAAGACTTTAAATGCTTTTCAATGTGTGTAAAAATGCACGTAGGCTTGGAAGAAAGAGAAAAAGAAATATATACAATTATATAAAGAAATAGTTTTTAAAAATAAAGTCTTTAAAGAGACAGTAAAGGTAACATAAAAAATAAGCCATGTAAAGATGGATATCACACAGAGAATCTGCATTGTGTTGCCTTTGAGATTTTTAACTGCAGAAAAAAATTTGATTGCAAAAGCTGTTGAGTTAAGCCAATATGTATATTTTGAAGATACCTTGACTTCAAAATTTGGATCTAAGGATATGTTGCTTTGGAAAAGAGGCTCTGCTTTTGTTTCCACAAAAAGCCAGAGGCTATGGATTTGTTCCAGATTAAGATACATCAGGTTTGATCAGCCAAGACCCCCTGAAAGGTCTCCGACGACACCATGGCCCAGATGATCCAACATCCAGAATGGTTTCAAGGCAACTGAAACGATACAACAGACAATACACCCTCATGGACTACTCCATAATCCTAAAATTTTCTCTGTGTCCCCATAAGATACAGCACCCCCCTCCAGGAGGAAGTAGTAATAGAAGCTACGCCCAAATTCCCAAATATACCAAGCTGGCTTTGGAGATGGAATTGGCTCACTCCTTCTCTAAACCCAAACATATTGCTAAAAAAACAAAACAAAACAAAACAAAACAAAACAAAGGTTGAGAGGATCTTTTGTCCCATATCAGAAGAGCCTTCTGGTGTGGGACAGAGAAAAACCAATATTTTTATTTAAATTGGGTTGATTATAAATGTGATCTCTTTCTAAAGAAGAAAAGGGGTTATGATATAGATATGATAGGATGAAAGGTTAGATTATTGAATCTACTTTTAAAGAGCAACTTGTTTAAAATGTTACATTGCTATGGATTTTAGTTTATTGATACAAGTTTAAACTTAATTTTGTTATGTTGTATATATATTTCTATTCTTGTTTGAGGTATTATGTTTATATAACTCATTTAGATTGTAATGGATAATTAAGAAATACAGATTAATAATTAGTCTTCTATGATAGTCAAACTTATAGTCATGTTGTTTTCTAGGTATACATAGATATAATTCAATTAGGTAGTAATCTTCAAACACTTCAAAGACCTACAGAATATGGCATTTAAAATGTTTTAAAAAGGTAGACTTTCTGGATAGTGAGACATGTCTGCTCCTGGCAGCACTGATTTACTTCAGAGAGGAGGATGGGCATCGAAGACATTCTATATGGAGTTTATTTTCTTCTTGGCAAGAATAGCCATTTGGGCAAGAAACTGTTATTGCCTGGACTGCTTGATCGACTGGACATGCAGGACCCATAGGAAGGTGACCACTAAACTTTGCTTGACAAAATGGTCCTTTAGGTTCCTGCTTTGCAGAGGAAACTGCAGGACATTTTACAGGACACAGAGAAAAGTGACTGAGAGACTCCAGTCCTGTGGGCTAAAGACAGGTGCCCCAACTTTAGAAAGGAACATTAGGTGACTGTCCAGGCTGCCAGCTGTCTCTGTCTACTCTCACAAGACTCCCGAAAGTTGCTTGCAACCTTCTCCCATTTCTCAGGTAATATTATATCCTTCTGAGGTCTTTGATGTAGTTGAAGACTAGATAGTTATAATTTCCTTAGTTATGATAAAAGGTAAGTTAGATATGAAACCTTAGACTCACAAATATAGCATAGATAGGATATCTTCTTTAATTTTGCCAAATATAAATAGACTAGATATTATATTATAAACAGACTAGATATTGTAACTGTAATTCTTGCTTGATAATTGTTTTGTTATCTGTAATTTTACTATGTAAAAGTTGAAACCTTCCTTTTTGAAAAAAGAAAAAAGAAAAGGGGAAGTTCTGTGGATATTGTTCTGTATGAATAAAATGCTGATTGGCCAGTAGCCAGGCAGGAAGTATAGGTGGGACAAGCAGAGAAGAGAATTCTGGGAAGTGGAAGGCTGAGGCAGAGAGATGCTGCCAGCTGCCACCATGACAAGCAAGATGTAAGGTACCAGTAACCCACAAGCCATGTGGCAACTTATATACTAATAGAAATGGGTTGACTTAAGATATAAGAACAGTTAACAAAAAGCCTTCCATGGCCATACAGTTTATAAGTAATATAAGTCTCTGTGTGTTTATTTGGTTGGGTCTGAGCAGCTGCAGGACTGGGGTGTAAGAGAGATTTGTCCTGACCGTGGGCCAGGCAGGACTGGAGAAAACTTCAGCTACAAAGGGAGAACTCAATATAACTCTGCCTTATCAGTGTTCTACCTTCTTTTACAGTGGTGGGCCATGAACTCAGGCCCTATACATACCAGGAACATTCCACCACTAAATTGCAATCTCAGCCTTCCTCTCTTTTCTGGATGTCAAAAGTCCAAGGCTGCCCAACTGTCCACTATTGATTAACTGCCCCCAAATATCGTAGCTTTAAAACAGCCTTTACAATTTGGTCATGATTTTATGGGTCAGGCATTTAGGATAAATGTGGCTGAGTGGTTTGCTTCTGAACTACTGTGTGTCCAATAGGGCAGCTTGGTCTGCAGAACACACTTTAAAGATGACATCTATCCACTTTACTGGAGTTACTTTTCGTATCTGTGCTGGCTTGTTTTATGTCAACTAGACACAATCTAGAGTCATTTGGAAAGAGGGAATCTCAATTTTAAAAAATATGCATCCACCAGACTGGCCAGTGGGGGCATTTCCTTGACTGCTTGTTGATATGTGAGGGCTCAGCTCACTGTGGGCTGTTCGACTCCTGGCAGGTGGTCCTGAGTGTTACAAGAAAGCAAGCTATGAGGAGCAAGCCAGTGAGCAACACTAACTCCTTTATGGCCACTGTTTCAGTTCCTTCCTTGAGTTCCCAGCCTGACTTCCTTTGATAATCAACTGTGATATGGAATTGTAAGCTTAAATAAACTCTTTCCTCCCCGTGTTGCTTTTGAACATGGTGTTTTATCACAGCAATGAAAAACATAACTAAGACAATATCTTATTGTGTTGTCTTAGCTTCCAGGAATCTCTATATGGATTGAGCCTCTTATAACAGTGTATATAAATATACATTCTTGCCAACTTCTCTAATAATGACTGTTCTAAAAGTAAATGTTCCAAGAAACCTTGGAAGAAGCTATGAAACTTTCTAGGACCTCTCTTCATTGGCCCAAGAATGTCACTTTTTCTGCATTTTTTTTTTTTGGTAATTCATGCCAACCCAGCCTTGGGGGTGAGGGTGAGGAAGGAATGGACTTCAACATAAGATGGTTGAATAGCAGGTGAATATAGCAAAGAACAGACTCATATAAACCTTACTGGAAATGTCTACTATAGACATCTCCTGAAGCTACCCCATCTCAGAGCAAACACAGATGAACTATATTAATTCCTTGCTCATGTTCCTTATATGACAGCTTACCACAAAGGACTCTAATAATACATAATAACCATGTGCTGAACATGAGACCCGGGGTCAAGTATTCTGCATCACCATTTCTTTTAAGCCTTGTAACAAGAACTGAAGTGGTTTAATGATTCACAGTATCATGGATGAAGAAATTGTCTGGGGAAGTTTACTTAAAGATGCATAGTAAGTACACCCTTGGAGATTTGATCTAGGCTTTGTGAATCACATAGTGTGTGCCCTCAGCCACTTACTGAGAAGTTGGGTTTATAGATGGGAGAGATTTCAGGCAAATTTGAGGAAGCTGGTGGGCTAGGTATAAAAAGGGAGAGAAGCTAAGACTGGTCTATTGGATGATTGAGGAGTATGAGGATTTCAGGTAGACACCTTGGAGGGAGAAATCCAGGGTACCATAGAACCCAAGCAGAGACTCATTACCTACTGAAACAGAAAGTGAGGTAGCTTGCGAACACCAATGGAGGCCTCTATAGCCTGAGCTTAACATCTCAGTTGATGGCCCTTTTCTTTAACAACGACTCAGAGTTTGCATCAGTCATCTCAGCTCCAAAACTTGCTTCGGAGAAGAACAGCCTTGAATGAGAAAACCTCAGTTCTCCTTTTTCTTAGAATTGGTGGTTTTCGGGAGTTCTTACCTGGTGAGATGATTTCTAAACCAACTCTCTGTTTGATCCAAACAGGAGGGAGAATAAACAGTGTCCTGGGTAGACATTTGGGCATCTGACCTCTTATACACTGCTTTAGTGAAGCAGAACAGTTAAGGACAATGGCTTCAGAGGCACATTGACCTGAGGTCAAGTGTAACCCTACAGATTACTCAGTAACCTTGGATGAGTCATATACCTCTCGAAGCCTTACTTGACTCAACTTTAAAACTGTAAGAACAATAGTCAGAAGAGAAATCAGGGGTTAAAAGCATTTGTGTAGTGCCTGCTTGGGACCTAGGGTATGGTGAGTGTTCAATGCATGTGAGGTATTTACACTGGGCCTTAGATTCCCTAACATCTTATCTTGATCCTTAGGGTTAGTGCACAGGGTTAGGACTGAGCAATCAGCAGATGCTACAATTATACAGTAGATGTAGATCTCTTTAAGGACTGGGTCTTCTGACTAGTAGTGGGATGTAGGAGGAAGTTGAGTCAAAACCTTACTATGTCTTGTATTAGCATAATAATTGGAAGTATGGTATACTACCTCTTTCTAGAAGCTGGTACAAAGGTTAATCAATAATAAATTATACAACACTGCAAGTCACTCATATGACTGCCATATAGTAAACAATCTTTGCATGTTTTCTATTGTTATTACACACTCAAATGTTTGTTGAATAGCTCCCATATTTCAGGCACTGCCTAGGCCTTGGGTCTATGCCCAGAAGATCCACTCCTGGAGGTTGTCCAAGAGTTGTTTCTTGGTTTTTAGCTCCTGGCTAAAAGTATTGATGAAGTACATGCTGTCTGTCTACATATGTGGTCACGGCAAACCCAGGGCTAAGGAGTCAACTCAACCTGGACCAGGCCAGGATGATGATCCTAGTTAGAGTAAATGTCTGGGAGTAACTTTTTATGCACTACTAGTACATGGTGTAAGCTGGGCCATCTGATTTAAAGTGATTGGGTAGGACCAAACCCAAATGATATGCTTTTCCAATAAGATTTGAGCCTTCCAGTTTTTTGAATGAGGTCAAAGTTCAGGTACTAGAGGCTTTGAAATCAGAAGTTTGAAGAAATAATTTATTACCAAGACATTCTTATTTTCAACTGCTTCCTGCAGGATAACCAGGTTCTAAAATTGTTGACTTTTAGAGAATAAGTGTGGGAGGCAAGTTTCATGCAAAGCAGCAGCCAAATGGCATTAGCATGTTTAATTTAGATCCAAGTGACAGGTGGGCACTGGCATTGTCATTCCCTGAACACTGTTTACTGACAGAAACTGCAAATGGGCAAATGAGGTAAGATGCCCTGGGTATCTGTGTACAGTGGCTCATGGGACCTTTTCAGCTTGTTGCCCACACTAAACATTAAGCAGAAGGGTGAAAACAAATGGCGTTGGGATTACTTTGAATTTCAGTGCTTTCTATAGGCAAAGGGGGAGTCTCAATTAGGAGACATTGCTCAGAAATCAACGGTGAAGACTTCACCTTGAAGTGAGTAATGGGAAGCAAATGCTGAATTGTTAAATTGTTGGCAAGCAAGCCCTGGTGTATGAGGCGGTAAGCAAACAAGCCAAAGGAAACTCCAATGCAGGCACATGGCACAGAACACGCAAACCTACTGTCTGATGGTTAACCTTTTGGCTTGTCATGCAAATGAGGGCAGTGTCTGCCTATTTCAGACACTCAATAGACTGTAATTGAGATGGCCCTATTTCTGTAAAATTTCCCAAAATAGCCTTTCCTAGATTCCTTACAATACACTTAGCTCTATTGCCTCTCATTCGCTTCTCCACCTGAAAAAAAAAAAACACCAATTCAGATGAACTGCATCTGCCTTCTCCAGGCTTATTGGTGAGCTGATGTTTGTTACCAGCTAAGCCTGCAAGAGAACATGTCTTCACTTTGATGCCTATTATTCTTCCACTAGGCTCCCAGTGCCCTCCAGTACTCACCCTGCTTCTTCAGGAGGGTTGACTTCTCCTACACTGTATGCTCCGAACACTGTGTTGCACCTCCTCCCATCTCCTCATGCCTCACAGGTTCTTATACTACAAAGAGCTCCCTCATGATGCATTGAAAAATCAGAAGCCACCATTATCCAAAGGTCCAAATCAATCCATACTTGTGACCTGGCATCCTCTCTTGGTTCCCCATGGTCACTATGGGGATTGTGTTTTTTTTTTTTTTTCTCAAGCAACCATTTCTGGTGCTAAAGATTCCATCTCCTCTCTTTCCAGTAGCTTTTCTTTTTTCTTTATCCTGCCTGGTTCATTTATCTCAGCAATCAAACAGGTTCCAAATTATCCCACCATAAAATTACCAGAACAAAAACCTTTTCTTGGCCCATGTATTCTAAATATGACCCTATCTCTTTATTTTTTTATGCTAGACTTCTCAAAAGAATTGTGTACATAATCTGCTAACATTTCCTAACCTTCAGTTCCCCTTTATTAATGGACAACAGTCATTTAAGCTCTTTACAAAAATCTTTGGAGACTTCCATTCGACCAAAGCAATGTCTTTCTCATAGTTGATGTCAGCAGCATTCAGCATGACATTCTTTCCATTTAGACAAGCTTTCTCCTCTTGGCTTTTATGATGTTGTCATTTCCTGGCTTGCCTTCTTCTCCATAAGCTGTCGTTTCTTAGCATTCATTGCAATTGGCTTTTCTGTGTGTATAGCTCACGGTCCCTAGGGTTTGGTCCTATATATTCAATTCTCTCCCCACCCCACGTGTGTTTCTCTCTCTGTCTCTCTGTGTCTGTCTTTATTTGTTTCCATTGATTTAATTTAAATACCATGTTTATGTAAAGTATATCCAAATGTATATATCCATTCTAAATACTTCCTTGCAAGTTCTATTCACATAGTCATCTTGGCTTCATCATTTTTGTTCACTTGTGTGTTCCACCAGCATCTTGAACTTAATTAGCAAGATGGAATTCTTCATTGTTTCCATTCTAAATTTGTTTCAATCCTCACTTGACCATCAACATGTCATCAAAAGGTACCATTATCTACACAATGATTGTAGCCAGTATCCAGATGACCATCTTTCCTTCACATATTAAGCCCATTGGCGGTCTAGACAATTTCATCTCTAAGAAGAACTTCCATCTGTCCACCATTGCCATCTCAATTAACATTATCCAGTTTAAGAATCATAAACTCTCACTTGGATAACTTCACCCATTGGTTCTCTCTTTAGCTATTCTCCATGTAGCATAAAAATGGACCTTAAAATAAAGCCTCCCTATGGTTCCACTTACATATAACAGAAGTCACAGATTTTCTTCTCTCCACTTGCTTCTTCCAGACATCTTATAAAACTTTCTTCCTCAGCTATGGTGCCATGACCATACTGGTAAACGGATTTCAAAAATGCCAAGCTCTCTACAACCATATGGTTTTGCCTACGCTCTTCCCTAAAGTTTCACTTCACTTAGTCATTTCTCTTCTTTTAGGTTTCAATTTAAATGCTGCCTTCTCAAAGAAGCCTTTCCAGGCCACTCTTCCTTGGGCAAAATCCACAGCCTCCAGTCCATCTTCTCCCTGGTGCCCTTCATGAATCTATGTGAGTGAGGTAAAGGAAACCCCACAGCAACAAGGACCACATTTTCCTCTACACTGTTGTGTGTCAGCATTTAGTCAAAGCCAACAACAAAACAAGTGATGAATACCATCTTCTTGAAACCAAAGGGGAAGATATTTGGGGATCTAACCTACATTTTTGTGAATAGTAATGGAAACTGAAACTCCCAGTGTTTCTTTGCATCCAGGGCACCACAGCTACCAGAGCAGACCTGGCCATTCTCCCATCTTCAATTTAGCAAAATACCTGGCCAGCTCATCTCACTGCTGGTGACAGTGATGCTGAGTAGCATGCTCCTTTGTTCTGAGCTAATAGTTGTAGAGGGTTTACTTTGTGGTAGAATCTAGGCTCTGTAGTTTACATAGATTTTCTCATTTAAAACTTCAAATAGCCCCACAAACCAGGTACTATTGATTACCACCACCACCTGCAGCACACAAGCAAGGTCTCTGTATGAAATTTCAGATGGGTTGTGAACTTCCTAAAAGCCTATGAACTCTATTGAAGAAGCCTAACACAATAATAATAGTGTTCTTTAAGCTACCATACTAAATATTTTAAGTACATAAAGAAAAAAAACTAGAGTTTCCATCTATTTATCTACAAACAAGACTTGCAGTACACACCAAACACATTGATGTTTCTTGTCATGCATGAGCCTTTAGAGATCATGGAAGAAGCTTGGGAAACATTCCAAACATTAGAGAAAAAGGGAGTTGGGGTGTAGCAAAAGGACTCACATGTTTTGTTTACCTTCAAAAAATGATGATTGGCCTTAATAGATGCCTCTGAGAAATATTAAAACAATACTTAATGCAAATGCAAGTAAACAGGGAAGCAGTGGTCACTTCTTATCCTAGTGCAAGCTCTTCATCAACATTGTGAATTTACGTTTCTGCTTTGGTCCAAAATGCATACTCCTTACTTCCTATGTTTCAGCTCTACCCCACAGTGTGACTGTATTTCAACGTAGGCTCTTTAGAAGGCAACCATGGTTAAATGAAGTTATGACAATAGGAATATAATTAGAAAGGACTGGATCCTTATCAAAAGCATTCTCTATCTATCTATCTATCTATCTATCTATCTATCTATCTCTATCTCTATCTCTCCTCTGTCACAAAAGAACAGAATGAGAAGCCAACTGTCTAGAATCCAGAAAGAATGTCCTTAGCAGGACCTCACCACACTGGTACCCTAATATGAGACTCCCAACCTCTAGAATGCCTAGGAAATATATTTCTCTGTTTTTCAACTACCTAGTCTAAAATTATCAGAATGATGTAATCAGCTCTAACATAAAATTCTCCTCTTTTCAAAATTATTGAGAAAACACTTGAAATACAAGTTTGTAGACATTGTTAATTACCACTTTAGTCTTAATGTATATGAAAAATGCATGAGTGATTAGCTTCAGGTTGTATGAAATTTTTGTCAAATAATTTACTAGAATTCTCAAGACTATTTACTCAAAACATGAAGACAAACTATAACTTCCTTACTCTCAAGCTAAGGACTTATGGAATTTCACTCAATTTAATCTTCTTTAAGAGTCTTATTTGAGGCTCCTTTGTTGATAGCTTAAGCAGAGACTGTTTATGTCTATGTTCACTTTCCCATTCCTTTCTTCTTTTTAATAACAGAACTCTAATACACAACAGAGAAAATTACTGCCTGGATATGGTATTTCCTGGACTCCCTTGCAGCTGTGTGTTCTTGTAACTGAGTTCTATCCAATGACACATTTCTGTCATTACTCTTGGATTTCTGGAAAGGCCCCTCAGCTGGAGGAAGACATGCTGGCTTCCTCTTTCTCTTTTCTGGTGGCTCATGTAATAGTTACCTGTTGTTGCATAAAAAGTGAGCCTGAAGATTTAGTGGCTTAAAACAATAACATCTACAATTTCATAGTTTCCACAGTTCAGGAATCTGGACATGGCTTAGGGAGTCCTCTTTCTCAGGGCCTCTGAGGAGGCTGTAGTAAAGATGTTTGTGAGACTACAGACAGCCCAAGTCTCCATTATAGAAGGCTCTGATTCCCAATTCACTCACACTGACATTAGTGGGACTATTTACTATGTGGACTGAGTCTGGTCCTCATCGGCATCCTCAATTTTTTGCCACATGAGCCTTTCCAGAGGGCAGCTGTTAGCAGGGCAGCTTTCAGAGGCTGGAAAACAAGAGAGAGAAGCACAGCAAGGGAGAGAGTCTAGCCAGATGGAAACTATAAGCCTTTGTCACCACATCGTGGTTGTTGCAGTCTATCCCTTTTACTCTATTGTATTTGCTGAAGCAAGTGTCTGACTGGGTCCAGGCCATACTAGACATGAGCAGCATGGAAAGCTGATCATCAAGAGGTGGGGATCATCAGCAAGTGAGAGGTTGCTTATCCAAGTTAGAACACAAATGCACAAGCAGAAACTTGAACAATGCTACTGGGGTTTTGAAGGAAGCTAAATATGACAAAGCTAAAAAGATAGAAGACCATTGGGGCTTTAGCAAGCTGATTTGTCCATTTACTGAGTAGATTCACCTTGAACTTTAGCCATTGTGACTCAGGATTTGACTGTTACCTGGTGACTCTCCTAATGTCATGGGATGTAATCGTGACAAACACAAAAGCCGTTTAACATTGGAAAAATGTTTCTTGCCCAAAGTGATCGGTTATGATTGAAACAGTACTACATAAACAATACAGTGACAAGCTAGGAAACATTTCTTTGTATCAAAGTATTTCTGTGACATACATTAAAAAACTGAAGAAGAGAAGAAATAACTTCTAGGACAGATGATATACTCTAGGAATTTTATATGGCAGTCAGTTGAAAGTATAAATATTTTTAGTGTGTCTTCATGTGTACTATTTACTAGACTAGGTTCTGGTAACGAATGTGAAGACCTGCATTTATCTGATATGTCAACAAATTTAAGACAACTGAAAAAGATGTACTTATGAGGGAGTAACTGCTTTCATCCATTTTTAAAATTTAGTATTTATTCATTTATTTATTATGCTTTTGTGTGTATGTATGGATGTGTCACAGTGAACATGTGGAAATCAGATGACAACTTGTAGAAATCAGTTCTCTCCACCATGTAGACCTAAGGATCAAATTCAGGTCACCAGGCTTGACAGGCACATACCTTCACTCACTGTACCATCTGGATGGCCCTATTGAACTGATTTTTAAGTTTATTTAGCATATATAATTAAGATAGAATGGGCATAAACCAAGAAGAAGAAAAGCAGTCAGTAGAGAACGTCAGTGACCCTTCATTTATAGGGAAGAGGTAGAACATGAGATGAACAACCAGGAGAACATTCTAGGGCCATCCCAGAGGATAGAATGTAAGATTTCAAAGGCTTAAATGATGTATTATTCTACTTAATCTAGAAATGAAAAAAAAATAGAATCCAAAGTTTCTCCTGCTCAGTGAAAGAACTTTTTACATTAAACACAGAGAAACTGACTGTTTGCAAAGCGACAGCAGGAGCTTTGAGACGTGGCCTTTGCTTGATGACTAGAAAGTCAATACTAACCTGCACTGGAACTCCCTATGCCCCTTGAACCTGGGTACATGCATCTTGCAGGTAAATGCAGACTAATTTTTGAGTGAATTAAAATGTTTTCTGGGGAGGTATTTAAGTACATTATGAGAGATGATGATGAGTTTTCGGTTTTATTTCTAAAGTTTCTTTAGGAATGTAACACAGATATAGCATCAATCTTGCATTTCATTTACTGCATTGCTTATGGGGGATCATAACCATAAAAGTACAGATAGATGGCTGCACTGATTTCAAAAATTAAATCTTCCCAAATTTGAAAATCAAAACTTTAGAAACTACAGCAGAATCTGCGTAACATTTCATGATGAGACGGGGAAAGACAATGACTGTATTTTTTGTCATTATTTAGGAGCTCACTAAAAGACTTTTAGGACCTCAAGATACACACCTTTCTTTCACCAAAACAAAGCATTCATTCGTTTGTTGATCTCATCTGTGATGGCAGGGACTAGTTTCAGTTTCTGAGGCAGATTCAGATATAAGTGTATTTAGTCTATTCCTTCATTATACTTTGTATTTTAATAATGTGTGAAGAATAAACTGTTTAGAAAACCTATTCTGGATAGAGCATTTACAAAAGAGATGTCTGGAAACTTTCCCATTGTCTTTAGAGCCTGCAGCCCAGCGTGGTCACATGGCATCTGTAAAAACTCTGCACACTTACAACTGAGAAGCCGAGCCCCTGAGCCTAATGTAGCTGGGTAACAGACTAGTGTGTGGTGATATATTGTGTGAGCTAGCCACTAGATTAGATATAGGGGTCAGGCAGTGGTGGCACACACCTTTAATTTCAGCACTTGAGATCTCATGCCTTTGCTTGGGAAGCACACACTTAAATCCCAGGAAGTGATATCTGGGCAGAGAAAGGTATATAAGGCATGAGGAAACAGGAACTCACTCTTTTTAGACTGAAGATTTTGTAGAGGTAAGAACTAGTGGCTGGCTGCTCTGCTTCTCTGATCTTTCAGCTTTCACCCTGATATCTGGCTCTGGGTTTTTTATTAAAAGACCATCTAAGATTCGAACAACGCTGGTGATATGTAGCAGTTGAACACAGCACACACATTCCTCACCTCAGTGTCCTGGGGCCAGGGGTCAGCAGTGTGGATGCACAGGTTTAGTGGCCACTGCTGAGGCTCTTATGAGGCTGAAATTGGGGTCTCAGCAGAACCGTGTTTTTCCTGGAGGCTCCACTAGAAAGTAATATGCTTCTAAGTTCATTCTGCTGCTGCAAAAATGAAATTTCTTCTGACTGTGTGACTGGGGGCTTAGGCTCTTTGCAGGCTGCCGGCCACCTGCCCCCAGCTTCTCGTGGTCATCTGCACGCTCTGCAGCATCTCCAGTCTGCCTCCTATGTGTCAAGAAGCGCCTCTTACTGCAGTGTGCTGGGACAACACCTTTGTACCTGAACAGGCTTTTTCAATCACTTTGTTAATCTTCATGATGCAGAGTCATATAGACTTTGAATACATGCCTTAGAAGAGTAGGAAGAAAACTGCAAGTGCCAGGGACAGACAGCACGGCAGTGGAAATTTACTTGCGGGATTGTTACAAAGGCTTTTCTTTTCTTTTTCTCTTTTTAAGAGTGCTAAGTGAGAATGAAAAAATGAGTAACGTGATTTCAAGTGCATCCAGTAATGCACTCATTAATTTATGCCACTTTATCTTTTGGAGAGATCTAGTTTTCAGTTGTGACAGACATTAAAACAAGGGCTAGAAATATATGAAAAACAGTGTCAGCGCTTTGGTTCGCTTAATTATACGTAAGTGTTAAATCAAGATGTTCAAGGAGAACAGTGCCATTTCATCCCATTGTGTTTATTCATAACGGTGAGGGAAGTTTTAAAGTAATCAGTGAGTGAAATGTTCAAGAGATGCATAGATCTTGTTCATTTCTCATCTGAAGCTGTTCCTGTACGTTTACATAGATATTTGTAGAATATCCCAAGAGCACAGTTTTGAAAGGGGTAAACACGCACATGTAGTGTTGGGATGCAGATGTAGTTTTATTTGCTAATTGGCCTGTGTAATAGTGTTGGCCTTGACTGAATGTGCACTCTTCTTACTCTACCCTGTCTAGGGTCAGAGGCACTAGAGACATGCCAGAAGGGACATGTGCACATATGACATCCCTCCAAAACATTCTCCAGACTTGCCTGATTCTAAAGAGTGTGAACTAGCACAATATAGAATGTGTATTGACTGCACATGAAGAAGAAAATATTTTAGATATGCTGAATTAAATGAAATACAATATCAGACCTAATTTCATCTGTTTCTTTTTTTAAACATCTCAATGTGGCTACTAAAAATTAAAGTTATTCGTGTGGCTAATCTTATACTTATTGTATGGAGCTGTCCTGGTGGGTTGGCAGAATGTTAGAAAAAGATAGATTAGTTGTTTGTATTTTTTGTGGCCTCACCTGATCTTTGTTTTTTCCTCCTGCTTTGGCCTTTCAGACTGTTTCTTCCTTTATTCGTCAGTAGGGAAGGACTATATTTTAAAACTCATAAACAGTTGAAGTAAATGGTTGAGGTTACTTCTTGGGATTGTATTTTCTAGTCTCCTGGAATTGCCAGGCAGCTAATTTTACTTTCTCTGACATGGTAGGATGGTTACTTTTAATTGTCAGCATGACAAAATCTGGAAGCACCCGAGAGATGGAATGTCTTATTGTATTAATTGATGTAGGAAGACCCATCTTAATTGTGGGCAGGACCTGGGGGATGTAAAAGTAGTTGAGCACCAGCCTTAGCAACAGTTCATGTTCTTTCTACTTGACTGTGGATCTGATATGATCAGCTCCCCCATGTGATGGACTATAACCTGGGACTATGAGATAAACAAACCCATTATCCTTAAGTTGCTTCTGTCAAGGTATATTATTATCACAGCATTAGGAAAAGAAACTGAAACAGAGATTTCGGATTAACAGAGAAATGCCCCAATGGTATGTGTGTGTTTCTGGAAATCTATTCATATCAATGCAATGTAATGTGTCTCTTTACTATTAATAAAACTGTACCAGGATAGAGCACAGTGAAATTGTGCCAAATACTTGAGCTATGCTTTTTTTTTTTGAAAGCTTGCATTATAACTCTCTTATTTTAAGCTCTATATAATTCTGTATAGTCCTGTCTTAGCCCTAGTCATTTCCTTTGCAAATTGATTTACTGCCCACTATTTTAAGGAATATATAATTTTCACATTTCTTCCAAGTCTCAGAAAGGACACTTTCTCATAAAGACCTCTTTCCTTGGCTGGCAGTATCTGCCTTTGCCATGTCCCCCCATAGCCTTTGCTCTGTATGCATGTGTCTTACAGTGATCATCCTGTTGAGGCAGATCTTGCCTCCACTTTGTTTCCCAGGAGCACTTACATTTAGCTTTTATGAAACCAGACTGCCAGCTGGCTTTTCCCTACAACTAGGCTCTTTAAGCTGCTCTTTAAACTCTACAGGTTTATAATGTTTAACCTGAAGAAGGACAATAACATTTACTTGTTGGCTGAAGGTTTTCTCAATTTGTCTGTCTTAATTTGAGTCTTCTAGGGATACACAGAGCACATCTATGCTGCTGACAATTCTAATACTTATTCTATGTTCTTTGAAAGCTGGTAGTCCAAGACCATGGCCCCAGAAGGATTGGTTTCTGATCTCAAACCTAAAGAATGCTATCAAGGCAACTGGCAGCTAGAACCTAACCCAATACCATTCATTAGGCTTAACCAACACAAAATAGACAGGATTGCATTTCCTCCTTCCACTAATCCATACCCTATCTATTCAGCCCAAGAAACCACCCACTTGTTAGGATTATTGACACAGAAGAGCCTACTGTTAGGTGTCTCTGCAAAGTCTCTTCTTTCTTGTATCTGGTGTCACTTTTCCATTTCTATCCCAGACTAAAAGCTAAGCAGAACTGAAGGCAATGCCTTCTATTATAATCCTCAGTAATGCTATGCTCTAATAAATACTGTGCACTCTATAGAAGAAACGTTGCCTGAGGATGGCCTGCTTTGTGTGAAAATTATCAGTGCACTTGGTGTTTTGCTATGGCCATCCTGAGCTTCTCAATCTATATTTTCATTTAGTACCAGATCTCCAAACTTATGTGACTGACTTTTAAAAGGGAGCCATTTTATAAATGATCAATTGAGCTACATGTCCAAAGACCTGAGCTTTCCCCAGGGCCTGGCACAGAAAAACAAATAAGCAAAATAACACTAAATATGATATTTATCACTAGTTTACTCCCCACCTGAGAGACTGCTCTTTCAAAATGCTGTAAACCTGCTTTGGAAATGGGTTTCCTCTTATAGAAGACATCTGCTGGTGTTGCCTGCCAACATCATCTCCCCAGTTTGCTTCCAGGCTCCTTCTCAGTCCTGTTGGTTACTAGACTTAGAGAATGGACCTTACTTCACCTTCTGCCCTAATTAATGGTGTGGGTCAGGCCTGATCTATTTTATATTTTTATCTTTCAACTAGACTGGAACTGACCCAGAAACATGTATGTGGCCCAATGTAGGCTCATTAAATTGGATCATAGGGCTTTCATGGACTTGTGGGGATTGTGATTCTGTCCTCTGGCACTGCTGGTGATTACCTGGCCTCCATGAGGTGAAGACAGAGTTAATGGAGAAGAATGTCCGCTGTATGGTATGGTAGATCCAAGTCCTGGGCATGTATGTGAATCCCTGAGGCTGAGCAGTGTAGCTAGAGTTTTCCTGCCTGGCCCACCTCAGGACAAATCTCTCTCACCCGCCAGACCCACAGCCGCTCAGACCCGACCAAGTAAACACAGAGACTTATATTGCTTACAAACTGTATGGCCGTGGCAGGCTTCTTGCTAACTGTTCTTATATCTTAAATTAATCCATTTCTATAAATCTATACCTTGCCACATGGCTCGTGGCTTACCGGGATCTTCACATGCGGCTTGTCATGGTGGCAGCTGGCAGTGACTCTCTCTCAGCCTTCCACTTCCCAGAATTCTTCTCCTTGTCCCACCTATACTTCCTGCCTAGCCAATGGCCAATCAGTGATTTATTTACTGACCAATCAGCAACAGACTTGACATACAGACCATCCCACAGCACTTCCCCTTTTCTTTTCTTAAAAAGGAAGGTTTTAACCTTTACATATCTCCAAAGTCAGCTTGGTATATTTGGGAATTTGGGCGTAGCTTCTCTTACTACTTCCTGCTGGAGGGGGGCGCTGTATCTTATGGGGAAACAAAGAATATTTTAGGATTATGGAGTAGTCCATGAGGGTGTATCGTCTGAGCCAGTTGCCTTGAAATGGTTCTGGATGTTGGATCATCTGGGCCATGGTGTCATTGGAGACCTTTCAGGGGGTCTTGGCTGGTCAAACCTGATGTATCTTAATCTGGAACAAATCAATAGCCTCTGGCTTTCTGTGGAAACAAAAGCAGAGCCTCCTTTCCAAAGCAACATATGTTTACATCCAAAGTTTGAAGTCAATGTACCTTTAAAATATACATTTTGGCATAACTCAACAGCTTTTGTAATCAAATGTTTTTCTTCAGTTACGAATATCAAAGAGAACATAATCTGGATTCTCTGTGTGGTAGCCATCTTTACGTGGCTTATTTTTTTATATTAGCTTGAGCCTATTGCTTTAAACTGCAGCCTTCTAAGCCTGAAATGGCGCTGGCGCTGTGGCTGCTGGTTCCGCCCACTTCAGCTTCCCAACATGGCAGTAGTACGTTTTCCGCCAGCTCTGGGAGCCATCAACTCTCAGAAATAATGGGTCTATGCTTCTATCAAAGCAGCGTGTAGCCCAGAAAACTCTTTTTTGTTTTGTTTTGTTTTGTTTTGTACTAGCAAAGGCTAAATCCACCACACAGCTTAATGTGCCACTTGCAGAGGCCTCATTCCTGCCATACGGCAGGTCGAGCACGCACGCTAGGAACCCGCCAGTAGCTCAAACCGGCAGCTGCCGCTCATTTGAGAAAGACAATTAGGAAGCTGTTTTTAGCTCCGTTTTAGAATCTTTTTCCTCAGTTTTAGGTGGAAACTCTTGCCCCACGTTGGGCGCCAGAGCAGCTATATCTGCAACCTATAAGTAAGTAGCGTGTCGGTGCCTAAGAGCCGATGACATAGAGGAACCTACTTGTGTGGGTGGTTCTCTCTTGTAATGAAGTGGGGGAACAGGGAGTGTGTACCACTGGATTGCCACTGCAGAGCAGAGTGTCTGCCATGAAGTAGACATTGACGTGATGAGTGAAAGACAACTCTGTCGTGGAAGTCACTACAAGATGGAAGTGGAGTAATATGATGGGTTTCCAAAAATATGCAAATCTTTCTCTGCTTTCAGATATACTTCAGAGTCCCAGAAGTCATTAGCAAATAGGAAACATGGCTCACCACGAAAGCAGTTCATGCCAACAGGGATAGCAAGGACTGAGACAAACTTTAGGCAAATAACTTTCAAATTTGGGAATTTGGCTTAAATATGTTCTCTTTACTAAAGTGACATGGAGGGTGTGACATGAAGAGTGCAATGGTGGTCTCTGCTGAAGGGACAAATGGAACTAAAGGAGTCTTGCTACAGTCCACCTTTGTTTTACCCAGTATGCCATCACGTAAGTTAAAAGGGACTGAAGTCTCAATTATTATCTTTAAAATATCCTTTTAAAATGTATCACTAGAAATGGACATTCTCTCCCTAGAGTTGAGGGTGTGTGTTCTTGGAGGGAAATTAGAAGAAAAGGAGTAATTGGTAAGTGATGGTGCGGCCACTTTAATTCACAGTCTGATCTATGCAAGTGTGAGAGGAAAATTCCAGCATCTGAGCAGGAATTAGTCCCTTCTGAAAACTCCAGTTATTGATGCACAAATATCCAGCACTGTGACCACCTTGGCTTGCCACCTTTTTCAGAGCTAGTGGATCTGTTGGCAAAGGGATCGTGCCATTAGCCCTTAGACAGCTGATTAAATTGGGTAGATCAATGAACACCTCTGTCTGACGTTATAAACTCAAATTTTCTTAAGTTTATTTGCTCTGTATTTTTTCACTTCATAGAGCTGATGGTGTGACACCTCATGGAGTATCTTTACCAGGCCTTACTGAGCTTGCTCTATGTTATTTTAATTCTTATCTATTTGCATCTTCCCTCCTAAGATGGGTCATGATTTCTCTGATGCTTTCATATGCCTTTCAGTATTCAAGTGTTTAAAAGTTAATGACAGCCATCATGGACCCCACAAATACTTGAAACAGATATTGTTTATCTCCTCTTTATAAGGGTTTCTCTGCTCTGCTAAGGATATTACACATTCTCCCTTTACTGCCGAGGATAGCTAGAGTGCCCCACATCAATTCCCCTAGTCACTGCACGGGATTGTTGCCAGCATGATGCTCTTCAAAATCAGCACAAGCGTAGAAAGATTAGTGGATCACTGTAAGTAAAAGCTGAGGTGAAAGAATTTAGGAATGGTTTAAGGTCAAGCCCTTCAGTTTGGCTATGAGAAGCCAAGGCCAACTCCTAATGAGAAACTGTTTGTTTAAGGCTGCTAATAACCTGCAAGAACCCAGAAATCCCCATCCCAGGGACTCTGCTTCTGCAGGAATGCCTGGCCTCTGCATGAAAGTCATACATCTACAATAACCTCACTTTTCATTAACCAGAGTTAAGTTTTTCAATAGTCCTTTTCAAAAGCCCCCCTCAGCAAACACAAAAGAGAGTTTGCACTGAGTGTGAAATGCTCAGAGGATTATTGTCCTTTGCCCACAGATCAAATAGATGAAAGGCTGGATGTCAGGACTTGCACAAGCCTTTCCTGAAGGGACTGAAAAGATGGTTTTTGCTCTCTGAAAGGCAGTATTGCATGTCAAAAAGAAAACTGACAAATATTTCTTCTTAAGTTCAAAAGTACCAGCTAATTGTACTCTCATTATTGAGATCCAGAGATAGACCATTGGTATGTTGTACTACAAATACCATTACTGGCTAGATGCTGAGGCATGTGGGGAATATGGATGGCCTCCACCCAACACTTGCACTTGACTCTTCAGTTTCTGCCTTGCAATGCCATTAGTCACACAGGTCACCAGCTCCTGAGAACAGCAATCATGCGTTCTTGCTGATTTTCTAGATATTAAATCATTCTAGATCCCTCTTCTACTCGGAGTCCTCTGGTAGCTTTAATATAAATTCAAATACAATTATATTTCTGTATCTCATAGAATCTACATTCATGAGTTCAGTCAACTGTGTACTGAAATTACTTGAAAACAGTTGCACTGGGGACATAAAGACACTTTCCTTTATTAGTCTTTAAACAATAGAGCATAACTCTTTGCATGGCTCTTATACTGGTTTAGATATTTTAGATAATCTAGAGATGACTTAGGGTAGAAAAGATCATGTATGCAGAGTCCATGCAAACATGATGTTATGTCCTGCAACAGTTTTGTGCATTCATGGGTTTTGGTATCTGTGTGGGTCCTGAATCCAGACTTGCATGGATACCAATGGAAAATCAGGAATGTCAGCTTTTTATCAATGAGTGATGTGGCCCTGCTCACTCCTTTGCATCGCCCTACATCATGTCCCTACACTCTCTCCTCCAGCACCATGCCTTCTGCCCAGTCCTCACATATACACTCCTTGTTCAGAAGCCCCATGTCTGCAGTACCTTCCGTAAGAGTTTGTTCCAATATCCACAAGTAACGATTTCTTTCTGTTTTTGAGGCATCTGCAAAGTGTACCCTATCATATTCACCATGTTTTATTTATTTTACAGCATATTTCAACAACTGAAGTTATCTTGAATATTTACTTTTATGTGATTTGAACTATAGGCTCTCTGAGACCCCAGACCCCATCATGTTCTCTATTGTGCCTCAGCTCCTAGAAGATGACATAGCACACAGTAGGTATTCCGTATAGTCATTTTGTACAGAGAAAGAGAAAAGGTAGCTGTCTAGTTTCTAAATGAGATTCTGTAACCAGGAAAGCCACCCATACAAGGCTGAGGGAAGGGTGAGCTCTTGGCTAATTACTTGTGTCTCTAAATCTCATTGCTAGTTTTAAAGTGGTGACTGAAAAACTTTATTCAGAGGTTGAAATACATCCCCCTATTTTTGCTGGTTTTTGAGATACAGTCTCCTTGTGTATCCCAGACTGCCCTTGAACCCGAGATCCCCTAGCATCAGCATCCTGAATGCTGAAATTACAGGTGTGGACAGGTGAAACAGTCCATTTTTAAAGAATTATTTTGTTTGATTAACATTTAGATGCATCAATAAATAGTACACATTAAAAAAAACAATGAATAGAAATAACAAATGGTTTCATACCCCATGGGGGACTTGGGGTGGTGATTGATGGCTGCAGGGAGGCCCTCCTTAGAGCTATTCCAAGAATAAATTCACCATGTCAGCTCTGGCTCTGCTTGGGAGTGGCTATGTGACAGTGAGTTCCAGCCCTTTATAATTCTGCAAAAAAAGAAGTGCTGTAGATTGACACCCTCGAGTGGTTCAGTTGAATATTGGAACCATCTAGGTCAGACAGGATGGCCACTTTCTCCTCTGTACAATGAGAAACAAATGGAGATTGAGATGGCACTGCTGTTTTTAGCATGTGACTTGGAACAGAGCAGAACATCTCCAGGATTCAGTTCTCTCATCCTTAAAGAGGTGAAGACCATTAAATATTACATTATCATGTCTAATCAAAACCCATTTACTTATGCTATACAAGTACATGGTTATTTGTGGCGGATCTGTCAGCCTCCAGACCATATGAGAATTCCCTGTGAATTCTAAATCTTCTTGGATTTATACTGTGGCAGATTTGGGTTTGTATCCTGTGGACCCTTGGCAATGACATTCACTGTGAAGTGGGCTCAAAGCTATGAGGAAAGTACAGCCCATAGAGGCTGCTCCCTGCAACACAACACACACAGTGGATCCTGGATGTTATTTTTCAAATGACTTGTCTTATTCTGGATTTTGCTCTGAAATTGGGTCTCATCTAAAGATTGTAAGCTCACGGGTTGGTAGACACATTAGCTTAATGTGGGGAAGGTAAACAATAATTTCTCGGGGACTGAGGTTTCAGGCTCCAGGCTCTGTTTTGAGGGGACGTATGTATTTTTCTATTTCTAAGTTTGTGTGCCTTTCATCTTCTGGCCAATGTTCAGATGTGTTGCTGGGTTTTTCATAAAATATTCAAATGCAAAAGAAGGCACCAGGGAAACAAGCTGAGCAAAGTGGCAAGAAATTCTTGAAGAAGTCCAGGGAGGGTGAGGGAACAGGGAAAGAGCTGTGCTGACAGACAAGTGATGGAAAATCACTGAACCATAATAGACCTCACTTGTATTGACATGCGCTAACTGAAGTGAGCAGCTGGGTAAAGCTACTGAGCATCTTATTTTGGAGTTTGGCACAGGACCGGGCTCTATTTGTGAAGCAGACAGCTATGACAGGATTTTACAGGTCTGACGCTGAGGAAAAATGCAGTTTGTTCAGCCCAAGGGCAGAAGTCTTGCAATGGACCACTGCTTTTGTTAGACATTGTTGTCATGGAGGGGACAACCGCTGGCTCTCCTTTCACAGCATAGCAGTAGAGACAGTGTGAGCTTGTAGTTGTTCAGTATAGTCAGACATCTAATTTAGCAGCATGATCGGGCAGGTGCTGTGTTACATCTGGTTATTTACACAAACAATGTGAACAGAAAGAGGGCTCAGGGGAGCTTTACATAGTGGTGCTATTTCTAGCTGAAATGGAGTACTTACTCTATCAATCGTTGTGCTAACCCTTTCGTTTGCTCATCTTATGTAATCCTCTCGGGAACCCCCTGTGGCTGGTTCCATGAGCCTCTCTTTCTCTCTTTTGCGGGTGGATAAACTGAGGCTTGGAGATGTGAAGTCATCTGCCCGGAAACATAATTAGCAAGTAACAGAGGCAACTCGGCAGCACGACTATGGCTGGTGTGCCAGCCCGTCCTCCACCCAGGTCTACTGTCTGTTAGCCCCATATGCCTCAGAAGCTCTGGAATCTTGGGATCCATTTCTGTTTTGGACAGTTTGGCCCTTGGTCTCAGGGACAGATGCTTTGCTCTCATTTGCTGTCAAGTGTTGTACATACTGCTATAGTTCCAGTTTTTCTCGCCAGTAGCTGGGCCACTTAGGGTTCGTTAGTGATTATTGGGGTTATTCTTCTTCACTGTGGGAAGCTGCTTATGGGAGTAAGAGAATTCACAGAAGGAGGCAAAGAAGAATGGCCGATTTCCCCTCGATCATCTTAGGAGGACAACTAGGGTCATGGGCCTGACGGAGAGGCTGAAGCCAATGGAAATATCATTCTGCTCCCTTTTCCATAAGCAGGGACCAAATGTCCAGCCCTCAGTGGGACTCCTGCAATTTTTTTAGGTGCATTGATTTTCCTTTTGGTCTTGTAAGTAGAGGCAGAAAGAAAAATTAGACCTTGGTTTTTATGCGCTATTAGTTACTTTTCTCATCTCTGTGACAAAAATAACCTGGCAAAAGAAACTCAAGGAAAGAGAGGTATAATTGAGAGTTCCAGATTCCAGTCTACCATGGCAGTGAAGTCATGATGGCCGAAGCTATAGACAGCTGTTCATTGCATCTGTAGTCCAAAGCAGAGGCTGATGAATGCTTATGTCCTGTCGGCTTTCTCTTTTTAGATTCAGGCTGGGGACTCCAGCCCATGGAACAGTGCCACTTACACTTCAAAGTAGGTTTTTCCACCTCAATAATCTTATTCATCACAGTCTTTTTCCAGAAATTTGTCTCTGTGGTGATTCTAGACCCTATTAAATCTACAATTACTATTAATCATCACACATGCTTACCTGCTTTAATTTAGCATTTCATTTAATTATAGAAATAGGCAATAAGTCACAGTTTTATGACCAGTGTCCATGTCCTTGTCACCAAAGGAATCTCACATTTTCAGGCCATCTTTAAACTATGGTAAAAACCTTGGAAATCATTTGTGCTGTCTGCTGCTCAGACATTAAAACCATCATCGGAACTGTTGTTAGATTTTATGTGCACAGATCTTATTTATGTCTGCATGCTATTATCACAATGAAAACATTTTTATAATTGTGTTTAAATACAATTGATTTCCTTTTAAGCCATTACCCTTAATTTCAACACACACACACACACACACACACACACACACACACACACACACACATACTTTACTGAAGAGAGATCAGTAGGTCTTACCAGGGACCCCAAAGAATCCATGGCATTAAAACAAACCAAAATTTGAAAAACAAAACAAATAGGAAAATAAAACTCAAAAGAAGAAAAAGAAATGGAATGAGCAGCTGCATCATTTATAAATTTTTTTTTAAGTATCATCACTTAATTTTGTACTCTATCACTTGGGGTAGAGTAAGAGCTGATATTGTTTACCCTGTTTATAATAAGAAGGAAAGGAGACATCACAATTTTAGAGGAATTTTTCGGGCAAATGTACTATTTATTGAGGGCTCATTGTGTGGATTCTTCATCGCCAGCTCAGCACCACTTTTCTCCATCTGTACTTTCTGCACCCCCTAGGAGAAAGGCTGGAGATTAGTGGGTTCTTCTGTCCCCTGAAAGCAGGGCTCCAAACAATGTCCTGTCAAAGAGGAGCACCCTAGGAGCTATTGACACAAGTGAGGGGAAATTCCTAGCCCTTCCAGCAGTAACAAACAGGCTCACATGCAGGGAGTTGGCTGGACTTGAGTTTCGTGGCACTGGCTTTGGTGAACTTACACATGATTTCTTCACTTAGATGCAGCTGGCTGCCGTTTGTGTCATTTCTGCAGCTCTCTAATCTTTGGAAAGCCATGGTTTCCCCTGCTCTTCCTCTGGTTTATACAAAGATTTAGTAAATGGGTGAGCTAAACCCCTTCCAGTTTCCAAAGGGTCTTCCATCCTAAGAGAACTATGTGCTTATGATAAACCAGGAACAAAGCAGAGTTTAATAGCGGACTTGGCCTTCTTACAATAGACAGGTGAGGCTATTTACAAAATTTGAAAATACAGCTAGAAACATGAATAAGGCATAATGCCCTAGGCTAGGCCCAGTGGGGCAGCCCTTACCTTCCCAGTAGAGGGAGCTAGAGAGGATCAGTTAAGAATCCAGGGAGAGGCAGTTTCCTTACCAGTGTTCCTCTGTGCTGCGGTAGGAACTAGGAATAAACACCCCATTTCTCGTTTCTCTGTTTTCCTTCTCTCTTATCTTCTGCTGACACTCTATCTAGAAAAAAACATGGCATCATAGCATCCTGTCTACTTTCTTCAAGAAGTCATTATTGCACTGGCATATAAGAAGCCTCTTCTTAGGAGAGAATCAGAAAAAGGCAAGAAGGTGGAAACAGGCTGTTGAGAAGGGAATGCGCTCAACAGAAAAATATTGGCCTATAAGAACATTTAAATAAAATAAAATGAAAAAAGTTTTTCCAATCTAAAGACAGTACAGTAATCCAAAGAAAGCTACGGGTAAGCAAGCCACTTTAAGTATTTGACATCCTCTTTCCTCCCCTACTTTGCAAGGCTAGCTGTTCTGTTGTGTCCTGTGATGGTATTGTGTTTCCCAAAACATTGTGTACCTTAATAAACTTATCTGGAGTCAGAGAACAGAAAAGCCACAAGATACTTAGGCTAGAAAATGTCAGCACACACCTTTAATCCTAGCATTCCAGAGGCAGAAATCCCTCTGGATCTCTGTGAGTTCAAGGCCACATTGGAAACAGCCAGGCATGATGACACACACCTTTAATCCCAGAAAGTAGCCTTTAATCCCAGGGAGTGGTGGTAGAAAGCAGAAAGGTTTATAAGGCGTGAGGACCAGAAACTAGAAGCATTTGGCTGGTTAAGCATTCAGGCTTCTAGCAGCAGTTCAGCTGAGAGCCATTGGGATGAGGACACAGAAGCTTCCAGTCTGAGGAAACAAGACCAGCTGAGGAATTGGCAAGGTGAGATAGCTGTGGCTTGTTATGTCTCTCTGACCTACCAGCGTTGACCCCAACTGGCCTTGGGTTTGATTTTATTAATAAGAACTTTTAAGATTCATGCTACAGTGTCCTGTGTGCTCACACCTTTAAAAAAAATCTTCACATACTATGCTCCTTGAATTTAAAATATTTGATGCAATTCAATTTAGTGGATGTTGAGGATGGCTTTGATTTTGAAGCCTCTTGGAAAAGAAGAGGAAAAACTTTGCACAACCATTAGACCTCAGGTACTTCTGCAGAGATGCCTGAGTACAGGAATCCCTGGTGGCTGTAGCCTTGATCTCTAGCCCTGAGCATGTGTCAGCCTTTGTGGTGCCTGTACTACCAACATCAAACCTCGCTTTCAAGGGCAGTTTTAATGAGGTGGATTGGACTGGATGTTTCAGGGCATGGTTTTCAACTTCTAGCATCTGCAATTAAGAACGATAATCACTTACAAGGGAATAAAGATGAGATTAAACATTGAACACATGTAGATATTTGGGCTACAGGGAATCAATCTGCCCATTAGAATGCTAATGAATGCAGAATATCCCCAATTCTTAATGAATTGGTTAACTAAACAGAGAGGCTGGGGTGAGACACAAGCATGGCTATTTAACATAGAAAATCATGAAGGCTGGATGAATAGCAATTACATAATTAAAAAAAATAAACAACATTTGAGTCTCAATTAATCCTTATTGGTAGTTCAGAAACACCCACCAGAATCTATTCCAATCCATTGCAAACTGAGCCTTTCAAGTTAAAACAATTTTAACACTTGCTCTCTGATATAAATATCCTAATTAAAAATGTTCAAGATCAAGATGATCCATTTAACTGGAAGAGCAAGGGCAATTAAAGGCTAATTTGGTCAAGGAAAAGTGTATTATTCTTTGTGTTCAATTATAAAGATTCTATTGCTTCAATTCAGTGTATCACTCTGCAAAACAAAACAAAACAAGTTATTCTATTCTCAAATTATACTGAAGACATTGGGGTATCGGGTTAAAAAATACCCATAATCCTGATAAAAGTATGGAAGACTGAATATAAAACTGTCATTCAGGGTTAGGAAAACAGAAGCAATAGGTGTGAGTGAGTTTGCATCTCTGTGTGTGTGTGTCTATGTGTCTGTCTGTCTATTTGCATATCTATGTCTCTGCTGGGAGGTTTATTTTAAGGAATTGGCTCGCATGATAGTGGAAGCTGAAACTCTTACATCTTCAGGGCAGGCTAGCAGGCTGGGGAGCCAGGGAAGCCTATGTGGCAACTGATGACCTAAGGCAATTTAAAGGCAAAGTTCCTTCTTTCTCTGGGGACCCCCGTCTTTTCTCATAAAACTGTCAGCTCTCATGTTTGGGAGATGTTGGTAAAATGCTTGCCACACAGACACACAAACCTGGGTTCGGACCCCCTAATGTTGATGTAAACAGCCAGGCATGACATTGTACATCTGTGATGACTCTGGGGAGATGGCTCACTGGGCAAAAGCATTTCCTGCACTAGTCTGAGGGCCTGAGTTCAAATCTCCCCAGCACCTATTTTAAAATCTGAGCATGGCCCAATGTTCCCTGTAACTCCAGTGCTATGGGGGGAGTGGAGAAGGTATTGCAACAGTCTGCTGGCTGCCAGACTTGAGGATGAGAAGGCAGGAACTCCTTTGGACTCCTCTGGACTCCATGCACATACAGGTATGGACACCTTTCTGCCCCCAGCACACAACCCTACTGTCACTGACTGAGTGAGGTCCTGCTCATATTGTGGAGGGTAATGTGCTCCTACCCTGATTCTGATGTAGTCAGTCTGTGATGCTGAGGAGGCATTAGAAATTTTAAACCACCCATTTCAGCTAAGTACCTTCTTCACTCTGCTTCCCATTCTTGCCTGTACTTTTTTCAGACAGTAGCCATCCTTTATCAGTGGTCTCATATTCTGCTACTTCAGTTACCTGTGCTCATCTATCTTCAGAAATATTAAATGGAAATATTCAGAAATATACAATTCACAAATTTTGAACTGCATTCTGTTTTCAGCAGTGTGATGAACAGCAAGGGGTCCTGTTCTGTGGGGAGGTGAATGATTCCTTTGCTTCATGTGTAGTTGTCTTTTCTTCTTACTCTTTACTCTTTGGTGGCCCACCACCCAGCTCCCAAATAAACACACCAAGGCTTATTCTTCCTTATGAATGCCCAGTCTTAGCTTGGCTTGTTTCTAGCCAGCTTTTCATAACTTGAATAATCAAGTCTATCCTTTGCCTCTGGGCTTTTACCTTTCTATATACTATTCTTTTTTTCTTACGCTGTGGCTTGCTGTGTAGCTGGGTAGCTGTCCCCTGATGTCCTCCTCTCCTTCTCCTTTTTCTTTCTCTTCCATCTCTCTTCCCTCCTATTTATTCTCTTTGCCTGCCAGCCCCACCTATCCTTTCTTCTGCCTAGCTATTGACTATTTAACTCTTTATTAGACCAATCAGGTGTTTTAGACAGGCACAATAACAAGCTTCACAGAATTAAACAAATACAACATAAAAGAATGCAATACATCTTTTCATCATTAAACAAATGTCCCACAGCATAAACAAATGTAACACATCTTCAACATATATTTCACAACAACCATGTATTTACATTGTATACACTGTCAGGCCATAGTATTTGTCTTAAGCATCAGGTTGGATCAGTGTTATGTTTAAGAGTCCTTATTTTATGAACCAATGACCCCAGAGCACAAGAGTAGTGATTCTGGTAATACAGATGAGCCAGAGAGAAGCTCTGAGGAGCTTCTTTAAGGAAAATGGTGAAAGTTTTCAACTTAAGCAAAGAAAAAAAAAATCATCTGCCGAGGTGTTTAAGAACAAATCTTCTATCTGTGAAATTATAAAGAGGAAAAATGAACTGTGTTAGTTTTGCTATTGCATCTCACACTTTAAAAGTTAGGGCTATAGTACATGATGGGCACTTAAGAAGGAAAAAGCATTAATCATAAGGGTCAATACCACCTGTGGCTTCACGCATCTGCTGAGGGCATCTCTGGGTGTGCTTCCCGAACATTATAAAATAAGAGGAACCATTTTATGGAGATTTTTGAAAACTGATGCCCAGAAATATGGAGATTATAAATTAGTTCTAAAGCTGGAGAATGGAAAAGAAAAGATAATCACAATCAGCATGGAGAACTTTAAGGCAAAAAAAAAAAAAAAAAAAAGAAAAACCCCAAATTAAAAGCAAATGAGGAGAGCAGACAGATGAGCAGCTAAGGCGCAATAACAACTATCCTAATCAAGAAAAAGGTGAATTTGATATCACACCTGGTTCTTTTCTCAATCCTCCTAAGTTCAGCTAGATTTTAAACTGTATCATGTCTGAAGATCCCTGCCATTGTCTGTCACCAAGCACCAATAATGATCTTTTAGCAAATCAAACTTTCCAAATACCATTTGGTTTGGTCCATACTACAGCAAAGAAAGAAGTCTTAGGAAAGGATGACAGTTCTCTAGATATTTGAGTGGATACTTTAGGAGCAATTCTGAAGGGTTTTTTTTTTTTTTTTTAAAGCAACATTTTTTCCAGGGTGGATCTGTAGAACACGGACCTTGAAATGAATTTTGAAGAGGTTTCTTGTCTATGTTTTGGAACACAGTTTATAATACTCCCCACCTTTGGCGATTCATATTTTGTTTTTAGTAAATCTTGCATTTAGAAGCCTGTTCAAATGTATTTAACCTAGTATTTCTCACCTCCACTGTGCACTCCTATTTATCTATGCAATGTGTCTCAGCATCCCAGGAAGCATGTTTTAGACAATTCATTTAAGTGATAAAAAACTGAAAATAAATCTATACAATAAAATAATATAACTGCATGTTCTGTTCTGAATTTAATGACCTGAAATACAGTCCTGATCAATGCTTGCTTAATTCAGGCTGGTCACATCCCTAACTTCCTTGTCACTGAACTGAGTTCTCAGGCTTGAAGTCACTGCTACTGTACCCACTGCTGAAATCATGCAAAATTTGCAGAGAATCTCTCAAACAAACAGTTAGCCGCCTTTGCTAAATTCATTTCTTTATTAAAATTTGCATCTGGAAGAGAAATGGACTGCAGAGGTGGTTAAGTCTTCATGGGAGAGGCAATACACTCCTATACCCAAACTTTAAAAAAAAATGTTTTTGATCACGTTTCCTCCTCTCCCAGTTCTTCCCCAGGTCCCCCATCATCAAATTTTATGCCCACTCTCTTAGTCTCTGTCAAAATAAAAACAAAACACAAAAGTAAAAATCAAAACAAACAAGCTATAGACCAAGAGGACAAAAAAAAAAATGCCCCAATAAAGCAAACCTCAATCTCTAGTGAACAGATTTGATTTAAAGTTGCTCAAACAGTGAGATCCTTTTAGTGGTCAATGACATCAATCTTTGGGAACATTCACATTAGAAATTAGTGTAGAAGAGCCATTTTTTAGCTCTCTCCATGACTCAAGGTTAGTCTTAAACCGGGGGTTCAAAAAAATAAGTTCATAGATGGCACATGCCTGTGGTTAGTACTCTGGAGAGTCCTTATGCAAACTGTAAAGAGGCACTTTATCTGGGCACACAAATGACAAAAGTACCTCCACTTCTGCATCTTCTGCAGCATCTGGGTTTTCTGTAGCCTCATACCCGGACCAAGGCTTCAGGCTACATTTCTACCTTCTCTGGCTCTCTAATTGGAGCCTTTGTGTTCAGCAGTTTAAGCAGTGCTATGATGTTAGAGGTGGGACAAAGGTGGGTTCAGATGGCAAGGGAAGACATTCTAGACAGAGCAGAATAGGGGAGCAAGTATAAACTGAGGTGCTTAGCCTTGTTGTAAACTTCAGTGACCCCTGTCCAGCATTAATATACCACAGTCACTGGTAAGTGTTCAAGTATCTTGTTTCTTGATGTCTAAGATGATTCTAGACCCACGTTATTATTTAAAATGAACATTTTCACATAGTATTTTAGTAGCAGTATACCTTGGATCAAGATCAATTATTTTACAAGCAAATTTGTTAGTACATTCATTTACTCATTAAACAAACAAATTGAGCAACTTCAAAGAGTATGACATAGTTCTAGTCCGAAGGGATACCATGGAGCACAAGTTTGTTATTTATTTTGTCTTTTCTGAGCTCACGTTCTAGCAGAGGAGGCACTGAAATGTTGACAGCTAATGTAGTGAGAGTAGGTGGGACATATGGGGGAACATAGGAGTAGCTATCGCCTTACATCTTAACCCTAACCCAACTCTAACCTAACCCTAACTCTAACTCTAACCTAATCCTAACACTGTCCCTGACACTAAGTCTCATCTAGCTCTCACCTTAACCCTCACCATGCCTCCAAAGATAGTCTGATTTGACTTCCTTCAAGGCCAGTGGAGCTGTCCTGAAGGGGTATGTGAAAGAGGCAATGAAACAGTTAGAAAGAAAATAAAAGTAGAGAGAGTTTGGAGGATCACAGAGGAGGGAGGACTTGAAATCTATATAATTGTTGAATAGAGGAGATGAGTGGTCTGAACGGAGGATGGATTTCCAGACAAAGTACACATTTTTCACAGGCTTTCTGCTGTGTTATGCGTTGCCATGACTACCGAGGAGCAAAACTGAAATTGAATAGAACGCTAGAGTAGTCCAGGAGATATACAGCGGTTGTAAGAATAAGAAAGTGGTTAGATTGGAAACCTATTTACAGGTTGGAGGTGGCTTGGTTAGATGAACACCCGTTGATAAGGCAGAAGCAATAGGATGGAGGGAGATGAGAGAGAAGGTACCAAGGATGATCCGCAGATTTCTGGATAAGGCAGCCTGGGAACTAAATGGCACCATTTAATGGAGCATGCAAGCAATTCTGCAGAAGTGCGTCAAGCTGATGAAATAACAGAGCTAGGTTTGGATATAGTGTATTTAAATAGTCTCTGAGATGTTCAAGTGGAGACAGCTACTCAGAGGAATACTCAGGTCTGGAATGCTACCCAGAGAAAGGATGCATGAAGAAAAGAGGGGGTGGGATGCCCTTAATGGAAAAGAGACATCTGTATAGGGAATGAGAATTGCAAGAAGAAGAAGAAGAAGAAGAAGAAGAAGAAGAAGAAGAAGAAGAAGAAGAAGAAGAAGAAGAAGAAGAAAAAGAAACAGATTCTGGTGACACCGAACTCAAAAGAGGGAATGCTGCTGAGAGAGGATGTTGCCTGGAGTCTAACGGCAGATGGAGTATCAGGAAGGACTGAAAACGCTCATCACACTTGATAATTTTGAAGCCTCTGATGACTTGAGCATATAGTCTGCTCAATGGTCATTAGGACAGGGTTCAGGGATCACCCAGAAAGCAGAAGTCAACTGGAGAAGCGAGAAGACAAATTGGCAAGAGGCTGTAATGAAAAGGAAGGAGAGGAAGAAAGCCTTGAGCTACAGCGTGCAAGTGTAGCGTGGTGTGTGGAGGCATAGCTTCTCCACTATTGGGCTGAAGAAAAGAGCTGGAGAGAATGTGGATATGATGGCATCAAATGGAGAAAAAAAAAAGACTAGGGAGGCTAAGGAATGGAGGGCCGCTGCTGTATAAAATCCTTGAAGAAGTTGAAATAGAATGGTTTAAGCTAGTCTTGGGTAGGATGATCTTTTGCCATGGAACAGAAGGTAAGGAGGGGAGGCTGAGTGTGGGTATGAACTGTGTAAGTGTGGTATGAAGTAATCATTAGCAAAGTTAAGGCCTTCCTTCCTTAAAACTGCATTTTCCATGAGCAATAGGCCTTAAGGATAGTCAGCTAAGAGGGGTAGCCACTCACCACTCACTGAGTACTGTTTCTCATTGTGCTGTGACTCTCACTAGTGCCAATTGGTGCTTGCATGTGTGTATTCACAGGCACTAGATGTTTCGGCTTACCTATGGAGGCTGGTTAGTGATCTGAGGAAGTCTCTCACTGGTTCTTAGATGGATGCATTGTTGCTGTAGCCAGAGAACATTTCATGTTGTACTGATTGAAAATCCAAAGTAAAGACTTGAAGCATTTCATTCAAAAAAGAAGAAATGAAAAATTCTACTAATGAGGGGTTGAGCTTCCTCCATCTGTCTCCCCCTCTCCTTTCTCCCTCATCTTTGGTCTCATTCTCATAAAGAATTCAACATTTTTGAAGTTTACAATGCTATCTTGCCTTCCTGACCTCAGAAGATTTTTGTTTGTTTGTTTGTGGTTTTGATTTTTCTTCTTTTTCCTATTCAAGCCAAACACACATACACCAAAGCATTGTGTGTGTGTGTGTGTGTGTGTGTGTGTGTGTGTGTGTGTCCCTTTCCTAGGAGGCTGGCAAAATTTCAGTTGTTTGAAACCATATAAAAGACCCTTATAAAACACTGGCTTAAGAGAGCAATTCCTCTCCACTGAGTTTTAGACTTTTCCATTCTAACTGGGTTTATGGATTTGAGAGCCCTCCCTCAGACAGAGCTAAGTACTTTCAGAGAGGCTGCTGACCTACCTCCCTGGCAAGCAGTACGCAGCCTTAGGAACATTAAGATTATGTTCAAGGCTGCCACAGTAGTGAAAAGCTACCTAGATTAGGATTTCAAAAGTACCTGAAATGACAATTTGGCCTGGAGGAATCTGAGCAGTAGGAACGCCCCAGAATGGCTGCTTTGAATAGGGTGACAACTTTATTACATCTCTGGTTCCTTTTCTTCTATTTCCTGTTCCCTTTCTGTTGTCAGTGAGAAGCCTTTGGCAAGAGAACAAAGGTGTCAGAAGGCAAAGTCAATCAAACGCCTGCTGATATTCATGGCCCTCCTGTTTGGTAGCAAAAGCAAAGCACAGAATGAGGAAGATGTGTACCAGGCTTTGTTTTCTTGGGCCACCAACCAACTCCCAAATCATAACATGGGGACTTCTTATTAGTTATGAATGCTTGGCCTAGCTTAGGTTCATTTCTGGCTAGCTCTCTTAAGTTACATTAACCTGTTTCTCTTTATCTACTTTTTGCCTCGAGGCTTTTTACTTTTCTTACCCTCGGTATATCTTACTTTCACTGATTCTCCTGTCTGACTGGCTGGCGGATGCCTAACTTCTGGCCCGAGGCATCTCCCTAGTTCTCTCTTCTCTTCTTCCTTTGTTCTTTTCTTCTGAACCTAGATTTTTCTTCCTTTTTGTTTTCCCTGTCTGTCAGACCCGCCTAGCTATTGGCCATCCAGTTCCTTGTTAGACCAATCAGGTGCATTCGGCAGGCAGGTGAAACAAATGCAACACATCTTTACATCATTAAACAAATGCAGTGTAAACAAGTGTAACAATCCTTACATCATTAAACAAATGAAGCATAAACAAATGTAACATACCTTTACACAGTTAAAGTAATATTCCACAGCATAAACAAATATAACACATCTTTGTCTAGTTAAAATAATATTCCACAACAATGATATCTAAAATTATCTCAAAAGTTGAACCAGATGAGTGACTTCCTAATTCAGTCTCCTAAAGGTCAACAATCCACAATTTCCAGATCTGTTTCTTTTTATTTACTAAGTCTTTTCTTCTTCCTTTTGGCTTAGTGACACACAGTGATAAAGTAGATCCAATCTTTTTAATTAGTTAATTAGTCAAATTTATTTTTGAGATTATGATTTAATTACATTTCTCCTTTCCCTTTCCTCCCTCCAAACCCTTCCTTATACTCCTCACTCTTCTTCAAATTCACAGCTTCTTTTTTCACCAAATGTTATTGCATGCATATATGTATTTGTATATGGATACATATTCCAAATATAATCTGTTGAGTCCATATAGTGTTACTTGAATGTATGTTTTCAGTGGTAACCATTTGGCACAAGACAACCAATAGGAGTGCCCTTAGGAAAGACCACATCTTCTGCTCCAAGCTTACCTATGTTGTTCTTCCTGTAGGGTTGTGGCCTCATGAGCTTCTCTCCTGTACAGTTGGATGCAACAATGGATGATACAAAAACTACAGTTCTCATCTTAAGAGGAGTAAGAGATAGCTAGTTTTGAAGCCATTTTAAGGGACTATGACCCAAATTTAGATTGTCCCAAATTCCATGTTCCAACATGGAAGCAGTTTCACAAAGTTTTTATAGTTTTACAGTAAAAAGAAAGTCACAAATCAAGACAAATTTAAAACATATTTGTGAGTTCATGAGATGCAGGTATGGTGAGATGGAGGAAGTCTTTTTTATTGGCCCAACATGCTATCTGATGGCATTCTTAGCTTTTGGATTTGTAGAATCTAATAGCTTGCTAAGTTAGTAGATTCTAAATGGTTTATACTTATTAATCACAAGACGTAAGTTCCTACACAGAAGTGGGCAAGGAATGGCTGTTCTGAAGGGTTGTACCTAGCCAAGGATAAGGTGATTGGCCTTTGGACCTTCAGTGTTCCAGTCTCTCCACAATACCAAAATCAGCCTCTGTAGGCATAGCTCCTTTCCAGTTGTCACCCACAGCTCCCCCTGGTGGCTAAGCATCACATTCACGCCTGCATCTAAGGCTCAGGAAACACAGTAGAAGAGGGGGTAGAAAGACAGTAAGAGCCGGAGGATGGGGGTGGGGGTGGGGGAGACTTTGCTGTGAGATTGTGTCTCCTAGGAGCATCAGGAGCTATATCCATAAAGTCTCACCACAATGAATACCCAAACATGAGCTGAACAAGGACAACACCAATGACCCAATCTTTTTCTTCTTTTTTGTTAATTAATCAATTAATTAATTTTTCCCAGTCCAATAACAGTTTCTCCACTCTCCCTCCTCTTCTCCAAAGTTCTTCCCCTTATCCTCACCCCTACTCCCTATTCATTCCTTCTCTCTTCCCTTCAGAAAAGTATAGGCCTTCCATGTATATCAGCCAGTCATGGGATATCAAGTTGTTCCTCCTCTCCTATTAAGGCTGGATGAGTCAACCCGGCAGGAGGAAAGAGTCTCAAGAGCAGGCAACAGAGTCAGAGACAGCCCCCACAGAGTCAGAGACAGCCCCCACTCTTACTGTTAGGAGTCCCACAAGAAGACCAGGACACATGACTGTAACACATGCCAGAATGTCCATGTCAGTCCTATGCAAGTTCTCTGGTTGGCAGTTTAGTCTCCATGAGCACCCAAAAGCCCAGATCAATTAACTCTGTGTGTTTTCTCTTGGTGTCCTTGGCCCCTCACCTCCATTCCTATTTCTAATTTACAGGCTAAGGCATATTCTTTTCAGAGACTTGTCACTGAAACATGCCTCCCCATCAAAAACTAGCCCTTCCCCTCTTTGGATGTCATTCCATGTGTACCACAAAATCCTACCACAGTGAGTTAAAATTACTTGCCTTTTCATGCCATGATTATATGCCTAAGAGTCTCTAAAGGCTTCACCACAAAGTTCTTAAAACTAATAATTGCCTTCAGCAAAATGGCTGGAAACAAAATTAATGTACAAAGATCAGTACATACTAAAAACAAACACCCTGAGAAAGAAATAAGGTAAATCTCATTCACAATTGCTTCAGAAAACAACCTTTGAATTAAACCTAATTCAGGAAGTGAAAGACCTCTACAAGTGAAAACTTTAAAACACATAAGAAGGAAATTCAAGAAGGTACTAGAATGTGGAAAGACCATGCATGAACATTTAATGTTCTGAAAATGCCTGTACTACCAAAAGTCATCTTCGGATATAATGCAATCCCTTTGAAAAGTCTAATGCCATTCTTCACAGAAATAGAGAAAACAATATTAAAATTCAGGTGGAATCACAAAATTTCCTGGACAGACAAACTGTGGACAATATAAACAGTTCTGGAGGGATTCCTATATCTGACTCCAAGTTATACTACAGAGCCTCAGTAAACAAAGTATTATGGCATTGGTACCAAAACAGAGATGGAATAGAATACAGGATCCAGTTACAAACCCACACAGTCAGAACTCCCTGATTTTTTAGAAAGATGCTAAACTCTGCATTTGGGGAAAGAGCTGCTTCAGTGAACGGTGCTGGGAAAACTGCACATCCACACCTAGAAGAGTAGAGCTAAATCCCCATTTCTCACCCTGTAGGAAAGTAAAGTCCATGTGAGTCAAAGGCTTTAATGTAAGACCCGAGACTCTAAAACAGTTAGAGGAAAAAGTAAGAAAAACATCTTTAGATATAGACATAGGCAAGAACCTTCTGAATAAGAAATAATGCTGACATTGGCAGAAAGACTCTCATGAAATTAAGTCACTTCTGCACCTCAAAGGAAACAGTGAGAAATCTGCAGGATGGGAAGGAATTGTTTGCCAGATATATATCTGATAAAGAGTTGATATCTTCTAGAATACACAAGGGGGGAGGACCTAAGAAATAATTAAATAAATGGGCAAATGAATAAACAGTTCTCAAAAAAATAAAATGCAATGGCCAGTACATATGAAAATCATCAACATTGCTAACAATCAGAAAAATGAAAATTGAAACTACATTGAGATTTCTTTCACTTTGCTCCAGTGAGAATGTCAGTCATTTAGAAGACAAATAACAAATGTTCACAAAGATGTGAGCAAAAGGGGAGGTACCTTTAATGTACCACAAGTGGGAATGCGAACAACCACTGTGGAAATAGCATGGGGAATTCTCAAAGTGTGACACATAAATCTAAAATACGATCACTTCTAAGTAGTTACCTGAAAGACTCCAGGTGAACTTATTACAGACACACTTACACATTGGTGTTTACACTATTTTACAGGAGCTAAGCACTGGAACCAAATATCAGCAGAGGAGTGGACAAAGAAAATTTAGCATATGTACACAATGGGATTTCAGGCATAAAGAAGAATGAAATCATGTACTCTGCAGGAACATGGATGCAAAGAGTATCAATCATATTATGAATATGAAGTCAGTCTCAGAAAGACAAATAGCACATATTATCATAGTTGTGGATTCTAGGTTTAGTCAAATACATAGAATCATATGTGTATCTATGATATATTATAAACAAACCTACTTAGGGAACAAAGAAGACCAATGGAAGGAATGAGGTTTTGAGAGAGTAGGTTGTTATGGGAATATGCTTGAAGAATCTGTGTATAAAATTCCCTTAATTGTAGTGGATTGCTGTTTGTGCTATGCACTGAAGCCACACCCCTAGTGAAGTAGCAGGTAGCTGTTAGGTACCTGCCCCTGGGGTGTGGCCACTGGGGAATCCTTAAGACCTGAAATGCACAAATGTGCTGCCCTCTCTTCCTACCTGGTGGTCTTGGATGCTGGTGTGATCAAGGTAGAGCTCTCTAGAGAACCACTTTGGACCATGCCCCACCCTTCCAGGATTCTGCGGCCAACTCCTTTATTCTGGTTTTGTTAAACCCCAAGTAAATTCCTTTGACCATCAAACAGACTCCATGGATTTATCCCATTACTTAATAGCCTGGTACCATGTATGATTTATATGCACCAATTTAAAATATTATTTCAAAAAATCTGCTTTTTACATTGACCCCAGGTTCCTTGATTCTCATTCAGTTTTGTTTCCTTAGCGTTCTTCACCGAGGCTGACCCAAAATACACAATTAGTAGTTTTGAGTAAGTGATTAGAATCGAGACCTTTCATGGTAAAGGTAGGAATTAAACAAGATCCCCAAACCCCGGAGCCAAGAGGACTAAAAAGTATACTGTCATTTTGTTTTCCATGAAATTCTAGAATAGAATTTGTGAAGACTTTCATAATGTAGATACTAACTCACTCCACTTAGATATTTGCTATTTAAAGAACAAAATCTCACCTAGCATTAATGGATTAATGTTCACACACATAGTATTTGCACAGCTGCAAAAATGTTTGCAAACAAGATGTTTGAGCTTCACTTTCTTTATGTAGGACATTTGGTGACCAGGTGACAACATGAAAGCTTTCATAGGGAGTGTGGGGAACTGTGGGAAGCAGCATGTGCATTAAAAACGTTGTTTACAGAAATCCTTTGATGGGTTTGTGTCTTCTTTGGGAGGGAGAGCGGGGAAGCACTCTTTTTGGTTTAGAAAGCCCTTTAGCAACTGTTATGAACTAGGGGAAATACCAGCCTGCGTAGCCAGGGGTCTAAACAATCAATCATCATTCTGACCACATGATGGACCACATGGACAATCCCTGAGCTATTAAAACAAAGTCTTATGGAGGATTTTCTGAAGCCTATTACTTTAGTTCTCCAATGTCCTTACTGAATAGAGAACTATGTTGGTAAAATTTGAGAGAACCTATTTTTATCCTGTTGTGTGATTTTTATCCTGTTGTGTGATTTTTATCCTGTTGAACAAAGTAACAATTCTACCAAAGGCCAACTTGGCAGACCAATGGGTTTACTGCACTTACTGACAAGAGTGTGGCTGTGAGATTACTTCCTTAGAGGTACAGGAACAACTCAAGGTAGCTGCATCACCAAAAGCCCAGCCCAGCAACAGTGACAAAAGCTGCCATCCTTGGACATCTCATGCACACCATGTGGGCAACTTGATAGGTCAGATATCTCTGGCAGCTCCCCTGGGATGAGAGTCTCCTCCCCAGGCTGCCGTGTGCTTTATAGTTCCACACTCTAAAGCTTCCCATGGTGTCCAACATCCTTCTTTTGAACAGTTGTGTTGAGTGAATGCCTTAGCTAGTGTTTCTATTGCTGTAAAGAGACAGTGTGATCATTGCAACTTTTCTAAAGGAAAACATTTAATTGAGGTGGTGGCTTACAGTTTCAGAGGTTCAGTCTGTTATAATCATGGTAGGCAGACATGGTGCTGGTGAAATAGCTGAGAGTCCTCCATCTTGCAGGCGACAGGAAATGGTCTGAAAATCACACTGAGGGAAGCTTGATTAAAAGATACCTCAAATCCCACCCCCACAGTGACACACTTCCTCCAACAAACAAGGCTACACCTACTTCAACAAGGCCACACCTCTAATAGTGCCACGTCCTTTGGGGGCCATTTTCTTTCAAACCACTACAATGAAGAACCAAAATAGTTTAATTAAAGATGCTAAGAGGTTGGGCACACAGAGAAACACTGGAATCAGCTTTAGTCTAGTTTGTTGCTTTATCCTAACTCTTGGGGTCTTGTTGGGGGAACAGTCTTTGTCTCTGTGCAAACATATTTTTGTTCAGTAGGCCATTGCCACTGCTCTTGATCGCTCACCAGAGCTCGATGTAAAGACTCTAAGCTGAAGATATCACATACTTTGGTCACAGGACATAGAGACATCAAGTTGGCACTGACCAGGAATACCTGCTGAGTAGCTTTCATAGAAGTTGGTATTCAAGCCCGTAGGAGGAAAAATCGTCAACAGCTCTACCCATCTTTGAATCTGTGAGATACAATAATATTTCCATAGATGCAATAGTGGCATGAATGTTATGTGAATGGCCAATCATTGGATGGTTTTGAGGCATGTTCCACAGTAGGAAACACATGTATGGTACTATAAATCTGGTCAAGAACCCATGCTTAGGAAGTTCACAGGTCCCAGGGTGAACCTGACTTCCATTATTTTGCTAAATTGACATAGTAATAAACTGCCCTCTAAATTTCTATTTCTATAATCATAAATTATTCCAACTCTCAGGCTTCATCAGAGGAGTTTGTTCAGTAAACTACAGTTAGTGCAGAAACTCACAGATTATCAAAGTACAGAGTGACTACGAAGTGCTCAGCCACAAACATAACATCTGTAAGTCATATTCTCTCTACAAGGCTCAGGAACTACCTTAGAATATGGGTGGAGAGAATGGAAGAGCCAGAGGTCAGGAAGGACTGGATGAAAATATTGTCCTATGGACACAAAAGGACCACTGTGCTCATGAACTCACAGTAGCTGTCCTTGTCTATGCAAGACCTGTGCAAGATCTGAGGAGCCACTGAAAGTTGATGGCTTCTGGGAGAGTCAATTTTCTTTAACAAGAGTGTGGTACCTCCCATTGATGGTCCCACACCTATGAATATATGAGAAGCACAAATGGACTGAGTACATTATATCAGAGAAGGAGGAGAAAGTGAATAAGAAGGAGAAGAAGAGGAGGAGGAGGAAGGCAAAGGGCTGAAGAAGTGAGAGTGGATCTGATGGGAGTTAAAGGGAGCCCTAAGGAATGGATATACTCAAACTACACTGAATGCATGTGGTGATTTGAATGAGATGAGATGGAGTTTTCCTAGCTTGTTTTCAGTTCTGCTCTGGTCCAGTAGTTCCTCACTATGCCCAGATTCTCCCCTTTTGGAATGGTAATATATATTACGTGCCATATATTGAAAGCATGTAATTTGATTTTTGATTTTACAGGAGATTACAGTTAAGAGGTTGACTTGGGTTGCAGAAAAGATTTTGGACTTTTAAACAGTATTGAGACTGTGAAAGACCATGGGGATTTTTGAAATTGAACTAAATGCATTTTGCATATGGGGGACAGGGAGTTGAATGTGGTGGTTTGAATTACATTTCCCGCACATGCTTGATCATTTGAACACTTGGGCCCAAATTGCCTCTGTTTGGGCAGGATTAGGGGATGTGGCCTTGCTGGAGGAAGTATGTCACTGGAGGCAAGTTTTGAAAGCTTAATGACTTGCACCATTTTGAGCTGGCTTTCTCTGTGTCCTGCTTGTGATTTGAGACACGAGCTCTCAGCTCTCAGCTTCCAGCTCCAGTGGCCATGTCTGCTGCCTGCTCTTCCCACCACTGTGGACCATAACTCTCCAGAATCATAGATACTAAATAAAATTTTCTTCTGAAAGTTGCCTTGGCTATAGGGTTTTATCATAACAATAGGTAAGTAACCAATATAACACATGTATGAAATTCTCTATTATCTAATAATTCTCAATTTTGTGATAAGTATATAAATTCTCAGCACAAATGTGATAGGTTGGTTTTTTTTTTTTTTTTTTTTTTTTGATTTTTCAAGACAGGGTTTCTCTGTGTAGCTTTGCGCCTTTCCTGGGACTCACTTGGTAGCCCAGGCTGGCCTCGAACTCACAGAGATCCGCCTGCCTCTTGTGATAGGTTTTTGAAAGACCAGAGGACATGAGAGCTGGCTTTAAGAGAGAGAAACACCTCTGTTGTCTAGTGAAGTGAGGTTAGGGAGAGCAAGACCTAGAATTCCAGGTCAGTAATGATAGTGCACAGTATCCAAACGCTCCAAAATGAGTTTTCTTCAGTAAAACTATGCTAGGAGGTCCGAACCAACATATCTCTAAGTCCCCAATGTGGCATACTGAAAATTTCAAATGTCCCATAGCCTCAGCCATCCTACATTTTGTGCAAACTCATTAGTAAATGACAAACTTCTTTGTACTTTAATGAGGAAACGCTATGAAAATCAAGGACAAGTGATGGGAGAATGTCTTTCTGTATGCTGCGAATATGTGTGTTCTCTGATTGGTTGATAAATAAAGCTGTTTGGCCTATGGCAAGGCAGCTTAGAGGCAGGTGGGAAATTCAAAGGGAGAACCAGGAAGAAGGTGGAGGGGGGGAGATGCTAGCCAGCCACCCAAGGAGCAACATGTAATGGGACACAGGTAAAGCCATGGGACATGTGGCGATACACAGATTAATAGTTATGGTATGGGCTAACTTAAGATATAGAGCTAGCTAGCTAAAAGCTTGAGCCACAGCCATGCAGTTATAATTAATATAAGCCTCTGTGTGTTTACTTGGGGGATGTGAGTGGAAGAGATTTGTCTCGACTGCCAGCAGGCCAGGACACAGGAAATCTCCCAGCTACAGAGAAGTGCATGAGTATTGAAAGTCTGATACTAAAATATATATATATATATATATATATATATATATATATATATTTTATATAGATACTAAAAAATATATATGTATAATATATATATAGAGAGATATATATAGAGAGAGAGAGAGAGAGAGAGAGAGAGAGAGAGAGAGAGAGAGAGAGATGGAAATTAACTTTAAAGTTCCAGATAGTTCAAAACACAGTGAGAGCAACTGCAGATCCCTGGCTGGGTTGGATTAACTAATTCACTTCAAAACCTTCATTAGGGAAACACCTATGCTATAGTATCAGTTATGGAAACAGACACTAAGAAGTGGAGAAACTTGGTAGAAATCACCCAGCTAGTCAGTGCCTATTGGCGGCTGCACAACCATTCCGTTGTTGGATGGGGTAGAGTAGCACCAGTTCCTCCTATCTTTTCACTTGGAAATGTGGGGCTCAGTGTCTTCCCCAGGGTTGTCCTTTTTTAGATGGTTGCTGCCTTTTAAACCACAGCTGCCTGAATCAGCAACTGCAACTCCGCCACTACCAGCAGCGGTTAGGATGCAAGGGCCGTAGCCAGAGGAAAATCTGTTCCCCATAGCTCCAACTCTTGCAGAGCTATGAAGGGAACTTAATTAGACCTCTCTCCCTCTAAAGAACTCAAGATTCAAAGGTTAAGGTGGAATTCTGCTCTTCAGAGAGGTTGAATAGCAAGTGGCTCACCTCCTCTCTTTGCTCGCATCCTCCAAAAAGCCCTCCTGCTTCTCCTCACCTCTCCTTATAAACCCCTTTTCATGTGGCTCCTCCCTACCACTTCCTGTCAGCTAGTTGCTGACTCAGCCTCCTGAACTCAGATGAATTTCACTTAATCAAACACATCTTTGCATCATTAAACAAATGTTCCAGAGCATAAACAAAAGCAACATACCTTGAAATATTATTCTACAATACCTCAGGCTACATGTCGAAGAGCTGAGATGAAATCCAAGGCTACATGGCCCTAGAGTTCATGCTTACAAATCACTACACCAAAGAGGTGTTTATTAACGGACTGGCACTCATGTTAGAAGCAACAGCCATAGTCATTTGACCTTTAATTACTATTCATGGCTCATTGCTCAAAGGGTATAACAATACTTCCTTTAAAGGAATGTCTTAAGGGCTTCAGACTACATTGTAAAGATTCGAGTATTTGGCATATATCATAGTAAGTTCCCAACACACGCCAGTTACTGTTATTATTTACCAAATTTTGTGCCAAGCATTGCACTAGACTCTTTATGTATGTTAGCTTATGTAACTCTCACATTATCCTCATTATTTAGACATCTATGCTTATTTTATGGGTATGGAAACTGAGTCTCAGAGAAGCAAAGTAATTTGATAAAAAAAAACCCACAGCTAGTCAGTGTCTAAGGTCACATAGTTATTCAGCTATTTCATAGAGTAGCATGACACAGTACAGTTTATTTTTCCTCACTTAGAAAATTCCAGCAAAAGAGCAGAGAGCTCTACCATCCCATAGAGGACTGACTTCTTGTTGGGTTTGGTGAGCTCGTGCCCTTCCAGTGTTTCTTGCCTCAGCTTTACAGGTAAAAGAGTTTGCATCTCTGCACTTGCAACTGTGAGCATATAAACTTAAACCCAAAGCTGAAAGAAGAGAGGAAAACACACCCTCATGTGCACTCAGTGAGCTCCTGCAGTGTTCTCCAGACAAACATGAAGTAGCCCCATCTGAAGTAGCTTTCCAGCTGGCCTACTGACAGGCTCAGTCATTGCACAAACCCTTTCCTTGTCCCTGTTTTTCTTGATGCTCCTCCCATGGTGAGTTGGCACATTCATTGAGAGCTGACAACAGGCTCATTAGTTTAGGCCTTGTAGATTATTCAGACTGTGGGGGGGCGGTTCACATGGAATCTAAAAAATATCTGGACAGACTGACCATACAGGTTAAATAATCCAGATGACTTTGTGAGTTATTATAGGAGAAAAAGAATAAGTGGTTCTATCATAGGGTGAACCAACCCAGAAAGTTTGGAGGACAATAGATTGCTTTACCTGGTGTGACCCATTTCATCTCGTCTTAGCTTGGCTGGCTTAATTTGCTGTTTCCGTGCCAAATCTCTCCTTCTCTTGGGCTGGAGTCATACTGTTGTCCTTCTGTATGGAGGCTAAAAAAAGCAAGGGACCAAATTTTAATGGTGAAGGGTAGCATTTGGAAGAAAGGTTCATCAGCTCCGTTGCTGTCACTTGGAAGGCAAAATCAAGGCTCTTGTTTTGGGGAACACTGTGGCGTGGGGTAATCTCCACATCCCAGGCTGCTTTTCATTTAAAACCACAGCTGATTCGCTGTGGCAGAGGCTGCTGCAAACTGCTGGCACCATGGCTGCTTACAGAATGCGTCTGCCAAGCTGCTCGGGGTGGGGAGAGTCATACTGTATTCTTTGATGGTGAACTCATCTGGCACAGAGGAAGAGCCTGCATAGAAACAGCCTCAATTCATCTTCCCTGGCACCTCCATGTGGCCTGAGTGAAGTCAATGTATCAGGCCATCTTAAGAGAAAATGGCCAGAGACATCTCTGCTCTCTGCTCTGCCCCAGCTGCTGTTTGTCAGCTGCAGGCTCAGCTCTTGCTCCTTGGTTCTTGGGCATCAGGAACCAGGAAAATGCAGGTAGTCACTTCAGCCGATCTGGGCTGTCAGAAGTATCAGTAGAAACTTCAAAGTCATCATTAATTGTGAAACGTGTTTGCCAGTCTGGTTCCAACAGAATGAGCGTAAAACCAGAGGATCTGGGCGAAGTCATGGAATGTGATTCTCTCTCTCTCCTGGAAAACCTCAAATCACTCATTGTACTGTACTCTGTGGATAATGACTGTTCTGCTTTTTTTTTTCTTTCATATCTCCATTCATAGATGTCAATACATGATGAATGATTTCCAAAAATTCACTTCATTTGCAACTAAAAGGGAAAAGGGAAGAGGGCTCACACCACACTGGCCTGCTGACAGCCCCACACTCTCCAGCAGCATAGCTCTGTGTCTATTAACTCCAGGGTGTCAAGGAAGAAAGCAAGGACTTTTGGTGGGTAAGGGCACAGACTAAAACTGGAATTAATTTGTTACACTATTCTCTCTTAGAGCTCTCTTTGAAAAAAAAAAATCAACTCATAGGGTTCAGGGTCAATAGTGAAAAAAAGAGGAATATTTCAATTCACTTCGGGGCTGTTTTGGAGAATGACTGTGTGTGTGTGTGTGTGTGTGTGTGTGTGTGTGTGTGTGTGTGTGTGTGTGAGGGAGAGAAGGGATTGGGAGAGAAACGAAAAATTTCCTTCTTCAAATTAACCATGAATATTAGCACAGTGGTGGAGAGGAAGGAAGGAGCTAAGACGGTGGAGTAAGTGGTGGCTATAGCCACCATACATCTTTCCCTCTGTCTGAGTCACTTAGCTCTCTTCGTTCACACATGCAGTCAGTGCTAAGAACTGATTGTGACCTCAGAAATAAGCAGCCTGAGGAGCTCTCACTGTTCAAATAGCTTTTTCTGTGTTTGCACCTTCAGTCTTTACCAAATCCTAGGAGGTACTAGTCTTAGCCCCAGTTTCCGTAGTAGAAAACAAAACCGGAGTTGAATTGACATTCCCTGGATACCAGTTCATCTGTCTCATGTAAAGCAAGGCTGTGAACTGACGCTGTCTGACTTCATTAGAGTTGTTCTTTCTATGAGCCTTCCAGCCACAGCCATGCTGCTGGGGTACTACAAGAGGATAGGCTCTCATCATTTCAGCTTTCAGTGGTTAATTTTTATATTCTCACTGCCTGCTTTACAAGAATGTTTTGGAGACTGAACAAAGGAAGTGTCTTACAGGCAAGAAGAAATAGATGAGTCATGTTGAAGAAGGAAGAAGGAAAAAATCCTTTCAAGACACAAACACAAAAAAATCCATTTGGTACACAGGAGGAGGTCCCTGGCTGAATCATAAGGGAGAAATGGATCTAGTAAAGTAAGTCACTTGGATAACAGCCTCACCTTTGATGAAGATGCTCTGTTGCAAGAAAAATGATTCAAAGAATCCTGGGATTGGATTAGTTACGTTGCAGTGTCTGACAGTGTGCGCTTTGTGAAGTTGACCAGATGTCTTGTTTTTGGATAGCGCTCAGGTCAGGTAGGTTGCAATCCAGTGAACTCTTGAGTAACTGTAGTTCTCTGTTCCTTAGCACATAGGCTTGAGGAGTTATAGAGCAAACAGTTATACCTGTTCTCTCTGCCGTTTCATCATCCAGGACCATCTTTCACTTCTATTTAGCTGCTTGCTGGCTGTATGCTGACCACATAATAAATTACATAATCTTCAGATCCTGAGAATATAGTAACTTGTTCCATCCTTTTGAGATAATTCCCTTGCTAGCTTCATTTTTCAACATAGGGAAACTGAAGCAAATCTTTAAAGTCAATTTTTAAAAGATGTGCCTAGGCAAAAGAATAATTAGTTGTAGACAAAGGAGTGGAACCCTAGCAGGCTGGCTCCAAAGTGTGTCAGTTGCTGGCATGGACTCTCCCTGAAAATGTTGCTGCTATGGAAAGAATGTTTTAAGAAGACTAGAGGCAGAGCTAGGGATAGGCGCCAATGGTCATGTCCAGAGTTCAGTCAGTGTATAATGTTTGTTTCAAATCCTCAGTGCCTCCGTGAGATTGACGCCATTTTTTCTGACGAGGAAATGACAAGTCAGCTCCAGAACTAGCTAACCAGTATCGGAATCTAGGTATGTCTGACTCATTTCTTTGTGTTGCTTTCCCTGTGGTAAGTAGAATGGTAGAGAGTGAAAACAAATTTGTCTTTGATAGGAAAACGCTACAGTTGAGATGAAGGAAGATGCAACTATTTAATAAGAATGTTAGCATTAGATAGTCTTTCGGATGACACAGAATGACCTGTCACTGACAGATCAAATCCCCATCCACATCCTCATTAAAAAGCTTGGTGACAAATTTAGGAGTTAGAGTGACCCTCAAACACGACAAGAATGAATTTGGCTTGAAAGCCTCAATGTTGACAGAAGCACTGGGCAAACTGAAAATATTATGAGTCTCTTCGTTGGCTGGGCCTCTGCAAAGCAAATACCCTCTTTGCCTAGACACTGGCATTTTGCACTGCTTGTCCATTCCATTTTGATCATAGTCCGTTACATTAGAGGAGTGTGTGTGTGTGTGTGTGTGTGTGTGTGTGTGTGTGTGTTTCTAGCTGTATGTTGTTGCTATTTGTTTGTTTGTTGATTTGTTTTTTAAAGAGGAGAAAAAAGATGGGAGTTGGGGAGGTAAGGAGGTAAAGAGAATCTGGGAGGAGTTGGAGGAAGGGAAAAATTTATCAGAATTCATTATATGAAAAATTGTTTTTCAATTAAAAATGTCAATATTAACTGATTCCACTGTCTGGCATCCAGAGTTAAGCAGTTTGTGTGAATTAGTTCGTTTAGTCCACACAACTTCCCCAATGAGACAGCCCCACATTAGGGTGATGGTTTACATGGACCTATGTTGACAACTTATCATAGGCATGAAGATTGGCTAAGACCCAACATGGCCTGTCCCCTGACCCTGAAGCTCCCTGGCTATGACCCCATGACAGCCTCTGTCGAGCTGAGGAAAGATACTCTTGATTTGTATTTATATCTTCAGTTTTTAGATAAAGAAAGAAATCCTTATTTCCTGGAATTCTAAAAGGAGGTTGCTGGGCTATGCTTTGAGTTTTGCAAGCAACTTAAACATCAAGTTCACAACCTCCTACTCTCATTTCTTTGACTATTTAATGGGAACTGTTTCTGTAGAAAGTATATATATAAAGAAGTGTGGGGTCTGTGTGTGTGAATGTTGCTTATTCCTGATAAGTGCTCTATCATCAGAACCAAAACATGTGTTTGACATATGGTGACTTGTGAGACATTATTAATTCAGAATAAATAATAAGTTTAAGGAGAGTCTACATACTGATGTCCCACTTGGCCACATAGATGCCTATCTCTCTGACAAGATTGTGCCAAACCCGTTGATGGAACATCTAGATGCAGACACCAGAAGCAGAATATTCTACAATCTAGAAAGAATTTACATTTGTTGAAAGGGTCCTTCCTAGCTGAGAAAATGTAGTTCCCTGTCTTTGTGCTTTGAAGTATCTATGTCTCTTTAGCCTCATTAGAAATAGAGAGAGGGGAGGAGCTGAACAGTCAAGATCATGAAGTATAACTCTATTAAGGCTTAAAGCCATGGTCCATCTGCTCCAGTCCATGAGAAATTTGAAATGTAAACATCACCCTAAAGGAATTCTAATGAGTTGTGGCATCTTTCAGCAACATATGTGACAAAATTATTAAAACCATCTGTTTTCTGCTTTGAACTGGGAAGTTCTTGGAGCCTCACACCGTCTCATCTAGTACCATCTCCTTCTTGGGGTCTATCCCCTTCATCCTCATGCTGCCTTCCAGCCAAAAGGACTCCCAGGCAGGCAAGTACCCCCTCCTTAGGGTTCTAGAAAGTGAGAATTCCTTCATGGCTTCTGTTTGCCCTGTCTCCTGATTCAGCATCCCCAGTGGAAGAACGCTCATGTTGGATAAGGAAGGAGAGGGACCATCCATCCTTACCTTCTTTATGGACTAGGAAGAGGAAAAAAACTGTGGAGAATCATGGGCTGATGCTGCTCACCTTTGTAGTCACAAAATGACTTCTGAGAGAACTAGTTGCCCCCAATTCTGTGGATGCTTTAATCTACTAAAATTCTATCACTTAAAAAAAAAGTCTCATTCCCCTAAGAAGTCTTAACTTTCCAGAGAGAATTGACTTTGCCAAGTCCATTGGCCAGGCTTAGAGCAAGGATCCTCACAGCTCTTATGTTTCATATGGTTTTGCATTTTATTTACTGGTTTAAGCTGGCAGTTATTTTGTGCAAAGTAGACCTCAGATCTATTTTTCTCCTTTTCTCAGCACAGCCCACTTGGTTGGTGCCATATTAAACTGAGATGCCTGCATGCGTTAGCCTTCCTCCTGTGCACATCAAGACTTCGCTCCATCACATTTCTGCTCAGATATTAATAAAGGTGAGTGGGAGGGAGAATAAATGCATGAAGTGCTGATGACTGGTTTTGCTCAGCTTGTGGATTGTCCTCATCTGCTTCAAAGATGGTTGAAGTTGCCCAGATCCCAGAGGTCTCAGGCACAGGGGAGGATGGTGGGGGATCTTCAAAAGGAGATGGCCAATTGAAAAAAAAATGCATTGGATTCCAATATGGAAACTTACTGAGAGCCAATTTTCATGCTACAACTCTTCCACCATAACAAGACATGTCAAGATGATAGGAGACAAGTAGCTTTTGGAAAATAAAGATAACTGCAAGAGCACTGGTCACATCTCCTAAACTTAGGTATTGAATCTTTGAAAGCCTGTTCAGTCTTTCTAAATCACAAGGCAAGTGACCACCAAAGGATATCACATATCTCTTTCTCTTTTTAAATGAATATCTATATGTGCTTCTGGGTTACAATGTGATTTTTAAAATCTTTACATATATCTTAGGGTGACCTTGAATTTTTGATCATTCTGCCTCTGCCTCTAAAGTGCTAGGACTGCAAGTGTGTGCCACTACATCCTGCTACAGTAATGGTTTAATACATGCTACACTTATGTAATGATCCAGTCAATATAATTTTCATATACATTATGTTGAATATCTATCATGTCTTTACAATCAGAACTTTAAAAATGACTTTCCTGGTTAGTTTTTGTTTCTTTGTTTTGAGAGGGGGGTTACTGGCCTGGAACCCACTATGTAGTCTAGGTTGGCTTAATTCCCAACCATTTTCCAGTTCTTGCTTGTTGAGTGCTATGATGACAGATATTTATCATCATGCCTATCTCCCATCTAGCTATGTTGAAATGTACAATATAGTGTTGTAAACTGAAGTCTCCTTCCTGTGCTGTAGATATCAGAACGTATTTTTCCAGTCTAGCTAGACCTTTGTACTCCATCCTTCTTTTCCTCCCACCTCCTTCCCTGTAACAATTATTCTGAATTCTATGTCTATGAGACCATTTTAGATTCCACAAATAAGTCAGATTGTGTATTTGCCTTTTTGTAGTGGGCTTGTTTTACTTAACATAATGTCTTTCAAGTTCATATGCATTAACACAAATGACAGAATTGGTTTTTGTTTTGACTGAATAATAATTACTTGACCCGTTCATTCCTTGATCTACACCTGATTTGATTACCCATCCCTAGTGTTGTCTCTGATTTTGTTATTTTACTTTTTTCCTTCCTATATATCTGGTAGCAAGATTGTTGTTTTGGATGGCACTTTTTTTGAACTTTTTTTGGACAGTCCTCCATACTGTTCCCTATACTGGCTCTACTGGTCCTCCATACTGTTCCCTGACCAGCTCTACTAGCTTACACTCTCGTCACTACCGTATAAAGTTTCCTGCTTCCTTCCATTCTTGACATCGCTTGGTACATTTTTACAAGTAAAAATATTTGCTTATTTTATGGTTTTTGACCCTTTGTATCCCAGGCTGTTTTGGGCTGTAGCCAAAACTGTTTCAAACTTCCAGTAGTCTTGCTTCTGTCTCATAAGTACTGGAAATACTCTGTTTTGTTAGTCATCTTCTGTTTTATTGTCAACTAGAATGAGCTATCCCCTTGTTTAGCTTAGCATCACCCAGTGGTTAGTGATATAGAACATTATTTCATGTGTCTTTTGGCTATTTTTTGTCTTTTATTTAGAAATAAATATTCAGGTATATTCTACATTGAAAGGCTGGATAACTTGTTTTTTTTCCATTGTTATTAAGATGTTTGACTCCTTATGCATTTGATATTGACCCTTGTCTGATATAGAGTTTATAAATATTTTCTTGAATTCTGAGGATGTTTCTCTGATGTGTTTTTTTCCCTCATATTCCTTTTACTAAAAAGTTGGCCCTTTAACATTCACAGATGCAAAGATCTACCAGTCTTTGGGTGAGAGCATCAGATAGTTTCTCCTTGAGAGAAAAAATTCTGTGTATGATGGTCCATCACTGCAACTGGGACCTGAACCTCTGCCTTTGCCAAACACATGGCTATCTTGAGCTGCGTTTATTTCTATCTTCTGTCCTGAGATCGGTCTTTGAGAACCAAGGAGGAAGTGGTAGATAATGGACATAAGAATGACTGACTTGGCAAGCAAATTGGAGTGGGGTGGGGTAATGGAGGGCAAGGGTTGGGGGAAAGAGAGCTTAGGGGAGCAGGAGGTCCCAGCTGGATCAGGAACAGAGTGGGAGAGCAGGGAAGGGGATACCATGATAAATGAAGACCCCATGGGAATGGGAAGAAGCAGAGTGCTAGAGAGGTCCCCAGAAATCCACAAAGATACCTCCACTGTAGACTACTGGCAATGGTCGAGAGAGTGCCTGAGCTGACCTGCTCTGGTAATCGAATGGCTGAACACCCTAACTGTTATGATAGAACTCTCATCCAGTGACTGATGGAAGCAGATGCAGAGATCCATGGCCAAGCCCCAGGCAGAGCTCCAGGAGTCCAATGGACAAGAGAGAGGAGGGATCATATGAGCAAGAGATATTGAGACCATGATTGGAAAAAGCACAGGGACAAATAGCCAAACTAGTGGAAACACATGAACTTTGAACCAGTAGCTGAGGAGCCCCCATGGAACTGGACTAGGCTCTCTGCATAAGTGAGAGAGTTGTTTAGCTTGAACTGTTTAGGAGACCTCCATGCAGTGGAACTGGGACCTGTCCTTGGTGCATGAGCTGGCTTTTTGGAACCTAGGGCCTATGCTGAGACACTTTGCTCAGCCTTGGTGTAGGGAGGAGGAAACTGGACCTGCCTCAACTGAATCTACCAGGCTGGGCTGACTCCCCAGGGAAGACCTTGCCTTGGAGGAGGTGGGAATTGAGGGTAGATTGGTGGGGAACCTGGGGGGGGAGGAGGGAGGACAGGGGAATCCATGGCTGATATGTAAAATTAAATTAATTATAAAAATATTAAAAAAAAGAATGACTGACTTGGGAACAACTGTTCACAGAGGGGACAGTGGCACCCTGTGTGTTGGAGTCTGGCTTCTTGCTAGTGTGTGATCACACTGACCCCAGAGGTGTCTATTGGGCCCACAAAAATGCTTAAAAAAACATATTTGAAGTAAATAGATGCTAACATTTTTTAACTACGAGAGTCTGAATATAGACCAAGGTCACATAAAAATGACCTTGGTCTGTATTCAGACTCAAAATACTAGATTATAGTGATTGTGCTTGTGTCTTGGCATCTGCCATGGTCTCGTCTTGCCAATTTTATGCACTTGTGTTAGTAGCTTTACTAATAATGCCATGAACTTTTTGTTCTGGTTTCTTCTTTTGGCTTGGCTTTTTACAGGTTGTGGGTCAATGGTCAATGCTCCTTCAAGTCTGTGAGTTTTTCTTTCCTTATTATTATAGAGCTAACACCTTACCATAGCGTAGGGTAAATTAATTAGATCACATGCAAAGTGCCTAGCACATAAATATTTAATATATCTTAATTATGATCACCATTAATATTACTGTTATTATTGAATAAATGTGTTTTGTTTTTTCTCGCTTTTTTCTATATATAAATAAGGAAATGGAAGCAATAGCCACAGATATAAGGCTCCCGTTGACTCAGTCTCATGTACAAACTGGACTAGTGTCTATTTCAATATGTTTCCATAGGGAGTCAAAGTTGAAAAAATTGAAGGTAGAAATATTGAAATTTCAATTTTCAAAATATTGAAAATTCAAGGTAGCAAATACACAGGTAGAAATACAAAGTATGAGGTAGGATAGCTGTGGCACAGAGGTCAGTGGCCCTGCTGTGCTAGGTAGGTAAAGATAGCAACTAGTCAGCCTCAAGAGGCAGTGGTTTTAACAGGAAGATTTCATGGCTGGGAGAGAGCTGTTCATTTGCCCCTGTTACCTTTGGGCTGCATTGGTCATACAACCTTATCAAGCTTTGTGAATATTTTGTAAAAACTGAGCAGTTGCTCTTCCATTTTCTATGTATTACATTTTTTAAGGCGTTAGAAGTAAACTAACAAACATAAAGTGATTAAAACATAGGAAGTGCTCAATAAGAGGTAATTATAAATCTCAATCAGAGTAAATTAAAACGTGACCTACTGAAAATAGTTACAATCTTTACTGAAAAAATGATCATGTCTAGGAGCTTAAGGAACACAGGCAGTGCTCTGCTGATAAACCTGATGCACAAAATTGCAAATTAGTGTCACATCATCTTTGTCTCAAGTATAACTATCATTATTTATTAATCATTATTTTCAGCAGTGAATCATTACTCCCAATGATATTTCTAATATGGCTCCAGTGGACTTTGGGATTTTGTTTTTTACTTTGTAATATGTGAAACTTTTCTAATATGAATGGCAGCACACTTCCCTTTAATTTCAGCTTGTCTATGAAGACTCTGCTTCAGTTCTCCCCACTGCAGTCTTGGCTGAGGGGGTGTCACTCTTGTGTTTTGACACTATAACTGGAATCCTTTGCCAGTCACCAATATTTTGAAGTCACTTGAAATGAGTGTTTCTTGGTTGTGAAGTTTCCACCTACCTAGCTTGCCGGGCCCTCTCTCCTCTCTCCTGAGCAGTCTGGCTCTTCCAGCTCCTACATGGAACTTTTGGATCCTTTGTTGTCATGGAGGTTTTGCTGAGAATTTTATCTACACACAGAGCTATCTTTGGTGCATAATTTTTCTTCATTCAACAATCTGCAAACATTTGTCAGTACCTGCCATGCACCAATGTGTGCTGTGGCATTAAATGATTATAAGCACATTTATGTCATTTTACACTTTGTTTAGCAGACTGAATCTCCTTGATTCCCTCTAACTAACTTGTGAGATTGGTACCATGTCCATATGTTTTAAGGGAGAACTAGGGCATACTACTTAATGGTTAAGTGATTATCCAGCTTAATGGACTGAGACAGTTCACACCAAGTCAGAACTTAGACCCGTCCCATTGCTGAAATCTAAACCTTCAACTACAGTTGCTAGTTCTCCAAGTGGGATCTTGACTTTGCTGCGGCCTACATTCTAAATACTTAGACTGATGTCTAAAATTGCAGCCCGTAGGTATGTTTTATATCCACTGAGCCTAAGTTTTCATTTTAAACTATTCTCTGGGGAAGTTTAAGGCACTGTAAAGGTTGAGGGCCACTGGAAAGAGTTTATATATGAAATCTGAAGAATGAAGCTGAGATTAATTATTTACTGTGAAGGCAGCTTCCCAGGGTGAGGGGCCAGTCCATGCTGTCAGTCATCGTGAGAGAAACTCCAGCTGCTCTATGTCATTGAAATGTCCTTAAAGTCTTCTTCCCTTTTGAGGACACAATACAACAACAACAACAAAAATGGTTGTAGGTAGGTTGGTACTGGATAATTTGTAGAATTTTCTGGGTTTTTTGTGTGTGTGTGTGTGCGCGCGCGCGCGCGTGCGCGCGTGTGCGTGTGCGTGTGCGTGCGTGCGTGCGTGCGTGCGTGTGTGTGTGTGTGTGTGTGTGTGCGTGTATGTGTGTGTGTGTGTTGTTTTTAGATATCAAGCTTGTATGTCCAGAGTTTCCAAATGAGAACTTTTAAAGATAGAAATCTGGTTAGAGGGGACCTTAGAAATTTGACTATTTGGCTGTTTGGTGAGGGGGGGATGTTGATAAAGATTGAAAACCATAGCTCTAATAGCAGTACACATTTGTTGGCTCAACTTGATCAGATACTGACTCTCCATCATCATCTGATAGCATCAAGAAGGTGGATGCCTTGTGTCTTTCATCCTCTTTCTTTGCTGTTGCTGATTTCCCAAACTCTCTTCTCTTTCAGGAGTGATAGTATTGATAGCTGGAGTAGGTGGCTACATATTTTGGTTGTGTATCATTTTTTTTCTCTGTGCCTTGTTAGCGTATCTCCACTTTTTTAATTGGTATGGGGCTTAGGGCAGTTCATTAACGAAATGGAAGCTGGATACACAACCCAAGTTAATCAGTCAGCATACTCATATTCCAGATGCAAGGGTGTGCTCAGAAGTGGACAATGATGGATGTAGGATGGACAGAGCCTCCTATGGATGACTAAGGACTCTGGGGAGAGGACTTTTCTCTCATTGGAATCATTGTTATTAAGGATCATGTGTTTGTTGGGAAGAAGGCTAGCTTCTTTCACTGGAAAGTTGTCCTGTAACAATGAGCCTAAAGCTGCTGTGGCCATGTTCACCGCCATGCAGACAAAGCCAAAGCCAAGTGGAAGCCTGATATCCTGTGAATTATTCAAAGTCATGTTTGAAAACAACCTCTCATCTTAGCAACCAACAAAACCCAACAAAATGTACTTTAACTTGAGCTGATATGGCTTGAGTTTCTATTATTTGTGGGTAAAGAACACTAGTTCTTTTACTGCTTTCAATAATGTAGCCATCCTGTGAGAAAATCCCCAGCTATCAGAGGAAGGTAGACTATGGTGTGTGTATGGGGCTGTACCCACAGCCATCCCTCAGGAAGCATTAAACAAAGATTGGTGTCCCAGCTGAGAATGGTGAGAGAATCGATAATGGAAAAAGAACTGTGCTGCAGAGTGAGCTCGTCTGTGGCAGTCAGCAGGTGAGCATCAAGGACATGATATTGACTCAGGTGGGGCACTGTGAGGAAAGGTGTGCCATGTTCAAGGATTGGTGAGCATTCTAATGTGCCTGACCCTTGGATATGTGGGTGTGTCCTGGGTCAGGTGGTCAGTGGGTAGGATCAGATCATGCTGGCCTTTGGAAACTCTTCTATGAAGTAAAGCTATTGTGCTGTCAGCAACGGGAGGGACTGTTGTTTTTCCTGATAGGAATGCTATGATTATGTCTCTGTTCTAAGACTATGATGCCCATTATTTTTCTAAACTTGATGATATTTCCTGGCGGACAGCATTTTGGATGCCTTGGTTAATCCGTTGGCCCTATTATCTCTTCTTGGCATCACAGGCCATTCATTCAGGAGGCATGGAATTTGTGCGATGTGTTTCTGAAACAATTCTGTGACTTGATGGAGTAAGGTTAGTGAAGACACAGCTGTTAAGCCCAGGCACCAGCCATGTGACTTCAGACATGTCTGACTTGTCCCAGGTACCTCACACTAGGTAAATGCACACAACTGCATTGGTGGTGATGGACATCAGTAGCTAGCATCTCACAACTGTTCCATTTCCGGTTCTGAGTGAATTCCATGTCTTGTCTGCAGCCAAAGACGGACTGATTCAGAAAACAACAACAACAACAATAAAATGCTGAGCCCCATTCTTCCTATAAGTTCAGCCTCTGGTGTCAATCATGATCTAAAATTCTCATAGGTTCCCCTCATCACTCTATTCTTCAATAATTTGCTCACACAAGAAAACCCGTCTGAAGCTCTGCTTATAGTGCATTGGACCTAATACACTTGAGCTTATCTGTGAAGTGGAGCTGCTTTAAGGATTTTATGTTAAACTTACAAATAAAAAATAAGACTAAGTAAATAAATAAAATTTGAAAGGTATTAATAAAAGAAAAACCCTCAAATAGTGCCTGGCACACAGAAAGTGCTCAATGTAAACACATGCTCTTACCTCTTAAACTATCTTGTGTAAGGTTGGCGCTAGACTTTTCTTGCCCATCTTTTTTTCCTTCTTGACTTAGTTAAATGTTTATTGTACACAAGGCAGCTACTGTAGGGGTGAAATAGGGCAAGTGATTTGAGTGTCTCTTTCCTTACTGGTCACACAGGTTACTGTTACTCTACCCCAGAGGATGGGGGTGAACTATGGACAAGCCTACAGCTCCCTGTAACCTTTCTCTTTTTTTCTTTTGTTCATGCCTGCTCATCATTGCCAGGCTTGAAATTAATATTCAAGATACCCCAAAGGATCTGATCTACTGGTTTTCGACTCCAAGTAGTGATAAGTTATTGCTGTGTTGAAGGACCCTAAAATAAAACTTTACTATGAACCACGGCCTTGGTTTCTCAATAAAAGCATTTCATTCCCTGTAGAGATCATTGAGATGCTCATACTGCACAATAAATCTTATTAAACCAGGAGCTGATACAAAAGTCTATGCCATGAATTTCCAGCACAGAGTCACCTTGAGCAAGCTAGCATCTCCTTTATGTCATAAGCGCAGCGCTCCATCCCACATGCATCCTCTCTCATGTATGAGAATGTGGCCAGTGAGGTGAGGCCACATACTGAATGTGAGCAGAGACAACAGAGTGACCTGGAAAATAAAGCCAGCTGAACCCAGTTATGTAAACAATTCTTTCAGTTCTTTTGATCTTTGACCAAAAAAAAAAAGTTTATTTTATTACTTTTTCTTTTATTTATTTTATTCTTTTTCAAATCCTGCCTCTTTCAGTTCAAGTTCAGGGCTTTTATAACTAACTGGGTTCCTTTGAGGTTTGTCATAGTTTAAAACATCAAGGAAGCTGAATTTAGAATTTCTGCAGGATTCCATCAGAAAGCAGGAAAGTTCCACGGTGAATCTGTTGTGTGCTGGGCTTAGAAGCAGAGTTTAATCACAGATCCAGGGTAACTGGAGGAATGAATGTGAGTGTGTGTGTGTGTGTGTGTGTGTGTGTGTGTGTGTGTGTGTGTGTGTATTTCCAACACATGTATGGGTGTTTTAAATAGACAGGGGACACTTATCTTTCAACCTGAACCTTTTGTTTGTTTGTTTGTTTTGAGACAGGGTCTCCTATGTAGCTCTGAATTCCTATAGAATTGTCTCTATAGATCAGTCTGGCCTGGAACTCAGAGATCTACCTGCCTTTGCTGGGCATGTGCCACCATGCCCAACTCAACCTGAACTTCTCTCTAGCTTCTACTGGCTTTATGACTCATACAGGTAGATGGCTAAGCTAAGAAAAGAGTTTATCTGACTGAACCAAAAATAATACAAGATTGATGATTAGGAAGGAATTGAAACATTAACAAAATTGAAATTTATATTTAATATTGTTACTCTAAAAAATCACATTCAACAAGATTTAAAGGAAAGGGGACAATATTTATATAAATTGTGACTTTATAAATTTTCCCAAGCCTTAAAAGTGGTTCAGAAACATTGTAGCTTAATAAATGAAATCAAGGGAGTAAGTCTGCTGAAGGCTTAACTTGAGAGGGACTTTAATGGGTTAGTGATGGAGAAACCAGAGCATGAGTAGTCTGGGGTCAGGACAGTAAGTTATTATACTCTTCCCAAGGGAAAGGCAAAAGCAACTGTCTATGCTTCATCATGTTTATCAAACTCTTTAATGCACTAGTAAGTACAGGCTTGAACCGGCTGTGATGGAAAAAAGAGACAAACCATGGACCTTTCATGTGGTATTAGGAAATGAAGATGTTTTCTTCACAGGCGTGCTCACTGGTGAAGCCACATCTGGGAAGTATTGGTGGGGCTCTTCTAGGACAGTACCAAACCCACCTGGATATAGTTAGGTTTCCAAATGGCAAGCTTGATACAGGGAGCCCTGGAAGCCAAGAGCATGCCTACTTAGTGAGAGAGTTTTGTAGGTAGTGCTCCTTTTTGCACTCACTGTGCATCCTCTCAGCCCTTCATTAATCCTTTCATCCTCTCAGGATATTTGTTCAGTGTGGGGGAGAGTCCCCTGCTGCTGAATGTTGAGCCAGGGGAGCTTCTTTTTCTCTATTCAACTGCATTGCAATATAATTGACAAAATTGCACATATTGAAGGTATATAGCATTGTGGTTTTAAGTGTGTGTGTGTGTGTGTGTGTGTGTGTGTGTGTGTTGTGTGTGTAGGTCAGAGGACAACTTAGTCATTTTTTTCCTTCTAACATAGTTCTTGGGGATCAAACTCAGGTTGTTTGGTGTGGTTCCTAGTACCTTTACCTGCTGAAACCTGATGGCCCAAACATCCCAACATTGTGTTGCTTTTTCAAAAACTTTTAAATTATAATGAACACATAATAATTGTATATATTTGTAAGGTATCACATATAAACTGAAATTTCCAGAAAATAAAACTTTGGGTGAAGATTTTTGGACTCACTAATGGAAAGTTTACGATGGTAAAGAGCTGGACTGTTGCAGATCCAAAGTCAAAGTTATTTTGGACTATGTATGGTTCCATTAATGAGCATTTATTGTCTGCCTCTGTCTCTGGCCTAGCATACTTTTGATTATCAGGTAGTTTCTTCCAGTAATGAGCTCATAAATTGGATGTCCAATGTCAAGTGGTCAGCCCTGGACACATGTCCAGGACACAACAGCCCTGGAACTATCTCTTATTCCCTTTGAGGTGAGAGCTGTGTTTGCTTTGGGAAGTGTTAAATTTCAATATATGTATACAAAGTGAAATGATTAAATTAGGTACATGAATTGCCTTAACTATTGCTATTAAACATTTCTTAAATGATTTTTTTTGCATTGTTACTTTTTGCATTGTATGTACATGTGGTGTTTATGAGCGGTCTCTCTGTGTATTGTATGTGCATGTGTGATGTGGATATTTGTGCTCCTCTGTATGCATAGAGGGCAGAGGAGGGGACTGGGTATCCTGATTTATCGATCTCTGCCTTATTTCTTTGAGATGTTGTCTTTCACTAAACCTGGAACTTGGCTAGTGGCCAAAAGACTACAGTAATCCTCTTGTCTCCTCTTCCTATAGAGCTTGGGTGTATGGCCATGCCTAGATTATATAGTGCGTGGGGGGGAGGGGTGGGGGAGATGAATATTTTAACTTAGATCTTAATGCCTCCACAGAAAGTGCTCCTACCCACTGAGCAATCTCCCCAGCTCTTAGATGATTTTTTATATGTACATTTGAGTTACTGAGTTATCTAATTGTATTTGACTTAGATTATGACTAAAATATTTTTATAATCATTATTTCCATAGTATGATAGAAGTAGGGGTAGCTCTGAGATAGCCTTAACCAAACAGTGAAAACCATTGACATCTATCATATTAATTGGAGAAATGGGTGAATTTAGAATTGTAGAAAATTCCAAATTCCTCAATATACTCAATAATACTCAAACTTTCATTAAAATTTTAATGTATTATTTTATCCCAGACATTTTCATTATGTCTGAAAAAAAGAAATTTGATGGGTGTAAATAAAGGGCAGGATAAGTATAGGTTTCCTATAAATAAGTGTAGAGGGTCTAGGAATAGGGTATTCGAAAAGTTGTAGAGAGTGAAGGTAATTTAGGCCCTGGGTCAAATTTTAGTAAGGACCTGAAACTTGTCTGGGAATGCAGGTCAGTGGTAGAGTACTTGCCTAGTGTGCTGGCTAGTTCTATGGCAATTTGACACAAGCTAGATTTATTTTGGAAGCGGGAACCTCAATTGAGAAAATACCTCTATTAGAATAGCCTATGGCAAGCCTATGGTGCCTTTTCTTGATTGATGATTAATATGGAAGGGCTCAGCCCATTGTCTGTGATGCTACCCCTAGGCAGGTGATCCTGGATAGTATAAGAAAGCAGATGCAGATGAAGCAATCATTGAGAGCAGACCAGTAAGCAGCACTCCTCCATGGCCTCTACCTCCAGGGTCCTGTCTTGAGTTCCTGCCCTGACTTCCTTTGATGTTGGGTTGTGATGTGGAAATGTAAGCAGATAAACACTTCCCTCCCTAAATGGCTTATGGTCATGAATGGTATTTCATCACAACACTAAAATCCCTAACTAAGATACCTAGTGGACACACATCCTGAGTTTGATCCTCAGTGTTGTGAAAAGAAGGAGGGTGGTTCAGAGGGTAAAACACCTACTGTGCCAGCAAGAGGACTTGGACTCGCTTTACCAGAACCCGTGTTAGGTGTTGCAATGCCAATCTGCAACTGTTCTTGTTGATTGGGTAAAACTATTCAGATCTCAAGTGCTCACTGGTCAGCTACTCCCAACAGTTGGTAAGCTTTGGGCTCAATGAGAGATCCTGTCTCAAAAAATACAGTGCTGAAGAGATGGCCCTAAGGTTAAGAGTATTTGCTGTACTTACACAGAATTTAGTTTCAGTTCTAACACCCAAATCAGGCAGTTTACAGCCACCTGTAACTTGAGTTCCATGGTTTCTGAAGCCATCTACTGGCCTCCTTGGGGACTTGAATGCACATAGTCCATATACAATAAAAACATACACACGAAAAATTGTATATATATATGTTAAATATCTATTATTTATTATATACATTAAAGAAAGATTGAGGAAGACACTTGATGTCAACTTTTGGACTATACATGAATGTGCACACACCCTACATGAACATGTACACACACACACACACACACACACACACACACACACACACAGACCAGGTGAGGGTCAGGTATACCCAGAACAAAGAGGTAGAGGTGTTTTGTTGCTTACGGTATATTGTAAAGATGGCATTGTGTTTTGTTGACCCATTTTATAGATTTTTGTGAGCACCCAGGCTTCTGGAAAAATATCTTCACATTATGCATCTTGTAACTGATAATTTTCCTTATTTGGTCACAAAAAGTGGGAATTGTGTTAACAGAGCAAGAGTGAGGACTGAGTCTCATCCTCCATCCATCTCTGACCAGATGTGGGACCGGGGACAAGTTCTTTTGCCTCCAATGGCAAAATAAACTTATGGTGCATATGACTTCTGAAGTCATTTTCAAAACAAAAGGGGATTTGAACTCGTTCCTTTTTCCATGAAGAAGCTCTTCCTGCCATTGACATGACGTAGGGCTCTGCTGAGTTAACAGGGAAGTGGGAGCATGGCCTGAACCGCTTTGCTTTTTCCTCCTGCCCCAAGCACCTCAAGTCACCATGGGCACCAGTGCTGATATGACCCATGCTCCTCTTGACTCTGCCCAATGCTCTTCGTTCTGTGGACAGCCTGCTATTTCATGTTGGTCTCTGTCTCTTCTCTCTGTACATGGGAGTTAGTGTTGGACAGGGAAGAGCCGCAGCTGCCAGTGAAAGTGACTTGAAGAAAGGAGCAGAGTTAGGGCTGGGAAGGGTGCCATAGCGGAGCTGCGTTGTTTTTAGGTCTTAAGTGAGAGCGATGCTTTGAAGGTGAGGTAACACAAGCTAACCTAAAATATTACTTGGCAAGAACACAGAGTGTGTGCAAAATAAAAGCAGACTAAAAAGCTCTGGGGTACACCTTTGTTCACAATAATTAAGTTTTGAGTGTGGGAAATGAAGGCCATTTGACAGTTTTAAAGGGAATGCTTGAAACAGTTTTTTTTTTAAATGACATATCATTTTTCATAGCCCAGAGGAATTATAAACACTTTGTCTCTTTGAAAAATTATTTGCAAAAATGATCGTTTAACTTGTTAATGTATAGCAGATGTGGATTTGCTGGCTACCAGCATCCTTGACACACAGTGGGGCCTAGACTTTCTTCTATACCATATTTCCTATTCTTCATTATATCTCAGACACTATTCTTCAAAAAGTAGACTCCCAGTGCAAAGACTCATTGTTTTCTTTGTTTTTCTGAGCTCTTCATCAAAGGTCATGTTTACAAGTATCACATGGCAATCAAAAATGTGCAAGAACTGGATTGGTAATTAAGTGTCAGCATTAATTCAGATCACCCAAATAAGAATATACCACCCATCCAACTGACTGAGCAACATTAGTATAAAAGATTTATATAACCACAAACATAAGGATAATTATGGGGAAAAGCTGTGATTCAAAATTAAAATATTTGAGAAATATAAGAAGGGTTCAATTGAACAACAATTATAAATCAGACTTGGCGGTGCAGGCTTTTAATCCCACCTACCAAGGAGGCTATGGCAAGAGAGTTGCAAGTTCCAAGCCCGAAAGAGCCACTAACAAGACCTATTTAAAATTTTTGACAAAGATCAGGAGTGTAGCTCCATGGTAGACTGATGACCAAGCATGCTGATCTTGGGTCAAGATCTCTGCATCAAAACCAAACCAAAGAACAAACCAATAGTAATGTACCAGGATGGGAAACAGAGAAGGGTATTTTGGTTAGACCAGCAAAAGAGAGTAAAGTAACATCCAATAACAAAGATCCTTTGACACTTGCCAGTCTTTAATTTGGTGCTTTGCAACCCAGGTGTTGTGACCCCTTTGGGGATCCAATGACCCTTTCACAGGGGTCACCTAAGACCATCAAAAAACACAGATATTTACATCACAACTTATAACAGTAGCAAAATTACGGTTATTAAGTAGCAATAAAATAATTTTCTGGTTGGGGTCACCACAACATGAGGAACTGTATTAAAGGGTCACAGCATTAGGAAGGTTGAGAACCACTGCTCTAATTGTTGGCCACAAATGATGTATTTTCAACTGTCTGTCCCTTTTGAAGATTCATCAGTATTGTGTGTATATTTAGTCTAAGAGAGAAGTCAAAGGGTTGAGTGATTACATTAATATAGTGCTTCCTAAAACCCAGATTCAAACAAAAAATGAGAATTAAAAACAAACAAACAAACAAAAAACAAAACAAATGATGTTTTGACCTAATCACAGCCTGTTATGACTATGTTCATTCAACAGACAATAGTAAATCCTCATTCTGAATCATGTACCAAGTCAAGGGTATTCTCAGTCATTCAACTTGAAAACCTTAACCATTTAGGTTGAAAATATCACTTAATTATGACAGATGACTGAATTTTTGTAAACAGTTCATTGGAATTTCATAACATGGATTCAATTTCTTTTTTGAAAACAAAAAACCCTCTAACTTCTATGACATACATAGTTTGTTATTTATTCTCCAATCATTTGTTCTGATCACACATAGTCTGTGGTTGCATCTACACAGGAGAAGTTTAATAGAAGAATGGAAACCATTGAGCTCTTATGAGAAACAGAAGTCTTTCATAAATATTTATCGAGTACACACCTGTGTAGGAGGTCAACTTTCTACAGTAATAGAGAGGAAAGGTTAGGTTGGTGACCAGCTTTGCTGCCTATCGTGTTATCACAGCCAGAGAAATGTATACATTTTCTGTTTGTTTTAAATGTATGATCTGGGTGAAGAACTATGTTAAGCATGTTGGGAGAAGGGAATAAAAAGGAATTGGTGACATTAAAACTGGAAAGGAGTTTAGTACAGTCAGGGTAGGAACTCCCAGGCTCTTCTCAAGAACAGAGACCTGTTCTGAGTTAACCTCCCATTCCTTTAATCTTGGGATGAAATACTTAATAATTATCCATAGAATGACTTGTTGAGAAGACTGAGTTACAGAAGGATTGCATGTGTTCTGTGAAGCTCAAAGGAGCAGAGCCTGGAGTAAGGCTATACATGGATCAGTCACAGATTCTGTCTTGGTGTAAGGTGGTCTTTCTAATATTGTCTCATACTCATGGCAGCTTCTGTAGTAGCACTGAATTATTAAAAGTGGAAATGAGTTTCAATCAAATGTGGCATGGTTATTTTAGAGGTAATTTCTTCTCGGGGTGTATATAATCTGTAATGAAATTAAACTACCTTAAGTTTTGCATTGCTTTAGTTATTTTTCTGTTCCAGTGATAAAATACACTGATGACAGTAGCTTCCTAGAATGGTTTTAGTTTTGCTTCACAAGAAGCCTTGTGCTCAGCTCACTTTCTCTCTTTTATGTAGCCCAGAATCCCAGCCCAGGAAATGGTTCCATCCACAGTGGTTGTGTCTTCTCACTTTCATAAGCTAATCAAGAGGACGCTTCATATGCAGAACCAGTTTTTACCATAGTACATCTTGTAGGCAAGATAAATTATAGGCCAAATTATGGCTGAGTTGGTGTCTCAATTTCTCTACTGGAAGTCTTGCCTGATTATAGGAGATGACCAGTTCAGGCTCCATATCCTCCATTGCTAGAAGTCTTAGCTAGGGTCACCCTCATAAATTCCTGTGAGTTCCCATTGCTCTAGGTTTCTAGCTTGTCCTAGAGATGCCCCCCAATTCCAGCTGGTCTGACTCCTTTTTTAAGGACTGCATATATTCTATAGTACAGGTGAGTTGCAATATCTTCAGTGGTTCTTTTTTAATGGACATTCAGTTTTTCAATTCTTTGCCATTTTAAGCAACTGCAGAATGCATTCTTGTGTATATGCATATGTGCATGTGTATGTGTGTGTCTGTAAATTTTTCGTTTACCCATAAGCTGCCAGAGAGGGCAGACCTAAGACGTTTCTGGGATTTTTCATGGCACTTCTCCATCTGTAGGAGTTTTTTTGGAGTGACAAAGTGAGACAACTGCAAAGGGATGAAGCATGTCAACTCACTTTGCAAGAGGACATGGGACTTTGCTGTTATGTAAAATGAAATAAGACTTCTACAAAGTTTCTCATTTCATCTTGTGGTCCTGGGCACACCATCAAAGAAAAGTAATCAAAACAGAAAACAAAAGCATTCTGTTCAAAAAAAAATATAAATAAAGACCTTGAATGAGTTGGATGGCAACTGCTTCTTGTTAGAAAAATATTATTTTACTACAAAATAAATGAAACATTTAGCGTTCCAGTTCCATTTGAGAGTGATGCATGTCTTAAGGCACAATTTCTCTTAATAATCACAAACTCGGGATCTGTGGTTCTTCATCATATTGGAAGAGAAAGTTCAAATATCCAACTGCCTCCCTCAGAAAAACTGTAATTGGAGTGGAACATGTAGATAATGCATAACTCTTACCCCATGCAAGTCATTCTCCAAGGCATGCAGGACTATTTGCACTATATTTAAAATGTTTGTGTGACAGAAGGGATTATGGAAATCAGCATATAAACTAAAATTTGAAGTATAATTTATACTCATGAAAAATAATTAGGGAATGGATCCTTTGAAGGATATTATAAGATTACACCACACTGTTTCCTCCATATCTTCTACATTTATCATATAAACATCATAACGTTTATCACAATTTTGTATATGAAATATAGCCCTGTTTATAAACACTATCCTTGCAACAACGTAGTACTGCAAGGAACAGAATAAAGACAGTCCCTTCATACCTTCATCTCACTGCAGCCTACAGCAAGGCATTGATGCCTGAATGACATCATGGTAAATACAGGGATAGGAATTCTGTGTGAAGGGAAGAGATAGCAGGCCTGGACTTAGGGTTCTTCTGGAGGCCCCCTGAATCCAAGAAGTGAGAATATCCTACAGTCAGGCATATCTAAACAGAGGGGTAAAGGAGAATTGGGCAAAAAGTATTTCAGGCAAAGTGTACATGCTCAAAATTAGAGTAAAACAGAATGCAAATTCATGAAGTTGCTGAGATGGTTGAAATAAATATAATATAGATAACAAGTAATGGAGATGGTGAGAGATCAGGGAATGGACACGGAAAGAAAAGACACAACGGAATTTCTGTTTCTGCAAGATCAAGCTGGCTGTAGAGTGAGGAACAGCACAGAGTAGTCGATATCTAGAGGCTAGCTAAGAGGATGTTGCCAACTTTTCTAGGTGAGATAGTAGTGACTCAAATCAGTAGAACTGTAGCAGACATGGAGATAAAGAAATGGAATCGATTTTCCAAATCTTCCAGGAATCTTATTAATCTGAAAGTAGAACATATGATGGTTCTATGCTTACTTCGTTATACAGTCTTTGTCAAAAGTACAGGAAAAATGAGAATCATCACTTCTTTAATTCCAAACAATGTGGGAGAAACAAATGACAGTATGCTGATTACTCCCAGGGAAAGGTCTAGTGGTTTAGCTGAATAACCAGCCAGCTGTAGATGCTGAGACTCATTATGTATGTTTAGAAAATGATCCAGGAATATAGAATTCCTTGTGTTATTAAATAACTTTGGTTTTAGAAGTTTTCATGTGAGTCTGTTTCTTGTTCTCATATTCAAAATAATGCTATACAGTGCCTCTTTTGTTTTAGCTATAAGGAAAATAAAAGGTTCCCTATTTGGTAGTGTCATTTAATAAAAGAGAAATTGGTCAGATGGAGGAGCATATCCAGAATGAGGCAACCACAATGACAAAGGGATGGAGAAAAGGTCATGATTAAAATACTTTCTGTTATGGACTATGAACATGACATTGTTTAAGAGATGAAGACATACTTGAGAACATGAGAGACTCTGTTCTGTTGTCAAAAAGTTTAGTGGGGACCAACTAAAGCAGTGGTTCTCAACCTTCCTAATGCTGCAACTTTTTAATACAGTTCTTCATGTTGCAATGACCCTCAACCATAAAATTATTTTGTTGTTATTTCATAACTGTAATTTTGCTACTGTAATGCATCATAATATAAATATCTGATATGCAGAATATCTGGTATCCAACCCCTGTGGGGGTTACAACCCACAGGTTGAGAACTGTTGAACTAGTGGAAGAGGGACTGGAGAATGAGAAGTATAAATCTTGTCATCAAAGAGTGAAACATGTTCATGTGGAAGAGGGATCCAATTTATTAGAACTACTTTAAAAATTTTTATTATTAATTTTTGTGTGTGTTCATGTGTATGCAGGTATAAGTATATGTGCAGATGTGTATACATGTGTGAACAGGTGTGTGGAGAACAGAGTAAAACTTTAGCTGTCATTTCTCAGATGCCACCCACTTTGTTCCTGAAGTAAGGTCTCTCATTAGCCTGGTACTCACTAGTTAGCTAGGCTAGCTGGTAAGTTAACCACTGTCTCTGCCTCCTTAACACTGGTATTACAGGTAGCCAACACCACACCTGGCTTTAAAAGTTTATTTATTTATTTAGTTTTTTTATGTTTTACACATTTAGTTTTTATGTTTTGAAAAAAATAAATGATCAAACCTAACCTTCATTGCCCTAAATAATTCTTCCTTTACTCCCCTAACCATCAATATTCCCTCCCAACTACATGAGCTATTTTTAAAAATTATTTTTTAAAACACACCGATTCTGCTTCATGGTGTTAGTTTGTGCATGGGTGGGTATAGAGCCATCTATTAGAGCATGGGTAATCTCTCAGGGGTTAAAGCCCAGAAGAAAACTGACTTTCTCTCCTCCAGAAGCTGTCAATTTCCAATAGTTCTTAAGCTAGGGTTTGGACTTCCTGGCTACCTCTCTTCTCTCTGCTAGTATTTTGCCTGGCATGACTGTGTATAGGTCTTGTGTGTCCAGTCCCAGCCACCACGAGCTCATGACCCTCTCATATCCCATCAAACACTATTTTGCTTCTGCCATCCACTAACTCTAGTTCCTACAACATTCACATAGCCACTTCTGTGATGATTCCTGAGGCTTGGCAGGAAGGGGTATGATGTAGCTGTCACATGTAGAGCTGAGCACTCTTCAATCTCTCTTTTTTTTTATTGTATGTTGAGAAGCTGTGGATCTCTGTATTAATAGATATCTACTATAAAAATAAGATGGTATTATGAGGCTTGAGAGATGAACTAAACCTATCTGTTTAAAGATAAGTACTTAGGGGACAGTTTAATACTTGGTTAATTTAGCAAACAGTAGTGATTCTCCTCTAGGGCAATGACCTATGCATCCATGGATTCTTAGGCTGGTTTACAGTACCAAGAATGATTTTAGTTTTTTGGAACAATCCTTAAATAAAATCATATAATGGTTGGTTACTCCCATACCATTCATGCCACTATAGCACCAGTGGAAATGTCTTACCACATATCTGGCTTTCTTGATATGGGTTATTAGGATCAATCTCTGGTTTTCCTTTTTATAAGACAAATGCTTTACTAACTGAGCAGTCATCTCAGCCCTTGAAATATTTTGAAAATAAAATTAGGTTTATCTATGAATATAATTGGGAAGGTGAGTATTCCAACTCTCTAAGGGGAACAGCTTTGCAGAAATTGTTTAGTTGGGAGATCAACTAAATGAGTTGATATGGTACTGGGCATTCTGTTTTAAGTAACTGGATGTACATTTTTTTTTGGTTTTTCGAGACAGGGTTTCTCTGTGTAGCTTTGCACCTCTCCTGGAACTCACTTGGTAGCGTAGGCTGGCCTCGAACTCATGGAGATCTGCCTGGCTCTGCCTCCCGAGTGCTGGGATTAAAGGTGTGTGCCACCACTGCCCGGCCTGAATGTACATTTTTAATGTGTTGTTCACTTAAATTGTAAACCATTCTATGAGATGATTGTAATTAATAAGGAAGATAAGGCTCAGAAATCATACATTTAGAGCATACTGATTACTAAATAATTCCTCTAAATAAAGACAAAATGAACTATTAGGCCCATCAGGGTCCTCCTAAACTTCACATCCAACTATTTCAATTTCCAGAATATGAGCACTAAAACTTAAATGTGTGATTCAAGTAAAACAATGACAGAGATTAAGAATAGATTAGTTTTCATTTCTTCCTATATTTGGAGAATTAGGGTTAGATTGATGTGGCCACAAATATGATTCTTCTGGACATGTAGTCCTTCTGTATATTGATGTGCTAAAGCCCATAAGAACTAATGTATATGATGAGATAGGAGTAGAGTCAACATACAAATTTACATGCAATTTACAAGTTCATGCAAAATTGGAATTAAAAAAAAGTAAAGTTGAAGGATGTCACTTCTGATCTTGACATTGTACAATTATGTATGATATTATATACATCCTGTATGTATGGGAGGCTAAAAAAAGAATATGCAATGATATCTGTATTATTTATCACAACAACATATGAATCTGTATTTGTTGAAGGATAAAAAGGAACATACCCAGTTCAAGAAGATTAAAATCACTAGCCAGTTAATCACTAGTGTGTTCCTTCTCCCATAGAAGGAGAGAGCAAAGAGTTATAAAGAACCTTCCTCTGTTCCAAGAATCAAGCCAGACTTCAGATACAAACCCCAAGCGTCTATGTACAGGAATCATGCATTATTCCACTGAGTGCTTTTTTTTTATTCCTCCATAACATATAGGAAAATACTCCTTGGAATGTACATGCCGGGGTATTGTTGATTCTAGTAGACAGAACTAATCAAGCTGAAATTAAGTATTCCAGCATTTTATTAAAAGCCCTACTGAAATGATGACATGAATCAATTGCAGAAAATGGTTAACTCAGTCACCCCACTTTTCAAATAGCATCTAAAAAATATTGCGCTCTTCAATTTATTCCTTTATCAAATTAGTGCATCTGTATTATGTTTGTAAAGTGAAAAATTTGTCTGGGACTCTACTATCCAAGTATGTGTTGGGGGTAGGGGTAGGGGTGCATACTGGTTTTTCCTCAGTCCTCTTATTCTTCTTAATTGAGACACTTTTTAATACAAATGGGCCACATTTGTTTACATCTTGTATGCTTCAGGGACAACTATGCCCAGGAATTAAGACAACGTATTCAAGGCTCATTTTCAGATTCTCTAGCATTTAGCTATGTTGCTTTTGCATTGGTTGGTTTTATTCTTAGGCAGTTCTTCATTCTTGGCGTTTAAATTTTTCATGACAGTATTATGTTTTTATCTCGTATTTAGTCAATTTTAGATGAAAATAGATATTTTCATTTCTGACAGCTCACATAAAGGTTCTGAACTGAATCTAACTAACCTGGCTGGTGTAAAGAATCAATTTCTGAGCCAATCCCCAACCAGTTCAATTGTAGTCATTTGTCAGGTCTTAGTCTCAGACATTAAATCAGGGTAGGCTACAAGTAGTGAAAAACATGGTGCCCATTTTATATGCAGGGATATGTATGCATGTTTTAGGGAACGCTGTAAGGGTAAAATAAAGTGTGTTTCTTCTCTGTCCTAGACTATAATGACATAAAGACAGCATGGGCCTGTGTAGCACTGCAAGGAATTTAGCCAAAAATACCCTTGGAAAAGAAGAATATAATTAGAAGATCCATATTTTCTGATTTTGGAACTTGTGTAAGAGACAATAGAATAGGTCAAAGATCCATCCTTTTAACAAATAGGGCTTGAACAACTGAATATCTGTATGCAAAAAGAAATGTTGGGCACTTACTTTGCATCAAATATGAAAATCAGTTAAAATGGGTCATAGACTTAATGCAAAAGCCAAGTCTATAAACCTCACAGAAGGAATTTAAAGAAAAAAATCTTCATGAACTTGGATTTTCTGGAGCTGCTAAAAATACAAGCAATAAAATAAATAAATGGATAAATCAGACTTCATGAGGATTAAAAGTTTTATGCTTCAAAGGATGCTGTTTTAAAAATGTGGAAACACAACCCACAGAATGGAAGAAGCTATCTTCAAAGCATGTATAGAAGCACAGTGTTTGGAATATTTAAATAACTTTTTCAAATCAATGCTCAAATGACAAACTTGCTAATTAAGAGCATATAGATACTTTGAGTACACATTACTACAGGAAGATATCTCAGTAGCACATGATCACATGGACCATATTCTAGTTTTCAGTTTAATACTTTTGTGGGACTCCTGAGTGTGCAAATGAGTGACACATTGATTCTGGCTTCTTCTCTTGGGATCTTTTCCTTCTGTTGATTTGCCTTGTCCAACTTTGAGGCGATGGTTTTTGTTTTATGTTAGTATATTTTATTTTGTTATGTTTGTTGTTATCTCTTAGAAACTTGTTCCTTTCTAGTGAGAATCAGAAAGAGGGTGGATTGGGGTGGGAGGGTGGTGGGGAGGAACTGGGAGGAGCAGAAGGAAGAGGAACTGTAATTAGGATATATTGTATGAGAAAATAATCTATTTTCAATAAAAAGGAAAAAAGAAAAAAATCATATGGGAGGGTATTCCAGACAATACATCACTAGGGATGTTAAAATCTCAAGTATACATTATCAGTACACACCCTTTAGGATACCTTTAATTACAAACGGAAGTGATGACAAGTATTGGTAAAGACACAGAAAAATCAGAACGCTATTGCAAGTTCTAACATGATTGTAAACTGCCAACTTAACAGACTGGCAGAACCTTGAAATGTTGAAGACAGGATTTCCATATGAATTGGCAATTCTTTCTCTGTCATATACCCAAGAAAAATTAAAATATCTCCACATAAAAATGTGTAGACAAATGCTCACAGTCATACTGTATATAGACGCCCCAAAAGCAGAAACAACCCAAAGCCAATCAACAGATGAGTATATTAATAGATAAATAAAATATGGCAGGCATCAAAATATTATTTGGATAAAAGGAGGGAGTATTGATACATGCTATAGTGTAGACATATTGGGAAAATATTATGTTAAGGGAAAAAAGAGTTCAGTCATGAAAGACCACACATGTGCTTTTCTATGACCTGTCCCAAGTAGGCAAACACATAGAGATATAAAACAGATTGCTGGCTGCCATTATTTTTCTTCTCCCTTTTAAAATCTGCTGCTGATAAGCAAGGGGTTTCTTTTGTGAGAGATGAAAGAAATACTCTGAAACAAAAGAGTAGTGGTGGTTGCATATCTCTATGAATATAAAGGTAAAAGGATGAATTTGGTGCTTTGTGAAATGTACCCCCCAATAAAGCTGTTGTTGTTTTTTTAAAGAAAACATATGGTTCCAATGGTGGAGTAAAGTTTAAGTATAATTTCACTGTAGGGGTGTGAAACTGAAATATACCTTTTCTTGGTAAATCTCAACTGGGAAACAAGAGTCAGACTTGTGGCTATATTAAGCTCAGAGTGACCACAGTGATGGCAGACCCATCAACCAGCCTACCTCATCGTGGTCCAGATTTTTAATTCTGCATCTGTGCAGATGAGTTTTAGTCTGATCAGTAATGAACCCATGCAGGTTTTATAACATACAGTAAGACTATATACATAGTTTGCCATAATACTAAGTTTTCTTTTAATTTAAGAAATACCTTTATGCCGGGCGGTGGTGGCACGTGCCTTTAATCCCAGCAGTCGGGAGGCAGAGCCAGGCGGATCTCTGTGAGTTCGAGGCCAGCCTGGGCTACCAAGTGAGTTCCAGGAAAGGCACAAAGCTACACAGAGAAACCCTGTCTCGAAAAACCAAACAAAAAAAAAAAGAAAGAAAGAAATACCTTTGTATATGGATAAATATATAACCCTCAGTGAAGGAAATATAGACACATAAATATAATAGATGGTTTGGTTGTTATAGAACTTACTTTGCCTTTGAAAAAACAGAAATATATTTGACAAATGAAAGCAGTAAGTGCAGGAGCTTAAGTAGGAATAAAAAAAAAAAAACACCCAAAATAGAAATAGTCAAACTTGTTTTATTGATTTAATAGAGCAGAATCTTCCATTCCCAGTTAAACTCTTGAATATGCTAAAAGATGATTTCCCCCCAAATACATAATCATGGATTTTATATACATACATATATATATATATATATATATATATATGTGTGTGTGTGTGTGTGTGTGTGTGTGTGTGTGTGTGTATGGCATTTGGATGATATATATTTAGTTCTTTTAATACAAACGTAAAGCTGATGCAATCATTCTAAAGAAGAACCCAAAGAGAAGATAAACTCATAGATTGGGGATATTAAAATGAATTCAAGTATTTTTAATTCACAAAACTTTTAGGGAGGGTAGAGAGTGGAGGATACTTTCTAAATTAGATAGAATCTATGTGAAGAAATAAAAATTAATTACCCTAAGTTGTTTTCATTGCCTGTAGACTTAAAAATGGATCAAAATAAAAAACATTTAGGAACAAATACCTGGTAAGGGTGCACTCAACATTTCATAGTTTCTACTGAAGATACGCAATACTTCTTAATTACTCAACCTTTGTTTGAAAATGTTTTAGTAATCACAAAGTATCTGTAAGTTTTGCATGCTTTACACTAATTGTGGGAAGAATATCATCTTGTGTGCCATATTTGGTTGATATCCATGGGAAGCCTGCCTTTTTCTAAAGAGAAACAGAGGAGGAGTGGATGGGGAGGACAAAGAGGAGGTGGGGGACTGGGGGTAGAGGAGGGAGGGGAAACTGTGATTGGGGTGTAAAATAATAATAATAGTAATAGTAGTAATAATAATAATAAGAACATCATCTTAAATACAGAGAAAATATAAGATCTTTGCTGCCAAAGTACTAGGACAATGACTTACCATAGGTGTGGGGACGCAATAGCTTCTACTAATACTCTGAGTTTAAGGACCAGAATTGGCTGTTAATATGAGACTATGTAAAACGTGATCAAAAAGGAACTTTGAAAAATATAATACATAGGAAAATGGCACTCCACTGGTTAATGTTTTACAAACTTTGAGTCATGATTATTTGTGGGTATCAAATCAAAAAGTCATGACAAATTTTGGAAAAGGAAATGGAGCAGAAGACCTGAAAGTGCATCTTGTACAGAGAAGGTAAGAATCATGTGGCAACACCTGTAATTCTAGCACTTAAGGGTGACATGGGAGGGTTGCTATGAGTCTGGGGTCACCGAGGACTGCATAGTGTTTCCGGGGCCAGTCAGAACCGCATGGTGAGAACTTAATTCAAAAACTAAATCAATCAAACAAACAAATCGTTGTTCGTTATACTTTAATTACAGTTGATATGGGGGAATGCACAGACATGCTCTGATTGCATGTAAAATGTCTTTCTGCCATAAGCCAGTATGTGAGTTTGTTTTCCAGTTGTTATAAGATAACCTGACGAAAAACAACTTAACGGAGAAAGGGTTGATTTTGGCTTCTAGTTTGAGAAGGCAGGATGTTAAGCAACGTGAGCTTGGGAAAGTTGGCCACATTGTATTCACATTAAAGAAGTTAGGGAATGGTGAATTCTTGTGCTCAGCTCACTTTCTCCTGTATGCAGTCCAGAATTTCTGCCCAGGGAACGGTGTTACTCACAGTGTGTGTACCTTTTTAACCACAATTAATCTAATTAAGATAATTCCCCAACATGTGTGTCCAAATACCCAACTTCCCAATGGTTCTAGATCTCATTAGTTTGACATATGAGATTAATAATCAGAGTAATTGGAAAGCCACAGCTGCAGATGGCATCTAAACTCATCAAGAGGAATGTCTGTTGACTCTTCTCTGAATGGAACATGAGTCGCTCCTGAGCAAAAGCCTCTGAGCCCTCCAGTCCATACAGCTAAGAAGTCAACGCCAGATACTGTTCTCGGATCTCCTGGTTTAAGTAAAAACAGTTCTTCTTGAGCTCTAGCTCCAGCTGAATCTCACAGGCCAATGTGTATTTTCATTGCTACTTCTTTGCTATATGCTTTCAGTAAGGACAGGAGTCTCTAAGGAACACTGGTTAAGGCATATCATAATTTCATTAAAATATGCACAACCCTGAAAAATTCAAATTTTGGACCCATTGAACCACATTTATGAAGTGTTTTACATGTTACATGATATCAAATCAGAGTCTCATATTTTATTTGGTGAATTTCTGGTTATTTATCTCTTTAGCTTGAAGTAATTTTAACTATGTTTGGGCCGTAGTAGTCTGAACATCCACAAGTATGTCCTTCCTGCAAAGCCAACAGGCAGAATGGTGACAGCTCCCTGGAAATGCTCAGAAAGGTCTTATTTTCCTTCTTCTGTCTAAAACAAGAAGCATCTCTGTTCAATGTGCTGTAAATTGCCATGTATGCCAGCTCATCTCTTACTGTAGTCTGATTCCCTTGTAAAATGGCTTGCTGTTCCCATGTAGAAATTCCGGGGCTGCCTCTGTCAGTCTTTCAGTCACAGAGAATCACTCCAGGAACCAGATCTGCCCTTTCTCAATTTGTGACACTCTTCAGCATCTCCTTCAGTTAAGAATTGCAATTGAAATGGGTCACTATTCATTCCTATCATCTCCTCCAGGACCATGATTTCAAAACCAGTATGCCCATGCTTTCAAAGGCCAGGCCTGGAAAGCCAGATATATTCAAGACAGTTCCATTTCAAAGTCCCTTGAACTGAAATCCAAATTTGACCCTTTTCTCTGTTCCCCAGAATAGATTTCTTCCTCTGGACATCCTTGAGTTGGTTAGGATGCCCTGTTTCCCCAGATACCAAGTTTAAAACTTGATTATCTTGGACTCCTCCTTTCTGCTCACCTCTCATCCATACCAACATTTTCGCTATTTGATTAAGCCTTGCTGGGATTGAGAGCTGTTCCACAGTCCTATTCTACCCAAGAACATGCCATAATATTCTTGCTGGATCAACGAGTCATTGAGATGAGAAATACAAGCAGAATGACCACAGGACTATTTCAGGTTTAAAATAAACCTGCAACACAGGAGGGGATTATTAGGAAGAACATCCGCATTATAAATTTCTGCCGTTTCTCAAAAGGTTAATCCTCACCATCCAAACATTTGAAAAAGTAAATTCTCTGCCCATGTCTGCTTTCTCTTTCATTTCTTGTGGAAGTTCCTTCTGTAGATGAAGTGCCATCTGAAACTAAGGAGTTTCCTTTCTGCTTTAATGTTGCTGTCATTCATTATTTATTTGTTTATTTATTTAACATCCCAGCTACAGTTTCCCCTCCATTCTTTCCTTCCACTCCATATTTCCCTCTCCCCTTCCATCCACTTCTCCTCCCTTTCTGTTCAGAAAAGGGCAGCCCTCTTCCTGTCTCGGATATACAAAACATGGCAGATCAGGTTTCAGTAAGACTAATCCTTGTATTAAGGCTGGACAAAGCAACCCAGAATGAGAAGTAGGTTCCCAAAAGCCAGCCAAAGCCTTAGGGACAGCCCCTACTCCCACTGTTAAGAGTCCCACAAGAAGACTAAGCTACAGAACCGTTCCATATATGCAGAGGGCCTAGGCCAATCGCATGCAGGTTCTCTGGGTGTCAGTTCAGTCTCTTTGAGGTCTTATGAGCCCAGGTTAGTTGATTCTGTGGGTTTTCTTGTGATGGCCTTGATCCCTCTGGCTCCTACAATCCATTCTTCCCCTCTTCAGCAGGATTCCCTGAACTTGACCTATTGTTTGGCTGTGGGTCTCTACATCTGTTTTCATCAGTTGCTGGATGAAGCCTCTCTGATGATAGTTGGTCTAGGCGCCAATCTTTGAGTATAGCAGACTATTGTTAGGCAACCTTACACTGGCGTTTTTTTTTCTCTAGTCATGTTTGGTTCTATCCTACATCTCTGGGCCATCCAGCCTCTGGGTCTTGGTGCTCCAGGCAGTGTCAGGGGTGAAGTTACTCTTGAGGTGTGAGTCTCAGGCTTGGCTAGTCATTGGTCTTACTTTTCAAACCTATGATCCTAGGATGGCTAGGTTCTGACCAATGATTAGAATGCCCTCAAGGTGTCTTGTTGTTCTGATGCAAAGTACTTGGGTTCATTTTTTTCCTTTCCTGTATTTTCTTTAAACATGCTGTAACAGGAATTGCTAAACAGTCTTATTAATAAAAAACCCACTGCCAGATATTGGGGTAAAAGCTGAAAGATCATAGAGACAGAACAGCAAGCCACTAGTTCTTACCCCTATGAAATCCTCTACTGAAAGAGAGCAAGCTCCCCTCTCTACACCGCCTTATCACTTCCTCTGTCTACCCAGCTCTATCACTTCCTGTCTGTCTGTACAGATCTTCAGACCTCTATGGTTAACTAGTGGCTAGCTCCTCCGTCTGATTTTCAGACAAGCTTTATTTGTTAGAGCACAAATAAAATCTCACCACAACATGCCACTTTCCTGTTGTCTTTTCTACAACTGGAAAATCAACAAGTACATTTCAATCCTCTGAGGATAGGTTTCCATTTCCTTTCTTTTTTTCCTTTGATTCTTTGACAATTTTCTATATGTACATAGTAGATGTTGGTCATTTTCAACCCTCGCATTGCCCACTCCCACACCTCTTCCTTTCCAGCTGACATCCTTCTTCCCAGCATGCCACCTTTTTCCCAGCATGCCCCCTTCTTCCTAGCATGCTCTCTTCCTGCTTCTGTATAGGCATGTTGAGGGAGCACATGAGATTACTAAATGCCAGCTTGCCTGGATATAGTTTTGCGTCTCTTCAGAGGAAACAGATTTTGAGCCCTCAGACTGGGGTTGTGACAGCAGCAACAGAGTCTGATATGATGCCAGCCATGCCTGTGATCCCCAAGTCTCAGCTCTGCTACAAGGAGGATTTTATTTAATTTTCCCCCACTCCACGAGGTGTCGCTTTTATGGTCCTTGTGTTATAGCTGGATTCCTTAGTCCATGTCAAGATACACACTGAGTGAACAACAGAACTAGAGTTTGAACCCAAGTTTGTTTTAGGCCAGTGCTTGTCTCCTCTTCCCTCTGTCCCCCTCCAGGTCCTTGATGGGGTCTTTGGTGACTGTTGCATCATCTGTGAGCTCACGCAGGAGACAGGGTGAGAGGGTTAAAACTCCACTACACGAAGACACTTTCAACCAATGAGATCCTATGAACTAGAGTCCTCATTTCTGTACTTTATAGGGATATGGAAGTAGAATTCAGAATCATTTGCATCACAATACTAAGCCTGGACCTTGCAATAGGGGTAAGATATCCTGCAACTTGTTGCTAATATCCTCATTGGCACACGGTATGGAGCATAAACCAAAGGAAACATTTTCTAGTCTGTGTACTTTGTATAAACAGATGTTTAAAACTATGCTTGCCTACACTCACCCGGCATAGACATGAGACCTAATTAAGCTGAAATTCCATGGAAAGCCATCCAAAGCCCCTAGTTTACTCATCCAGTATAAACACTGTAAATGAATAAAATGCAGTGTGTTTAAACACGGAGAAATGGTTCCTTAAATTCAGGTAATACAGACTTAAACACTGGAGTGGCCAAAAGTGATAGGCATTTTTTTTTGTAATTGGAAGAGTAATTAATTTAGAAAAGTATATAGTATGAAAATATCCAAAGTTCCTTATCGCAGGAACAAAGAATATTGACATTTTGCCATATTTGCTTTAAAACTTTTTTTAAAAAAATCAGGTAAAATATCTTTCTCTCTCTGACTTTCCTCTAACGGCAGCTTCCCATAGGAACTTAGGGGCCATCTCTCCAGTCCATGTTTTCATAACTGTCTGGATAGCCAAAAGTCAAATGTATTACTGTCCTTAATTTAAATTGTATAAAAATGGCTGCTTTCCATAGTGTATTTTGTGATTCATGCCTGTGCTTACTAAATACAGCACTTAATTCACACGTATCTATTTGTGTTATTTCTTTTGTAGTTCTCTGTACCACAAATCTATTGGTGTTTATGTATTTCTATTTCATTAGCATACAGTGCTTCTATCTCTAGACTGTTTTTTCCCCTTATTGCAAGCATGGCTTCTTGCTGGCACACACATGCATTTTCCTGGAGTTACATATGCCTAGGAGTGAGATTGCTGAATCATAGGTGTTCACATCTTCAGCACCACAAGATAAGTGTCAAATTGCTCTCCAAAGTGGTTGTGTCATTTTATACTCCCACCAGCAGGGTACTAGTGTTCCCCTTTATAACAGTTTTACAAACACTTCATATCGTCTGATTTTTTAATTTGGTAGCTCAGATTTCATTTCTAATTTTTCTGGCCTTTAGGTTATATACAAGGTACACACCAAAGTGGGGCTTAACATACATTTTTTAATTATTAATAGGAAAAGTACTGGTATATCAGATTATATTTATATCAGGTTCATATTGATGAGTGAATTTGGTTATGAGACAATATAATGGAACAAAACAACTCTTTTATTGTAGAGATTTATTGAACCAAGCAATCACTAGGAAATACACACGGACTTGGAAAATAATAAGTTTTTGCATCATTTTCTTGTTTTGTGCAATATCAACTACATGTTTTGTTTTGTTTTTTATCAGCATTTGGCATCATTCTAGCACTGACTGATGCTCTTTCATCTGTATGTATAAAGATTGGCTTGGTACAGAGGCTGATCAACTGTACCTAAGATATTATAGTCATGTTACAGTGGTTACTACACACAGTTCTGGAGAAGTGTTTTATATGAAACTAAAATGAGAAGTCCCAAGAAATAAAGAAAAAAAGTGAAAGTATGAGGCAGAGCAAAATGATGTTATAAAATAGACTTCCTTCTGGATGTAGCATTTGAAATCAATATTTTCCATTACAACGGGTTGTGATGATGAAATACATAACATCTCAGTTGATAATACCTGAGTGGCTAATCCATAAAACTGTACTTCCGTGATTTGATATTGATTGTACTTTTTCCCTTTCCTTTAGATGTATGAATGGATACAAGTTCATAAAGTGGGTGAGGTAACTTCATAGTGTTTACAGATGTAGTTCACAAGACAAGTATGACATTCAGAAGCTTGAGAGAGAATGAAGACATGTAACAGCCTGCTTGCCTGCTCCCTTCTTTGCCTTTGTGTGGATGCAAGAATGATGGTTTAAAACAGAAAACTCATTCCCTGGAATCAATGGGCCTCTCCTGCCAGGAAAGCAGACAAGCTAACTGCAGATTTCCTTCTCTCCCCCTGTTCTTCCAAGTCCAGTCCCCTAGGCTCATCCCCAGTTCTGTAGGAAACCTTCTGTTGTGGCCTCCTCACACTCTCTGCCCCATTCTCAGGTGACTAACTAGGCAGATCCGGGTGGAACACCTTGCTTTTCTCTCTCTTGTGAAGTCCGTCCACCTCTCCTAGCCCAGCCCCATCCCTAAGATCCCTAAGTCTCAGGTCTTGATACCCAGAAACACATTTTTACCTGGTACCCTCAGTACCCACACCTCTTAGGACTCCAGAAGATTTTCCTACCAGACAACACAGCTACTGTGCTCTCCTAAGAACCAGTGAGGACAACAGAAACCAAGGAACAAAACACCCATGCAACAGAGACAACACCAGATATCAGCACCTGGAATTACAGTTGTCCAAAAACTAGATGCCAGCACTAAAAACACAATCAACACTAGCCTGGACAACATGTCTCTACTAGAGCCCAGCCACTCTACCACAGCATTCCCTGAATACTCCAATATAACTAAAGAACAAGTAAAAGATGTTAAAACAGCCTACATGAATATGATGGAGGTGTTTAAAGATGAAATTAATGAATCCCTTAAGGAAACGTAAACCCAAACAAACAGTGGAAGGAAATGATTAAAACCATTCAAGATCTGAAAGTAGAAATAGTATCGATAAAGAAAACCCAAACTGAGGAAAATCTGTAAAGGAAAAATTCAGGAACTTTAACAGGGACCACAAAGGCAAATTTCACCAACAAAATACAAGAGATGGAAGAGAGAGTCTCAGGCATTGGAAACATGATAGAAGTGGATACATCAGTCAAGGAGAAGGTTAAATATAAAAATCTTCTGGCACAAAACATCCAGGGAATCTGTGATGTTATGAAAAGACTAAATCTAAGAATAATAGGGATAGAGAAAGGAGAAGAAACACAGGTCAAAGGCATAGAAAATTTCAAAAAAAAAAAAAGAAAAGAAAAGAAAAGAAAAGGAAAGAAAATTTTCCTAACCTGAAGAAGGAGATGCCTACCAAAGTACAAGAAAGATACCAATACCAAAAAACCTGGAGCAGAAAAGAAAGTCCCCTTGGCACATAATAATCAAAACAGTAAATGTACAGAACAAAGAAAGAATATTAAAAGCTGCCAGAGAGAAAGGCCAAGTAACATATCAATGCAGATTTAGGAGAATCACATCTGACTTCTTAGTAGAGACTCTAAAAGCCAGAAGGTACTAGACAGATGTCTCGTAGACTCTAAGAGACCAAAAATGCCAGCCCAGACTACTAAGGCTAGTAAAACTTTCAATCACCATAGATGGATAAAATAAGACATTCCATAATAAAACCAAATATAAGCAATATCTATCTATAAATCCAGCCTACAGAAGGTGCTAGAATGTAAAATCCAACCCAAAGAATTAACTACATTCAAGAAAACATAGGGAATAAACAATCTCAGACCAGCAGAGTCAAAATAAGGAAACTCTCTCTCTCTCTCTCTCTCTCTCTCACACACACACACACACACACACACACACACACACACACACCACTACTACCAACAACAACAACAATAACAACAACAACTATAACAAAATAACAGGAATCAACAGTCATTGGCCATTGATGTTTCTCACCGCCAATGGTCTCAATCCCCAATAAAAAGACACAGACTAGCAAAATGATTGTGAAGATAGGATCCATCTTTGTGCTGTATCCAAGAAACGTCAAGGATAGACATCACTTCAGGGCAAGGGTTGGGAAAAGATATTCAAACCAGATGGACCTAAGAAGCAAGCTGGTGTAGCTATTTTAATGTCTGACAAAATAGACTTCAAACAAAAACTAATAAGAAGAGATAGGAAAGGTCACTACATACTGAGCAAAGGAAAAACCCATGAAGAGGACATTTAAATTCTTGACATCTATGCCCCAAATACAAGGGCACCCAAGTTTGTAAAAGAAACACTGTTACTGCTTAAATCATATACTGACCCCCACACAACTGATAATAGGAGACTATGATACTTCACTCTCGCCAATGGACAGGTCATCTAAGCAAAAATTAAGCAGAGAAATGCTAGAGCTGACTGAAATTATAAGCAAACGGTACTAACTGATATTTGCAGAATATGTCACCCAAACACAAAAGAATACATCTTCTTCTCGGTACCTCATGGAACTTTCTTCAAAACTGACCACATACTCGGACACAAAATAAGTCTCAACAAATATGAGAAAATTGAAATAATACCCTGCATCCTATCTGACCACCATGAATTAAAGGTGGATATCAACAACAACAAAAAGCTTTAAAACTCATGGAAACTAAAGAAGTCTCTACTGAATGAAAAATGGGTCAAGACAGAAATTAAGAAAGAAATCAAATGTGGGGTGGTAGTGGCAAATACCTTTAAGCCAGCATTTGGGAGGCATAGGTAGGTAGATCTCTGAATATGAGACCAGCCTGGTCTACTACAGAGCAAGTTCCAAGAAATTCAGGGCTATAAAGGGAAACTCTACTTCAAAAAAATCAATAATAGTAGTAATAATAGATTTTACTATAAAAATACATTTAAAGTCTTGTTTTTTTTAAAAGAAAGAAATCAAAGACTTTCGAGAATTGATAAGAATGAGTGTGCAACATATCTAAACTCATGGGACACAATGAAGGCTACTCTAAGAGGCATGTTCATAGCACTAAGTGCCTACATTAAAGAAAATATTGGAGAGATCTCATACTAGCAACTTAACAGCACATCTGATATCTCTAGAACAAAAAGAAATCACACCCAAAAAGAGTAGATGGCAAGAAATAATCAAACTCAGGGCTGAATCAATAAAATAGAAACAATAACAAAAAAAACTAAAAAGAATTAATGAAACAAAAAGTTTGTTCTTTGAGAAAATCAGTAAGATTGACAAATTCTTAACTAAATTAGCTACAAGGAGGAAAGCAAGTATCTGGCAAAATTAGAAATGAAAAGGGAGCATCACAATAAACACCAGGGAAATTCAGAGAATCATAAGGACATACTTTAAAATTTTTTACTCTACCAAACTGGAAAATCTAAAATAAATGAATACTTTTCTCCATACATACTTACCAAAGTTAAATTAAGATCAGATATGTTATTTAAACACACCTATGACCCTCTGCCTCGTGAAATAGAAGCAGTCATTAAAAGTTTCCTATTTAAAATTCCTTAGGGACAGATGGTTTAAGCACAGAATTTTACCAGACTTTCAAAGATGCTAATACTCCTCAAATTATTCCCCAGAATAGAAAGAGAAGGAACATTGCCCAACTCATTTTATGAAGCCACAGTTACCCTGATACCCAAACCATGTAAAGACAAAAGAAAGAAAGAGAATTACATAACAGCTCCCCTTATAAATATAAATACAAAATACTTAATAAAATACTTTTAAACCAAATCCCAAAATGCAACAAAAAGATCATCCACCATGATAAAGTGGGTTTCATCCCAGAGATGCAGTAATTCACCATATAAATACCAATACAGAAAGATAAAATCACATGATCATCATCATTACATGAGGAAAAGGCCTTTGACAAAATTCAACACCCCTTCTTAATAATTATTTATTTAAAATAAATTTTAATCAATCAATTAATTATTTTTTAATCAATTTGGAGAGAGTAGGATACAGGGGACATACCTCAACATAATAAAGACAGTTTACCGCAAGCTCATAGCCAAAATCAAATTAAATGGAGAGAAACTCAAAACAGTTCTACTAAAATGAGGAACAAGACAAGGTTGTCCATTCTCTCCATAGTACTGGAGATCTTGGCTAGAGCAAAAAGAAAACTAAAGGAGATCAATGGGGGTATAAATTACAAAGGAAGACGTCAAAGTATTCTTATTTGCACATGACATGATGGTATATGTAAGTGACCTTAAAATTTCCACCAGGGAGCTCCTCCAGCTGATAAACACTTTCAGCAAAGTAACTGGATAAAAATTAGCTCACAAAAATCAGTAATCAATGTGGTGGTATTGTGTTCCCCAAAATATTGTGCACCCTAAAAAACTTATCTGGGGTCAGAGACAGAACAGCCATTAGATACAAAGGCTAGAAAATGGTGACACTCACACCTTTAATCCTAGCATTCCAGAGGCAGAAATCCATCTGTTCAAGGATACAGCCAAGTATGTGACACACGCCTTTAATCCCAGAAAGTGAGCCTTTAATCCCAGGGAGTGACGGTAGAAAGGAAAGATATATAAGGCGTGAAGACCAGAAACTAGAAGCATTTCGCTAGTTAAGCTTTTAGGCTTTCGAGCAGCAGTTCAGCTGAGATTCATTCTGGATGAGGGCTCAGAGGTATCCCATCTGAGGAAACAGGATCACCTGAGAAGTTGGCCAGGTGAGGTTAGCTGTGGCCTGTTCTGTCTCTCTGATCTTTCAGTGTTCAACCCAATAACTGGCCTCAGGCTTGATTTTATTAATAAGAACTTTTAAGACTCCTGCTACAAATCCCCCTGTGTACAAATGACAAATGGATTTAGAAAGAAATCAGGGAAATAACACTTTTTACAACAGTCTCAAATAACATAAAATAACTTGTTATTTCTAAATAAGGAAGTGAAAGATTTGTATGATAAATACTTCAAGTCATTCAAGAGAGAAATTGAAGAATACATCAGAAGATGGGAAGATCTCCATGCTCATGGATCATTAGAATTAGCACAGTGAAAATGGCCACCCTACCAAAATCAGCCTACAGATTCAATGCAATCTCCATCAAAATTCCAATGCAATTCTTCATGGATCTAGAAAGGAAATTTTTCAATTTCATATGGAAACACACACAGATACATACAAAACAAACAAACAAACAGGATACCTAAAACAATCCTGAGTAATAAAAGAACTGCTGGAGGTATCACCATCCCCAATTTCAAGTTGTACTACAAAGCTATAGTAATAAAAATAGCGTGTTATTGTCACAAAACTAGATATGTTGATAATGGTATTGAATTGAAGACCGAGACAAAAATCAACAGATATATAGACACCTGATTTTTGATAAAGAGACCAGAAATACACACTGGGGAAGAGCGAAAGCATCTTCAACAAATGGTGCTGGTCAAACTGAGTGGCTGCATGTAGAAGAATGCAAATAGGTCCATCATAATTATCATGCTGCGCAAAACTCAACTCTAAACGGATCAAAGACCACAACATAAAAACCAGATACACTGAACCCGATAGAAGAGAAAATGGGGAATAGCCTTGAACTCCTGGGCACAGGAATTGCTTTCTGAACAGAACGCTGTTAGCATGGGCACCAAAATCAGCAATTAATAAATGGAACATCATGAAACTGAGGAGCTTCTGCATAGCAAAGGATACTGTCATTCAGACAAAACAGCAGCCTACAGAATTGAAAAAAGATTTTTATCAATAACCTATCAATTAGAGGGCTAATATTCAAAATATTATAAAGAACTCAAGCAACTAGATATCAAGAAAACAAATAACCCAATTTTAAAATGGGGTACTGTTGTGTGATATTTTGTGTTCTGACAAATAAAGCTTCCTTGGAGTCAGAGGGCAGAGCTAGTCACTAGTTAAACTAGAAGTCTGGATGTCTGTACAGACAGGAGACAGGAAGTGGTAAGGTGGGGTGGAGACAGGAAGTGATAAGGTGGGGTGGAGATAGGATCTTGGCCTCTTTTTGGATTGGAAGAATGGAAGAGGAAGGAAGTGGCTGTGGCTACTTTCCTGGTCTTTCAGGTTTTACCCCAATAACTGACTCCTGGTTTTTATTGATAAAATCAATTAGATTTATGCTTCAGGGTACAGATGAAAACAGAGAATTATCAATAGAAGAAACTTAAATGGTTGAGAAACAAAGCAATGTTCAGCATTCTTAGCCATCAGGGAAATGCAAATGAAAACTTACACTGGTCAGAATGACTAAGATCAACAAAACAAGTGACAGCTCATGCTGAGGAGGATGTGCTATAAGGGGAACAATCATCTACTGCTGGCAAGAGTGTAAACTCATACAGCTACTAAGGAAATCAGTGTGGTGGTTCATCAGGAAGAATGCAATTGATCTACCTCAAGATCCAGGTATATCTCTCTCGGGCATATACCCAAAGGATGTTTCATTCTACCACAGAGACACATTCTCAATCATGTTCATTTATGCTCTATTCATAGTAGCCAGATACTGAAAACAACCTACGTGTTCCTCAACAGAATAATGGATAAAGAAAATGTGGTACATTTACACAATGGAGAATTAAAAAATGCCATTAAAAAAATGACATCATGAAATTTGTAGACAAATAGATAGAACTAGAAAAAAGTCATCTTGAGTGAGTTATCCCAGACCCAGAAAGACAAATATAGTGTATTCACTTATTTGTGGGTATTGGCTGTTAAGTCAATGATAATCATGCTAAAATCCATAGAACCACAGAGCTTAGGTATAGAGTGACTAGAGCAAACAGATACTCATTAGGAAAGGGAAAGGAGAGATAGATATGAATGGATGGGGCAGGAAGATGGAATGGAAGTATCAAGTGGGGGTGGGGGAGAGGGGTTGTGGGAGGGAATACAGAGAAAGAGAGCTAAAATTAGGGGGCATTTGATGGATAGTATTGAAAGCTAATACAGTTGAAACTTCCTAAAACATACACATTTATGAAGATGATCTAAATGAAATTGCCAAATGATGTGAGAGGCAGAGCCCTAACTGACCATCTCTTTTCACTAAATGAAGTTTCCAGTACCTAGATGGGGTTAATTGAGTTGTTGGCCAAAGGGGCCCCACAGGAATTCCTAAATAAACCACTCAGGCTTTGTCAAGACTGTAAGTTGCTCTCCACAAACTGACAGCAAGTCTCCATTGCTGAAAATAATACCTACACAATTTATTGAACATGGAGATTTGGAGCTGGTGCCTACATAGAACCTCCACCCTTATATTCCAGCATCTTTGGTTCAGGAAGATTCTCTCCATGCTATCAAAGAGAAAGGGAAGCAGAAAGCCAGACACAAACCCTTTATCTATGATGGTGTACTACCTGCAAGATACGTTGCAGCAATGGTGGCACTAGCTTGTCGGAGTCACCAACCAATCTGATTTGACTTAAGGCCCACTCCATGAAATGGAACTTATATCCAGCAATGCTTGGGTGAAAAAAACCTGAGACTACATAGCTCAGTTACCTAAAGTAAGCTCAAATAATACTGGTCTAAAAAAAAAAAAAAAAAAAAAAAAAAAAAAAAAAATCAAAAAACTTTAAAGCATCATGTAGTGATAAAAAAGACTCAACAATTTTCTGCTATACTTATAGATCAAAGCCTTGCTTAATCACTATCAGAGAAGCTTCCTCCTGCCGCAGATAGGAACAAATATAGGAACCAACAGCCAGATATGTGGAGAGTGAGAGACCTTGGAACACTCAGCCTTAAGTAGGTTTCTCCACTAAATCTCTCCCCTCAGAGATTAGAGAACTCCATTGAAGAGGAGGCAGAAAGAGTGTAGGAGCTAGAGGGGATGGAGAACATCAAGAAAACATGAGCAAAGCTCGTATGAACTCAGAGACTGAAATAACATGCACAGAACCTGCGTGAGTCTGCACCATGTTCTCTACATATCTATTATAGCTTCCAGCTTAGTGTGTTTATGTGATTCCCAAGTATATGAATGAATGGGTCTCTGATTCTTTTGCCTTCTCTTGGGCTCTTTTCCTTCTGTTGGTTTGTCTTGTACAACTTCAATGTGATAGTTTTGTTTTATCTTATTCTATTCTATTTTTTTATATTTAAGATAATGAAGGAATGGATGAATGAATGAATGTAAACACAGATACTGGGGTAAAGGTTAACATCTGAACTGTCATTTATACCTGCTGGGAGAGGGAAAATCAGTTTTTTCCAATGGAATGACACTGGTTATATCATCCTCTCCAGGGCAGACCTCATGTTTTGGAATGGTTACCCAAAACATAATGGACTCATAGTTTTTTTTTTATGTGTGCTATTATTTGGTTATAGTTTGGTGTTTTGCTTTGCTTTTTTGTTTCTGTTTTTATATTTTTGGGTGTTGTTTTATTTGGGAAAGAACTTAAATTTGACTGGGTAGGGAGGAGAGAGGATCTGGAAGGACTTGGAGAGGGGAAGAATATGATCACTATATATTTAAATTTAAAAATTGTTTTAAATATTGTAAAATATAAGAAAAACAGAAAACCCAATAGTTCATGAACAACAGAACTTAGAATTCAGGGGTCATTGGAAAACAGCCAATCTAAAGCTTTTGTTTCTCATTTGGAAGAGATAAATAAAGTGCAAGGTGTGCCGTTCCCTTCATCAAGGGCTCTTGCTTCCTCTATAAATTGAGAAGTCACTCTTCTCATGTTAATGTCTTAGCTCCATTGCTTTGAATCCCCAGTCTTTGAGGCTTCCCATTCAGATCCACCACATCAACATCTCACTAACTCCTCCTCACAAATGGCATTTTTGGTAAAGTCAGTGTGACCCCAGGAAAAGTATTTACTTCTATCTTAAATATATGCATGGATTTTGTGATTTATTTTCTTATGATTTAAAAAAAAAAAACAACACCAAATATCTGAGTAAAATTAATGTGCCAGAAAGATGTGTCATGCTTATTCTGTTCTTTCATTTAACAGGTGTTTATATTTAACTTTCTATCTTCCAGGAAGCTCACAGAATTTATTCCTTTTCTTGATATTGCCAGTACAGTCACAAAGTGCTTCATTAGACATTAATTATGCAAGGAAATGGAAGGTGTGATGGTGAGCCTGGAAAGAAGCAAGCCAGCATAACTAATTACCAAAATAAAACGTTTAACTAAAAAACAGCAACAACAGTAAGAATAGAAGGTGGTTTTCTATTTCATGTTCATTAAAGTATGAAAAACCACAAAATAATGTTTCACTTTGGTCTTAGCTAACAGATAAGCTGTTTTAATTTTGAAATTTGGCTGTTTTCTACATCTAGCTTTAATATAAATCAAAATGATTTTGGTTAATTGTTCTGTATTTTAGTACCTTTTCTTCCCATCAGTTTATTAGTTTCTCATGTGTAATCGAAAGTTTTCCTCTGTCCTGTCTGGTCTCGTAGCAGCTCAGACCCAAGTAAACACACAGAGGCATATATTACTTATAAACTGTATGGCCTAATGGCTCAGGCTTCTTGCCAGCTAGCTCATTTAACTTATAGTAACCCATTTCTATTAATCTATGTTTTGCCATGTGTTCTGTGACTTTACTGGTCTGCTGGCATCTTGCTTCTTGGGCGATTGGTTGGTGTCTCTCCACACTCCATTTTTCTCTTTCCTGTCTCTCTCCTTTCCCATCTGCCTCTAAGCTGCCTTGCCATAGGCCAAAGCAATTTACTTTTTAACCAATGGGAACAACATATATTCATAGCATACAGAAAGACATCCCCCAGCACTTGTGTGTCAGCTCACATCCTAGTGCAAGCAAACACTGAAGATGACCCTGGCTTCTAAGAGGACAGAGAAATAATCCAGAAGAAAGAATTTCAGAGATGCCCTTGAAAAATATATCTTAGCTACTTAAGCAGCAAGGTCCAACCTATGAGATACTGACATCCTGTTTTGATTCTTTGAGGTCCTTTAAAGTCTATCCTCGACCCTTCTTTTTTTCTCTTTACAATATGGGGTTGGTTCAATGGAGTTGACTAACAATTTTCTTAGATACAAATTCCCCTTGGCTCTTCTGCTTTGTCCTATTCCTTGTTGATGAGATGGCATTTAAAATAATGAGAATGTTTGCCAAAAGTCCCAGCTTTTCATTATAGAGCATGGTAAAGTATATAACATACTTGAAAGATGTGTCCTTACAAAACTCATTACTATATACAATGAATATATAGGAATAAAAGTTTAAATAATAAAGTATCAGATGGAAACAAAAACCAAGTAAAGAATTATGAATAACATGAATGATAAGTAGCTGATTCTGTTCTGGATCCTCACATGGAAACAGATGGTCTGCTGGTGCATGTTAAACAGATAATTCACCTCATTTGGAGATCTGAAAGTAGAATAAAGAATTAGATATTTGTTATAGAGCATGTTTACCAATGTGACATAATTTAATACATTGCTTAAGCAAATTCACTGTTAAGCTGAAGGACTGATTAAGTTTTGAAGCCTCTTCAGGATTCATTATCTGCATTCTGGCTATTATGGCTGGAATATCCATATTCTTTCAGAATTCACACATCAAATCTCTAAGCCCTCCTGCAATGTCCCTGGGTGGGATGCCTAGAAGGTAATTCTATTTAGTGAAAACTGGAGGGTTCTCTATGATAAGATTAAAGTTCTTATGGAACACTGGCAGGTAGGGAGGATGTCTCTCTACAAAGCAGCAAGCATGTCCTTACCAGCAAAGAACCTACTACCATCTTGATGTTGAACTTTCCAGTCTCCAAAACTGTAAGAAATCTTCCTGTTGTTTAATCCATCTCCATTATGGCATCTGGTACAGCTGACTGAACCAGATGAAACATTACCTATTCATATTTTTTAAATTTAAAGTTATACTGAATAACTGTATTTAATAAATGTTTTGTATTTGTCTGTGAAATGACTTAAATTTCTAAAAAAATTGTGTCTAAAACTCAAGAAAATGTCATGTTATTGTCTTTGATAGAATTACTTTATGCTTGATTCAAAGTATGTGTTTGTTTGTCATTGAAAATGACAGTTTTCTGTCCCCACAAAACAGTGAGCAGTGTTCGTGTCTGAACACATTTAATTTTAACACACTTAGTCAATACCTGTTGTATTGGTACACAGTTTTTATTCAGGCAGAAAAAAAGGGAGACTATTTAGTCACATCCTTCCTCAATGAACCAGGCATATGGTTCACTATGACAATTGTATCTGGCAAAATCATAAAGAAGAGGAAGAACTCCTTATGAGTAATTCTATAGAGAATATTTCTCTAAAGCCTCTAAAGATGAAAGGAAAATAGAGGTCTGGGGAAATTCCATGTTTCATGGAATAAAGAAATGTTAACATAAAGTTTTTAACATAATAAAGATGAAAATTAAAATATTTCAATGGTCACAAATAAATAATCATCTTAGCTTTCAATTAGCTTTTTCAGGATGGTTCAGTGTTGACAATAATGATAGCTGGGGCTGCTAAAAAAAAAGGACAGAGGTGTTGCAGGGTTGCCATTTTGCATATAGGCAAAATTATGAGTCTGATAATACTACATCTACGTAGGTCCTCCTCTCAAAAATGTGAAAAGTTTCTGTTTAGTCATGAAAATCGTAATGAAATAAATACATACCATAATATGGACAAAAAGTAAAGGATGGCTTTTATTAAGGATTTTATGTGTCTGCCTCTCAGAATTCTTTGTTGGGATCACAGAATATAGTGTTGTTAATTTAAACAAAAGTGAGAATTATTAAGAATTATATGAAGCTCAGATAATTTTGAATAGTTCAGAAAAAGCCTTGTAGCAGTATTCCAGAATACATCTCACAACCACGATTCAGAACTGCCCTGACCATCAGTCAACACCATCTTGAATCAATCTGACTCTTCTACAAGGACACTGATTTCTCCATAGGTCCCATCCCAATTCTTGACCCCAGCTAGTACCAAGGGAAATGATACCTCATTTAGTGCATTTTTGGTCACAGATTTGTGTAAGTGATTATATCTAGTGCTTTCCCAGTTGAAGAGGACACTGAGAAGTGCAAGTTGTGAGATTTACTTTTAAAATCAATGATTCAAATATAAAGGTCATCATAACATAAAAAGGATGTCCAAATTTTGAGTAGCTCTAAATTGCTACTCTTCTCAGGAAAAAAAAAAAAAAGATACTAAGACATGCACTGCTGGGAATGTCCACTTCGGAAGAGGTTCTGAAAGATATATATATATATTTTTTTTAATCAATGAGAATTTTAGAGGCATGTTTACTATGGTCAGCTCTGTCAACCTACACATTTACCATTCAAAAATATTCAGAAACAGTTTTTTGTTTGTTTGTTTGTTCATTTGTTTTGTTTTCATTTTTTTTTCACTTTAAGATTTTTCTGTGTAGCCCCTCCTGTCCTGGAACTTGCTCTGTAGGCCAGGCTCTCCTCGAACTCAAAGATATACCTGCCTCTACCTCTAGAGTGCTGAGATTAAAGATATGTGCCACCACTGCCCGGCTCAAGGACAGTTTTACTTTTTGTGGCATTTTCTTATTTTATTTCAATGTAGTTTTAAAATAATGTCACATAATTCAGGAACTTTTCTCAAGTTTGTGAAGAAAAATACCTAAATCTTAGAGTCCCTGGCCTGTAAGCAATAGTCTTCAGTAGAATACTAAGTCTATTCAAGACAGCATGACCTGGTTTGTGAACAAACCTTGAGGAAGCATCACACAGCTTCTGCCTTTGGTTGCTCTGAGGCAGAGTCAGTGAGCATCTGCTACACTCCAGTTTGGTCCTACTGGTCACTGATGTTGAATTGTTACTGGGCTCCCTGGATGAGAACTCCTCATATGGTGGGGTAACGTGGATGGTGAGGACCTTGATGATGTCACACAATTTCACCTTGACTCACAGAAATCAAGGTCTTTATGAGATGCTTACTCTCATCCCTTTTCATCACTACCTGTTCCATCACTAAAGCCAATGTGGTACATTCAATCACTGTGGAACCTTGTTTACAAAAGATTCCTAAACTTGAATATTCAGAGAGCAGCTCTGAGTAGAACTCATAATTCTGTTATTAATGCCCTTCCATTATTCTGAGGAGACTGCCTCCCCCTCAGAAACCCCACAGTGTACACACACTACTTGGAATCTATGAATATGTTTTACATGGAAAGAAGAACTTGGCTTAGGGGATTACATTCAGTCTCTTGAATCCCAGTTTATAAAGATGGGACTGATACAAGCACAGGGATCTCAAAAGTACAAAAAGGGAAGAAAAAGTGTCCAGGTGGGACAAGGCCTTGTGGTCCGCTTGATTGGCTGTTGTTATTTTCAAAGGAGGGGGTGGCGTGGGGACAACAAACCAAGACATGCAAGGATCAAGAAGAGCCAGACAACAACAAACAAAACAAAACAACCTCCCTTGGTGCCTCCAGAGAGGAGCATGGGGCTGTCTGCATATTGATTTTGGTTTCTGACACACAGCACTACAGTTACTATTACGTCAGCAATGGGAGTCTGTGGTCATTGTTACAGCAGCAGTAGGAAACTGGCACATGTGACTCTCTAAGGTAGGTCATTTGTTCCTTCCTTCTTCACTCATTATCAGTTCTGTCAACACACAGCCTAAGTGCCAGCTTTATGCCAAAGATACTCAGATTTAACCCTTTACAGAACCTCTTTCTTGAACCCACTGATCCACATATCCAATCTCTTCCTCCACATCTCCATTTAGAAGTTGTCTTAGTCTTCTTTGCACTCCTACAATAGAATACTTGAGGTAGCTAACTTTATTTAGAAGAGGGTTATTTACCTTATAGTTTTATAGGCTCAAAGTGAAATTGGCATGGTACAGCTTTATGATGAGGTCTATTCCTGGGCTGAATCATGTTGGGGAATCACAGAAATAGTGGAAACTTTGGGAGAGCAAACAAGTAAGTGCTTACATCTTTAGACTGGAGCAATAAGAGGTGGGATGGGTTTAAGTCTTGAAGTTAGGCTGGGCAGTGGTGGCACACACCTTTAATCCCAGCACTTGGGAGGCAGAGGCAGGTGGATCTCTGTGAGTTCGAGGCCAGCCTGGTCTCCAGAGCGAGTTCCAGGAAAGGTGCAAAGCTACACAGAGAAACCCTGTCTCGAAAAACCAAAACCAAAAACAAAAACAAATAAATCTTGAAGTTTTATAGCAATCCTCTTGGGAGGACTCTATCAGCTCTCAACACAAACATCCTTTGAACAAAGATTTCAATCTAAATGGGTCCTTGGGTGAACAGTGAAAACATAGCAGAGGGCTGGCAGAATACCTACCTAGCATGTGTAGAGCCCTGGATTAGATCTCCAGTACTGGACAAAATCAAGAATGGTGGTATATGACTTTAATCCCAACTCTTGGGAGGTGGGGACAGACAGCAGCATCAGAAATACCTCACACAGCCTTGAGGCAGGGGGAGGGGCTTGAACTTGCATCTACTAAATGTACCTCTCCATGCGAGGCCTTACCTTCTTGCAGGAGGGAATAGGAAGTGGGTTGGGAGGGGTAGTATGGAGGGGCGGGAGGAGGGAAGAGGGGGATCTTTGGTATGTAAAATGAATTAAAAAATGTTAATTAAAAAAAAGAAATTCCAGGTCATCTTCAGTTACATAGTGGGTTTGAGGCCAGTCTGGTCACATGAGATCTTGTCTCATAAAACAAAAACAAACAAACACCCATAACACAAATCTAATAGACATTTCAGGCTCCTCTTGTCTCAAATCCAAACTACTGGTAAGCATGAAATCTCTTCTACTCACTAATTTTCATGCTCTACCTGAGACTGTCTCAATTCCAACATGTCAGGATAACCCCATGGAGCTAAGCGCGACACCTTGGAGCTTCCCCTCCTTATTTCACCAACAATCCATACTAATCTGCCAGCAAATTTGCCCCAGAAATCCATCTGCTATCCTAATTCCATCACCATTAGTTAGATTACTGGGTGATTGGAGTGACCTTTGCACTGGTATTCCTGATGCCATATCGCCCTTCCCCATCTACCATTAATGTAGAAACCATAGTTATCCTTTAAAACACTAAAACATGCCAGAGCTATGGCCTTTTGTTTGAAATCCAGGAGGAGCTTTATTTACCTAGGAAGGTAAATAATAACGATCTGCCCTGACTCCTCCGTGATTTTCCAGACCTGATCTCCTCCTGCTTACGCTTTGTTCACTCTATTTCCCTCACACTGCTCTCGTGTAAGTGTGGTGATATCTTATTTGTGCACCCCAATAAAGTTTGTCTAAGATTGGAGGAAAAAGTCAGCCACTATATTAAACATAGAAGTCAGGCAATGAGAGCATATGGCTTTAATCCTAGCATTCAGGAGGCAGAGATCCATCCAGATCTCTGTGAGTTCAAGGCCACATTGGGAACAGAGCCAGGTATGGTGGCACACGCCTTAGTCCCAGCACTAACCATGGAGGTCTGGAGGTCTGTACAGACAGACAGGAAGTGATTTAGCTGGGCAGAGAGAGGAAGTAAGAGGGCAAGGACAGAAAGACATATATGTGTGGGTATACAGGATGTAGGTCTCTCTTTGGCTGAGGATTTCTAGTGGTAAGAAGATGCTGGCTTCTTTCTGCTTCCCTGATCTCTCAGTTTTTATCCCAATACCTGGCTCCAAGTTTTTTTTATTAATAAGACCATTTAACAATTCGTCTTACATGTAATGACCATTCTCTTGCCCTAAACTGCTTTTCCTGATGTTCACATCTCTGTCATTACCTGTGTTAGGATGACTCCTTCTCAGCGAAGTCTACATCAAGCAACATTGTAAATGCAGCCTTCACCTGCTGCCCCTGGCACTCTGGATTCCTCTTTCCTGCTTTATTATTTTTAATATTTATTTATTTATTTTAACTTCCAACTGCTGTTTCCCCTCCCTCATCTTCTCCCAGTTCCTTCCACCACCTCTCCTCTGCCCACCCCCATCCACTCCTCCTCCATTTCTATTCAGGAAAGGGCAGTCTTCCCATGGAAATCAACAAAGCATGACCTATCAAGTTGTAGTATGACTAAGCACCTCCCCTTGTATTAAGGCTGGGCAAGGTGACCCAGTATGGGGAACAGGGTCCCCAAAGCCAGTAAAATAATCAGAGGCAGCCCTGCTCCCACTGTGAGTCCCACAAGAAGACCAAGCTACACAAATGTAACATATATGCAGAGGGCCTAGGTTAGTCCCGTGCAAGCTCCCTGGATGTCTGTTCAGGATCTGTGAGTTCCTATGAGCCCAGGGTTATTTGATTCTGTGGGTTTTCTTGTGATGTCCTTGACTCCTCTGGCTCCCACAATCCTTCCTCCCTCTCTTCAGCAGTATTCTCGCAGCTCAGCCTCATGTGTGACTGTGGGTCTCTGCATGTTTCCACCAGTGGCTGGATGTTAAACAGTGGTTCTTATTTATTTATTGCATCTTCACCTTGTTGGTTTCCACTCTTTACTAGAAGGACAGTTCCATGGGAGCAGGGTTATGCTCTGTTTGGTTCACTGCTGCTTCCTCATACTTCCCATTATAGTACTTATGGGTGTCTCTACAGTGATGAACACAGTTGTCAGCTTTGTTGATGCGGGCACACAAGTCACATAGTAAGGAACAAAATTAAGCATCTCCTTCAAAGTGTATTTATCACATTGTCACAGTGGCATTACAATACAGTTCATTTTAACTGGTATTATTCAATTCAGAATTGCGTTCTCAGAACAATTTATCTTTCTTTGATTTGTGACTTTGAGATCACCAGTGTCCACTTTTAGTACAAGAAATTCTTGCCTGTTTAAAGATCTTTTGATGTTTAGTGAAGCGTTTTACTGCATGGCCCACACAGAGTTCTCTCTGGAATTGTTATCAGTACATTTTGTTACTTGACCCCTCCAATCTAAGTTGTGCATACAGGAGAATATTTCTGTTTACACACACACACACACACACACACACACACACACACACACACACACACACACACACATCTATCCAAGTAGCTGAGTGACTGCTAATAAAACGAAGTTTCTGCTTACAGCTACAGAAAACTACCCAATTGAGAGAAACCATCTTTTCAGATAAGTCATAATGTGTTCCAAATATGTAACTGAATTCATGTCTGATTCTATCTATTAAGATATATATCTTATCTAATTCCCAAACTTTCAAAGCTTTCTAGGTGGCCTTTATAGGTAGTCCATCTTGGTTTTCTCAAGAGTGTACAAATTGGCAGCTGTAACCCCAGTTACCTTAATTCAATAGTAAGAACCTGGATCCCTCCAAAGATAGTTTAAAATGTGGCAATTACTAGCTAGAAATACTCTTTCTTCTCTAGAAAAAGGTTTGTAGCTTTGCCAAGTTGCATTCCTGTTCCTACCACCTGCCACCCATTTGTCAAGGCTCAGCTTTTCATCACCCCATTTCTTTCCATTTTGTCTCTCAAATCTGAGCTAAGAAGCCAGGTCCTGTCACCTTCATCCCACGTTCTCTCTGGATTTGTTATTATCCTAAGTTCCATAGCTTCCTCAGCACCTGGATTGTGATCTGCATGTGATCAGCTGTCTCCTTGACTGATCTCTGCTAAGCTGTGCCTTTCTTTTCTCTCCTTGTTCTAGCATGGCTCAGGATCCTAGTTCTAAGTGGATATTTAGCAGTGACTTCTTTGTTTCACTGGAGAGTAGATGGCTAGATGGACGGAAGGAAGTTGGCAGCCTAAGGTGAGCCATCAGCAGATGGAGAAAAAGTTACGGGTCCCACTAATAGTCCAGACAAACCCATCAGGCACTGTATCTACATTATCTTGCTTCACTTTTTTTCTGACATGTAGAAGTCACTTTTAGTCCCGTGTGGGACTCTGATGAGAGTGACATAGTAACAAACCAATGTTCATCTGAATACTAAACGGTACACTTAGAATCCAGCCTCTGATTTCCCTACTGCAGCTAGGGACGCTCCACAACATGGGTACCAACTGAGACATAAGCAGTGCTTATCTGGGAAGCAGCATGATTTGCATCATCAGAACAGAAGGTTTCTATTGCCACAGAAAGAAAAGAATGTGTAGTTATGAAGTCTTAGACAGGCTCATACTATCAGTCAGAAGGCCACTGATGAGTACAGCTCATAACAAACCCAGCTTAGCCATAGAAAAGCTTTGCTTTATGAGGAGGGGCTATCTTTCAGCTTCTGAGATCATCAATCAACTTTTCTTCTAACGTCATCGCCATTTTGGTTTTTTGTCAGATAGAGTAAAGATCCACTGAAGAAAACAGTAGTGTAACTTTCTCAGCCCTTACTGTGTGCTGATGCTGAATGCTTCCCGGCTAGTGTCTGACTCAATCTGCTCAACAGCTCAAGGAAGTAATTGCCTCCACTTTGTAGTTAAGAAAATGGAGGTTCAGTCCATTTACTTAAGGTTGCACAGAGTGGGATTTGAATCATTCTCAAAACCATGGTTATGTGTTCCTTCTCCTTGAAGTGGACAGCTAAGTGAAAACAAACAAGCACACAACAGTAGCCAGCTATTCAGTTGGCGTATTCAAACCAGTGTCTATTCTTTGGAAAAGAGGTACAGGCTGTGTGGAGTGTGCAGGGGGAGAGTGCTGGTCTCCATTTCTTCTCATGTCTCTTGAAAACGACATCTGCTCCTCTAGAGGAAGCCATCTTTTAAGGAAAGAAATATTTTAACAGAAATGGGTCCTTAAAAGATGATTGATTTAGGAGCTAGACAAGGAACAGTGGACCACTCCTCTTTGGTATCTTTAATTATCTCCTATCTTTACAGACACTTGATTCTCTGAGATAACCTGGCTGTTTGAAAAAAAGGGTGAGTTTAATCCCTAATGCCCATGGATACCATCCATTGTTCCATCGCTCACTGAGTTTTAGCTGAGCACGCACTATGTCCACGCCAAGTACTGGGGTCCTCTAAAGAAAGGATAGGAAACCAAATCCCTCTAGTTCCGCTGACACGACACTTCCATTCAGGAGAAGGAGTGTGTTGTTATTGGAAGGGCCATGCAGACAAACATGCTAACAGACTGCTATTCAGAGCTCTGAAGGAAAGGGCTGGAGTGATAAGACAGAACACAGGCAGGCATAGACTGCTGGCCAAGGAAACCTTCATGATGAAGTGAAGCCTGAGCTGAGCTGTAAGTGGTAAAGGTGATATGGCCCCGTGCAGACGATGACATGTGTGAAGGTAACGAATCAGGAGGCAGCATGGCATACTGCACACCTAAGGACATCAAGTAAGAGAAGGGGGTGGGGAGATCTGGCAGGACTTATGACATTCTTAGAGCCCCAGAGCCTGTCCAAGCCCTGGAGACTGAACATAGTAGTTAAGGAAGGAACAGCATGTAACCCCCAGGTTCTGTGACCACCAAAGACTTTATGACTAAGATACTGATCATCTCTGGGTTTCAGCTTCGTGGAAAGGGGTCCCACACAAACTCTTCCCTTTGATGTAGCTCTTCCTGTCATTTAGATCTTTGGAAAGACCCTGGAAACATTTGCTCTTTGGCCACATTTGTCAACATACTTTGGAGTTCTAGAAATAAGACAAAGCAACCTTCACAATAACAAAAGTCAAAATTAATACTTATTGGAGCTTTAATAGGTTCTGAGCAAGTACTGTTTCAAAGACTCTACGTGAAATATCTTAGCGAATCTGTGAGTCAAATTAAGAATATGATACTCCTAAAGGCAGTGTTCTTGCAGGATTCAGAAAGCTGGAATTGTGGCTAGTGGAAGCCGACACATGAAATTTTACATTTTAGAGATCTTTAAAAATTTTTGACCAATTACTGCCAGAGGACTGAGCGATGGTTGGCTGTCAGTGTTAATTATGTATGTGGAAAGGGCTTCCTGCAGCCATTAGGAACATCCACCCACAGACCTTTCTCTTTCTGATGTCAGCAGCAGGCTCATACTCGGAGTGAGTGTTCAGTCGGCACATCAGGTATAATCATAACCCTCAGCATTTGTACGGAACAGGTTGTTTCCAAGAGGCTTTGCATTCAGGGGTGAGGTCACCCCAGAGCCTTCCTCTCCTGGGCAGTGTGATTTGCCACCTCCCCATTATTAGCCGGGCCTCTTGATTCAAAGATTTAAAAAAAAAAAAAAAAAAAAAGCCAGCTCAAGCAAGCAAAGGGAAAAAGGGAATTGCTGGCTTACATAACAGAAAAGCTCCGTGGTAGCTGGACTCTAGGCTCAACCTGTTTTCAGTGCACCCCTTTGCAATGCCCCGTCCGTCCTTAGCTGAACTGAATGCAGCTCTTTCAACAAGACTTACACATGCTTTTACCTTTCAAAATCCTACAGGTACTACTTATGCCCACTCCCATTGTCTGATTCTTCTTGTTAAGCACCTATCAGGATGTCTAATTTCTAAGAATAACATCCAATGAACTCCTCTGATTGTCCTCCCCCACATGGAGGACCCAGCCCTGGTTCTCTGTTGGACCAACAGGAGACCACTGTAGTGGCGAGTGCACTCCAGATCCCCCCTAAGCTTTAGAAGGGCACAGCTGTTTGCACTTCTATATTTCACAGTCGTGTAAAAGTGTCAATGACCTTGAAGAAGAAACCATACAGAGAGGTCAAACAGAGTTGGGAACCCCTGAAGTACACAGAAAGGAAGGGAGTGGCTCTTCTCCCAGGAAGCCAAGTCTGCCAGCCATGGGAACTGGCCGTCTTTCCTGTCCATTTGAGTCCCTGGATGACTACATGTGATCATTGTCATATAGGGTAGAATAATTTTCAGTGGACTCCACCCAGCTTAAAGACTTAGGAAAAGATATTCTTAGGCTACAAATTGGGGGGTGGGGGTGGGGTAGACTATTATATATCAAATGGGTATCGTCTCTCACACCCTCTATCATTTCTGCTTTTATAATTAGAAACGCACCAGGATAATCATCACCTTCAGCAACAACTTCTCATTCTTCCAGATTCTTCCCAGTCAGGGATATTTTCCTGACCTTGCCTATCAGATGAGCTCAAATAAACCCCGAAAACACCTTATTTCTCCCCCAGAGGCCTTTAGATACTCAGAAGTGACTGATTTAGGTACTTAGTTTTTTGTTATCACCAGAAAAGTGTAAGCCTCCTTGCTGCCCAGGTAAGGCCCAGGCACAGCTAGCTCAGCCCTGTATTCCTCCACACTGTCCACTGGGGCATGAAATACTCCTTCATAAGTATTTGCTGATTGCCTGGCAGATGCCTCTGTAGCTGTTTTTATGTTGGAGAAGATATGGGGATATTACTCTTTCACTTCCCATGTGGCAATTGAGAGAAGGGAGTCGCTCACCTTCCAATAGGTTTAAAATTCTTAAGTCTCAGAACAGCAGTCGGAACCTAAGGGCCTGTTCCTGTCGTAGGATCGTCTCCTTGCTTTTGCTTGGGAAGTCTATGCATAGAAACTGTCTGTTTGCTCTGTTCTCTTCATGATTTCTTCCATCACCTTCCCCCAGCCAATACTGACTTGGGAGCTTCCTCTTTGCACCTCTGATACTGTCAGAGGCCTGGCTGTTATGGAGGAGGACCACCGCAGGAAGAGAAAAGTTCTTATAAACGTAGAAGCATACAGAGCTGGAATGTTTGATTTTCAGAGAAATCCAGACCCAAGTCTGGTCCCGGGAGGTGGCTAGTCTGCTGGAGCCCTGGCTTTCAGCCTGGGAGCTGGATTCCTCTCTGCCTCACATCAGTGACTCTTATGAGTCAGAAGCACTTCCTGTGAGTAGGCCCCCAAACAGCCATTCCTCTGACCCCTCTCTGCTCTAATGGGAGACTTAATGCAGCTTTGTCAAAGCAGTCTAGCAGCCTGCTTCAGAGACAGCCTTATCAGCCCAGAATACACCCATGTGGCTTAGTATTGGGTTAGTATAGGTGTTGGGTTCAAATACACACACACACACACACACACACACACACACACACACACACACGCACGCGCTAGTTGATAGGTCATTAAGCCCATCTACTGTTTACTAAAAGCTAAGCCAGGTCCTTTATGTAGGTGCTTTCAACTGTTGTGGCAGCTAAAGAATTCACAATCTATGTGACATAACCCAATACCATAAAACAAAAATAATAAAATTAACAACATTTCACTTATTAGAAATATGACAGCCATTGTATGGTGTAAGGAAACGCAAATGCACAGCAGAAATGCAAATGCCGAGCAGAAATTCCAGTCAGCTCTGTCTTGTACTAGCTGATGCATAATATTGGCTGCATTACTTCTCTTTGAGTCTCAGTATCCCTGTGTGCAAAGTGGAGGCAACAATTCCTATTTCATGAAGTCATTGCAAAGGTAAAGAAGGATTTATTTACTCATTAATTAGTCACTCATTCATCAACAGGTTTATCAAGTGTCTACTATATAATAGTATTATTCTAGTCATAAATCCCTTGAGAGATATCTATGTATGGGGGGGTATGAATGGATGTGTTGATATGCAAAATAAAGACAGAAAAATTTAAATAGATGTCTTGGTAGGAAACAAGTGGGTCAGTCTAGCAGAGTAACTGATTTGAAAGGTGTGTCAAAGCATTAATGTGTTACATAGAATTAAAGGAAATTGACAGGTTATACTGAAGTATCCCAGATCTAGCAACAGTGGAGAGCTTCCACCACTCTGAGCTTTAAAAATATGGGGAAGAAATTATTCCCTGAAACCCAGTGAGAAAGAGCTGTGAAACTGTGCTACCCAGTAGGAGCTGTGGTCACAGGAAAAGAAACAGTCCATGTCAAGGAGCATCCAGGTACGAAGAAACAGTCCATGTCAAGGAGCATCCAGGTACGAAGGCATGAGGGGAGTCTGCACTCCCACTCGGCACTCTTCCCATGTTCTTTTCTCCTGCTGGTATCAGTCATTGGACGAACCCAGCTTAGTCAAGAGGGCTCAAAGACTGCAATGTTCATGTGGCATTTGTGTGTGTGTGTGTGTGTGTGTGTGTGTGTGTGTGTGTGTGTGTGTGAGCTTCCAAGGACACAGAAGAATGTGGAGAAAGGTGAAGAGTGGATCTGGTAGAACTAAAGAAAAATCTATCACTAATTTAACTCAGTGGATTATAAATAAATTAATTAATAAAGAATGTGAGTGAAGTTTGGAGGGAGATGTGATGGGGAGGACCTGGGAGAATTGGAATGGGAGCAGTGAAAGATGATATGATCAAGATACATTGCATGCATGTCTGAAATTCTCAAAGCAAAAAAAGAGAGAAAGGAAGAAAAAATAGTTATCAGTAATAAGATGGTGAGATGTGCCATGGAAAAAATAAGACAGCAAGGGGAATGGGAATGATGGCCCAGACACAGCATTGCTATTATATAGAGGATAGTCAAGGAAGACCTTGAAAAGGAAGCATTTGGATGGAGATTTGTGGGAAATGAGAGACTAAGCCATATGTTAAGCCTCTTTAGACTGGGAGAAGAGCTTATCCAAAGCCCAATGATTCATCCATGCTTAACATATTCAAAGAATTGTGAGGAGGCTGTGGATGTTGCACTGGGGAAGAGGAGGGCAGGAAAATAGAAGCACAAATGAGTCCAGGAGGGATCACTTAGAAAACAAATGCAAGAATTCAGCAGGGAGATGATTGTACTTGGATTACATGGTAGTAGAGGAGACATGAGAAATGTCTGGATTCTAGGTATATTTCCATGGAAAAGAACTCCGGATTGTCTCACAATTTAACAAGGATTATGAGAGGAAGAGGGTATTTAATAATGTTGTCAAGACTTTGGACATAGGCTACTCAAGGCTGCAGTTGCCATTTACCAAAGTCAGTTTATTGACATCTCAATTTACTGGCACAGGAAAGGAGCAGGCGTGGGGAATGAGACACATCCCACAAATGGTCATGTCACTGTAGCACTGCTTAGTGATGATACTAAGATGGAGCACGACTCAGATATCTTCAGCATTCCCTACTGGAAGTTCCAATAATTTAGATCTATCTCAGTTTTCCAACCTAACTTCACCTGTTCATCAAACCTAATGTGCTGCTCTTGTTGAGTGACTTACCTAAGCATTCACATTTGGGTTGGCTTTTTTCTTACTTTAGCTGCCTCCTCAGCTAGTAGCAACCAGAACCTCTGGAATCCATGGAAATTCCTCTGTCCTCAAAACTTGCCACTCAGCCAAGAGGAATAAAAGAAATGTTCATGAGTTTAGACATTTATGATGTTTCTTTTCTCGGGGTGAAGTTCTTATTTGCTGGGCTAGGACCAACTATTTCCTTTGGACTTCAGATGTCAAATAATTGGCCTAGCAGAAAGAGAAGTGTGGAATCCAGAGGTGCTAAAGCTCTTCATATAATCAAAAGCAGGGATGTTGGAAGCAGTTGACAGAGTGAAGATAGCAAGGTGGAAAAGCATTTTGGGGAGGATAGAATTAAGTGGGAACACTTACATTTGCAGAAGAAATTGGAACAGAAAGAACATGAAAAATAAGGTCCTTGAAGATTGTTGTTGATGTTTAAGGATATGCTTCCCTCTTTTAAAAAAGTTTATTGATATATGTTCATTGTACCTTGTGCTGGGTTTCACATAGACAATTTTCCTCAAATACATCACATACTTTGCCCATATTATGTCTCCACGTCCTCAGTTTCTCCTCCTCTCCTATCAGTTTCATTCCATCCCCCAATTTCTCTTTTGGTTCCATTGTGTATATAGGCATGGTTTTGTGTAGCTATATATATATAAAAAAAAAACCTTAGATCTACAAATGAAATAAAACACTATTATTTGTCTTGCTGTTTTACTTAATAAAATGGTCTGTCTTAAAATTTGAAGATACTGAGTAAATATTGAGTAAGTTTCACTTGCCATTTTAAGGAGAATAGAAATATTTCTAGAAGTCTGCTGTGAGCTTGTGGCTTCTAGCTGTGGCAAGGAAGCCACATCCATGAAACAGCAACAACATAGCTCCCTAGACAAGGCCTCAATAGTTCCAATATTAGTTGATATCCCAAAGTAGTGAATGGGTGAAATCTAGAAGGGTCTCTACTCCTTGACAGAGAGCCAGAGGAATTAACAGTTGCTGAGGAAAGGGAAACTAGTCTCCCCAAGTAATGAACCCCCTGATTGGTGATCCAGTACAGAGTGGTTATCCCTAGGCACATTTACATGTAGGCAATATTTAATAGTCTCAGTGGGTTATATGTATGTGTGGTGATATATTGTGCCCCCCAATATATTGTGCATCCTAATAAACTTATCTGGGGTCAGAGGCCAGAACAGCCACTAGATAGACATAGAGGCCAGAAAATGGTGGCACACACACTTTAATCCTATCACTTGGGAGGCAGAGATCCATCCAGATCTCTGTGAGTTCAAAGCCACACTGGAAACAGCCAGGCATGGTGACTCAAGCCTTTAATCCCAGGAAGTGTTGGCAAGAAGCAGAAAGGTATATAAGGTATGAGGACCAGGAACTAGAGTAGGTTAAGCTTTTAGGCTTTTAGCAGCAGTTCAGCTGAGATCCATTTGGATGAGGATTCAGAGGCTTTCAGTCTGAGGAAATAAGATCAGCTGAGAAGTTGGCAAGGTGAGGTTAGCTGTGGCCTGTTCTGTCTCTCTGATCTTTCAGCATTCACCCCAATACCTGGCTCTGGGTTTGTTTTTATTAATAAGACTTTTAAGATTCATGCTACATGTATATTTCTTTATTTATATGTATATGTAGAAACAACGGTTAAAGAAGAGCAGACCAAGAGTTTGGGAGGAAAGTTTTGGACATAGGAGGGGCAAGAGGGAAGAGAGGAAGGAAGAACAATAAAATTATATTTTAAATTTTTAAAAAGAAACAAATGCGTGGAGTGGAATGTTTAACAAACCAATTAAAAATTAAGATTTCGTTCTTATGTCTTGATCATTAAATGATGTAACAGAAGGAAATAAATGAAAATTCCAGCAGACTACATGGGCTAGGAACATGAAAATGAAACATCATTGCCAGCAATTCAAGCATGAATGCTCAATTTCTGTCCAATGGAGTCAGGTGTGAAGCACGTATGTCCATAATCACAGTGCTAGGGAAGCTGAGGCTGGAAGATTTAGAATTCAGAGTCAGCATGGACCACACAATGAGATATTGTGGCTCTACAAAAACTAAAAGTTTCTGCCAACCATCTCCAGTTTGTGTTTCAAGGCAAACTAAACTTCTACTTGACATGAACTAAACCAGTATTTTTCACAGTGATAAGTGGGTTATATTAGTGGTATATTGAAAGTTTATTTGAACCCATGAACTTTGGGGACATGTTGGAGTTTTAGCAGGACAGTGCCTTTTGATATGAAAACAGCGGAGAAGGCAGAGAGCTGGGCAGTGACTCAGCATGAGCAAGAAATGGAGACAGCACAGAAGAGGAGAAGCATAATGAAGCTTGCCTGCAAGGCACTGCAGAGATTTTTAGCCTTCAGTCTGGATGAGGAGTCATCATTGAATTGAGCAGGGAGGAAATACAGTGTCTCATCCAGATGAAAAGACTGTTGGCTTGGATTCTTTGAGCATCCATCTGATGTATTGAGGCTAGATCATGAAGCTATAGTAGAAGACTACAGACACTCAGAACTCCAGCTGGTGACGACTGCTCAGGCATCAGGGATCGAGTGTACAAAAGAAAAAGGGGATAAACATCGATGTTGCATGAAGGCAAGAAGAGTTATGAAAAAACACTCGGGGCAGCTGAAGGAAGGGACAAAATCAAGGACCAATCCAAGGTCTTTGGTCTAAGGAACTGGAAGTTACTGTTAATTTAGAGCAGTGAGTTGAGAACCATTTGGAGATCTAATGACCCTTTCACGTGGGTCAAATATCAGACATCCTGCATATCAGATACTTACATTAAGATCCATAACAGTAGCAAAATTACAGTTATGAAGTAGCAATGAAAATAATTTTATGGTGCGGGTCACTATACCATGAGGAACTGTGTTAAAGGTTTACAGTGTTAGGAAGGTTGAGGACCACTGCCTTAGAGGAAGAGATTGTCAGTGAAGTCGATTTCTGTTTCAGGTGATAGTCTGAGAAGAGGAGAGGCATTAGTAATCTAGCTCTGATTCAAATCCATCTCAGATTTGAGAAGTCTACTAAATCTCTTAATGAACATGTCTAGTTGGCAGCTGGACTTAATGCATCTAGGGTTTAGGGTAGGGATATCAGTGGAGATATAAGTAATTTGCAGACATTCCAATGGCATTGGTAATGTAAGTCCTGGGATTGACTGTAGATAACGAAGACAGAAAACAAGATGGCTGGCTGAGCTCGGAGGCATGCAAACAGAAGAATGAGATAAAAAAAACTAGCTTGTTTTTCCCTTCCATTTCCTGAGAGAATTTATCAGGCTGCTGGACACAGGCTAGGTGCCAAATACTATTCACTGCTTGATGTGAACTTGACACAGTGAAGAGTAATTTGCCAGCACATTGACCAACTAGCCAGAGATTTCCAATGAGTGCCTTCTCCTTTCTGCCTTCTGTTGCTTTACTTTTTTCTTCTCTAACTACCTCTTAACAAGGAAACTGGTCAAACTGGAGGCAAATGAGGATGACTTGGATCTCACACTGTTCTTAAATAATATTTCCTGATGTGAAAACCACCATTGTTTAGGTGCTACTTCCTGTTAATAAAAACCCTCATTAATAAAAAACAAGATGGTCTGATAAAAGATACCTGACCATAAATCCCTGTGTTGTCCATTCAAGGAAAAAAGTAACATGAAAAAAAAATATATAGCTATGGTTTAGCAAGGATGTCGCTAGATTCACAATACCTATTTTCTGTGCATTATCTCAATTAATTCTTACCTCTACCAGTGCTGTAGCTAATATTAGGACATAATGGACTGCAGCAATGTCTGAGGGAAGGTGGCCTATGCTATATTAAGATAGACATTTATGGATATGCTAGGGGTTGTTTATGTATATACTTAATATCTAGTGGGATGGAGGTACAACCAGAACAGAAAATTTAAGTGGAAAGATGAAAAAAATTCATAAAAATAATTAAAACAAGCTTCAACCTTTGTAAAATTTTCTCACTGTGATAAGAGGGTTGGACTTGAGGTAGGGTTTTTACCCATTTTGTTATGTCCTCATGAGGACTAGAAGACCTGAGAAGTCTATATCTCCAACTTGGAGCTCACCATCTTGTCTTACTTGGCATATTATGTTCATAATTTTCTTTTTAATTTCCATCAAGATAGTTTATATCCTTTAACTATTTTATGGCACTTACCATCAATCATATAGCCATCTTCATGTGACAACCAAGACGTTTTAACTCTAATTCCTCTATGACAGAATGGATTATAGTGCGTATGAAGTTTATCTGAGGTCACACAGATAATAAGCAGGGAAGCCATGTTCACTGGAGGTCTGCATAACTTCAGAACCTAAGGTTTGAATATTTATTTCCTATTTCTGAACAACAAGCTACACATACGTTTTTAGATCCTGGAGAATTCTTCATTTCTATCAATCATTTACCATAATAACATAGAGCCATTTTCTCCTGGAAGCTACAGTGAGTTAACTATTAGGTACGAAAATGGAAGCATTGATCCTAAGAATAAAGTGATATTGGAAGAAACCTTCCATAAAGTCAGGAATCCTCAAAGTACTCCATAATCTGAGTTGATTCCGTTTTCCATAGCTTACTACTGGCCTCACAACTCAATGTTTTCCTGATCACTATAATGGAAATAGCTTAAATTTTTCACTAATATTTTTTTCTGGTTGGTTTTCTTTCTAATATCAATTGCCTGGCTTCTTCCATTAATACATACACAAGTCCTCATCATAACAAAAGAATCTGAAGCAATTTTGGATCAAACATTAATTTTACTACATATATCTTTCATCATAACCTTTATAGCCGTTAAACTAATCCTAATTTACAACCTTTCCTAAGCTACACTAATCCTGACTCTAATTATTGCCCAATCAAGCAGAAGGACTAGACACAGGCTATATATTTTATTTTATAACCTCATTCATTGGACCTCTTCTAGTATTTACAACATTGATTTATACTACTAACACTTAGGGCCACTGAACTTTCTAATTATACTACATCAACATTAAACATAAATCCTTTGTAGTCATCTACTTTCTTATGACTAGTATGCATAATAACTTTTATAGTAAAAATACCATTAGTTAGCCTTCATTACAATTACCTAAAGCAAATTTACAAGCACTGTTGTTAAATCAATGTTCCTAGAAGTTCTTCTTCTAAAACTAGACATTTTGTAATAATATAAATTACTCCTATTTAAAATCCTTTACAGAAAGAATGGCATGTATTTCTTCCTATTATGTTCATGCAGCATACATATTGAGCTCTATTTGTTCAAGCCACATAGATCTCAAATTGTTAATTGTTCATTCACCTGCTAGCTATAGAGCAGTAGTGATCATAACTATAGTTATTTAAACAGCATGCAGATATACAGGAGCTACAGACGGATAATGGCCCATCACCTACATTGTTTTGCCTCACTGATTACAATCATGAAGGAATTCACAGAAGAATTAGACATTGAGTCTGAAGATTACTATTTTAGTCTTAATATCACCATTTTGAGTTTCAGTCTTACAGACCTAGCTCTTTCACCTACTATTAACTTAATCAGTGAAATATTGGTGACATTTCATCAATCATTCTACATTTTATTCAGAACAAACCTTCATATGCTTGTTATTGCTCTCTATGTTCATTATACATTAATCATAACAACGTAAGGAAAATATGTATTATATAAATAATACTAATTCATTATTTACATTTAAAAGTACTTTAATGTTTAGTTCCATTGAGTCTATTGCCCCATAATCCTAAATTCATTAATATGGTTTCTATACTGTAAATGTAGCTTAAATAAAATGCTAAGTTGTAGGCCTAATAATAGAAGCCATGCTTGTTTACCAGGAAGCTGTGTAAGAACTGCTAGTTTAGTTTACATAAGGATCTCCAGGACAGCCAGGGCTATATAAAGAGACCTGTCTAAACAAAACAAAACAAAGAAACAACTAGTTCATGCAACCACATATGAAATTGTGGATTTGTTTGTTTACTTTTATTTTTAAAGGCCAGTAGTAATCCATTGATTTCTGGGACCATAAAACTGGTACAACTCCACATCAAGAAACAGATTTGAGGGGCAGAGGAGGTGACTATCAGATTCTATGTGAAAAGTAGATGTGGTGCTATAATCCCTGCACTGGGGAGGTGGAGACAAGAGAATCCCCGGGGCTTGTTGGGCAGGCAGTCTGCACAATCCACAAGTCCAGGTTCAGTGAGGAACCCTGTCTCAAAAAATAAGGTGGAGAGAGATTAAAGGGGATATTCAACATCTACTTCTGGCCTTCACACGGGTGTTTACATACATGCACCCACACATAAACATGCACCCACATACAAACATGCACATACACACACACAAATATGCACTCACACACAAACATGTACCCACACAAAAATAAATACACAGGCACACAAACATGTCCTCATATACAAATGTGCACTCACACACAAACATGTACACACACACAAACATGCACACACATAAACATGCACCCATGCACAAATATGCACACACATAAACATTCACATGCACACACAGAAAGTATATTTGGGACCTTCTATCATTTTTAACAATACTTAGAATTTTAACGTAATTTCTTCTATCCACTTGCCTAGCCACTATATATATAAGAACTTCAATTAAACGAGCATTTATCTTCAGTATATTTCCTATTTTCATGTTTATCTACTCAGGCCACAAAACAATTATCTCCAACTAGTAGTCAATTACTATCTAAACTATAAACATTATTCTTAGTGTTAAACTATGTTATTCCTCAGAAATTTTATACCAGTGACCTTAATTGTTAGTTGGTCAATCATAGAATTTAGTTTATGGCACAGATGCTAATAACCAATTTTCAAAAACACATACTTTGTTTATTTACCTATATATACATAGTATCTGAGTTGCATGATCTGTATTATCTCATAATAATAGCCTACCCAATGAACTGAAGTTGAGAGAGAAGCAATCAGAAAGACCAATGAGGGGGCTGATTGACTAGTTCTTATGGTTTTATGCACTAGGATAAAAGCTTTCATGGTACATAGCAGGAAGATAACAGTTTAGAGAAAGAGGTATCTTTATGTCTGTAGATGGAAAGGTTCCAAATTTAACATATTATAAGAAAATTATTTTAATTTTCTATAAGGTTAATTAATTTGAAATCTATAAAACTAAACCTATTTTTGACTATGTCATATTTGTAGAGCTGCCTCAGAATCACTCTGGACACGTCACTGGTCTTCCAGGCTGTCATTGTGAAATCTTATCCTACAGGGCTCCGTGTTCCCTGGAAGCTTTAACATTTTCATGGCACAATTAGCGTCAATGTCTCTAAGCTCTTTACACAAATTGGAGATTGCTCAGACATGAATCAATATCTAAAATGTCCCACGGACTGTTTGCACCACAAATTAAAATTAGCATGTTATTGGAGATGTTTATTTTCTACATTTAATGTGTGGTGGAAAATACACAGGATAAAAAAAAGGGCTTATAATTTGAAAATCTATCATGTAAAGTCTAATTGACATGGAGTGCATTTTCCTTGGGGAAAGGGGACAAGGGAAAATAGTACAACTCACATTTGTTTGAAAGGAAAGAGAAGTAAACAAACAAGGCCTGATGGTGTAGAACTCTCAGGTTTAATGCTTTCCATTATGAAGGCTAATTTTCAGCCATCATCTGCCTGCATGTAGTGCAGGATGGTGCCTTTGTAACATAGCAACATATCTGTAGAAACAGGTCTTCTGCTATAGAAGCAGATCAAATCTGCCTTCACTTGCAGGATGATGTTTTCAGCAACTGATGAATCTGACAGGAAAGACTGATTGTTTGGGAAATAGAAATCTGAGTATTTAGGTCATGTTAAATAAATGCTTTCAAGTTAAAGGATTTGTGGTGAATATATAAGGAAAAATTAATATGTCCAACATTTGTTGAAGGACCATACACAGAAGAAAATACAAATTTGTTCTGCCTTTAAAAAAAAGAAAAAACATGTTCTTCCTAAGCCTGATATTTTATTTTATTTCACATTAATGCTGGCATTCTTAGCTATGTTTACTTTATTGACAACTGAGATGAAACCATTGTATATGCACATATTGTTCCCAAATGTGCTCAATCTAGTGCAATAATTTAGTGAATATTCAGTTTTCATTCAAAACAGACTCAATTCCACAGAGCAGTTAAGATAAATGCACATTTCAAGGTTTCTCTTTATCCTTTCAGTGCAGGTGAGTGCAGTACAATAGAGCCCTTCTTTTGAATCCAAACCTCTTGAAGCATGTCTCTGTAGATAATTGTAGCTTTTTTTTTTTTTTTGAAAGACAGAAGCCTGGGAGTCATCTCTTCCTTCTTCATCACTAACATGCACTTGCTCAACTGGGGACCATTCGACGTCAGGAACAGACAACAGTGATGCTCTACTCAACAGCTCTTTCTAGCTTTTCTTCTTTCGCGCCAAGGAAATTCCATTTTTGTTCATGGTCCCTGTACTTTGAAAAAGATTGGATGTCACTCATCTGTCCTGTGGCAGCATGGGCAGGGGAGAGTTGCTCTTTCCACCTCACCCCTGCCCATTAATGACTGAGGCAGGTGTGAGAACTGACACTGATGTCACAGGAGCAGAGAGCTGTCCCTGCCCCCTACCAGCTGCAACACTTGGGAGAGCAGGCCCTGCACCTCACCTGAGTAACACAATAGAGCTATCCTTGTTGGCAGAGGTGTAGGGGAGCCAGCCCCGAAGTTGCAAGCCTGGGAGAGCTGTCCCCACTACTGGTTTGTCATGTGGTGGTATAAGAGGGTGAGACATGCTACTCCTTACTCCTTGCCCCTTACTGCCTGCAACAAATGACCTTCCTCCTTAACAGCTGCAGTACTCAGAAAATTGCTCCTCCCCTAGGCAGCACAACAGAGCTGCCCAGTGGTTGGAGGTGAGGGTGACCCAGCCCCGATGTTATGAGCAACGGAGAACTGTCCCATTACTCATCTGACATGTGGCAGCATAGGTGGAGGACAGATGCCCTCCCCCCCCCACCTCCCACCCACCAATGCCTGAGACAGGTGGATGAGCTGGCCCTGGGGTCAGAAGAGCAGGAAGGCTGTCCCTACCCCTCACCAGCTGCAGCACTCTGGAGAGTGGCCCCTGTGCCTCTCCTGGGCAACACAGTAAAGCTGGCTCTAATGGTATAGGTGTGGGGAGCTGACCCTAAGAGCATGAAAGCAGGAGATCTGGCCCTACCGTGCTCATTGCTGGGAGGTGGATTAGCCAGGGCAATACTGGCGAACTCTGGTGGTGAGGACAGGAGAGAACTGGAACTGACAGGTGGGCCAACCCTGCAGCTGCCCAGGCCCAGAACCAGGGTTATAATTTGGCCCACCCCAACATCCACCCTATCTATGATCTGCTGGAACACATGAAGGGACCTGACCCTCAGAGCCAAAGCTGCAGGATCTCCACAACACAGGGCAACAACAAGATATCCAAGAAGAGTCCTAGTAAGGGCCCAGCACCGATAGTGTAGCAGAAACCAGAGGCCTTGAACCAGACCAATGACTCTCTGCAATGAACACTTGCAAGCAAAGATAAATGAATAAAAGGGTTTACTGCTTGACTCACTGTGTCACACTGCAGCTTCCATGATGAGATTTTTAATTTTTCCCCTTTTTCCCTTAAATTTTGTTTTATTGGGGGTAGGGGGCAGAGGGCAGATGTCAAGGGACAGGGAAATGAATGGAATCAAAATACATGATGTAAAAGACACATAGACTAAATAAAAAGAAAGAAAGAAAAAAGAAAAAGATTGGATGAATCTTGATTACAGTCTAAGTAACACTTTTTTACATTCCCCCTTGGGAGCAACTGGTTTAGGAATGGGCGTAGGATACAGCCCTGTCCAATCAAATGAGGAAATGTCTGTTTATAAGGAGTTTATTCCCATGAAATTATTCTCTACTTTAGATCCACATTGCTGTGTGAGCACGAGACACTGTATATACAGAGGCCACCCTAGAATCAGGGAGAAAGTAAGCCGAGAAAAAAAGTAGGCAGAAGGAAAAATTCATGTGATAATGAAGATACTAATTTAACCAAGCTAAGAAAGTCTGTATCACATACACTTTTTAACCTGATCAATTTTTGTTTATTGCCTGATCATTTCAGTGAGATCTCTTTTGTGCAATGGAGAGCATCTCAAGAAATTCCTGACCATCTCCCCTCAGGCTTCTCTTGATTTCTCTTATACTACAACCTTACCTCATTTCACATTCTTCTTTTAGTTTGCAGCACCCTTCTTTTCTTTATTTCTCAGGGTGTTACTTCTCCCTACTCCTTCCAGCATACAGCACATAGCAATATGTACCATTTTTCTTCATTTCAAATTTGCCCAGGATTCTGCAGTCTCAGTCTTTTGACCTAGTATATCCCTCCTTGCACTGTGTCATATGCTTATGAAACTACCTGGGAATCCCCCAAGTGTGCTGTGCAGCCTATCATAGATCCCTGTTGTCTTCTTTGTTGAAACGGCTCATCAGGCCCATGTGGCCATTATCCCTTCTCACCCTGACCCTATGACTCTCCTCTCTAAAGCTAGTCATTGCTTCCTTTACACTTCCATCATACACTGAACATCCACTCTTGCAACTGTTGTAATTCACTGCGATTTTTTTTTATCTGCATGTCTGGCAACTGACCTGTGACTTCTTGAAGAGCAGATGTCAGGTTATTGTCATACCTGGTGTAGATCTTAGTTTTTCAACATGTGGTTATGGAGTCAAAGAAAAAGACAAGGCATGAAGAAGTGAAAGAAGGGAGACAAGGGGGAGAAGGAAGGATAAAGAGAATTTATGTATGAAACCTACTTTCAAGGGGGAAAGTTGGAGCACTTTAATGCACTCTAGATGCTGTTATCCAAGACTGGAGAGAATCAGGATGATAGTAACACTGTCATCTACCAACTGTTAACATTTGTTGAGCATTTTATAAACACCAACATAAATATTATCTATGGAATATTTTAATTAACTTTTTAAAAAATACGTGTGAGGCATATGTGCAGGTGAATACAGGTGCCCATAGAGGCAGAGATTAGAGACAATGGGTCGTTCTGGAGCTGGAGTTATAGTGAGTCACCTGACGTGGGTGCTGAGACTCGAACTTGAGTCCTTAGTGAGAGCAGCAAGCTCTCTTAACTGCTGAAACATCTTCCTAGCCTTCTCACTTACATGACGATGATACTATTGTCCTCATGTTACAGACAAAACCGAGGCCATCTGGTTCTGAAGCAGAGAAGCAAGCACTCCTTCAGTTATCTATAAACACACTAGTGGCCACCTATTTGACTTAGAGAAGTGTTCTATATAAGAAGTAGGAGGGAAGTATGAACTTGGGGGGTTGGGTTGACGATGTGTCTTCATTAAAACACCCTACGAAGGGACTGGATCAGCATCCCATATATTTTTTCCTCAAAGTTTATGATTCCATTGCCTTCTCCCACCACTGTCACTATTTATATGTATTTCCCAACTCCAGTCATTCAGTGACTTTCATTTTTGTAGCTCCCTCTTTCCCCTCACTGTTCAGAACACATGAATTCAAAGCACGTTCTTTATGTCTCACTCAATGGAAATTTGAATACAGTAGGGCTGAGAAGGTCTTTACAAAGGCAAGTAAAAGTCAAGGATCCTTTCAAACAGTTTTGAGCAACACGGTCTTTTGAAAAATGGTGACTATACTCCTCTTTACCAGATATTTTCCATTAGGCACTTTCTTCTTGTTGACATCATCAGCATTTGAAGTGATCTTCATGTTTTCTAAATGCCCAGCATTGTCTCCCTTTTTCCTGAGCAGTCCTTGGGTTTCCACCAAGGGTTTAACTGATTCGTATGGCTGAGGTGATGTGGTAGATCTCAGGCACTGTCATCAATGGAGCAAACTCGGGAAGTTCCAGGGACTACTCGGGAATTCTTCATCTCACTGCACTGGTTTGAGCCTGCAGACAGAGGAGTAACTATAGCTAAGCAGATCTCTACTTGCACAAAACCCAAATAGCTCTTGAATTATAGGTAGAGGGACAGATGAAGAATGCTGGCAGTCACTAGGTACAGGTGGCAGCCTCCAGGCTCATTGACTTTTAGAACCCATTCCCGTGCTTCCTATTTCATGCCCATTTCCAAGTGTGTGTGTACGTGTGTGTGTGTGTGTGTGTGTGTGTGTGTGTGTGTGTGTGTGTGTGAAGTAAAGGGATGTTCAAAGACCTATTTCCCAATTGTGTCATAATGGGTGACAAAGCAGTGCCTCAGATAAGGAATAGACAGAGATCAGCTCTCTCCAGTTTTACATCTTGATTTCGGTGTGATGATTTATTTCGTTGATTGTTTCAGCAATACAGTTATCTGAAGTCAAGTGTAAAGCCCAAGGAATTGACCAAAAGAAAGCAGTCACTCTGGGCTTTCTAAACTTTACCATGAATGATTGACTGAATGGTTAAGTAGCGTGGACTCCACTTAACTATAAGGCTTTTTAAGAATATTATGGGGCAGGAAGCTAACCCAGTTTGATGAAGTGATAGCTGAGAATGTGTGCTTAGCATGTGCAAAGTATCAGATTCAATCTCTAATACCTTAAAGTAAAATTTAATGAGGTTGTAAGTCACTCTCATCATTGGTCCTGAAAAGTGGACCTATGAGGACCATTCCCTTAGCTCCATGAACGTTGATACTCTCCTTGTACCTAGAGGTAAGTGGTAATGAAGCAATGTGTTTTTGTTTTGTTTTGTTATTTCCTGAGAACTCAGCTGTCTACTGGAAGCCAGTAGGCCTGAGGCGATAGCTCTTTCACCTAAAATGTCAAATTCAATTGTTCCCTAATTAGAGGTAATGTATCCTTGCCTTAGTGAGGCTACCATCTTTATTTCCAGTTGATCAATAGTGACACCTACTGGCTCAGGAAGAGAGACCCTTGCTTGTCTACAGTGACTGTAAAGGCACACTCAACAGGGAGGGGTGAAAATGATTGGCTCATCAATCCGGAAAGCAAAAAAGGGAGCAATTTAGCAAGCCAAATAATGTGTAAAAAACTCCCAAGATGTTGGTAAAAGTGAATCATTAAGATGTCAACATGGTGACCATGAAAAAACATGGCCCTAGACTTGGGTCATCACTGGAGAGAAGGCAAATATATCACACTCTTTCTGGACCTCCTCTCCTTATTCCTGGGTTAGAATATCCAATTTCTGATCTGTATTCCTGCCTTTAATCTCCTTCAGTTCCAATCTATCCTTCAAAGCACCTGGAATAATTTGTCATATCGTTCCTAGGCTTGTAAAGCTACACATGATTTATGAGGATGGATGTGAGCATTACGATGCATGGTCTCCTTGTAACATCCATTCAAATCCTGGAGCAGGGCCCCAAAAGCCAAATTTAATGAATCACCATCACATAGATTCTGATAGCAGAGAAGCAGGTACCAAGAGTCTGAGCTTACATGTTCCGTAGTATAACAGCTGCCGTGTGTGTGTGTGTGTGTGTGTGTGTGTGTGTGTGTGTGTGTGTGTGTGTTTTGTCAGGAGTGTGGAGGTGACTCACTTCCAGCCTCCTGGGCTCTTTTGAGTGTCTCCTTCTTCATTGTTACTCCTAGAGCCTCATGCTGGCCTGATTCCAATGGCTTGCCAACATCCCTGCTTACACTGACTCTGTGGTTTGCTGTAGCTGGGGAGGAGACACTTATGCTTCAAAGTTCCTGTTCCTACATCCACCCTCATTTCCCTTCCATTCAATAACTTCTCCCAATGCATCTTTGGGAAAATATCAAACTTAATCTAAGGGATCAATAGCTCATAAGTAATTTTGCATTTTTAAAGAGAACACCTTGGCCAAGTAATTATTGAACCCAGAGTAATGTATCCTTAATACTCAAATGTGCTCTGTACTAAGAAGCAAGGTGGCATTTGAGGAGAGGTGGGTAAGGCCTCCTGGGTGCACTAGACATGAATTCACATATATAATAATGAGCCATTGATATTTGTGGGGCACTCACATGTTTAAGACATAGTGCTATTCATTTTAGTTATAGAGGTCTCACAGCAATCCTCATATGTTAAAAAAAGATTAAGATGAGTTTCTAGATGGAGATACAATAATTAGGACATAAAAATAACTTTTCCATGATCACTTGGCAAATAACTACTCAGTCTAGAACTTCATCCAAGGTCTTTCAAACTAAGAATCTGCCATTCTTTTCTATACATTTGTTCCTAAGGCTGGCCCAGGTCCTCAAGGATGCCTAGCTGTTTGGACTATGACACAAATAAATGTTTTTCACAAACAATAGTCCAAAGGAAAAAAGTTACACAGAAGAGCCAGGTGAATTCTAAAGCACAGTACAGCTGCCAAGTGCTATTAGAAGAAGAATGTGGCATCACGTTGGAGTTTCCCCACCGTTCTGTATGACAAAGGGATGAGAGGTCCAGGACTCGGATGGATTTCCTCCACAAGCCACATGACTTCCTTCCAAGTTTGGCTAATGAAAGAGTACTTGTCTCTTGCACCTCTGGAGATCAGTCAAGCACAGCTCCTTGGCATTTGGTGTTACCATCTTTGTGTGAAGTCCCGTATCTTCAGCGTACCACAGTCCTTCTGTGAAACAGAATTTATTGAATGATGCGTTACCTACCCACCTCCAACAGCACAGATGTATCAGAAGTGGTACTTTGAGAGAGTCACTCCTGTGCCACATCCCTTCTCTCTCCTCTTTCCACTCAACACATTCGCTGTGTTCTTGATTAATGTGCAAATATTTCTTCTGTTTTTACAAGTAAAGCAGTTATAAATATTTCTTTTATTTTTCTACTTCAAGCACAATAGTAGCATACACTGTTCTTAGGAGTGATCTTTTTCACTTAAGTTCATTCCTTTCTATCTGTCTGAATGTCATCAATGTATTCATTTTTTTAAATATATCTGGATAACATGCTGAAAATAACAAAGACCAGAACTTATTTCTGAGTGCTATATATGAGTGACCACATAGAGATGACAAAAGACAGGGAAGTCATGGAGAACATACACATCAATCACATTTCTTGGGGTTGCCAGGGGCAGGACAACTCTTCGTATGAAGTCAAGAGTAGCTATCCACTGCTACCCCCTATTCCATAGGCAGGTGAGTTTCTCGCTAACACCAATGCAACTTCTATTTGTATTTTCTCAGCTCCCTTGATTTCCACTTAGATTCAAGCCAAGAAGCAAACACTGTGTTAATTGATGCATTTTCCTATGGAAACTAATTATAGCCCCATGCTGTCAAAACAAGATAACTTGTTAATGATACTTTATGTGACAAAATAGAAGTAAAGCTACTGTGCTGTGAGGAGGATGCTGAGATTGTGCAGCAAAAAGAAAAAAATCATTATAACTACAATTATACAAATGAAGGGAACTGCTGGGGAGAATGCCACCTGCTTCACCCTGCCCATCTGGCTCTTTGGAGGTGGAGGTGATGACAGGGTGGGGAGGGAGGATCTTCCTTAGGTTTCCTTATTCTAGATGAGGATGCTGTGAATGACAGGCTCATGGACTGCTCCTCAGAATGCCTCTGCATTCCATAGATGTGCATGAAGCCGGAATTATTTGAAGACATTCATTCATTTGTTTATCAGTGTTCACTGCATGTTTATTATGTCCCAGACCACAATTATAGATGCTGGGATCACAGCAGGTGAGAGAGAGGGGAGGGGGTGACTAAACAAGACAAAAGAATACAGCAACAAAAACCTTCCCATGAACTTTTATTCTATGGAAGTAGATGGGTAATAAATAAGGAAAATATATGTCAATAATGTCTAAACAGAAATAGGAGGATTAAATAGAAGATAAGGTGCTAAATATAGTGAGTAGGACAGGGTTCACCAGGAAGGTGGCATCTGGGCAAAGACCCAAAGGAGGTGAAGAAATTCTCTAGGTTTGTAGGAAAGGGGGAAGCTCAGCTGGGTTGAAACTGAGATTTATCTAGAAAGCTTTGTGGAACCAAATGAGCTATGAATATACAAGTGTAGTTCCTCATGTCTGATGTAGTCCATTTCCCATTTTCGGGCATCTAACAGATGAACTCTGTGCACAGCAAAAGGCCTTGAGGATTCATTGTGCATTCTGGTTGCTTCATGTCTTAGGAATGCTGGTGGCTAAATACTACAGCAGCACATTTGCACTAAGAACCAACAAGTGCAAATGAGTTGGACAGAGCATCCTTCTATCTGAAATAAGGAGGCAGAAAGGGAGGTAGCTGGAGCAGAGAAAAATATAGAGAGGAAATGGATGGGAACTTGGGACCACAGCAGATTCTGGAGAACTAGGTGTGATATAATCCTGAGTAATGTAAACAACTGGAGGATCTGAACAAGGGAGGCACATGATTTGATTTATACTTACTCATGCTTTGGAAAGATCCCCAGTCTGCTGTTTGAAGAATGCACTAGGAAGTACAGATAGAAGCAGGGGTCTAGTTTGGAGGCTGTTGTATTTATGCAGGTGCATAGCGATGAAGACTGGAATAATTGCCTAGGCCTCCATTGCAGATTTCCACAAATGGTGTCTTCAACAACATTTTATCCTTACAGAACTCTGGAGGATAGAATCCCAGATGCAAAGTATGAGCAAAGATATGTTACCTCCAAAGACTCTAGAAAAAAATACCCCCTTGTTTTTTCCCACTTTCCAGGAATGGTGCACATAAATATAGGTTGAGAGCGGACAAGGCCTTTAAATGAGAAGCAGGTAAAGATCACATACCGATTTTCCCTGTTTGGTGGATTCTTTCATGACCTATACTTTTCTTGCTATGTCTTGTTTTTCTAGCTTCAAATAGGTAACATACCTCTTTCTGCTTCTCCTTCAAACACACAGTACATTTAGAAACAAGGATATATTTGGTAGTTCTGCTTTAAGCCTTTTGAGAAACCTCCATCCTGATCTCCGCAGAGGCTGCTCCAGTTCACCATCTCACCATCAGTGAACACGGCTCCTCTTCTCCCACAGCCTTGCCAGCACTCGCTGTCACTTATTTTCCTGATGACAGTTTCTGACTGGGGCCAGAGAGAACACAGAGTAGATTAGATTTGCATTTCCCTGATAGCCAAGGCTGTGGAACAGTTTTAAAAAAAAATACCTTATTGGCCCTTTATATTTATTCTTTTGAGAATTTAGTTTGTGCAGAAGTATATATATATATATACTTATATATATATATATGGGGAGGTGTCATGAAACTAGAAAAGGGCCCATGAGAATAGAAGAGACTGTAAGGGGAGAAGTGATTGTGACAGAATACCCATGACATGAAGAAAGAAGGGGAACTGTGAGCGGAGGCAGATCTGATCAGCAAGAGGCTCGCCAGGGGACAAGAGGACAGAGGAAGATGAGTAAGAAGAAAGTAAGTATGAAAATCATGGCTCCTCCTTGGACATGCCTCATAGATGGTTTGTGGTTAAGTGTGAAGACTGTAGTTTGGATCCCCAGCACCCAGAGAAAAAGCCAGACTTGGCAGTGCATGCCTGAAATCCCAGAGCTGGAAGGGGGAGCCAGGAGACCCCAGGGCCTTGCTGGCCAGTGTAGACAAGTAAGTGAGCAGCAGGTGCAGTGAGAGACTCTGAAAATAAGGTAGACAGTGGTAGAGAAGGACACTCAGTGTTGTCATATGGCCGCCATAGGCCTACACATGGGTGCGTACTCCTGTGTATGTGTGTATGCTTATACACACACATAAACACACACACACACACACACACACACACACACACACACACACACACACGGAAAAACATTATAACTTAAAGAATAATTTAAAAAAACTATATCTTCATCTTCTTCCCCCAATACTGTCAGTTATTCCCTCCCTTTACTTACTTCATCTTTTCATGAGAAGGAAATCAATCTACTAAATATTCAATGTGGCAAATTATGGCATCAGAAAAATAGGCAAAACTTTCCAGTAACAACACTTACTTCTAAGTAGGGATGCTTTAAAAACTGTAAGCTATTTTTGGCAACCCACAAATATAGATGCCTTGGGTAGCACCTCAGTCTCTCTTGCAAATGAATAACATTGCTAAGAAGAGAAAAGAAACTGTCCTAAGGTACTGGGAAGCAAGAAGACAATAGATACATTTGGACAGGCACCGAATTCCCTGTTTTCATTAAGAAGTTGAGAATGCAGGGCCAGAGATCTCTCAACAGTGGGAAACTACATAGAAACACGTGTGTTCTCCTTCATGTGGGCTAACTGCATATGTCCATTGGTTCCTTCTGACTGGTATACTTAGAATGAGGTGAGTGGTTACATTTATCACATTGTTTTGAATTGGCCATCGATCTCTGTGGTGGTTTGAATGAAAATGACCCCCCTAGGCCCAAAGGGAGTGGTACTATTAGGAGGTGTGGTCTTTTTACAGTAGTTATGGCCTTGTTAGTGGAAATGTGTCACTCGAGGTGGGCTTTGAGGTTTCAGAAGCTCCAGCCTGGCCCAGTAGCTCACTCTCTCTTCCTGTTGCCTGTCTATCCAAATGTAGAACTCCTCCAGTACCATGTCTCTCTATGTGCCACCGTGTTTCCTGCCATGATGATAATGGACTAAATCTCAGAATCTATAAGCCATTATCAATTAAATAAGAGTAGCCTTGGTCATGGTGTCCCTTCACAGCAATAGCAACCCTAACTAAGACAAGCTCTGCATATTGGCTAGGTAAGCAAAGGCAATGGCCTCCATTAGAGGACGATCTGTTAGCCACAGAAAAGACTTAGTCATCGTGGAATCCCACCTTCTTGTCAAAAGTGGGAGTTCAATGTATATTTTTGCAACTGAACTAGGAGACATGACTTCTGACTTTTCTTTGTGCTGGTACCCATTAATCCATAAGGAGCTTTTGTGCACCCCTGCCATTTGCTCATCTACAGAGCTCCAGAACAATGCTGTCAGCAAGGAAGGTTAATGGATGTACAGATGATCCAGGCATGGATCCCACCCACAGGGAATTCGTTATCTGATGGGAAAGAGACAGTACATATTGGGGGAAAGAAGATGGAGTGAGCAGGGTCATGGTGTCAACACGCCTTTAATCCTGGCACTTGGGAGGCAGAGGCAGGCATATCTCTGTAAGTTTAAGGCTAGCCTGGTCTATAAAGCAAGTTCCAGGACAGCCAGGCTATACATAGAAACCTGGTCTTGAAAAACCAAAAAGGAGAAGGAAGAGGAAGAGGAGGAGGAAGAGGAGGAGGAGGAGGAGGAGGAGGAGAAATGTGATCACAAGACAAGAAGGAGCTAATACCTAGTCAGAGGAAGCTGCTTTATTTTTGGTAACTTTGGTGATTTGTCATGTAAATAATAATTTCCCTAGAAGTTAAACAGATAGATTCTTATATAAAATGTGTTGTCTTGAGTTCCTGATGCAACCTGCTTTATGCCCCCACCCCAGTAGTAGCTAAGAAAACAACAAAGCCTGAAAGCTAGCCTCAATGGATACAAATACTGAAAGAAAGTTCCTACCATTTCACACTATACCCTGATCCATGGAACTGCCCATGGAAATTCAATCAGGAAAGTCTGGTTCTGCCTGTCATCTCTTGAACATGCTTTGCAACCACAAAGTGTTGACAGAAATGCTGGTCTCCCACCACTGCCTGCTGCTGCATTCAAACATCCAGAATCCTGACCACAGAGACATTCAATGGGACTTTAGTGCATGGCTCAAACTCTTGAAAATCCTCTTTGCCATCTTTTCTGCTGGTCAATAATTCCCACAAAACTAGCTGGAGATGATGGCCAGAATTCATTTTGCCACACTGTATCCTGTAAATTATTGTGCCCATGAAGATAGAACCCATTAGGAACAACACATGTGATGAAGTGTGGTTTTCTAAATACCATCTTGGGTCAGAATATCAAAGCATTGAGCAGTGTATGTAGAAGAAGAGTTCTGTGTAGCCGGCAGTTTCTCCAATCTCATCCGGCCCTGTGGTCCTGTAGCCGTTTATAAAATAATCACTCAGAAGCTTAATATTAATTACAAACTGCATGGCCTATGGCTTTTTGTTTCTTGCTAGCTAGCCTGTATAACTAACTCAACTCATTGTTATTAATGTATGTATCACCATGTGTTCCATGGCTTTATCTGTGTCCCATTACATGTTGCTCCTTGGACAGCAGGTTGGAGACTCCCCATTCTGCCTTTCTTCTCTCACTGTCTCTTTTGGATTTTCCCACCTGGCTCCATCCTGCCCTGCCGTGGGCCAATGAAGCTTTATTTAATATCCAATGGGAGCCACACATATTCATAGCATACAGAAAGACATTTCATAGCACTTCCCCCTTTCTGTCTAATCAAAAAGGAAGGTTTTAACTTTAACATAGTAAAATTATATATAACAAAACAGTTATCAAACAAGAATTATAGTTATAATATCTAGTCTATTTGCATTTGGCAAAATTAAAGAAAATATTCTATCACCTATCCTATTTTTGTGAGTCTAAAGTTTCATATCTAATTTACCTTTTATCATGACTAAGAAAAACTATAATTATAACTATCTAGTCTTCAACTCCATCAAAGACTCCAGAAGGAGATATATATATATATATATATATATATATATATATATATATATATATATATATATAATATTACCTAAGTAAACAGGAAGTGCATTGCAAGCAACTTCCATAATTCTAGAAATGATATGGACATCTGGCTGCCTGGACAGTCATCCAAAGTTCTACTGTAACGTTGGGGCATCTATCTTTAGCCTACAGGCCTAGAGTCTCTGGCATAGCTTTTAGTGAAGTAGGAAATTTTAAGGACTGTTCCACCCATTCTGGCAAAGTTCATCAGTTACTTTTCCCCGTGTCCTGTAGAATGTCTGACAGTTTGTTCTGTGAAGCAGGAACCTGAAGGACCATCTCGTCTTGCAAAGTTCAGTAGTCATCTTCCTATGGGTCCTGAATATTCAGTTTATACAGCATCTTGCCAAGCAGTCGAGGAAAGGATACTTTTTTGCCCAGTGGCTAACTTTTGCCACAAAGAAAGCCAACTCCATTATGAGTTTCTTCAATGCCCGTCATCCTCTTTGAAGTAATAGGTGCTGTCAGGAGCAAACATGTCTTACTGTCCAGAAAAGTCTAAGTTCTTAAAACATTTTAAATGCCATACTGTAGGTCTTTGAAGTGTTAGAAGATTACCTACCTAATTAAAATATATCTATGTATACCCAGAAAACTTAACTAACATGACTAGTTTGATTATCATAGATGACTATTAATCTGTGTTTCTTAATGACATATTATAATTTTAAATGAGTTGCATAAACATATCTTAAATGAGTAGAAATATATATACAGTATAACAAAATTGACCTTAAATTTGTATTAATAAACCAAAATCTGTACCAATGTAAAGTGTTTTGAGATTAACAGTTGTTTTTTGGATTAAAGTAGATTCAATAATCTACCTTTTCTCTCATCATTTCTATATCCTATCTTCTTTATTCTTTTGAAGCTGAGCTGAGTTAGCACCAATAACCAGAAGAATTCAGAACAGAATGAGATCATTCAAGAGGGTGATCATAGAGACAAGGAAAACCTGTGACACCTGTCTGTAGACATACATCAGGTTCCAAATGCTATCCCTTGCTTAAGCAGGTGGTGCTTCTAAAGGACCCAAAACCCAATGCTAAAGAGAAATGGACTTGGAGGCCACCAGAGGAGGGATGTGACAAGATAGTGAAAAACAAAAATAACCTTGATGTTCTGGAAGAAGAGACTTCTGAAAATTACTTATACCCAACTCTGAAGAAAATTTCAGAGTATCATTAATAGATATTAGATGTGATCTACATGAAATGAAAATAAATGTACCAGGAGGATAAGCTTGGGCAGAAACAGAATGAAGCATACACGAGCTGGGGTGAAAAGGGGGGTGAAAGGTATAATTAAGGATGGCAAGGAGACTCAAACCATAAAGTCTTCAAGATCTGGACTGGGATAGATTAGGCTTGTTGACACAGAAACTTGAATCAGCATTGCTGAGGATACTCTTGTAAACATCCTCTGAAAATACAAGAGGAAAGTATGAAGAGGTCAAAGGATGATAGAGGGAGGAAGACTGGGAAAGGAAACAGAGCCCTGAGAAGCATAGGAATTCCGAAGCCTCCCTAGAGTGAGCTAACACCCTGGTAGCCAAGTCCAGGATGCTTCTATAATGCTTTTCTTTTATACTTGAAAGTATAAACTTGCATCTAAATTGTCTTCTGCCCTGGTAGCATTCAACACTGTGTGTGATGCAGAGGTCCTGTGTGCTTACTTATGAACTTTTACTATGGCGTCTGTTTCTTATTGAAGGCTCCATAGTTGGTGACTACATTCTGCTTTTAGATTGTGGGTCCTCCCCCACCTTATTTTATGAATGTGGGCTGACACAGACCCAATCATACAAAGACTCTCAGGGCAAAGAAAAGGTTTTGCCCCCAAAAATCATAAGTTAGGCTCAGTGTAGAATATTCCCACCCATTTACTGCCTCAGAAAAAATTTATACCAATTTTATTTTTGAGACAGGCTGTTGTGGGATGTTCTGTATGCTGTGAAAATGTGTTGCTATGATTGATTGATAAATAAAATGCTGATTGGCCAGTAGCCAAGTAGGAAGTATAGGATAGGCAGAATAAACAGAGGGAAGTATTTTGGGGAATGGAAGGCTGAGGCAGGAAGATGCTGCCAGCCGCCATGATGAGAAGCAACATGTTAAGATACCGATAAGCCATGAGCCACTTGGTAACTTATAGATTAATAAAAATGGGTTAATTTGAGATATAAGATCAGTTATCAAGAAACCTGAGCCATTAGGCCATACAGTTTGTAAATAATATAAGTCTCTGTGTGTTTGCTTGGGTCTGAGGGCCGCGGGAGATGGGCAGGAACAGGATAACTTCAGCTACAATAGGCTTTTATGTATCTCAGGCTAGCCTCAGGTTCTGTATATAGCTGAGGATAACCTTGAACTTCTGATCCTTCTGTCTCCACCTCTGGAGTGCTGGAGTTATGAATATACATCACTACCACATCCAGTTTATTTCATGCTAGAGATGAAATGCAGGGCTTCATGCATGCTAGGCACACATTCTACTTATTGAGCTATGTATCCTGCCCTGTACTATTTTTTTGAGACCAAAGTTTTGGTGGTGAAAATTATGAGTGAGCTTTTGCCACTCAATGAACTATTAGTTTCCACTGTATGTGTTCTGACATTCACAGAAGTGCCTCTACGCTTTCTCTCAGTCTCTCTCTCTCTCTGTCTCTCTGTCTGTCTGTCTCTCTCTCTCTCTGTCTCTCTCTCTCAATAGTACTGGCCATCTGGATCACAAAAGCCCATTGAAATGTAGAGGACGTTAACCCTGCTTTCTGACTGGGTCCTTAGTGCTAAGCCACATTTGCCCAGGCCTTCCTTCTCACTGACCAATTAAAACTGCTTAGAACAGAAACATCTGAACACCAAAGCATTCAGAGCTGCTCACCCCCAAATTTAGAGCTTCTCACCCCAAAATGTTTCTGTTAGCTACAGAACTTCCTATACTCATCTTCAGTCACCAGTGACCTGAGCCCCATCTCCTTCAACACTACCTACTCCTGCTATCATGAAACAGGGAATCCTTATCTACCTGAAGATGAGTCAATGTCTTAGTTTCTTAGTTTATATGATCATTTTTCATCTCACCTAAGCCACCCATTCATGGTCACTTCTTGAAGCAGTGTCACTTCTAAAACCTCTTAAAGAATTAAAATGTTCTTCACGATTCCATTGCAAAAGTCCATTTTCAGCAATACCTTGACTTTATTGGGCACTTGCTCCCATTTTACTATGATTTTTTTTTGTACCATTTCCACCTCTTCCAGCCTAAATTTCCTCTTTACTCATCCAAATCCATTGTTAAGCTCCTTTAAAACACTTTGATTTCTTTGTTCCATATCCCTTAAGCCCTTGTGTCATACCTGGTAAAATTCAACCCTAATTACATCAACATAATTCTAAATGTGCACTGGTTTTTATGCAGATAAATTTGGGGGGAGAAAAAAGGGCACCCATATTAAATGTCATTACAAATTTCAAATGGCAAATCTATTCTATTCACTTGTCACATACATTAACATTCTTATTTCTCAATGCAACCAGTGCACATTTTCTTTTATTCCTCATAACTCTATGAAGTTGTTATTTTTTTCCCCTCTTTGGTCTTTGAGGGACCTGCTACCCAGCTCCCAAATAATCACATGGAGACTTAGTCTTATTTATGAATGCCTAGCCTTAGCTTGGCTTATTTCAGCCAGCTTTTCTTAAATTATCTTGTCTAGGTTTGCCTCTGGGCTTTTACCTTTCTCCATATATACCTTTATTTCCTTCTTACTTCATTGCTGGCTCTGTGGTTTGGTGGCTGGCCCCTGGCATCCTCCTCTCCTCCTTTCTTCACTTCTCCTTGTTCTTCTTCTATGTATTCTCTCTGCCTGCCAGTCCCATCTCTCCTCTCTCTCCTGCCTAGCTATTGGCTATTCAGCTCTTTAATAGATCAATCAGGTATTTTAGGCAGGCAAAGTAACACAGCTTCACAAAGTTAAAACAAACACACATAAAAGATTGTAACACATCTTTGCCTCATTAAACAAATATTCGGCAGCATAAAAGAATGTAACACATCTTTAACTAATATTCCACAACATCTTTACTATATTTACTTCCCCATTTCCTATTGATTTTTCCTTAGATCTCATGGTGGGTGGTGCAATGACCAGAGTGATCTCGTGCTCCTATTCCCACTTACAACAACATGCCTGCCTCATACACTGTGTGTATTCTATCCTGTGAAAACGGAAGCAGTGTCAGTATGTTTGAGAACACGTCTTTGGCCTTAGATCTCATTGCATCTTACCTTCCTTCTAAGTACTTCTCAGCTACTGTCTTCTTATATGACCATAAATAAAAATGCCAATTAAAGATGGGCTGGAGAGATGGCTCAGAGGTTAAGAGCACTGACTGCTCTTCCAGAGGTCCTGAGTTCAATTCCCAGCAACCACATGGTGGCTCACAACCATCTGTAATAAGATCTGGTGCCCTCTTCTGGCCTGCAGACATACAGGCAGACAGAACACTGTATACATTAATAAATAAATAAATCTTTTTAAAAAAAGAAAAACCAAAACAAAGAAAAAAATCATACGTTTAAAAAAAAAAGAAAAAAAAGCTGGGTATCATTTTAAACTAGTGTATACATATCCATTCATTTGTTAATCACTTGGAGAACGAAGGTTATAATTTTTATTCATTTTTTTTGTATAGAAAGTATTGTATCAACTCTGAATTTAGTTTAATATCTTCAGAATAGGAACTTAAAATACTTAAGAATAATCCAAGGGCATAAGTAAGTTCTAGATTTTACTAATTTTTTTTACTAATTTACAAAAAAATGTGTTTTTTACTTGTTTTTAATTGTTTAAAATGTTTTTTTTTAGTAAATTTGAGTTGTTTTGTTCAGAATAATAGTACAAGATTTTTTTTAAGTAACTGGGTAATGGCCAGACAGTGGTGATGCACACCTTTAATCCCAACACTTGAGAGGCAGAGGCAGGTGGATCTCTGTGAGTCTGAGGTCAACATGGTCTACCGAGCAAGTTCTAGGACATCCAGGGCTGAACAGACAATCCCATCTCAAAAAAAAAAAAAAAAAAAAAAAAAAACAAAAAAACAAAAAAGTAATTGGTTAGAGTCTTCTCAAATATTCTTCTTAGTTTCAATAAAATAGCTCTGTTCTACACCATTATTTGTTTCATGTAATGCTTTATTAAAGGACCAATTACAGTAATGAATCCAGAGGCTGTACTAGACAGCTATGGCTCTCATAACAAAGCACAGATACTAGGTAGCTTAAACATCAAAATGTGTTTTTTACAGTTCTGGAGACCCAAAGTTCAAGAGCAGGGTGTTAGGGGGCCTGGCTTCTCTTAGGGTCCCCTCTGGCTTCTAAGTCACTGCTTTCTTGTTGGACACTCAGATGATGTGACGATCTACACATTTTCCTGATGTCTCTTCTCATCAGAACACCACCCGATTTGGCTGGGGTCTCAAGTATCTATCTTCATTCAAACTCACTCAGCATTTTAAAGATTCTATCTTCAAATACAGTCATATTGAGGGCGAAGGCCTTACACTCAGAATAGAAGATGCTCCTGTAATAGAGGATGAAGGGAAAGGTGAAGGCCCCAAAGCTTGGACAGATGGGCAGAAACAAGCCTACATTCCTTGCTTGCTTGTGCTGTTGCTCATGCTGTTTATGGGCGTTCAGTCTTAGTGAGCTGATAACTCACACCTTACGTTCTCCTTAATCTCCTAACCTCCATGTCTTTTCACTTGTTCCCTAGATCTCCTTTCTCCTTGATTTCCAGGATCAACTGTATAGTCTGCAGAGCTCAATGTATACATATTTGTTCAGAATTATGAAGAATCTCTAGATAGTGACCACAAAGCTCAGAGACAAGGGCAAGCCATCTTCAGTGTGGCTCCTAATTAACCATAAGGTCACACTCTTGTGAAGGCATCTTTTAAGCCTCCTTCCTTCCAAGTGTATGGACCCAATTATGCTCTAACACATCCGTCAGCACAGTCCAACTCCTCCCCTTACTTCCCAACTTTTCTCTTTCATCCCTGATCTAAGTGCAACATGAATCCGGTGTATGAAAGGAAATAGACCTAGTTGGGGAATAATGTGCAATGAAATGAGACCTGGAAAAAAGTTCAGTCAAGAGCAGAACACAGGAAAATCTGGCAAGGAGAAAACAAAAACACTTAGTCAAGCTGCAGCAGGTGACAAACACCCTGTGGCTTGAGAGACCCTGATTTTTATGGTACCTTCACTAATCTTCCAATTAGCTTTGTTCATAAAGGGATTAGACACACAGGGAGATGTGGTGCTTTGTAATATTTAATTAACTTGACCTTTATTGTGGTCATGAGTTTTTACTCTTTTCCTGTTGCCTATGGGGGAAATCCATCTTTTATTCCAGCCTCAATGTATTGACTTTTCTGAATCTGTACAAGAACTGAGTTGTATGTGTTCTCAGTGTCTCTTTGTCCATTTCTTCCCATTGGCTGAGTTCATATGTGAGGACTAGAACAGAGCTCATTGCCAGCAAGTCTGGAATTTGACTCTTTTTAGTGCAATGAGGGCTTGAACAAAGCTTAGTTAAAAATCAAAAAATAAAGCAAAATATTGAGACCAACAGAGGAAACTGTATGGACCAGAATCCTTTGCGTATGTTGTTCCATCAATAGCTACCATATTTGACTGGCCAAATGTATCCCCCCACTCCCCTTCAGGCATTTCTTTCAAATGACGTGTTACTGGATGTGATGCTTTTAAAATTTTAAAGCTTTTAGTGAGCCACATTTATGTATTTATAGACTCTTTTTAGGGCATCATGGCTGCCTTACTTGTCTTCTCTAACTTCCCAGCAATTTTTTTAAATATAGTCTAACTCTGACCTATTTTGCTGACATGGACTACCATGGAGATGCTTGGATTCCTAATTTAAAACATCCTCTCCCCAACTTAACTACCCATTTCCTTTAACTATGAAAGATTCTTTATGTACTTATTCATGTATTTATTATTTATTTGAGAAGCTAAAAGGCTAGAATGCAAATGAGCTGAGGTGACATGAAGATTCAGGGGCAACGTCTTGGTACCATCTGTTCTTAAGCAAACTTTAGTTCTAAAGTGGAGAAAAACACTTCATCTTATTCTCAACAATGGCCTGTACCCCCTGTGGCTGAGGGGATCCTAAAGCTACCTTCACAATGGATGGTGAGGGTGTTGGTTCTTTCCTCAGGTGTCTATGTTCAGGAGTTTGTTGGCAGGTCTATTGTGGGATATTTGTTTACACTGTGTGAAGATGTATCCTTGTAAATGGTTTAATAAAGAGATGAATGGCCAATAGCTGGCCAGGGGGGAATAGGAGGAACTTCTGGGAAGAGAGAAGAACTGGAGATGAATCTAGACTAGCAAGAGACACCAGTGAGACACCGAGGGAGTCAGGCATACAGAATGGAGGAAAGGTAAAGAACCATGTGGCACAATGTAGATGAATAGAGCCAGGTTAATTTAAGTAGTAAGAGCTAGTTGGGAGCAAGCCTAAGCTAAAGGCCAATTATAATCAATAATAAGTCTCCATGTTATTATTGGGGAGCTAGCAGTCCCAAAGAAAGTCTGACAAGAAAGTGCAGCTACATTTAATGCCCAGTGTCTGGCATGTATATCCACATAAGGCCTGAGAAAGCTGAAAAAAGTTCTGAACACGGAGTCAGAAGTGGCTTACTGGCCACACCTGTCTCTCAGGTAGGTCTGGTGCTTGCAGTGTACAGAGGCAAGGCTTTTGTTGCTGCCTGTGGACCCAAAGGAGGTGGAGCCAGCTGCCAGCACCATGTGCTAAGCAGAGATGCATGGTGGCTAGCATGGCAGCTTAAGATTTAACGCACATGGTCAGAAAAGACTGCAGATGTGCAATAAGTCAGATCCAGACTGAGAAAATCTCTGAATGGGTATAATATATTTGAAAATGTGCTTAGGTGAAAATGGGTATAGATAGTCACAGAAAAAAATAGTTTAAAAATAATAAAGTCTTTAAAGAAAGAATAAAGTAGTGTAAGGAGAATAAGCCACATAAGGACGGGAAATACATAGGTGTCTGGATTTATTTGCTGTTTTGTTTACTTTGAAATTTTTGAATGCTGATGAGCAAAGGGCAAATGCTGCTGAGAAACATATTTATATATGTGGGAAGAAAACTAAATTAAATCAGCTTATATATTTTAAGGATGTCTTAACTTTGGAGTGGAAGTCAGGGAATGTGTTGCATTGGGGGAGAGGTTATGCTTTTATTTCCACAGGAAACAAAAAACTACAGATTCCTTCAAAATTAATAAAGACGAGATTTGATCAGGCAAGACCTCCTGAAAATCTTGGCTGCAGACATGAAGGAAGAAACCAAGAAAAAGTATAAGACATGTGACATATATGCTGATTCCTCTAATATAGGAACAGCTCTGAAACTGGATGAGACATGATAAATCTTGTTAGCTACAGAGTTCTCATTAATTATTATTACATGCGATCCTTTTATATGGCATGGATGGAGATTTATATTACAGTCTGGTTATACAGTCCAAATGAATTTATAAAGTTGATACATGCCTTTTACCTGCTCAAACACAGAGCAGAGAATCATCTTTAGCTGATTTGTGCACACTGAACATTCCATACTTGTGTTAATGCAGGTATGTATGCTACCTTTAGAAGTTTGTATGTTTTTAGAACAAAAGACCAGACATCAATAAAGATAAGACAACCATCCCAGGTAATCTAGCCTCTCAGAATGCCTCTGCTATAGTTTCCTCAAAATTATGCATCCAGGGGCCTGGGGAAATGGCTCAGAGATTAATAGCACTGACTGCTCTTCCAGAGGTCCTGAGTTCAATTTCCAGCAACCACATGGTGGGTCACAAACACCTATAATGAGATCTGGTGCCCTCTTCTGACATGCAGGCGCAACACTGTACACATAATAAATAAATAAATCTTTTAAAAATCTGCATCCAAGACAACTTCAAAGCTGCTAGCTAAAATGGTCCAACCTCACAGACTACTCTAGCCAAGACTTCAGATAAGCGCTTCACTTTCCCATTACACAGAGACCGGACAACAAATGATATAGCTAGCTCTCCCAGGACCTGACCATTATCCCAATTTTCTCAGGATCCTCTAAAGATGCTGTTGCTCCTGAACAATAGGAAGCAGTAAAGAGAATATGAGGCTCACATTCCAAAAAGATAGGGAGAGTGATTTTTTTTTTTTTTTTGTCATTTGGTGGGTTATGAATGTTTATCACCATTTAGGGAGGTTGGTTGCAGGTTGCTATTGGTCATGGGCAGAGAAGAAACAAAAAGAAGGAGATTAGATTCAGGAATCTCATTCTGAAAAGAAAAAGGAGGAATATAGAAATGATAGGACAAAAGAGTAAATTATTGAATCTACTTTTAAACCAAAAAGCAACTACTACTCTTAAGTATTTCACATTGGTATGGATTTTTCTATTTAAGGTTACTTTTGTTAGAACATACTGTATATATGTATTTCTACTTTTGCTTAAGGTATTGTATCTATGCAGCTCATTTAAAAATGTAAAGTTTTAGTACTTAAATCTATTTAGGATAATAAAGAAATGCAAGTCAACAGTCATCTATAACAATCAAATTTGTGGCCATGTTAGGTATGTTTTCAAGTTCAAACAGAGATATATTTTAGATAAATATATGGTCTTCAAACTTCAGGGACCTACACAATATGGCATTTAAGATGTTTTAATAACATAAGGCTTTTCATGACATTGAGACATGTCTCTTCCTGGAAGTAACCATTTACTTCAAAAAAGGATGAAGGGTTCTCTGATGGGGTTAAAGACTAGACAGCTATACCATTTTCTTTGTTACAAAATTCAGTAAAGAAATTAATAAAAAGAGATTTAATGTTTATAAGGTTGAGAGTCATAAAAGCTTAAATTGTTTATCTAAGAAAATGTTTTGGGATCTAAAAAGATATTTTTAGGATGGTGATACAAGTTATGATAGGCAGTGGTTTAGATATAAAATTTTGGACTCATCATCTGTAGGATAGATAATAGAGTAATTTCTCCAAATATGTCAAATATAAATGGACTGGACATTGGGAATGTAACCCTGACTTGATAACTGTTCTTATTGTATATAGTTTTACTGTGTTAAGAGTTAAAAACCTTTCCTTTTTATTTAGACAAAAAGGGGAAATGTTGTAGGATATGTGTTTACACTGTGTGAAGATGTGTCCTTGTGATTGGTTGGATAAAGAGCTAAACAGCCAATAGCTAGGCAGGAGAGAGTGCGTGGGACTTCTGGGGAGAGAGAGGAACTGGAGATGAATCTAGGTATGCAAGAGATACCAGCGAGGCACTGAGGGAGTCATACATACAGAATGGAGGAGAAGTAAAGAACCACATGGCAGAATGTAGATTAATAGAAACAGGTTAACTTCAGTTATAAGAGCCATTTGGGAGTAAGTCTAAGCTAAAAGCAAAGCTTTAATGGTTAACAATAAGTCTCTGTGTCATTACTGGGGAGATGGTAGGCCCAAAGTAACTCCAACAAGAAGTTCAGCTACACAGAGCCACTGGTCCCTCAGGAGCTGTGGGCTGCAGTTTTCTGAGAGAATAAGTGTGGTGTTCCCTCAATTCTCATCTCTTTTTCCCTAATCAGAAAAACTAAGTTACAACTGCGCAGACAAAAATGAGTCTTTCAGGGTTGTGGATTCAATTCCATAGGTAGAGTGCTTGCCTCCCAAGCATGAAGCCTTGGGTTCATTTCTCAGCATTGAATACATGACATGTGAGGGTGCATGACTGTCATCCCAGCATTTCGGAGGCGGAGGAAGGAGTAATAGGCAAGAGTGTGGGTTATGCAAACAGAATTCTAAAACTGAATTTTAACCATCCTATATCTTAATTTTATGTAAAAGTGGTACAAAATACCAATCTCTCCTTACATGTTACTTTGAGGATCACCTGTGATTAAAAATTCCCAGAACAAGCTACCTTTGATGGCTTATTGATGTCCATGCCTCAGATATGTGACTTCTGTTCTTTTATGTTATTTTAGGCATAGAGTAATTTGTTAATTAGCTTTGGTACACTTAATATTATTTTGCTATTCTTAGGTCAGTTAGTGATTCTTCATCTAGTCCTTGGTAGCTTTAGGGGACAGTGTTGGGGCCATATTATCAGAGACCAATATTGCCTGAAAGGACAAGCACTATCATACCCTGATATCTATTAATCAATAACTATCCCTAAGTAGTAACTATTATTAACAGTACTTGCAAAATGAGAGCCCATAAGATAAAATAAGGAAGATAGTAAAGGTGACTCAGAATCTGAGCTCAGGATCCACGACCAATTCACTGTAGTCTTACTCTCAGAAAGAGTCCAAGACAAGTTCAGTGTAAGGGTCTATAGACAGGACACAACCACTACCCTTGCTTGTACACAAGTAACCTAAGGTCATCCTTTGTATAAGATGGCAGAGTCTTCTGTCTATGAACACTGTTGCTAAATCCTGATTTGGCCCCAAACCTAAGAAACAGAACTATTTGACTCATAAGTCTCTGTAGCCTTTGCATGAACTATTAAAATTATAGGGAGATGCAATAGTACTGAGTCACAGTTATAAAATTTCCATTGAAGCTCCTATATATAGTTATCTATGGGCATTTGTTAAAGCTCCCTAAATATACATGCATGCATTTGTATGAGCACATTTTTAGGAATGGATATATTGAGATCTTCTTATGCATTTATCAATATAAATGCTTTAGTCTGTGAGTTCTGCGAATGTATATAGGATTTGGAATTCTTAAATTCAAGTATCATAAAAAGGTCAAATTTAAAAATTCTAATTCATTGATCCAAAGGCCAGTAAAGATTTAAAAAAAAGTAATCTTGAGTCAGAGGTTTATAGTCTCTGCCTTTCCAGGGCAGGTTATTCCATTGGCTCTGATAAGAATAGAAAGAGATTACCGACTTCTCACACATTTCTCTTTTTCTCCCTGGATCCCTAGCCATCTTTCCTTTTTTCCTTTCTCTAAAAAAAGAAATCTCATTCTAATTCCTGTGCCTAACACTCCTTATCTCCACTAACAAAAAAAAAAAAAAAAAATCTGCTACTTCTCAAGTCTACTTTGTTACAAATAGGAATCCCATCACACTAACAATGGAACACTGAAAGTCCTTTGTAATGCCTCCTACTCCAAGTGGAAGACTCCAACCCTTGCAGTACAATCAAGCCATCCCCCAGCATCACAGGGCTCTAATGATAAGAATAATCCATAGTGAGTAAAGTAGGGTGTTTTTCTTTTTAATGCTTCAGTTCTATCATTAAGATTCTTGCTTAAGAGGATTCAGATTCATTTATTCCAAAAATATTTGACTGCCATTCATGTTCAAATGGCATTTGGTGGGGAAGGCAGAAGCAATATGAGTGAATCGTGAATCTGTCCTTAAGGATATTAAAATTCAGAAACGGAAGTAAGGCCTATTCACAAATTGCAGTTTGAGAGAGAATATGTAAGGAGAAACTATTATTTTTCGGTCACAACATATATTTGAAGACTGGGAATTTTCATGGAGTGCTGAAAAGATTGGAGATAACCCTTCAGTAAGTTCAATCATTACAACAGCAGCACTGAGAAAAGTGTCTGCCATGCAGGGAAGCACACAGGATTGCCACCCTTTCTTGACCAACATTCAGCTCTCTTGATATCCTCAGATCAGACACAGAGGTTATGTGAGGTTATATGGTGCAGGCTTTTTCACTCCAGCTTCCTTTCTCTCCCTCCCTCTTGCTGAGATTGGCTTTGATTTCAAATGCCACATTTCTCCCTATAAGTTGCGTGCCTGTGTACTCCTGGTGTCTAGAGTAGAAGATAGCACGGAGCTTCCAGTTCTGTTTATAGTGGTTGAACAGGGGCCCAGTCCAAAACTCATCCACTGGAATCAACTTCCTGTCCCGGAAGATAAAGCTAAATAAATGCTGCTTGCTTAGACTGCAGTCGCATGCATCAAGTGTTGGAGCCAGGAACACCCAAGCTTCAGGAAGTAAGAAGAAATGAGGTTCTCCACAGGAAACCCCAAAATAGAAAAAAAAATGTGGATACTTGGAGGTCAGCCTATCCTCTCCCAAATCCACTAACAAAATTGAACGATGTCCCTGTGAAATGTATGCAATCACAGCATGGGGAGCAAACCAGCTGAGAGCCATTGACTTACTAATGGCTTTTAGTTGATTGAGAGGGGTGGGTGATGCAAAGCTAGCCAGGCTGAATGCATAGTAGGTAGTATGTGATGATGTGATATTTATTTATCTATTTGTTCTATGTGTTTTTTCATGTCATGTATCTTGAACCCATTCATTCCCTGTCCCTTTGCATCTGCCCTCTGCCCCTGTACTCCCCTCTGAATAAAAGAAAATTCAAGAGAAAAAAGGAAGAAAATAAAATGAGAAAAATTAAAATAAATAGATAAAAGGGAAGGAATTAAAAATCTCATCATAGAGGCTGCAGTGTGATCCAGCAAGTCACGCCATACACCCCTTTGTCCATACATCTCTACTTGCAAGGGTTTATTGCAAAGAGTCATTGTTCTGGTTCAAGGCCCCTTGTCTCCACTGCATGTTTGATGCTGGCCCCCACTAGGACACTTCCTGGATATTCTGCTGCCTCCCTGTGTTGTAGAGATCCTGCAGCTTTGGGTCTGCAGGTCAGGTCTCTTCTTGTGTTCCAACAGATGGGGTAGATGATGGGCCAAGTCATAACCCTGGGTCTGGGCCTGTGCAGCTATAGGGTTGGTCCACCAGAAGGGAGATGAGTACATTTCTTCCATGGTCATAATTTTGGGGCTGGCTCACCTATTTTGGAGTAGGCTCACAATTTTGGAGTAGGCTCTATTGGCCTGCTTTCCTGAGTGTTGCAGCTGGTGGGGGTCAGGGATGGCTCTCTCACTCTTATGACCACAGGGCCAGCTCTCCCACCTGCCTCAGGTGTTGATGGGCAAGGGGGCAATTCTCCTCTGCCCATGCTGCCACAAGGCAGATGGGTAATGGGGGCAGCTGTCCTATGCTCATGATTTCAGGGCTGGCTCATTGATACCTCCACTAATAGGGTTGGATCTCGTGTGCTACCCTGGTGGGGTACAGGGCTTGCTCTCCTGAGTGTTGCTGCTGTTGGGGGTCAGGGACAACTCTCTCACTCTTATGACCACCAGGCCAGCTCTCCCACCTGCCCCAGGCATGGTGGGCCGCTGGGACGGTAGCTCTCTCTCATCCATGCCACCACAGGGCAGATGGATAATGGGGACAGCTCTCCCATGGCTCACAATTTTAGGGCTGGCTCACCACACCTGTGCCAACAGGGGTCGCTCTATTGTGCTGTCCTAGCAAGGTGAAAGGCCTGCTCTCCTGAGTATTGCAGCTGGTGGGGGTCAGGGATAGCTCTCCTATGACAGAATGATTTTTTTTTAAAAGATCTTCTACGGCTTTTGCTACATGTCAAAGAAACTTGTGAGTTTAAAATTCTGTTATTGCTCATTCATGTTCCTACACAAAGGCATTGTGGGTACCTAGGTCACAGATATGGAAAGAGCCATGAAAGGAAATGTGGGTTGGACTGGAGGCCCATGCATATCTACCCAGGGTGCTGTTTGAATTGCCCCATCTGATTCTGACTGAAGAGGGACAGTGACTGGGCTTTGTCATATAGTCTTAGTTCATTTCATTTGGCCTTAAAGGAAGCCAGTCAAGACCAGAAATTAACAACTTTCAATAAAAATAAAATTTTGATGAAAAACAAGGAAAAATTATCTTAAGTCATATTCTTTGATTTGATTTGATGGGGGTTTAGAGGGTTAATTGTTCTGTTTCATTAAAAAAACAAGTGTTGGTGAGAACATACCTAAGTCATGGGTAAAAAATAACATGGAAATGATTTTAAAATTCCCTGGCCTTCCCTGGAAGGCCCATTCATCCTGAGATTTCTTGGGGATAAACAACATTTCAAGGATAGATATGGTGGTAAATAGCTATAATCCAAACCCTGGGCATATAGAATCAGGGGGATTGCCATGAGTTCAAGGCCAGCCTGGTCTACATAAACACATTCTAGGCCATTTGGGGTGAAATGTGAAAGCCTTTCTCAAAAAAAATTTCTTCCTTCCTTCCTCTGGTATAGTATATAGCACCTTGGAAACAGGACAAATACTTAAAATATTTAGTGATATTAAACTATTGATTCAGTTGGGTAGCTAACTCCATGTTGTTGTATTATTATGTCAGTCCTAAAATTGCAAATTAAGACTTTGGCTTTTGCTTTCTTTCAATGATGACTAAGTGCCTATTCTGCGCCAGCTGCCAAGGTAAGCCCATAGTTGTAAACCGTTGAGATACTACAACCTCAAGAGAAGACTGCTGAGTGAAAGGTATAGAGTGGGTGAGTTGTAGAAAAGATGCTGAATTTGGGGCTTTCAGAACATCTTCCCAGAGCAAAAGGGGTTTAATCTTAGAGAAGAGTAGGATTTAATGGGTCGGAGAGAGGGGGCAGGGGATCCAGGAATGTGGGGAGGTATTGATGCCAGGAAAGAAATGCTGCTGGGGAAGAAAAAATAAACAAAAGTAGAGGAAGGGCTCCAGGGAAGTCAAGGCTGTGGTCCAGGAGGACTTTGAAGTTACCAGGAAGATTTTAGGCTCTGAGGCTGGAGAGAAGGTTTGGTTGCTATGCAAGCGTGAAGAATTGATTGCAAATACTGAGGTAAAGAGCCAGGCTTGGTGTTGTGTGCCTGGGAATCCCAGCACCAGAGAGACTGAGATAGGAAGATATTCAGAGCTTTCTGGCCAGCAGTGTAGACAAATTATTGAGTTCTGAGTTCAGTGAGATCCTGTCTCAAAACTCAAAGTGGAGAAGTTGGAAGACACTTGACAATCTCTGGCCTACACACACACATACACACACACACACACACACACACACACACACACACCCCACACCATACACACACACACACCACACCACACAGGCACACACACATACCACACGATATACATATACACCATACCATGCATACACATACCATATCAGATGTACACACACACCCCACACCATACAAACACACCACACACACACACACACCTACATGCTCATACATACCACACAAAGATGCCACAATAAACACATATACACACACATCATACCACACAGAGACACACATACCACACCATACACACACCACAACACACATACCCACACACACCACAACAAACGCACACATCACACCATACACACACACACCCACACACACACCATACCATATACACAGACACCACACTACACAGACACATACACATACACAATACACCATACATGCATACACATCACACCATGTGGTAATATTTTATTTGTGCTGAAATGTGATATTTTATTTGTATACTAATAAATAGAGTTTGCCTGGAGATCAGACGTCACAGCCAGCCATAAACAAAAGTCAGGCAGTGGTAGCACACACCCTTAATCCAATCACATGGCAGGTAGAGTCTCCGTGTGTTCAAGGACACAGCCAAGCATGGTGACACGAGCCTTTAATCCCAGTACCAACCATAGAGACCTGGAGGTCTGTATAGACGGGCAGTGACGAGGAAATGATGTGGCTGGGCTTAGAGCCAATGAGAAAGCAGAACAGCAAGGCAATAAAAGTGCAGGTTAGGCAGGAAGAAGCTCTCTTGGGAAGCTATGGTGAGGTGGTAAGCTAAGGCTAGTCAGTGGCTATTCACTATTGCTCTGATCTCTTTGGCTATTACCCCTGTATTTGGCTCTGTGTTTCTTATTTAAGAAGACTGTTTAGAAATTCGTCTACAACACCACACCATATACACCATACCACACCATACATACAGATACCACACCCCACAGACACATACACACACATGCTATACCATACACACACATACATCTCACCACACCATACACCACACCACACCACATGCACACACACACACACACACACACACATCACACTTTCACACAAACATACACACACACACAGGCACCACACCACATACTACATCACACAGACACAGACACATCACACCATACACACACACCATATACACACACATACCACATCATACATGCATACCATATATACACACAAACACACACCCACACCACACATACATACATACACACACATTCACTGGGCATTCTGCAGTATTCTTTCCAGAAATATTTATAATTAAAAGGAGAAGTAAAAAAAAAAATCCTAGGGGACAGAGAGCAAGATCTGTTGCTGGCAGGTAGGTAGGAGGAATTAAATGATTACTCAGTGTATGAACGCCAAGTGCCTTCTAAGTGACTATGAATATTCAGGTAAATGTGTCTGGCTGGACGATTAGGGAAACAGCATGCACCCAGTGGACAAAATGTACTCAAGTAAATCTTTAATTAACAGACAACATGGTATTGACTGATGCCCTGTTAGGTCTAAGCCTGGGTGTACAGATGGCCGACCATATCCAGGCAAAAGATTAAGCATTCAGTAACCATCTGGCTAGGACTTGCCATCACACCAGAAGTCCCCATCACTGGAAACATCTGGAATATTGAGCTAATCTGCTTTTTCTGCAGAAATAATACTTCTGCAAGTCTAGTCATGGAGGTTTGGGAGGGGTTGCAACTACTTACCAGGTAGGGTGGGAACCCAGAGATGTGGGTGGATTTCCACCGAGGCTTGATGTTTCTGTAGACGAGAATCTAGTTTTTTCCGCTTCATTTAGTAAGAAAAAAGACTTGTCATTGCAGCATTATTCTAAATGATTGAAGTCTCCTCATATCTATTGTCATTCTAAAGTCCATTTGCTTGTCTATTTTTAAATTTATTCTTTGACAATTTCACGCATGATGTTGTGTAACAGTTTCTTCTGACAGTGAAACATTACATCCTGCAGGGAAGGTCCTTGAATAGGAAGGTAAACAACTCAAAATAGCTTCAGGAAGTCCTTGAAACTAACCAGATTCACTATGCCCTTACCCGCAATAAAAGCTGAGTCTTCCTCAGACAAGCCAGGCTATGAAGAAGTCTCTGAGACTAGACTAATTGCCTGACAGAAGCAGGAAACCAGCCCAGCTTGTGAGGGGAGGCTTAGATCAATTGAATCACTTAGAAGGGACATCCTCCAACCTGTTGAGTACCATGAAGACTGTGCAGTGTAGCCCAGGTTTTCCAGCATTAGTGAACTGTCACCTGTGCTGGGGTGGGGTGATGCAGCTGTCTTTGAGTCATTTCTGTTCTTTTAAGTAACCCCTCACCCATATTCCTGTAGGTAACCCCAATACAACTTAATAGTTCTCCAAGTTGAACTTTGGTCTGTCATGGGCTCCCTATATGGGGTGAGTGGATATGTGTTATAGCATCTCCCCAGGAAAAGGTTTGTCACATAACATGTATATAATACATTCTGGTCACACTTATCCCTTCACCCTCTCTGAGGCTCTGAGGATCACACTCAGGGCCTTATTATGCATGTTAAACAAGCACTTTGCCATTGAGTTACATCCCAACCTCATTAAGTACTTTAAAATCTGGATGTCTTTAAACATGTTCAGCAAACCTGTTGTCTTGCAATGTGAAATGCCAGTGATTACCGAAAGTCTCTCGCTTTGAACTGAAGGATGGAGGTCAGAAACATCAGAAACATCGTCGCTGATGGTGGCAGGGACTTCCCACAGCACATGAGAGTTGGTTTCCGATTCTGTAAGCTAGCACTTCCTGCTTGGCTCTTTCCAATTTGAAAATAGAATTGCAACTATAATTTTAAGAATAGCTAAGATTTTCTTGCAAATATTTTATGAACACCACAAACTAAGCTGAGGAAGGAGAACAAAGATGGCAGACTATCACAAAGTCTCTGAGTGTCACTGTGGATGCTGGCTCTGTTTACATGTACACTGCATCTACAGAGTACAGCCTTTGGCTTTTGAGAGTGAATTGAGTAAGTGAAGCCAAACCAAAAGAATGCATTTATCCTCTTCCAGGAGTGCCTGTCCATTTACCTATGTCACTTCTCAGTTTGTTAAGTGTTGTTCTCTGTTCGGATTTAAAGTATGATATTCTTTTCAAAATATTTGTGGCTGTCACTCTGTTTATATTGGCTTAGGAAAATAAGATACATGAATTCAAGTCCTGAATCCATTGCTTCTTAGCCATGAGATCTTATTAGATCATAGTTTCCTCATCTGTAAACTAGAGTTAATAGAGTATATACCTCAAGGTAGTTCTTTGAGAATTGATCGTGGTAGTTAGTACAAACACTGGCATACAGCTACTTAACATTCAAGGAAAATAGCTAAATTTTAAAGAGTAAACTTTGATGAAACCTTCTAAAAATGGAGTACCACTTCTGCTTTATTATCTGTATAGATATTCTTATAATCACATATTAAAGTATCAAATATACATACATAATCTACAATACTTGTTCTTGAATGTATTGCGACTGCTTTGTCTTATTTCCTGTTTAGAGCATTGACATTTCTCTACATCTTTTAAGAATACTCTCAAGATAGTATAAATATTTGTCAAAATTTATGATGAAAAAAATTAACTTTGTTAAAATAAGTTTAAAAAATCTAGCCATGTAACTGTAACCATACCCCAACCCTTGTCACAGAACAGAGTCCCTGTAAAATATTGGAGAGCGATAAATAGAGAAGGCATACAGAACAAATCTAAGTGTATAGAGACAACCTGCTGGCAGAAAAATGCCAATAAAATTTAGGTATATTTATCTTCGTCTTTTATTCTTCCTTTGTATGTATACATATGTGTTCATCTGAATGTTAGTTTTTAGCAAAATTAGTCTTACTGCATATTGTTTTGGTCATCACAATTATTTAATTTTAATTTTTATGCTTTGAAAATTTCATGATTGTGTACAATGTATCTTGATCATATCACACCTCATTCTTTCCTACAACTCCTCCAAGATTTCCATCTCATCTCCCTTCCAATTTTATGTCCTCCATACATATTTAGTTTATGGAATATATATATATATATATATATATATATATATATATATATATATATATTTAACCTGTAGAATCCAATTAAGGCTGCCCATATGCACATGGGCACAGAGTCATCCATAGAGGCATGGACAAACATTTAGTAGTCACACTCCAAAAGGAAAATGACCCTCCCTCAGCAGGTTCAACAGCCAATTGCTTTTTACCTAGGGATGAAGCCTCAGCAGCCCTGCCCTCTCTATGCCAGAATTTTTTTTTTTTTACCTTGTAAAAGTTTTTATTTTCTTGATGAAAAGCAGACAGTCAAGGTTGTGGGGATGGCTCAACAGGTAAGAACATTAGGAACACAAGCACAGATCCCCAGCACCCACAGAAAAATCTGGGTGTGATCATGCATATCTGCAACCCCAATGCCATGGAAGATCAAGACAGGAAGATTGCTGGAACTTGCTGGCCTAACTTCATGTTCAGTTGGAGGCTTTCCAGCAATAACAGGATAAAGTAGAGCCCACCTGACATCTTCCTCTGGTCTCTGCACGCTCTGCATGTACATGAATACACACAACCGTGCACACACATGTGTATATACACCACACACACATACACAAAAAGAGAAAGTCAAGTCTCTATGTAGCAGTTCTAAATGCTGTAAAAATAATTCATCAGGAATGTTGGCCAGTATTCTTGTAGGCCTGGGACCATTTGAGACGGGTTTTAATCTGTTTGTCCCCCACACACCAGGAGATCTTGGGCCTTGTGCATGCTAAATACACATTCTACCCCTGAGTTACCTTATTCCTCATCACTTGTAAGTGAACCCCATCATTTAGAGTTTCCCCTTTCCTGTGCCTACTTCCATCCATAGTGTCATTTCTCAGTGCCCTTCACTGAGACTGATCCTATGGCCCCATCACATGACATGTGAGGAGCAGGGTGCTCAGTGCCTGTGGAAAGATGTTTTCTTCACTGGAAAACAGAATGGGGGTGGTTCTCACTGCCCTGGTGCCTCTGGTTCCTGCCTTGGGGTGTCATTATGTAACTGGAGTTGTGGAAGCCACTCTGCAACTTCAGAGAAAAAGCTATGCCAGAATTTTTAATTAGCTTGATCTTGTGTGTGTGGTTACACAATTTACAAGATTAAGATTTTTTTCCCTTGTGTTACTTATTGAGTGAATGAGTTTTGAAGGCTGCCCACAACTTTTGGTGGGCATGAGATCTTAGGAATTTAAGCACTGTGACTTACCTATGGGAATTGAGTGGCACTTCAGAGTTCCCAGTTCATTAGGCTGGGGACTCCCACTTTGCTACTGAAGGCAAAAAGAAAAAAGAAAAAAATTGAGGCCTTGTCAGAAGGCTATTGTCTAAGTCGGAATAAATGTAAATCAGATTACACACACTATCCTAAATATGACTGACTTGAGTCTTCTGCTACTTTATCCTGACTAAAGTGATAGAATTAGTTTGTTTACAATTTTAGAAAACCATTACAAAATAAAAGGAACCATTGATGTGACTTCTTTAAGTAAATAGTTAATGTAAAATAGGTTGTTTCTATTTCCTTATACCCTCAGTTGAGTGTGGCTACCAGTCCCCATTTTCTCTTTACAGTACAGAGAGACCATCACAGAAAGCCACATCTGGGCACATTGCAGACATCAACAGATCATGGAGAGTCCGTTCCCAGTGGATACATTGACAGCATAGATTCTGCATACATGATTCAGGAAACAATGCAGAAGAGGAGGCAGAAAGAATATAAGAGTTAGAATACAAGGAAGTGTGCTGTGCAACAGTTTCTTAGAAATGCCTGCAAAAATAAGACTCAATGATGGCAAAACCAATGGACACGGTAATATGGAAAGCGGAAGTTTTGAGGGGTCCCACCCCTAGACAAAGAACTATGGGCAACTAATGGCTGTTGGGAGGAGAATCAACCTCTCCTAGAGATCAAGTCCCTTATTGGTTGTTCAATGCATAGTGACCAAGCCCTGCAGGAGATATATATATATATATATATATATATATATATATATATATATAATATTTATTATTATATTAAATTATTAGCATATTTAACAATGATAATCAAAGAATAAGAGACTATCAACTTGAGAGTGGAGGGACATGGAAGGGGTTCGGGGAAGCCAAGGAAGTGTAGCTAGGCTAGGGGGAGGAAAGGGGGAGGGAAAGTGATATAATTCTATTTCGATTAAAAATAATAAATCAAAACAAAGTAAGTGGCATGAGTCCATTCATCTTGTCTCTCTGCTCTTGACTGTAGATGAGTTGCTCTGAGTCCCTACCTTGGCTTCCCCACAAGAATATGCTGTAATCTAGAATTGTGAGCCAATAATCGCCTTCCTGCACTGCTTTTGTCCGGGTATTTATCATAGCCACAGAAATGAAACTAGAGCAGCAGCTAATCCTACCCATGAGGCTTTACTCTCATAACCTAAAGCCAAAGACTATGTCCCTGAGTCATACTGTGGAACACAAGTATTTGGGCTTCAGAATAGGGATTCCAGGAAATCAGACATTTAGTCCACTGCCAGAAGATAAGTAAATAGGAAATTGCAGCGTCGTAGCCTCAGTGTTTTGAGAAAGTAGAGGGAAGGGCAATGTTAGGGACTGGCAGGAGGGTGCCCCCTTGGAGAGGCAGGATGGGGGATGTATGCATATATGACTCATAGCAACTCTGCAGAATAATTTTTGGATAATAGTTAACAATTGGGTTGGCAGGGTGTAGCTCAATAGTGGATTGCTGCCCTGCATGTATGAGGCCCTGGGTTCCATCTCCAATACCATCAAAACACAATACATAATAGTGGAAAAATAGAGGCAAAAAAGTGGGACTAGAGACCAAATAACAGAGAAGACAGGGGAGTTAGAGAGATCCAGTAAGAAGAGATAGAAGCAAAGGCCAAGATACTAGAAATGATCAAATACATAACCATTTCTTACTGTGTTCATCAGTTTTCCATTATGAAGCTGTTAACTTTATAAAACAAAGAGGATTATGTGATTCACAATTCCAGAGGTTCAAAGGCACAGTTTTTGTTTGGCTCTGGGAAGAAGTCTTATGGCCGATGGTATGAGAGTGGTAAGAACACTTTGGAGAATGAGAAATCCAATCACCAAGCATAGGACCAGCAGGAGGGGACAGCCATGTTTGCTCCTTTAACAAAAACTCTCTTCCAACAACATGGTCCCTTGAGAACTGTTTTAATTCTTTCCAAATGCAAGATCCACAGTGACTGGCCTCAAGTCTCCACCTCTTAAGGTTCCCACCCCTGATACTAGACAGAGACCAGGCCTACCACTCAGGCACCATTAAGAACACAGTAGCACCATATCCAAAACACAGTACTTATGCCTCAACTGATGGTCACTCAAACTTCATGAGTGAAAGAATCAGTAGGGATGAGTCCTGAGAGGAGTCCCAGACGGAAGGACAAGCAGCCCCTGAGTGAGTGTGGGTCGACACCAGGAAACTGGAGAGGAGATCCCTGGGGTGGGGCACAGGCTTTAAGGGAGGGAGTGGTAAGGATAATAGAAGTCATGAGACATGAAAGAGATGCTTGGGGGTGGCTTGGTGCAAGTGGGAAGGGACTATGGGAGGGGGCAGGGGGGAATAAAACAAAATGAAGTTTCTAGGAAATGTCAACATGAAGCCTGTTGCATTGTGTGTTATTTAAAAACAAACTTAAAAAAATAAAAATGTTCTAAAACAGAAGACCAGTCTTTAAAATACGGGCTCTGAGTCCTGCTTCCCTTGAATGGCATAAGGGTCAGCTGTTCCCTTGTCTGCTGCTCTCGTCACACCAGGAGCAATTCCAGAAAAAAAGTAGTGACAAAATCAGTTTTACATCACACAGCACCTGGCAAATAAGAGGTGCACTTACAAAATAATCCACGAATTGTACAAGTTAAGTTTTTTTTTTGTTTTTTTTTTTTTTGTTTTTTTTTTTGCCAATAGCAAGTGTGCTTTGATAAGCGAAGCATGAGCAGACTAGGTATGGGGAACCAAAGGCATAATTGAGAATTTGGATGGTGTGCAGCTGTTTCTGCTATTTCCTCAGACCCACGTAACCTAGTTAAAATGTTTCCCCTTATTTTAGATGGTTTTTTAGAAGAAATTTATCTTAGTAAAAGAAATGGTTTCCATTATGCATTCTTGTAAATAAAGTTGTGAGTCTCCTTTGGGGTGGTAACATCAGCTAAAGTGTACACAGAGCCAAGCAATTGGCAAGTACCTCCATGAATCTTCCCCCACTGAATCTGGATACTCAAACTGTTTTTATTCTCAACATAGATTCCTGTGTTCAGATCCAGCACATAATGATATTGTAAGTCTTTACTCTTGTCCTTATGACAAAAAGATTTACAAAAATCAATGACATTTTTTAGACTCATCAGAGAACTCATTCGTTGAAGGACAATCACCCTGAAATAAAGAGCGACAGGTTCATCCCGAGAGCCACAGCCCAACTTCTCCATCCATCTAAAACCTTGCAGAACTCGTAATGATAATTTTGATGGATTAACAAAGGTTGACTGAGTTGGGGGAGGGGAAACTGTAATCAGAATATATTATACGACAAAGGAACTATTTTCAAAAAAGAAAAAGAAAAAAAAAAAGCTGACTGTAACTAGCATGAGAATGAGAGATGTCCTGCAATGTCTGACCACCCATTAACCTTCCCCTGAACTCCACCTACAGAAACCCCATCAAATTCTCACAGTGAAGATTCAAGAAAGATATTTCTCCTGACTTTATCAAGAGAAGACTAAGCTTAGGAGAGAGTGAGAGAGCAAGAGCAATCAAGAGAGAGGGAGGGAGGGAGGGAGGGAGGGAGGGAGGGAGGGAAGGAAGGGGGTAGGGAGGAAGGAGAAAAAGAGACTCTTCTCCATAACTCAGGCCTTCTCTCCAGGAGCAGGACCTTGGCAGCCTTTTTTCATTTAGAGGAAACATCCCTCCTACTCCAGCCCCCTCAAGCTTTTCTGTCTCATTTATGAGATGAGAGGAGGAAGGAACCCTTGTCAACAGAAGCCAGCACTGCAGGACTGGCAATGCTACAGCCAGGAAAGGGTATAGGGCATGTGGTACAGATGGCAAAGATCTGTTCCTCTGAAGACAGACTCGAGAAGCTCTCAGTCCAGTGGGACTAGTCTGTCCAGTGGGTAAGCAAAACTACTGAGTCCAAACCAAGCAACAAACCAACCGAACAAGCAAAAGCTACTTAGGCGTACCATGGCCAAGCTTCCGGGAAGTCACTGCAGAGAGAAAGCCTGGGAAGAAACCAGTAGGCAGTGGGAGACTTCACAAGCAGAAAAGTCAGTTCCTGGAACACTCATCAGAAGCCACACAAGCAAACGGGAGCAGAGTGGAAATAAAGTGTTGAAAGATGGCAAAAATCTTGGAATTCTGGGTCCTGCAGAATTGTCCTTTGAGAATGAAGGGGGCTCATGGCTGGTTGGGCTGTGCCTATATCTAGGTAGGGTGTACATGGGACATCTCTGTACCCTTGGTTCAGTTCCTCTTTAAAATATAGTCCTTTTGAAAAGTGGAGTAGAAATAACCCCAATTTGAAGATACTGATATTAGGCTCTAATTTACTGGGGGGCAGGAAGACCGTGGGAGGTCAAGGAGGATTCACGCCCACACCTGTCTCCGTCAAAAGCCTGTGCTCTGCAGACAGCAGTCAGTCCTCTCAGACCATCTCATCTGAATTGCAGCCCTTTGTTAAATGTGTTCCAAAGAAATCTCCACAATGGCTTTTCCTTTTCTAAAGAATCGTGTGTGAGCGCCAAGTAAAATGAATTCACTAAAAATGAGTTTTTAATAGTCCTGAATAGTGAAGCCAGAAAAGTCTGACCAAAAATATTCTAAACACTGAAGGAAGGAAATGCTTCAGGTAAATTTATCAATGCTTGCCCGGAACCTTTATTATCATTATCACTGTAGGATAACACGATTTTAGTGAAAGCCTGCCAGCTCCTTGGTTGAATCATCACTACTTAAGACCAATGAAGTAAACAAGCAAATATGGAGCATGCCACTTGGTTACCAGCTTTTGATAAATTGGACTGCTTTGAAAGTCAGAAATGGCCACTGTGAAAAGAAATACATCAAGGCTGTCTCTTCTGCTGCTAAACTCTCCCTCGTTCCAGACAGTTCCCTCACCGCAATGAAAAGAGCTAAGCTCCAGGCTGGCTCAGGTGTCCAAATAGCATGAATCTCCTCACTCTGGCTGCCCTACTGCCTGAATACAATGTCCCCTGCCACCACCCATCTTTTCTCTGTATAACCTTGAGTCTTGAGTCCAGCCTCTGTCAACACAATCACAGGGATGTGTCCTTTAGTCTCTTACATAGTTCTGTACTGCATTCCAGTCTTCAGCTGTCTGTTTTTTTCACTGAACTGGGAGTTTCTTGACAGTTGTGTGTCTGGCTCAGTATCCAACAGTGCTTGGTGCATGCAAAATGCTCACGCCACTGTGAGCGACAGTGGCTATAAGAACAGCAACCCTTTATCCTGCACTTTTTTCTGTGCCGAGTTTTCTACAAAGAACATTATCTGATGGAATGCTCTCAATAGTTTTAGCAGGTAGGTATTGTGGTAACTGATGTTTGTATAGACCAATAAATAACTCAAGGCTTAAAGACGCAAAGTATTATTCATGGTCTGCTAGCCAGTTCCAGAACCTAGTTCCTAATACTGTTTGCTGATTTGTTATGAACGTCTTTCTATAAAGCATAGATGTAACTTCTAAGAGAAAAATGACTTTGTCTTTATTGTCATGGACTGAGACAGTACTCCAGACGAAATGCCTCAGAACACGTTCTTGGGTGTCTTTAGCAATCCTTTAGGGGAGCTATTTTCCTCCAACACTGTGAAGACAGAACCTCTTCAAAGAGTGGGCTTGTCCAGAGGATGGACAGAGGCTTCTACTGCTAAGGAAAGAGGTGCATTGAGTTATTGATATTTGGGGTTCTAAAAAGAGATTCTGTTCAGTTTCTCGGGAAGGGACTAGAAGAAAAAAATCATCAGGGCTATTGCTTAGGCCACGTTGGAATAGTGAACTAGTTTACCTGAACGGAGGCTCTGGGAGCTATCTGGCAGTGTGGTGAAAAGAGCGTTTTACATGCTAGAAACAAGATTCATTGTGGTCTGCAGCAGAAGACAGAGCAGGGGATATGCACAGCCCACTCCTCCTCCAGACCCACCCACTCAGTGCTTATGCACAGCCCTGCTCCTCCAGACCCACACACTCAGTGCTTATGCACAGCCCACTCCTCCTCCAGACCCACCCACTCAGTACTTATGCACAGCCCTGCTCTTCCTCCAGACCCACCCACTCAGTACTTATGCACAGCCCTGCTCTTCCTCCAGACCCACCCACTCAGTGCTTATGCACAGCACACCCCTCCTCCAGACTCAGCCACTTAGTGCTTATGCACAGCCCACTCCTCCTCCAGACCCACCCACTCAGTGCTTATGCACAGCACACCCCTCCTTCAGACCCAGCCACTTAGTGCTTATGCACAGCCAACTCCTCCTCCAGACCCAGCCACTCAGTGCTTATGCACAGCCCACTCCTCCTCCAGACCCAGCCACTCAGTACTTATGCACAGCCCTGCTCCTCCAGACCTACTCACTCAGTGCTTATGCACAGCCCACTCCTCCTTCAGACCCAGCCACTCAGTGCTTATGCACAGCATACCCCTCTTTCAGACCCAGCCACTCAGTGCTTATGCACAGCATACCCCTCCTTCAGACCTAGCCACTCAGTGCTGTTCATCTGCCAGCATTTCTCATGGTCACAGCTGAAGATGACCTATCCTTGTCCCCTTTCCAGCTACTTGAGCTGAGGGGAATCTAACTGGAGCAGTTGATTGAAACAGCTCTGAAGCAATCATCATAAATTGCTTTGCTTCATAATCAGCCTTTGTGGCTACATTGGGGTAATGTTTGTTTAATCCTTTGACTAGGACTGACTGATTGTTGTTTAACCACAGTGGTGCATAATGTGGCATATAATTTAAACACAATCAAAGTCACCTATGAAGAGCTACTGGAGTAAATCTCATCTACATGCAATACCATCTTACTTAAGGCAACAGGCTTCAAGGCCGGAGGGAAAACAGCCTAAAATACAATGAAATTCCTCCTCTGTCTCTGTTCTGTCTGTCTGTCTTCTCTCCCTATCTCTATCTATCTCTATCTTTTTTTTCTGTTTCACATACACACACACACACACACACACACACCACATGCACATACACACATACTTGATACAATGATAAAGAAGAAGTAGAAAATGTGAAAAAAACAAAACACTAGTGTTTATTCTCTTCCAGGTTCTCCTCACACCATATTCCACCACTGAGTGACTGCAGATCTATTTTTGATTGAGTTGGACTCAATGTCTTAATTAGTAACCTGCCTTGAACAGTACTTCTGCTTCTAGGTGATTTTTTATCTTGAACACACAGCCTTGGCTCTGAACGTTCATTCAAAATTGTATCACAAACAAAATGTTAAAGAGAGTATTTCTAAGCTGGCCACAGCAAGATTGGTGAGGGAAATCACACGTGTCCTCTTCCATTGAGCAAAACATCTTTCCAAAACTGAGTTACCTGTTTTACACATACGCGCAGATTGCTTTCATCCCTTTCAGGGTCACTAAGAAAGCTTTAATGCCTCCTGCATGTATCAAAATTTCAAGACTGAACCATAAATTTTTTAAAAAAAATACCAAAGAGCATGCATTTGCCTTGAAACGTATTGTTACATTGAAGTTTTATGTCTCTTGGAACATCTGTCAGGGTTCCTAAGGTGGCCCTATACATAATGCAGTTTGGAAGTGATGGAAACGATAACAGATGGACTGTTTTTGTCTTTACAGTTCTAGAGACTTAACTTTACACAGGATAGGCTAAGAGGCTTTTCAAAGCAGATCAGGGTTGCTTTCTGGGTTAGAAACAACGGTTCCACAGAAAACATTCATCTCAGGACTCCTCACATTATCAATGGCCCGTCCTAAAGTACATTATTATAGATAATTCTGAACTATACAAGATATGCCTGGATCATTTCAGACTCCAGAATCCACAACAACAACAACAACAAAAGTGGCTTTTGATTCACTGGAGACTAGTTTCCTAGCAACAAAGGCCACAGGCAGCCGAGCCCCATTTGGATGGAGGAAGACTCACAAGGCTTATATTGCTGTGAAGCATTGGAATACCTCTTTAGACAGCCACACTTTCAATTACTTTGTTTTGCTAATAAATTGCTGCTTTCACGGCATCTGTCTAGATAAGAAATAAGGAAGAAATCACAGTGCTCTGTCACAAAGCTGCCACACTGCAGGCTGGACTACTGTCTTAGTCTAGACTGAAGACTTTTGAGAGTCATCTGCATGGATTTAAATATCTTTTTGACAAGGGCAGACTTTCCTTTGAGTCAACAATTTAAAAGATTCTTTCCTATAAAAATGAGAACTTCTTAGCATATCCAATTTTTTTCATGAATGTCAAATTAGCAAATAAGGTATTTGGGTGTTCAGTCTCTAATCTGCATATAAGAATGCCCTCAAAATAAAATCATCTGTTTTGTATTCTTAGTGGAAAGCCATCTTATACGAATTTTAGAGGAAATGTCATGCTTTGTACCAAGAAGGCCAGTATTTACCTCCCAGTTTTCCCAGAACCGAGAGCAACAGCTTGCCACGCCTCTTCAGCCCAGAGCTTTTTCAATAAAATTTTAGAAAGGGTGTGGAAATCTTTGTTTTTCATGTACAGCATAGAAACAGGCAGGCTCTCAAGTACTTTGCCAAAGCTCCATTCAAGTCATGTTGCAGGGAGAAGGGGGAGAATCTAGAAGAGAGTAACAGAGGAGGGAAGAAAAGGAAGAGAGAAGGCTTCTGTCTCAGTCTAAGTCAGACCACTTGTGTACTTGTGGTTGTAAACGACACAGTATCATGTTGATCTACAACACTCAGTGCTTCCTGGGTGCTGGGTATGTGGACATCTTGAGCTAAGAGCTTTCTACTCATCATCTGACTTAATACAACACACAGGAAAGCTATTATGATCCCTGTTTTCTAAGTGATAAAACAAATGCTCACGATTAAATGACTTGATTTACACTGTTAAGTACAAGAGTCTATCTGGCACCTGGCAGTAAGATGCCTGAGTTTCTGCCTAACCAATAATTAAGAATATGCATCCTACCCTCTGTCACCATTTGCCGATCCCACTGAGTGCCTTATCTATCATGTACCTGGAAGCAGCAAACAGAATTGTCCTCCCTGTGCTAGCTCAGGATCTTTCTCACTGTCTTACCATCCTCTCCTGGTTCTCCTCCCCAAAACATTTTTCAGTTTCAACACATGATGCCCTGTTATCTCAAAAGAAGATGGTGTAGGACTTTATAATGGTCTATTTATAGCTAGTGAAAATTCTGTGATCCCTAAAAGATTCCATTCGGTTTGGTTCAATTTAAATATTAAGATTCCACGTCAGATTTCGTTTGCAAAAAGAAAAATGTGGAGCTGCATGCAATACTGAGATGCAACCAGATGGTTCTTTTTAATTTGCTTCTGTTTGGAGGGCGATTAAGAAAGAGTCCTCAACTGCAGCCTTCCTTTCTAAATGACTTAACATCCCTAAACAAGAAAGCAAAAAGAAAGCCTACCTTGAGGGCCTGACTGGGCAAGGGAGTCACTTGAAGCGGGGAACTAATTATGTGGTGGTCTTGTTTTCCATTTAGTCCTCACACTGTCAACATTGGCAAGCTCACTCAGAAGAGCTGGGTAATCTCTTTCCTTCCTGGGCCTCCAGAATACCAACCATTCAGACATTTGGGGACATAATATATGTTTTAGGATATAAATTTGCAATCAATAAATTTTGTACCAGAAAACTTATCTATCTATGTATCTTTGTATGTATGTATGTATGTATGTATGTATGTATGTATGTATCTATCTATCTATCTATCTATCTATCTATCTATCATCTTCTTTCCTATCTTCTGTATGATTCTACAGAACTTTTAGAGTCTTGCAGCTATCAAAACATCAGAGATTCCTCCAGACATCTATTCATCCAGGGTACCAATATGCCATGGGTGTGGTGGTGATGCTCTTTTAAGCACTCTTCGGTCACTGGTCACCACAGGGAGCAAGAATCCTATGCCTATGGTCCTATTCTCTTTGCATCTGGAATCAAGCTGTACTCTGAGGCTACCTGCAGGGAAGGAACCAAATGATTGGACTTTAAGCTAGACATCGTTCCAGTCTGCAGTGGGAAAGGGGCCCAAGGGAGAGGACAGAATTGAAGTTTAGAAAATTGTATCCCCTAATGCACCAAGAGCACTAGGACAGCTTCAAGCATGCAGGGCAGCCTTTCTCTGCAGGTCCTCATCTACCCAAAGTCCATATGCACAATGGAGCGCCACAGTTGCCTTCAATGTTTCTCCCTGTTATTATTTTAGTCAAGGAAGATAAAAGTCTTATTTACCACAGAGGATGAAACTGAAAAGCACTTCACCCACAGCCCAGAAGAACGTTGTCCCCGGGCTATTGTCCCGCGAACTCTCTAGGTAATAGTGACTCCTCCACTGCCCCTCTTCTCTATGAAGAAGGAATTGGAGCCTCAACTATGTAGCCCTTCTTTGAGTTTCCTATTCTGTGTGGTCCTTACAGCACATGAGCGCATAAACAAGTCCATATGCCTCTATTACCAACCTCTGTTCCTCTTAATAGATTGCCAGTTCGTTTTAGCAGAATCACGTAGGAAAAAGATATTTGTGAACTTTTCTGCAAAATACAGCATCTGTCTTTGAGACCCAGGGAGGTCAGTTCTTGCTTTTGGCCCTGCCACATACCTTCTGTTGCACATAGACCCTGTTACCTGCTGGAGTGGAGAAGAGGTGGTAGGATTAGAGGCCATCCAAACCAAAACTCTGCCTTCTTACATGCAGAACTCAAGAAGGGTCCCTATTGATTTAGTCCTCTATGGATATGGGAAGTCTCCATGGTCACTGTCCTTCAAAGTTGTTGGGTTTGGTTTAGCAGAACAGCTCTTCTACTGGGGAAAGTTTAAAGACACAGCCCATTTGTTTAAAAAGAAAGGCAAAAAAAAGAAGAAAAAGATCAATTTGGCTGTCCTGGAGATTTTACCACCACCACCAACAACTACCACCCCCACCACCCCCAAGGAATCCTGGAGATTGCAGGTCACACTAAACCTGGAATCCTTAGTCAAAGTGTTTGACTTCCTTGGTCTGTGGCATCACCACAGTACCTGTTATAAGCACAGAACACCCTGGAAATAATACTCAATCAAAAGTACATGACTGTATTGCACTCAGTTGATAACGTATCAATTATGTTACATACTACTCTACTGTGAGTGATGGGGAAATTTAATAAGTACAAATAACATATGACATGCCATTGGTTATAAAACACATGTTAGATTTGGATTGCCAAAAAATGTCAAAAATGTGCTTTAGAATGAACAAAACTCACTCAATGAGCAGTCTTTTGAAGCAGTGAAGGAAAATGTGGTCCAGAACAAAAAGAACTTATAGGAACATTGTTCAGATTATCCTGCTGTAATTAGCAATTCCTCATTGTTTTTCTTGTTAAAAAATGAAGAGATTCATTTTTATAGCTCTTCAGAAATGAGATTTTCAAAGAGCATGGAGAAGAATGAGACCACCAGAAGATGGAAAAGTGTACTTGGTTTCAGCAGGTAGATGGTCCATTTAAGTGTTCTGTGTCTGACAATTCAGGGCAAGGACAATGAAATTATTTTAGGTTGCTAAGTTCCTTGTACTATATCAAATTATATCTAAGTAAGTAGAGAAAAATTCAAATACAAATGTAGGAAAGGACAGACTGTGTTCTCTTGACATCTCATGAGTTCCTATGCATACATAAAGATCAAAATCACGGATGTTGTTTTCATACTAGAGCTCATGAAAACACCCTTTTAAAGAACTAACTTGAAAGCTGAGACAATGCCACATGCCCTGCACAGCTCATTAAACACAGCATTAAAACCACAGGATTAGTTACAGTTAGGTTTTTTTCTATTTTGCTGCTTTACATAATACTTGCTTTTTATGACCTTAAAGCATAATAACTCTTCAGAATCCAGATTTAGGGACTGTGAAATTAGACCTGGCAGAAGAATGCACACGAGTACCAGCTGCTTCTTTCTGAATATCCACCTTGTCTGTCCTTTTCTACCGGCAAGTTCAGGGCACAATGGGCCCTGTTAGGACTGGGGCTCACTTGGAGGAGTGGAAGGAATAAAAAAATGGAGGTATTGAAGAATGCAGAGAGTGTAGTTCTGGTCAGGGTAATATCTACAGCATCAAACTCTGGCCACCGCAAGACCTGGACTAAGTGGGAATAGATAAAGAAACCCAAATTAAGACAAACCAAGCCTGTTTCTTTAGGGCTTTCTATATGAAGAGAGTCAACCACCATCACTAGTGTGTTGCAGAGGCCAAAGGCAGATAGTGCTTTGGGAGGCCAAGACAGTGGACAAAAGAGAAAGATTGAGCAAAGCCATGACTGGAGGCCGTTGGCATGGACAGCTTGCAGACCAGCTAGGCTGACTAGTAAGGAGCCCTAAGCAGTTTTGTATGGAAATATATTTGGCCTCTTCTTGTCATTCCTAAGCTGGAAATGGAATCAGAAATGACATAAGCTCTCAGATAATGATCAAGCTTTGTTCATTTGGGGGGTAATGACTAATGGGTTTATTGCTTGGATTATTATCTATTGTCTATAGACTGTGGGTCAGAGTTGTATTTTTATGTATGTTCTGGCCTTTATCTGCTTGTGCATCCAGTCTCCCATCAGGTAGCCAGATGGCCTAATAGAAAAAGTTATCCTTGGATATAACTTAAACTTTTCAAATTTTAAGATTTTTAAACAACAACAAAATTACGTAAAACAAAAACAGTAAAGAATAGAAATTTAAAAACTCCTTTGTACAATTCTATTTCCCAGTGGTCATCACTATTGACAGAGTAGTTGGATCTAGTCAGGAATTCAAAATAAAGCATCTATTTCTATGAGGCTATAAGCATGTGGGAGAGAATCCTTTCTATCAGCCAGTCTTAGTGTCAAGCATCAGAAGGTAACCCTAGTAAAGTGTTTGCTGAGCATCTCTCAGTATTGTTGGAAGGGCTGGGACCCAGGCTTGAAACAAGCTTCCACAAACCCTCCAAGTACTGTAATTGAAATGTGTCCTCCAGAATGTATATGCTGAAACTGGATGGCCAATATAAGAGCATTTGGAAGTGGAGTTGATATGAAGTGATATCAAATCATGAAAGTAGAGGTCTCCTACCCCTAGATGCATTTAAGTCCCTGTTTCGAAACCCTTATCTCATTGACAATGGAGATAAGGGTTCCAAATTCTTAAGGGAGTACTCAGAAGAACTTACAAAAAGGAAGCACTGAAAAAGATGATTCTCTTTTGTGATATGAAGATGCAACAACGTTCTCTACCCACTTTGCCTTCTGTCCTTTATGCCCTGAAAGGATCTCAAGACAATACTCATTTATAAAGGTAGGCCTAAACTACATGCCAAACTTAAGACTTCTAAGCCTCCAGAACTGGAGCGATACAGCATGTAAACATTGCATTGCCTCAGGTACTTTGTAATAGTATCACAAACAGACAAAGATAACCATGCAGAAGAGTTAACCGGTTTGACCGGAAAACTGGCTCCATGGCTCTTATGTTCCAGTTACACATTACTACTTCTTTCCCTTGTGCTGTGGACAAGATGTACCTGCTCCTCCCTGAAGTACCAAGGCTACCTCTGGCCCAGTCACCCCACACTTTCACAGCCTCAGCTTTATTCTTTGCCAAAATAGACTGGGTTCTGGATGGTTTGCATCTCCCACCATTGGTGCTTCTGAGTCCAAGCCTTGCATGGGTTTATCTGACTGTGTAGCATGGGTCAGATGAGCCGTGAAGAATAGATACAGGAAAACCATGCTTTCTGCTCTGAAAACTTGGGGTTTTAAAAAGAGCTAAGTACTCAAAAAGTTCAGAAGAGTCACAAAAACAGAAAATGACCACTACTGAGAAATACCTTGTATTCTAGTCCTTCGGTGCACTGGCGTCCTGTAGGCTGGCAAGGAAATTATCTGGGTCTTTTTAGGTTCCTGATGTTAGAAGGTATTTTTTGAGCATTTTTTAAAGATGCACATAATTATTCCTCTCCAGAAGCCTTTTCTTTCGTTCCCGTATACAGTCTCACATGGACTGGGGAACAAACTAAAGATTTAATGCCCTTCTCTCTTTCCAGATTGAGATGTGCAGTCTGGTATCCATTCTTTATGTCTAAGCACAGATGAAACGCATCATATGACAGATGTTTAGAACTGTATTCCAAGATTTTCTATGTGCCATATACTATATATTTTGATTTCCTAACTTTTATTCTTTCCTTTTAAATTTATTTTTCATATCACATTTTATATTCTGCTGCATTTATCTTGGCTTGGGTTATTTCAAGTCCCACAGAATAAAAAGCTCCCGTGGCATAAACAGATGTACACCTGGATGGATTGGTTCAAAAATTCTCTTTGTAGACATAGCTTGAAAACTTCAAGTACGTGAACAGAGAACAAAAGCTCCTGATAGTCATTGCATCGGTCTCTTTACAGATAATCTGATCATCTTTATTATACCTAGGGGTGATGTGTCTCTTATAACTGCCAATTAGAGAATGCATTCCATGCCAGGCATGGTGCCAAATGCTTAATGGAAGTGACCTTGGTTAGTCTTCACTACTATTCCAGGAGGTATTAGCTCCAGAGTATGGATGAGAAAGTTGAGCCTCAGAGAGGTTAAGGTAACACTCATGGTAGTTTCAGAGATGATAAAGGACACAGTAGTATTAATCTAAGCTCAAGCACTAACAGTCAGATCAGGAACTCAGTGCTGAGATGGCCAAGGTAAGGAGGAAGAGTTGGGGTCCAGGGCCTCTGTGTCTAAGTAATACCTTTTAGCTGCAAAGGGGTATTACACAGATTGATAGATACACTCTGTCTTGCACACATCTCTTGAGTGTTTTATGGAGTCATAAACTTTCAGGCAGTAAAGGGATATGCTTTGATGCTTCAAAGAGAATTTGAAAGCAAATCTCTATCCCAGCCAGGAAACAGCATGACTCACAGTATTCCAGACACCAGAGGATGGCCATTGCACCAAGACGGTCATAGAAGAGAAGGACCTGAAGAACAGAAGGCTGGGGTCCTGACCCCCCTACCATGTTGCCTTATAACTCAGCCTTCCCACACATCCATGCATTTTAACAATTTATTTCTATATCATATTTTTAAGCCTTTTGAGTGTCTGCACTGTGAAAATTAAAACAAAATAAAACAAAATCTCAAAAACTATCAAACTCTGTCTCTTATTTTGAAGATTAACATAAGAAACAGTATTGCAGATTTCCCTTAGCTGAATTTGCTTTTGGTCATGACAGTGTAGTTTCTACCAGGCTAAACTTCTTGGGATAAATAACTCCAGAAGCTGTCTAAAATGCACAATATCTAAAACAGATATTGTGTTTAATGCCAAGGAGTGTGAACAAGCACCCAAGGCATGAGGGTGAAGATCCTGGAGAAGGGAGATGTGCACAGAATGAAGTCTTTCATTTCAGTGATTATCTACCTTACTTAATGTATTTGTTGATAACAGGCATGGGGTACATGCTCTGAAGGCAAGGGACCTAGAGCTTGTAGGAGGCTCTCTAGAACAGTGAGATTAAAAAGTAGAGGTACAGGATAGAAAGCTGAAAGTTGAGGAGTCAGGGTCTGGGGAAAAGGAGAAATGTAGAGAAGACATTGCATGCTCTACATCCCCTTGAGGTAGTCACCTACCCCACCTTGCGTGCACGCAGGAAGGAGGAACCCCAGTAAAACTCAGCACACCTTCGTAAGCTGAACTTCAGCTAAATCAGAAAAAGCTCTCCAGTATAATTGTGCACACAAATAAGTGAAAAGATGAAGGATTTTATCAGGATACTGGAACCTGTAAGAATCAATCAAACGAAAGTTCTAGAATTGAAAATAAAATGACTGCAATAAAGAACTCAACAGACAGTTAGGCAACTTAGGTAGAGAAGAAGAAGAATTAGTGAAATGGAGGAGGACAATAAACAGATGTTCAGACTGAATCCAGAGAAAAAGCTGTAAGACACAATGAGAGGGATCAATATACATGGAATTGGATCTTGAAAAATGACAGACAGAGAAGATGATGGAGGGTGAGACTAGCAGTATGTAAAGCAATGCTGGCACCCGAATACACACACACAAAGTGGGGGCGAGTACTGAGTAATCTTAACACAGTGCAGCACAGTGTTCAGGATGTGGACTCATTATCTCTGAGAAAGTCATTAAAAGAATAATAAAAATATTTTACTGTGAAACTAATAGCAAAAAACATGGAATAATAGCTCTTTAATTAATTCAAATAAAGGTTAGAAATGAGAATAAACTAAACCAAGAATTTCTAGGGGTGAGGAGAAAACATATAGATGGCAGATATAAACTTACCTCTGTGGTTAATTTCATTTTATTATAAATAGACTCAATGTTTCATTTCAAAAGGCAAAGATTTTTCACATTGAATTTAAAAATATCTGAGAATACATGGTTTAAAAGAGACACATCTTACACATGAAAATAATATGGATTAAACCTGTTTGGAGACAGGGTCTCCCTCTGCAGTCTGGAACTCACTGAGTGGACCAGGCTGGAGAGCCACCTTCTCTGCCTCCAAACTGCCTAGCTAGATGAAGAATTGTAACATGAAAAAATAAATTAAAAACATACTGTGAAATGTGATTAGATGAGAAATTACATCACCTTGTGTGTTAATATAGTTGGTGTTGATGTTAACGAAATATCACAAACTGGGTAATTTATTAATATCACTTATTTCTTACAGTCTGGGAACCCCCAGCATGATAGTATTTATAGGTGGAAGGCACTTAGGTCTGCAGGTTGAGCCCTTGTAGATGGGATTGGTGTCTTTTCAGAGGCCATGGAGAGCTATCTTGCCCTTCCTGCCATATGAGCACATTGGAAAAAGCCCTCTGAACCAGGGGGTGCCTCTGTCAGACTCTTGGACCTACCACTGTCTGCATCTCAGCTTACCAGCACCCCGGAATGAGAGGAAGAAATCCCACTGCTTATCAGTTGCCCAGTCTATAGTAGCCTGTAAGAACAGCATGAACCAGAGGAGACATGACAGCTTCTTCTTCAGCTATGTTTAATCTGAACTTTAGCCTATTGACCAAATCTAAGTTATTATTACTTTACAAATTATTATGACCAGGCAGTGGTGGCACACGCCTTTAATTCCAGCACTCGGGAGGCAGAGGCAGGTGGATCTCTGTGAGTTCAAGGCCAGCCTGGGCTATAGAGTGAGTTCCAGGAAAGGCGCAAAGCTACACAGAGAAACCCTGTCTTGAAAAAAAACATATATATATATATATATATATATATATATATATATATATATATGTAAACTTTCTTAAAAATGTGTCTAGACTAAATTTTCCTTTTTATGCTTATGTTTTACCTTTTATAATACTTATTTCATAGACCATTATATTAAATATATATGCACAGATTCCCATGACAGAGTACAAGCTGACCATGAACATCAAGAACTGAGATTATAACTATGTGTCATCAGGCTCAGCTCTATTATTTTTTAAGAAATATCAATTTTTTTTATTTTATGGTTCACATCTGGCAGTTCCTGTAGTTTTATTCTCTGGGGGCCCGATTCTCTGATTTCCTTTAACACCTCTCACATACAATGGCTCGTTTCTCTGTACATTTCATTGTTTTGTCCGTGTGCTTATGTGAGCTTAAATTTCTCAGAATTATCTCTGTCAGAAAATTTTAGACAAACACTAGAAATGAATTCTCTGAAAATAATTCCATTTGCCTGTCACTGACATCTAAGGATGTTTCCTACCTAGGACAACTTTAAACAAAATTTTTGGCTTGGTTTGGGGAATGGTATAAAGGTATTTTGATTTCTCACTCCATCTTAATCTGAAGGCTAAGATCATTCCACAAAAGGGAATATTAATTGCTTATTCCACAGAGCCAAACTCTTTTGTTTTGTAGGATTTTTTCTTTTCTGTTGTTCACCCAGGTTACCATTTATGAGGAGTTCCTACAACACAGGAGTGACCTTCTAGTCTGTGCAGGCTCCAAGCTTAGCTCTCTCTGTCTCTTAGGCAAAGATAGCTGTAACAGCAGAAAGAGACCAGAAGACATCAGTGAGTGTCCTATGGGCATCCATAGCATTGGCCTGGTTATTGTATGAAAACGGGCTTTTAACAAGATTTGGCTTTTCCTTAACTTTCTAGTAACTCCCCAAGATATAAAAGCTTAAAGATGTATAATAAAAAGACATGATGAACACATACTAGTAAAAATGCATTGGTAAGTAAAGTAACATACAATTTTCAAATAGCAGTGACCTATACTCACATCAATTTTACCTTCTAGAGAAAGTCACATGAAGGGAAGAATTGTATATACCTTAGCCCTTGAGAATCTGTGACCCCCACCTATGGTAAATTTCATCATTATTTGAACATCGATTTTTCCTTCCCTAGAACCACAAGCTACAATTTTATTAAATTAGAGTAGAAAGAAGGAATAGATATAGGGGATGGGTTGGTGGTAAATTTCAAACAGGGAGAGATAAAGAGATAGAGATAGATAGGGAGAGAGAGAGAGAGAGAGAGAGAGAGAGAGAGAGAGAGAGAGAGGCAATGAGAGAGAAGAAAGAGAAGAGGCACAGGGTGAGAACTATTCAAAATCATCAAGGTATAAAAAAAGTCACATGGAGACCTACTATCTGATAACCCAATTTAAAAAATTATAAAAAAGACAGAGAAGGCAGATATCTTTCCAATGCTAGGCAATGCTAGTTCTAGAAGTAAAAACAACTCCCTATGCTATGTCTCTAGGACTTGTTGCTCAGAGTGGCCTGGTCCCAATACAGGCACTTGACATTCATTCTTCTTGGTTGCCCACCAGAACTAGTTGGGTAAGGCCCTACTGCTGAAGATGCCACTTACCTTGGATTAAAAAATATACAGAAATCAAGCTGGAATTGAGTTGGTAACTCCCTCTTCTCTGACTAGCTTTCATAGGGTGGGATGATGCTATGCACGGATGGTCTTACTCAGTTGGGAACTATAATACCAACCTGCTAGGCAAGGTGTGCTTGTTGGTGCAATAGTGGCATGGCTGCTATGAGGGTAGCCAACTACTCCCTCATTGGATTGGAGGCCTGTTCCACAAGAGAGAATCCATGCCTAGTACTATAAATACGGAAACCAAAATCAAAGAGGAAAACAAACAAAAACTCCAAAATCTGTAACTGAGGAGGTCTTAGACCATGGGGGGGGGGCTACTACTACTTCTTATCTGTATTGACATAGCATCACACTACCTTCTAATTATCTGTGTTTATAACTGCAAACGAAGACTACTCTCAGTCTTAATTGGAAAAGCTTCTCTTTGCAAGGAATGGTGGTGAATTCAGAGATACATGGCTACATAAAATGCTAAGAATAAAGGACAGTGGACAGCTCAGCCCTAAAGAAGACATTTACACTACCCTTTCAATGCTCAGGGGAAACTTCAGAAGAGAGGTCAGAAAAATACAAGAGTCATAGAATAGGAATGATAGCTATGAAATAGCATCTTATGAGTAGGACACAGCAATGATAATCATGAAATTACAACATGGTACTCACTGGAACTGGGCCTAACACAAGCTGGGCCACCCAACAGTTGAGGTGGGGAAGAGGCTCACAGGCTTTACTACTTATGGTTTAACTATCAACAACTAATAGGTTCTAGGAGACAAGGTGGCAAAGCATCCAGTTGCATATTTGGTGAGCCCACCAGATTCTAATGGCTAGTTCCAAATTAGTGGTAACACAGAGAACTCTAGATAAGTACTGTGGGACACAGACCAAAACAAAAAGTCATGAATATCAAACAAAAGATTTGTAGGGAAGAAAGGGGTTTGTGAAGGGTAGGAGGGAAATAGGAATGGAGAACAATCAGAAGGCATTATATAAATGTATGAAATTATCAAAGAACAGCATTTATTAGTGAATTAATTAGTATTTAAACTATAAAATATTTAATCAGACTTTCTACATATTCAAATGTCTTACCTTGTTTCATAACTGTTCATTTTATCTTCAATTAATCTCTTAACCATTTTTAAAAGACTCTTACATGTGAAACAAAAAAAATAGGTTACAATTAAAATGTCTTAGGGTATGTGATCTGTGTTGAACATTTGTCTCAGGTACAGGTGACTGTCACTTCAAAGGATGCATGGAGCAAAGTAGAAAAACCTCCTTTTTATTTTCTACTTCAATCAAATGACAACTGCTTTTGATTATGAAGTCGAATGAATGACCTAATGGATTCCAGTCACATGTCAGGTTCTCATTCAATTGCATTTCTCCCCAGCAGTGTTTCAGAAAAACATTCTGGAAGGCATGCTGCTTCTTGAGTCTAAGAGTCAGTCCACGCTAGGATAAAAGCAGCTTGGCTACAGTGCTATTGGCTGTTCAAGGCATGGTGCCAATTTCCCTGTCAACACTCAAGCAATCATTATCCAAATCTACATGTGGTCTGAGTGCGAGCCCTATTTAAGGAAAGTCGCCTCAGAAATAATGGAGACATATTTTTGAGTCAACGCATAGAAGCATAACTTTAGAATCTAAAACATCAAGACCACCATTTCCATATTTTCCCAAGTCCTCACACCCAGTAAGAGGGAATTCAACACAAAATTGAGGACTTCTAGGGTAGCTACACACCATTGTCTTTTCATTGACCAACAGTCTCCTTGAAATCACATGTACTAATGTGGAATGGGTTGGAACTTCACGTGCTCAGGAAGTACTTGACATTTGAGGCTTTAAATTATTTGTACCTGGTGCCAACAATCACTCCATGTTCATTTAGGTACATAGCATTTTCCCAAAGCAGAGAACATCTTCATAATGTCTTATTCTTTAAGAACACAGGCTCTCCCTGTTCCTTTGTTCAACACAACACCGAGCCACGGGTGTCCGAAACTGGATCTTTGTACTCTCTGGTAGTTTTATGACATGTACTCTGTGAAGACAAAATAATCCCTTGGCCAAATGACCTTGTGAGTGCGATAGTCAGGGAAAGCCATTCAGGCAGTTGAAGCTTCTCTTGAACCAAAGCCAAAAGCAATTTTCTCATCTTTCTCTTCCAGTAGTGAGCTGCTATGGATGGCTGTGCTACAAGATAACGATGGAAAGCAGGGGCAGAAGCACAACCTCTTTTGGTGAAGTTGTCAGAAGGGAAGTGGGTGGGTAGGTCAGTTGAAGCCGGAGAAAGAATAGCGTGAATGATCTCTGATCAATCTAGGAATCAAAGTCTTCCAAAAATGGCCAATGGATATTTTGGCAGTTTTAAATACGCTCACTTGTTGAATGGTAGTTTTTCTTCACAAACAAATCTTCTGACAATACAGGCGAAAGTTTATTTTCATCATAAACTGCCTCCAACCTTTGTAAATTGTATGCTCTATTTGCAAGAAGTTACCGATCACCTATTTGCAGTACAGAAATGCTTATTTATAAGTTGCTTGAGAGGACAACAATACTACTAAAGTTCTTTCCTATAAAATATTAAAAAATATTCAAAAAATTAAATGGAGCTGGGATATCCCATACTCGAAATTCTTACTAATCATACCCTTTAATATCTAAATTCTCATAACATAAAATGCCAAAATTGTAACTCGTTTGTACAAAAAATATGCTTTTATACATGTGTTTCTTCAACTCATATGTTCAGAATAAAAGATATAGATTGTCATGATATTCATTACATGAAGCTAAATATTTACCATGTTGCAAACATGTAACCCCTTTGAAGTGTTTCAGATAGTATCCAGAAAGCTCAAGATCATATGGTTGGTGGTGGTGAGGTATTTCAAAGTAAAAAATTTAATAAGCTTTCTTAAAAGTTAAGTAGAAAGCAAGAAAACATACATTACAAAACACAAATTTATAAGGTAAAATAAGACATTCAAAATAATACAAGTATTAAATATAAAGTAATAAAATTTAGTCTGAACACTCAAGATGGAATGCTTTTCCCCAGACTTTTGCCCTGGATTGTTATAATTCTTACTAGCATAGGCTTACTCTAGTTTCTGTAACAATGCTTTATGATTTTTGAGAAAGTGTGAGGAGAACATTGTAAGCAAACTATAAGGATTTTGCTTTGTCTCTGTCTTCCTCCAATAATATGATTGCTTTTTTGTTTTTTTTACTTTAAACACATAGTACACTTTTCTAGAAACTATAGTTTTTCAAGTGATGGCAAGTTGTATCTCTGGTTTGAAAAATCATCTCTGGTCTATGTGAGATTAGTTTCATAATAGATAGATCTTCTCGTGGATGGAAAGTCACCTGCACTGGCTTCAGGTGTTTATTCATTTTCTACTTCTTTAAAAGTCTTTGGACTTTAACAAGAATTATTTTTTTACCTGAAAGGATATTTTCATCATCTGCCAGTTCCTTCTTGAGGATTTTAGACATACCAAGGAAACTTTCTGAACAGTTGGGTTCATTTTTGTTTTTGCTATGAAATTTTACTTGAAAGTTTAACTCTCAGGAATATTGCAAGACATAAATAATACCGGTTTTGTTTTTCTAATTAAAAGTATTTTTATCAGCTATATTCACACCTATATTTCAGTACTTGGTTGGAGGTCATTCTATACAAATACTGTGTGGCAATATAGCCAAGGCCAAATTCACCATCAAGGAATACAAAATTTATAGTTGTACAAGAAACATGATTAGTTCTTTCAGCCAATGTGGGATAGGACCCCCAAAGTACTCAAGATCACAAATAAAAATTGGGGCATATGAATGGGTTTTGTTCAATCGTCCACTTTTGGGGTAATAATTTTAACATGAGGTTTCTTTCCAGGAGAAATCTTTGCAAGTCAGCATTCTATATACTTAGGGACAGTTGAGTTAATTCCAGATAACATAATCCCAAATTCACCAAACTAAGGTGTGCAAACTGGAGGCTGGCACAGCTGAAGGCATCAGCCAGCTCCCTCCTAGGTCAAAATTACCCTCTTCTCTTTAGGATCCCTTGAGCCAAGTGACATCTTACTCTGAACCCTAGCCAATTGTGATGATGTGTTTCTGCTAAAATTTCATTTCCATTTTTCCATTGGATTAAAAGCAAACATATGTTACATTTTGACTACTTTCCTCCTCCTCCTTTAAGATTATTTTACACATCTTGTGAAGTGTGATTTCCCTGCTGATACAGAAGGTCAAAGGGATTCTGGAGTCATCCTTGCTCTAGACCAGTAATTCTCAACCTTCCTAATGCTGCAATACTTTAATACAGTTCCTCATGTTGTAGTGATCCCCAACTCTAAAATTATTTCATTGCTACTTCATAGCTGTAATTTTGCTACTGTTATGAACCGTGATATAAAAATCTGATATGCAGGATATCTCATATGTGACCACAAAGAAGCTGTGACCCACAGGTTGAGAATGGCTGTTCTAGAGAATAGGCCATGAATATGAAGACTGGATGTGAAGAAACAGTTAAATTGTGTGGGTGTGTTGGATGGAATGGACACTGGGAGGAAAAGCTAGGTTGATTGGGAAAAGTAGCTCAAACATTTCTTTTTGGCGCCCCTGCTGGGGAACTTTTACGAATGCCAGGGTCCACAGGCCAGCATAGCACTTGGACATTCAGGGATTATTAAATTTAATTGAATTAAAAGAGTTGAAACTATTACATGACTAATTTATGGCCCCAGACTGAGTACATTTACAGTCAGCCAACATTTGGCAAGGGTTCCCTCACCCCTGCAGAGGCAGAGCACTGCCCTGGCCTCGGGGAGTCAGAGTTCCACATTATTTAACTGGAATGTGTGGGAAGGCATGGGAGGAACTGCTCCAATGAAGACTTAGATGTTAAAATGGAGCTTAAGGATGCACACTGTGTTTTTGTTTCTTTCCTTTCCTTTTAAATGGTCTTATTTTTAAATATAAGGACAATGCAAATACATCATCATGAATTAAGTAAATGCAGACACGTTTTCCCAAAAAGAACAAGAAAAGATAATAAAGGAATGAAATAAAAAAAAATATGTTCTTAATCTTACTAATAAAAGACTATTGTTAACTTTTGTCCTAATTTTACCCAACAGTGTGTGTGTGTGTATGTGTGTGTGTGTGTGTGTGTGTTCATACAAACACATTCCACACTACTTTGGAGGATAAAACCCTTATACCTTCAGAATCCTTTTGATTGGCAGCATCATCACAGTCAGCATAAAGTCTAATTATCAAAGATAACTTGAAGAGTGTGGGGGAGGGGAAATAGATTGAACGTGTTAGAATAGAAGTAAACTGTTCTGCACAGCAAATTATGGGGTGAAATTGTTTCCATTATGGTTTCCTGGAAGACACTATGTTATCCCCATGGCCTCTGGGGAGAAAGATCTCTGCCTTATGGAGCTCCATCAGTAAGGATCTGGGACATATTGTTCTGTGGTCCAAATGTGATAGAGACATCAGCTCTGTGTTGACCAACTTTTTGTCAAGTGAGTACTAGAACACCCAATGTTTTATACAGTTTTCTCACAGCTGTTCATACCTTTAACAGACTCCCATCAACCCAGCATAGGTGGAACAGGAGGATAAATATGAGAGGCCAACCCCACTCTGCAATTTCCTGTCTAAGCAGAGATCTGAGTTTTGGCTCCAGATGCTATGCTGAGGTCCTTTCTTTATGAGCAGAAACTCTTTGCTTAAAAAAAGAATTCTCAGCCCTGTGCATATTCTCAAAACTAACCCTAGATATATATTTACTCAGCAGAACTTGAAAATTTGTGAGGTAATTTTGCTGTTGGTAGTGGTGATGATGATGATGTTCTTTTCTCTTCTTCCCAAGAAAGACTTTAGCATCTATGGAAATAGACTGCTACTACTCCTTCCATACTTATAGTGCCAAATTTTCCAGATACATAAAGAAATCTTATGGTCTGATTGACTTCTAATCGGGGTTCAGAAAAGTTGTAAGTCTCAAGAGTGTAAAGTATAATGGGATTCAATGTCTACATATAAAAACTGTGTGTTGTATATTGTATTTACCATAGTCTATATGTCATAGTTTACAGCATCTTGGGAAAATCCAGCAGGGCTGTCTCGTGATAACCAGACATAATTACTTAGATAGAAAAAGCCTTAGTGTGTGTACATGTGTGCATGTGTGTGCAGGTATGTGCACACAGATATCTCTTTGAAGCAAAACCAAGCCCCTTGCCCTTAGGAGTCTGTATTTTAATAGTCTGCTTTGTATGTCTCATCAATATATAAATATCCACCCTCAGATGTATTCATGAGGCTAAAATAACCACTGGCTGGATGAAAAATGATCTTGAACAAAGCCAGAACCCTTTGTATATAAGATTGTATCCTTGCCTGAACAACACTTAATCTCCTCAGGGAACTGATCATTTCCTTGTCTTTAAGGGTAAAGGGCTAGTTCAGTTCTTCCATTCTGGCTCCCATCTCATTCATAGCATGCCCAAGCCATGCAAATCTGAACTGAAACAAAAATAAACAGATCAATAAATCAGAACTAGAACCATAGTGAAAGACCCCCCTCCCTTGCTCTGAATTCAAAGCTTGAAGCTGTTGCAATCATGAAATGATGGACAATCCTTCACCATCCTAAAGGGAGAGCCTTCTGAGACACAGACCAAGTTAAGGAAAACTGAGCTGAGAGCTTCAGAGAGACAGTTCAGATGATATTTCTTGAGCTCCTGGGCACCTGGCTTTGCAGAAGCATTGGCGAACTGTGGTGATATTTTGTGTACTCTAATAAACTTGCCTGAGCATCAGAGGACAGAACCATCCACTAGATTAGACATACAGGTCAGGCAGTGGTGGCACACACCTTTAATCCCAGCACTTGAGATGTCATGCCTTTGCTTTGGAAGCACACAGGCCTTTAATCCCAGGAAGTAATATAGCAGGGCAGAGAAAGGTATATAAGGCATGAGGAAACAGGAACTGGTAGCTGGCTGTTCTGCTTCTCTGATCTTTCAGCTTTCACTCTGATATCTGGCTCTGGGTTTTTTTTATTAAAAGACCATCTAAGATTCAAACAATAGCAAATAAAACTTTTTTCTCATACTCTGTACATACTCCTGTTTAGGTTGGTATTTCACAAATACAGTACACAATACTAAATAAACTCAGTAGGCAAAACCAAAATTAATAAATTGATTCAAAAGTATTGAAAGAGGGCTAGTGATATATATATTTTAATGGCAGAGAGTTTGCCTAGCATGTGCAAGGCCCTGGGTTTAGTTCCCAGTAAAACACACACACACACACACACACACACACACACACACACACACACACAGTATTGCAGGAGAGCTATGAATAGATGAGTAGAAGCACATCTCTGTAATCTCAGTATTTGAGAGGCCAAGGCAGGAGATTTGAGAGTTCAAAGCCGGCCTCAACAACGTAGAATCTCTGGGTATTTGTTCCCTTTAATCCTTATCATCCTGGTAAAGGACTCAAATACAGGGATAGGATCTGGATTCCTCTCCAAAGCCTGTTCCTTCTTCACCAGAGAGGAAATGGTATCTACTCTAGAGATGGATTTTGATAGGTGAGAATAAATTATGCATGAAGCTTTCTAGTGGTAATAATTCATCACAAATCATGATTCAATGTTTTGGTCAATGTTGATAAACCTAGTCTTTCAATTTCCCTAGCCTCAATTTCTATTAGCACTTGCTGACTGCTGACTGGCTGGCTGAGTTCTTGCTCTCTTGTCTTCTCCAGCTCCTGCCAAGGGCATCTTTTCACCTTTAGGCCACCCACTTCTTACTTTTCTCTCCCTGTCCAATTCCAATCTGTTCTGGGTTAATTGATCCAATGCTTGTTGGAGACTTATCACATGCTAGATCTATACCAAACAGACAAGCCATTTGAGGACTGGACTGTGCCTTCTCATTCTGAGAGGATAAGATGTTTCCTTCCTCTGGTACATGGGAGATGAGAATTTCTGTTGATTAACGGAAGTTGCTTTTGAAGGTCTAGGGAGAAACTACCTTCATGAGTTGAACTGTGTTCCTCCAAAACCGTGACCTTGTTTAGAATCAGAGGCATCACAGATGACATTAATAAAATTAAGATGTGGTCATTCAGATTGGCCCTAGTCCAATGATTGGTGTCCTGACAGAAGAGGAAATTGGGGCACAGCCATAAACAGGAGAGTAGGTGAAACTGAAGCTCCAGGGAGCACACTACTTGAACATGAACATGGCCATTTGTAAGCCAGAGAGAAAGGCTTAGACCTTGTGGGGAGTCAACTCCACCCACACCCTGATTCTCAACTTCGGACCCCAGCATTGTGAGATGACATATTTCTATAGTCTAAAGCCATCCAACCATGGCAACTAATGGCAGCCCTTACAAATAATGTGACCATCAGCAGGCTCCCTTCAGATGATTTAAAAAAGAATGGGATTTTGAAATAAATGATCCTTGGAAAGAGGCAGGGCAGTGATAGAGAGGTTGCCAGGCCTGGTATTGTGTTGTAGTCTATATGTTGATTTTATTTACATTCATCCACACTGGCTTTCTACTTTTCCTGAAACACTGAAAAAAATGAAGTTCTGGACTTTAATTCCTGTGTGATACAGATCTGTTAGAATTGAATAGCAACTTCACTCTTGTATGGGCATGTGTCCACTGGTTTTTCCTTATTCTTCATCATATTGCACCCTAAACTCCAGGAGACACAGTGGCTATTGCCATTAGCTCCCACAGTCAAGTGTGTTCTGATGCCTGGCCTCAGCCCACTGAAAGATGGAGTAGAACTGGCCATGTAGGGAACTGGAATATTAAGTGGTATGGCCAGAAGACGGAGGTTGAATTCCCCAAGATCTGGATGGGTAGGAGACAGGGAGTAATGGGTTTCCTGAGTGACAGGAATCTAGAATAGAATCTCCATGAGAAAAGGCAGTGTGACTATGTAATCTGGCTGCCCTGGTCCTGGCCTCAGGCTATATGGTACGGGGCACTATGCCATGGGCACCATAAGCCAACCTCATCACAGAGCGGAGAAGCTACCCACATTAGAATAGCCCATTTAGCCAATGAGCACCCCAATGGACACAATAATGTACTGAATGAGAATTCCTTCACCAAGTTTTCCATAAAGTTGGCTTAGTGAGGCTGTTCCATACCAGTCATACGTGTCTCTCACAATAATAACCAAAACTGAATTTATTTTTTTGTCAACCCTGAAAAAAATGGGCTCATTTACAGCTAGAAAAATAATGTACAAAAATTTCCTTACACTTTAATAGTTTAGACTAATTTTTTAAAAGAATGTTTTTCTTTCCTATCTACTTCAACCAGGAGTGTCAGAGAGGTAGATTTCCCAAAAGCAAACAGTCTATAGCTATTTTTAAAAGAAAGCATATGACCTCTCTTCTTTGTGATGCCGGTCACAGGCAGCAGAAAACTGGCATCTCTGTGATCCCTTTACCCACCTTTTGCTCAAGAATGCAGCAAGTTGTCCTCATATTCGGTGAACACATGCCCTTTCAAGTGTGTCCCCAAGGAACTTCGCTGAACAAACATGAACACTGTGTTGAAGAGAAGCAAAAGTGACCTCAGATGCCAGGGTCCTCACCCGCAAAGCTTTCCCAGAGCTAAAGTGGACATTTGTCGTCACCATGTTTCAGCTAAAATTTTACCCAGTGAGGCTTGCTGAGGTCTGATCATCTCCACACTTGATTTCATAATGTGTGGAGGGATAACACCAAGTAGCAAGATACAGACATCAGTAATATGTTCACCTTAATTCTCTGCTAATTCTGGAAGTAATTTTTACCTGGTTCAGACTGATGAGAAGCTAACTTATTGGATGTTGGCATATCCTTCGAAAGTAGTCCTTTTGGCAGACAGATTACTTTGTCATCGACGCGGGCTTCTGTATCTCCCATAACCCTTAAAAGTAGGAGCTAACAGGAAAGGATCTACCACTAGCAACAGTGAATGAAGTCCTTGCCCCACCCCTGTGCCCTAGGCTAACTCTTACTAGCTTCTTTCTGCATGCAAAGACACAGAACTGCTTCTCTGATGTCAACAGTCTTCTCTCTCCTTTCTCTTAAAACCCTTCAAAAGAGGAGAGTAGGGAGTTCATGGGATCCTAGACAGGCTGTATTTGCTGAAAATGAGATCTGTATAAATGAAAGGATGCTCAAGAGACACCTTGGCTGCCTATAGGACTAAGGATTAGAACTAGGAATGTCACCCTGCTTTGGGTATAGATTTTTCCTTCTTTAATAGGCTAACAATTTAGGATTTGGGGCTCTCTTTGGAAGATAAAAATGCCATAATAGGCACCTAGCTATATCAATCAACAAGTTCGGTCTCTATGACAACATGCAAACTGTTTAATATTTTTTCCTCTTGAGTGATTTGCTATTTGTGTATCTTTAACTTCTACTTTTATAAAAGATACTCAGAAAATTGAAATGCTTATTGGGAGTTAATTTATTTACTGAGCACTTAACAATGCACTAAGCCAAGTATTCTGGAATGTTCTCCCAGCTGATTCCCTCAATAACTTCATTAGGTGGCCTGTATTTCTGTGCTCATTTTGTTGAAAAGAAAAGAAGTGGAAGGGCATTTTCCTAGATCTTGCAGACAGTTGAGTGGCAGCTTCTGGATCCAGACCCACATTTGTCTGATTCAACCATGTATTCATTTTTCATTGTTCCATAATAAGTTACCACAGCTTTAGCAACTTAAAAAAAACTAACATTCATTCATTAATGTGTGGTTCTATTGGCCTAGAAACTTGGTGGGGTTGTGTGGATTCTGCTTAAGGCTGCCTATCACAAAGCCAGAGTCAAGGGCAGGCTCATAGGACCACTGTCTGGAGATCCTGGGAAGCATCCCTTTCCGAGGTCATTCAGGCTATCCAGATAGTTTTAGGATGGAAGTCCCTGTTTTCCTACTGTTATCACCAAGGTCTGGCCTCTATTTCTGGAGGAGCCTTATTTTCCTTCCCTTTGGGCTCTCTGTCCCCAAGACACAAGAACACTTCATGTTCATGCTTAGATGAGGCCTACCTAGGTAACTTCTCCATTTCAATGTAGTTGATGTGAAACTGTACTTGTGCCTGCAAGTTCCCCTCACAGAAACCCACAGACTAGTGTTTTATTGATGAGAACCAAGGCAAGGATTTTAAGAGGTGTGGGGATGATATAGAGTAAGCATAAGGCAATAACGAGGATGAGACCAGGACATGACAGGGATTAGAGAAAGACGCTCCATGACGTCAGCAAGGGAGACTACCCCACAGCTCACCTAGACTACTGCTACATGGGAAAATAAGAGGAACATTGGCAGGTCTTCCAGTTTTTTAAGATCAGAGATTTGGATTGTTATATAAAATTACTCTATTAGAAAAGCTTACATTTAACTTAAGACGTTCATCTTCACATAAGGCAAGGCATTCAGGCTACTAGTTGGGAACTATTTTTTTAAAAATCTGGATACTACCACTGACTTCTCAATCATGCATTTGGAGTGTGCTCCCCACTCCACCCACACTTCCCCCCCCCCCCGATTACAGTTCTGTCTTTGTCTAGCACTCCTGGCTTGCCATCTTGAACACCGTGAATCAGAGCAGATCACCAACTCCAAAGGGCTCTCTAAAGACAGCTCCTCTTTGGAGACTGATAAAACCTTTCTTGAACACCTGTTTGGGGGCTTCTCCAGATGGTCCCCATGAGGTTGCTTCTCTGTTCTCTTACAGAGAGAATCTGCATAAACTGTGCCCACAAAAGCTATTTCCAGACGATTGTTTTTTGGCTGGTTCTGTCAGATAACAAACAATGAGAAGAGGAACCAATCATGCCTTATTTGGATTAATATCCTTTCATTTGAATTAATTGCCTGGACAAGCTGGGCAATTATTTCTTGAATGAACAAAGAGCACTACTCAGCATTGTGAGCTCTCTGTGCACTTCTAAAAGTACATTGCACACCCTGGTCATCCTGGGCCTTCTTTCAAATGTCTCTGACACCATGGGGGAAAATCATTTGCTTGAGTATCTAACTGTGGAAATTTATCAAATAATAGAACTATTCTTAAAAGGTTTTAGAATGGATAGTTCTTAAAGACTTGAGTAAGCAAATGGCTCCCCAGCTTAAGACACTGGCCTGGAAGCCTGACAATCTGAGTTCAATCCCCAGAACACACGATGGAGGGAGAGAGCAACCCCTGTAGATTGTCCTCTGCCCTCTGGGACACACACATACATACACACAGTGTAATGTTTAAAATGTAATTATCTTCATCATAATTGAAAAACAGCCCCCTCTTGACAGGGCACAGTCAAGGCTGATTCTGTTGCCTTACAAGAGAGCTGCTAGCCTGGTAGCACAGTCTGGTCAATGGACTGCCAGGGTAAATGAAGTAGGTCATTTAGTGTAGAGTGGACGGAGGAAGATGCATGGATTAGGTTTAAGGGAATATGTTAGACTGTAGAAGAAAGTGAAGGATAATGTGGCAGCTCTTCTTATCATTTCTGTTTATTTTATATTTCAACAGATAAAAAGAATTGAAACACCCTGACTATTATGTACACAGACGTTCTCCATCCTATCTCTTAATCCCCTCAATAGAAGAAAGCCCTAAGGGAATGTGTGGAGAACAAAGTGGGGGTTAGACCATCTGTTTCCCATCACCTTGTGCCTTTGGAGTTAATTCCAGTATTATTGTTAATCCAAAACAGAGCAGACCCTGGACACCACAGGAAAACAAAATACTAAATAAAGTTCCTTGTCTGTGTTTTGGGATGTTATCTTGTGCCATATGCATGGACCAGCTCTCCTGCCGTTATCACTTCCATGGAAACATTTCTTAGCATGACTGATAGCATACATCTGTCCCTGGATTGGCCCTGCCAGAGACAGTCCACTGCGTCTGACCTAAATACCCATTCGGGCTTTTGTGTCAATCCTAAATGCAGCTGACATTTATGGTCTGCCGAAATAAACATGACTAGAGCATCATGGCAGAAAGTCTGCTGACCTTGTAGTCACGAGACCTTGTCCAGTGCCATTATTATACCCTATGAACTTGAAGTGTTTAGCCAAGCCTCATGCTTTCTTTGTATATACGATAAGGTTCCTTTTGACTATGAAAATGAATCACATACTTTGTACTGATAAGGAATGACCTTCCCTGGTCTGGTTTAGCAGCATAAATTTATACTGAGAAGGAATGATATATCTTAGATTGTTGCAACAGACTGTTGAGTTGAGAAATCATCTTCCTTGTAAAGAGTCAGATTAGAATATAGAATCCATGACTCTCCAACGACCAAATGAACCACAGTAGAGGCATATAGCCTCAGAGGTACAGTACACTGCCAAGAACAGTGTCATTGGCATGTGGGATTTGTTTCTCATGCCCACCCATCTTTAAGAAAAAGCTGCACATCTCTATAATGAAGAAATCCACTATTTATGAAATTTTTGCCTGGGGGAGAGTTTTCATTTTCTTCTTTTGTATTTCCCCTCCTTAAAGAAAGATGACAAAATCTTCCTAGAGATATGCATCAAAGAGATATGGTACCAAATCCTGCCATTCATACTTCCCAACCTCATCAGCCTCACTCAACCCTCTGCTTCCCTCAGTATTGGTGAAAGCTCAAGTCTCTCCTTTGCTGAAATTTTTACATGATATGCAAGACAGGAAAATTAAATTAGCATTGCAAAGTCAATTCCACAGAGTGAGAATCTCCCACATGAAAGCAAGAGTTTGTAGAAAATAAATGGGAAAGCCTGACATGGTTGTGAACCCCCTACAATCCCAGTGCTTGGGAGGCTGAGGAAAGACGATTGCAAATTCCAGTCAAGTCTGGACTACATTGCAACCAGAGTAAGACTGTATCTCAGAAAAAGAAGGCTAGGGCAATCTTAGTGACTTAATGGAGGGTTCAGGCTCCCCTGAGGCCTGGATCTGAAAACGCAGTGTGCTTTCCATTTCTCAGTAGAACGGTAATATCTAGCAGTCCCAACTGAAGAATGAGCAGCTCTCGTAGGAGGTAAACTATCATCCAACAGGTGGACGAGTAAAATTCTATGAAATAGTAGAACTTATGTTTATTTTTACATATAGAGAAAGGAATTAAGCCTTTTAAATATTTGCCATTCAGATTGACACCAGCACCTCATTTAGATAGTATGATGGTTCGAATATAGTGTTCTTGTTAGTCTGGCTTGCTTGATTCACGGACCATAGTAAGTATTTGAACTCAACTTATGCTCAGAGATAGATGAGTAGTCATCTTAAAAGATTTTTCAAAAAGAATATCAATAACTCAGTATAATAAACAACAATGCTGAAATTTTTCTCAGAGTCATCTTCCCAGTGTATTCTTCTAATATGTATTTTGTTTGCTAAATATACTATTTGTTAGTGTCAACATACTAAAAATATACACATTATTATGAGGTAGTATATTAAATAATTGTAATCTGTCAGTAAGCATACTTATCATGATTATGACTTATTTTTTTCAATTGATGGGTACATATCAAAGGCATTTGGAGCCTCCAGCTCTCAATGATGAGAGTGGGTGCATGCTCTCAGCCGCTCTCTTGTGTTTGAAAGGTTAAAACTGTCTCATACAATACATCAAGTCCTAAAATTGTAACATTGTAATGGTACCTTCTCTGATGAGCTGGATATTGATGACTTTTGAAATATCCTTAGGTATCAACCATCCAGGCAATAAATGGTTAGCAAGGAAAGTTCCCTGTAGGCATTCATTACTCTCCAAACATCTTGCTCCTGTATTAAGTTTGAGAAGTTGCAGGCAATACTGAATAAATTTGAATCTAGGCTCTCAGACAAAATGAACTCAGAGCAGCTGTGCCTACTGGCGTCAGGCCCATACAAGTCAGACCCTCTTAACAGTCAGCTATGGATGGAGAAAGGGCTCATGGGAACCTACCACTACCACTTACTGCTGATTTATGGGCAACCAACAGATTGGGGGATAGGGGAGGCACAGGATCCAGTTGTGCATCTGCTTGTGAGCAAAATAGGCTTGAATCGAGAGTTCCAAACCCATGGTCACACAGACAATTCTAGTAGAACTCTGAAAGACACAAAACCAAACCAAAAGTAGTGGGCATGGGAAAGATATTTGTAATGAAGAAGAGGGGGCTGTAAGGGAGGAGGCAAATAAGAAAGGATGGGGAGAGAGTAACCAGAAAGCATGATATCCATGTACATGTACGGATTACCGTACCAGGCATAAAATTCCCTCAAATCCAATCAGAAGACAGTTTCCCCTTTCTTTTGTAGGCTTCATTTGTGCTCTGGTTCTCTTTCACCTCAACATTTTATTAGAGATGGCAGTTGACTCTCCATGCAGTAGAGTACAGCAGCTTCCTGCATACTCACACATTGATCTTCTTCTACTGTGCCCATTGCCACTAACTTCATATTGTTACTGTTTCATTCTGTGTACCTTTATTAAGATGAAGAGCAGTCAAAACCTGGTAAGATGTGTCTCATGGTTGAGGTCAGACAGTGTCCTGCATCATGAAAAATGGGCGCAGAGTTGTAGCTAGAATTTTTCTGCCTGGCCCGGTCAGGACAAATCTCAGTCACCTGCCAGTCCCACAGCCGCTCAGACCCAACCAAGTAAACACAGAGACTTATATTGCTTACGAACTGTATGGCCGTGCCAGGCTTCTTGCTAACTGTTCTTATATCTTAAATTAATCCATTTCTATAAATCTATACCTTGCCACGTGGCTTGTGGCTTACCGGCATCTTCACATGCTGCTTGTCATGGTGGCGGCTGGCAGTGTCTCCCTCCGCCTTCCTGTTCTCCTCTCTGTTAGTCCCGCCTATACTTCCTGTCTGGCTACTGGCCAATCACTGTTTTATTTATTGACCAATCAGCAACACATTTGACATACAGACCATCCCACAGCACAGAGTACCATTCTGGAACTTTAACTTGTGTGCACTTCCTACTACTCTCCGAGGTCTGGGATTATAATATTCACTCTTATAGTTTCGTAGGGGGTATCTACCGAGTTGCTAAGAACTTACCATGAGTTTTCTCATAGTAACCTTATTGTTATTATAACCTTAACCTTATTAACATATTGTTATAATCTCCATCTTAAAAACAGGACATTGAGGACCAGGGAGGCTAAGGAATTAGTTGAAATGACACACACACACACACACACACACACACACACACACACACACAGAGTTAGGAAGGCTGTGATTCAGTCTAAGTGTGATGACAAGTGGGCTCCACTGTCTTTGCTTTGCTGCATGATTGGTGATGTAAGTGGTGCTGTTTCTTTAGGGCTGTTCCAGTTGCCCTATCTAGGCACCCCTTGGGGGAGGTGGGGTGAGAAGGCAGAAGGCGAGGTGTCAACAACACAGACACCCCTTGGGGGAGGGGGTGAGAAGGCAAGGCATCAACAACACAGATGAGAAGCAAGCAGAGGACTCATTTATTGTGGATATGGGACAAACCTATATCCCCCCACCCAATTTCCTATTGGCAGCCAGAGACTCTCTTAGCTGTATTGTCTCTTTCTTATTGGCCCCCAGCATTCTAATGGTCATGTGTCACCAATCACCAGGTACATGTAACCACAGACTCCAGGTTGGCTCAGTGGGAAGTAGCTAGCATGCATGCCTATGTACGCTACCTGGAACAGGGCAACTATGGTTTTATCAGGCTAGCTGGCTGCACTCCTCCTTTTTAGGGCCAGCCACTTCTGTCACCTTCTCCACTTCTTAAAATGACAATTTTTAAAAAGGATTCAGATAATATCGATGTTATCAACAAATCTTCCATTAAAAATGACAACTAAAAGAGCACCAAGGTGAATTTCTAACTCAAAGTGAGAAAATGTATTTCAAACAGAGGTTATGGCCTAAAAGGCTCTAGGTCTTGCATGATTCTAAGAATGTAACCTCTGCAAAACCAAGACAGTGAAGACTTTCAAAAGACTGAGGGGCAGGGGGTCGGATTTTAGCAGAAGAAAATCTAAAAGTGTGAAATTATTCTGTATGGTATTACAGCCATGGATGTTCATCATCATGCATTTATCAAAATCCATAGATGGCACAACACAAGAGTGAACTCTAAGGGCTTGCTCTAAAAACACTATTGAAAAAAATTATTCAATCAAGTCAAATTCTAGGAGAAATACAACAAATACCTTTGACAGTGGAATTCTGTTCAAAATATGTGAAGGATTTCTACAATTCACCATTAGACAAAATGTAATAAAAAGGAACAAAAGTTCAGATGATTCACAAATGAAAACATGCAAATGGCCAATCAGCATATTAAAATGTGTTCCCATTCCTACAGATATATTTAAAAAGTGTTCACATCATAAATATTTCTGGAAAAGTGATGCAAACCACAATGACCTGAAGAAAGACTGAAATGGATAAGATAGAAAATATTGACATCAAGCACAGATCAGCTGGTATTCTCTTGTGCTGCTCATGAGACTATCAAATAAAACATTTCAGAAAAACAGTTACTTAAACATTTAATATACATTCACTCTAGGACCTGCAATGTTGGTTTTAGAATTTATTCAAGTGAAACACAAACATATCTGTACTAACATTCATAGGTAACTCTTTAAGGTAACATATTTCATATTGGTCCCAAAATAAAATACTGAGAATGGATAGACAAAATATGTACATTCCTATAATGGGATATAAAGAACACACTACTGATAGCTGCAATAATATGAACCATTTTCAAAAATATTTTCTCAGTTAAAGAAGAGGTTACAAATACATTGTATGGTTCTATTTATAGGAAACTTTAGAAAATAAGAACCATGGTGCAGTGATAAATAGTCAGGTTAGTAATTAATTCTCCAGAGGGACTGCCTGGGTGCAGATATGAATCTCTTTCTGGGCTGATAGAATGTGTTTTGGTATGGGCATGGTCTACACAGGTGCTCATGTTTATCAGATTGATTTGATAGTTCACTCAAAAGTTAAGTATTTCACTGTTTTAAAGTTATGGACCAACAAATAAAACTGTCATTATGTAATCAGTGACTTGATTATGTAAGAAAGTAGTTATGGTAGTGGTGTTGACGGTAAAAGCCATGAAGATGGAGCTATGGATATGTTAATCCACCTTTTTAAAATACCTATTTTTATTTTTAATTATGTGTAGGTGTATGTGTCTGCCTGTGGGTACGTGCAGAAATGCAGGTGCTGCCAGAGGCCAGGTGCATTGGATCCTCTGGAACTGAGGTTGTAGACAGTTGTGACCTGCCTGATATGGGTGCTGGGAATTGAACTCAGGTCCTCTGGAAGAACTGAAAGTGTTTTTAACCAATTAGCTCTGTTTTTGTTTTGTTTGCCCACATGTTAATTTTCTTTATTGTGTCCTCTTGACCTGATTTTTAAAACCACTTTATTGAGATATAATTGATAGGCAACATTCCTTATATACTTAATATGAGTAATTCAATAGGCTTGGGGCAAGTGTGTATCTGTGAAATGATAGCCGTTATCAAGTCTACAGACCTGTGTATCATCTCAACAAGTTTCCAATTGCCCTTCTTTTAGTAATTATTGTACTTATTATTATTAATTTTTATGGTAAAAACACAATATATCATCTGCTGTTTTTATCAAATGTTGGTTTTTAAATATAGCAATTTAAATACAGGCCTTACACTATATGGGGACTCTCAACAATTGCTTCCAGGATCTGTTGAAAGAGCCAATATCTCACCCTGGGTAGACAGAACACTAGCAGTTGACTTATTGGTTTTCAATTTCATTTCCTGCTGTTATTTAATGTTGCACTGTAAATTTGTGCTTTAACTAATAGCAACATAATAGGCCGACATTACCACCAAGACACAAGACTCTAGATACAAATGGCTATAATAACAATAAATTAAAGGTACATTAATGTCTAGATGCAGTTTATATGCCCCAGGTCTTTGAGGAATTATTAGACATAAATAATGCAGAAGCATAAAACTTCCACCTCCATCCTCGGGTGTCTTGGTTACTTAGAGTATTAAACTGACCTAAGATAGATTAACAGCTCAAAAGTATGACAGGGGCTTCACATGGCCCAGGAGTTTAAAAAAAAAAAAAAAAAAGATCCAAATCCAACGAAGCGGTTATGGGCAGGTACTTATATGCTGATTTGGACAAAGAATAGTCAGTGTGAAGAAGCAACGGAGTTATGGGAGGTGCTTAGAAGATAAGAGTGAGTTTAACAAGGTCCGTGCAGAGTTCATTCCCCCAAATGCTTACTTTACCTTGTCTTCCAGCACAGGACGACTGCTTTTCCCACGGGCATTTTCATCATCTGAGTGATCAGAGTGACTCTTATACTTCTTGATTTTCAACAATATTTTACCTCAAATGGTAAATGTATCACAATAGTACAATTAGCCTCTTCCGTAATCATTCTAATACAGTAGTTCTCAACTTCCCTAACGCCGCCACCCTTTAATACAGTTCTTCATGTCATGGTGACCTCAAACATAAAATTATTTTCGTTGCTGCTTCATAACTGTAATTTTGCTACTGTTATGAATTGTAATGTAAGTATCTGATATGCTGGTTATCTGATATTTGACCCCTGTGAAAGGGTCAATTGATACTCCCCCCAAAGGGGTCTTTACACACAGATTGAGAACTGATGTTCTAATACATCATAAAATATCTGGGGAGCTGGGGAGTGGTGTGTCTGCAACCCCAGATGAAAAAATGTACTAGGTTAGAGCAGTGTTGCTAGTTTATTATTGAGACACAAGACCTGAGCTATAAGTAGAGACCGAACCTATTCTGTATCCAACAACCAGCTGAAAAATAAAATCAATCTCATTGATGGCAAAATGAGGGGCCCTGTATTTAACACCACACAAACAAGAAAATGAAAGCTTCTTAGGTTAGGGGGAAAAGGCACTTTACTGTTAATTCAGAAAAAAAGGAAGAGATGAGTTGTCTCAAAATGTGCCTTTGCTCTGGTTAGCCAGTCCATTTCCTCTTTAACAAGAAGTAACATGATATTTATTTTAGAGATTGCTCATACATGTATGAACCACTTCATTATTAAATCTGGACTGCTGATTGCCTATATTTTTCTATCATATCGATTTTTTTATATTATCACAGCACTTTCATATAGCCAGAACTGAAGCAAAAGTAATCATGAAAACTGAATTATAGAAGCTAATTTTACTGTTTATAGATCACAAAACTTTCTCGAGTCTAGGTTGTCATTGATTCATTCACACCTTCCAAGGAAATAAAAGGAAAACAAAATCTACATTTATATTAACTGTAAAATAAATTCCAATTTCAGATTGTAAAGATGTGTCTTAAAATCGAGAAAACACAGTAAATGACCTGCATGAAAGAATAGTTGGGTTAATCCTTCCTCATAATCATTTGAAATTGAGGCCATCTTTCTTATTTTGTAATTATCCTACGAGGATAACTGACTTGACCAGGATCCTAGGGTAGCTCATGCTGGGCCTGGTCTGGAACATCAGTCCTCCTGGCCCCAGGTCCCTGCCTTACAGAAGCTGAGCTTAGCCTAGTCATCATTTAGTGACCTTTGGTCCTGGGCCATAAGAAGAAAAGATTTTATTTTTCATGGTATTCTTTATTCTATTGTTTTTCAGTCTCTCTCATGGTTCATCTAATCTAAGTGTGCCAGACCTAGACCAAGATTTAAATCGGAGAAGGTACTAGTATATAAGGAACCACTGGCTGACCGTGGAGAGCAGAAAGGCCGGCAAATCCTTACTCACTATTTTAAGCCCTCTTGTGCCAGCTGAAGTGGTGCCAACAACCACCATGGTAAAGTGACCATGCTGCTAATCTCTTCCAGCTCTAGCCCACCTGTGGGGCGACAGGGGCTTCTGTGGAAATCATGCTAGAACCTACACAGACGTCAGAGCCTGACAGGTCCTCATTATACAGAAGAGTCTCTGGGAAAGTGACTCATCCAAGGTTACGTTGGGAGGTCTAGCAGCAGAATTAAAATTTTCTAATCAGTACTCATAATCGTGACTGCAATCAATGCTAGTTGTTGCACATTTATTGTGCACAAGGGCTTGCATTAACACCTTCACATATACTTTCAATGACAATTCCCTAAGGTTGATCACATTAACACCCCTACTTTATAGATGGGAGCCTGAGGCAATGAGAGTTTACTCATTCATCCAAGGTTACTCTGCCCATAATTAAGGCAACTGGATTAGATCTAGATTTCTCTGACTTTAGGATTCATGCCTTCTACTTTTTCCATTTGTAACATGCTTGATTGTATCAGCCTTCTATTAGTTTTGTCCATAAGGTATGTGCGCCAGAACACCAAGGTAGTTATCATACACAAAGATGTGCTGCTGTTAACAGTTACGGTATCATGTATCCTGTTCCTGTTTCCTTAGTCAAATAGACTTTCCTACGGAAAATAAATAAAATTGAGGTTTTATCTTTTGTTCATATTATGTATCTTTTTGCTAATGTGAGTATGTTGAAATGTTAGATTTCCTCCCTCTGTCCTTCCCTCCTCCTCTTCTTCTTCTTTCTGTCTCTCTTCTAACAGCTATTTATCACCATGATGAAAATGTGTTTCCCTTTTATATTAAATATCAATAACTTAAGATAAGTACTAGCAACTCTTAGTGTGGAGTGAGGATGCAACCATGTTTTTTCTCCTTAGCCCATTCCCTATTCAGTGTTAATTTTATTAGTCGGAGAAGATCCATTCCATGAGCTGTTGATTTAAGCCAATTAATTTCTCCAGACAGCATCAGTAATTCAGAAGTCCTGAAATCTCATAAGTATACATACAGCTAAAATAAAATTTGCAATGGGCAGTATTACTATGATATTGCGATTTATAATATTAAGTATACAGTTGCTTACACTTTTTTTTTCCTAGAACACATCTGAAACTTCTGGAATTTTTGGAGGAATAAGAGGACTGATTTGATGAGATGACTTGCAGGAAGGGAGCACACATGTTGTCTATTCACCAAAAAGATGAGATATGCGTAGAACTTTGGTATTTCAGCCACACTTCTCTGGGGAGAGGGGAGAGTGGCCAAGTTGATCATTGTATTGATTTCTCATGGCTGGAAGCAAATGCCTGGCCAGACAATTGAAAACAGGAAGACTTTCTTTGGGCTCAGATATCAGAAGTTTCAGTCCATGGCAGATCAGCTTCTTCACTGTGGGCCTGAGGGAAGGCAGAACACCACACAGTCCTAGCCTGCACTCACCTTCTGGCTACTAAGAAGCCAAGAATTGGGAAGTGGCCAGGGAAAGATCTAGGTCTCAAGGACATAACCCTAGTTATGCAGTTCCTTCAGCTAGGCCCATATCCTAAAATTTCCAGCATACACAAAACTTGTCCTGACTAGGGGGCAGGCTCATGTGAGCCTGAAGTGGGTACATTCATGTTTAAACCTCAATAATCACTAATGGCCAGTCATACCGTCAATCAGGCCTTTATAATAAAGTCTCCATAAAATCACAAAAGAACAGGGTTTGTAGAGCTTTTAAGTTAACCAGGTACTCCGAGGGTGATGCACTTCAACTCTGCAGGGAACAAGGATCACTCTGGGGGCCTTTCCAGACATTGCCCTCCAGTAGGCTTTCATCTAACTATTCATAAATATCCTTCATTACACCCCTTTAAAACCATTGGTAAAGATAAGCAAAGTGTTACCTGGAGTTTTGTGGTCAACCCTAACAACTTAATTGAACCTTAGGAGGGCTGGTGGAAACACAGAGTTTTAGCCCATTCTTCAGAAACACAGGTTACCTTATGCTTCAGATTGGTGTCTGGGGTGGGATATTTCAGGCTGTATCAACTACAAAGGATAGTCATTGAGAAGGGATTGCTAAGGACTGCTTCCTACTGGGACTTCCAGCTGAGGGCTATACAGCTGCCAGCAGACTGATTACCCTGCAACCGTAAACCCTGAAGATTGAATGCTTAGAAATGTCCCCCTTATAATGGACAGCACATAAAAGCAGCATGCTGTTGAAGAAAATCCATTCAGCAACAATTTTAGAGCACAGTCAGAGGAGACATCATTCAAGAAAATCACAATAGGTATAAGAGCCAGGGCAATGGGAATTTGCAGTGATGGTGAGCTTGTGTTTGTCTCTGAATCAGCAAGAGCCAGTGGGAATCTGAAGCCAAGGAGCAGAGCCAGGGTCAATGGATGGGGAGTTGTTAGGAAAATACTTCCAGAGTACTGGACTACTGGAGAGAGCAATCTAGAATTCCTGTCTTGCTGAAGATAAATTAGAGTGGTCTGCCAGCACTTGGAGGAGTGGTTCTCAACCTGTGGGTTGCGACCCCCTTGGGGTCACATATCATGTATATCAGACACTTATATTACGATTCAGAACAGTAGCAAAATTACAATTGTGAGGGAGTGACAAAATAACTTTGTGGTTGAAGGGTCACCACAACATGAGGAACTGTATTAAAGGGTCACAGCATTAGGAAGGTTGAGAACCACTGACTTAGAGAGGGATGGTAGAGGGTGAAGCATAAGACCAGATATTAAGATTATGGGGATGGATGGATAAAGGGAGGAAGGGAGAAAGAGGAAGAAAGGAGAGGGGGGTGTCTTAGATTCTTGAATTAGCAGGGCTGTTTCCGAAAACTGGGGTTGATAGGCAAGTGTACAGTTGGCCCTTGGGTGAAGTTTCTGACTAAAGTATGGGCATGCGCAGTACCTATGTCTGTTTCCAACCTGCCAGAGTATACTGTGTGCAGATATGGTTGCCTTTGGTGTTGTGTATGAAAGACATTTTTAAAATAGAGGGGGGAAGGGATAGTAATGAGATCAAAGCAGTGGACATCATGTGGTAGACTTGAAACAAAAGAAGACGAGAAGAGTTGTGACATACTGACGCTACATTACAATTTCCACAGGTACCACTTATTTAACCCAATATGGGCTGTCCAACTCTTTTGTGAAAAAACCCTGTGTCCTAACTGCACTGGACCCCTTAACACACGATGAAAACAGGACAGATGGTAGGTTGAACAACATTGGCTCACAAGACAAAACAAGACCTTAAGAATAATGAATGCTTGTCTAGGAGTCCTAGGACAAGCTGACTTTGGTTATGATAAGGAGTGGCATTCCCAATAAGTGCATTTATTTAGAATAGGCTGACTAGATGGAACACTATTCAAGAAGAAAGCTAAGGACAGAAATCAATCCGAACACGTAATGGGGCTGGACGAAATGGGAACTGGAAACTCAATCAACTATGCAGGCTGGTGCTAACCCCAGCACAAGAATGGACCCACTATAATTTGAATGTGTCCCTCAAAGATTCCATACTTGAAACGTGCCTCCCTCTGTCACTTAAGAAATGATTAGGCCATGATTAGGCTCTTTTATCATGCACAGATGAATGTTATTAACTCGGGAAGGATGTGTTTCTAATAAAGGAAATGTTCTCTGCCCCACTCTGCCAGGCTTTCTTGCTCTTCTGCTCTCTACTTGTTAATGCAGCAAGACGTTCTTGCCAAAAGCTACCATCTTGAAAATGGACTTCTCAGTCTCTGGAACAGTACAAGATAAATTTCTTATCTTTATAGATTACATACTTTGTGCTGTTCTACTATGGCAACATGGTATAGATTAGCAGAGGCTTGTATCCTAATTCAGCAGAGTCCTCTTAACTCTTCTACTACAAATGGAGGTTCAAATGGCTATTGGGACCATGGTCCATATTCTAATTGTTGAGATTTAGTGAGCATCCTTATGAGTAACTCATAACTAAAAATCCTGGAAGTTTTCTAAGGACACTTATAATTTACATTGTGCTCTTTGCTCTTGCAAATACAGAAAACAGACTTCAAATACAGACAGCAGTAAGAGGGACTGGTTAAATACCAGCCATCTCCTCCGCATGGGAGGCAGAGGCCCTGCTATATAATCACAAATAATAGGAATCAGTTTCAACTCAAGCCTGTGAAGTGACATAGACTCATTAACTCTATGGCCTTTTAACTTGGAACAACAACAAAATGAAGCTGTGACTCACTGTAACAATGTCTACCTTCAATGTGTCTGCCATCTGTTCAGAAGACACAATAACTCTTACTAATCTAGTGAATAATGAAAAGGAATTATAAGACTTGCATTTTAATATGGCATACTATTGATGGCATTGGCAACTTTTTAATACTCATGTAAATAAGTATTTTTAGATAATTCTGGTATATGCCTACCTAAGGAAAAACTGGATGTATCTAAACAATGGCTGATTTCTGTGATAAATGTTTCTGTACACATTTATTATAAGACACAAATAATAGTAGGTCAAGGACGAAAAGGAATGGGCAACTTGGTAGAATATGGAGATCTATACAATGGCTTTTCATGGCAAGCTCTATGTTTCTTTTAATCCAGCTGTGTCACACTCTGGAATATGTAAACACCAAGAAGAGTTGTACTTCTTCTCTTGCTATAGCCATTCCTGTTATTCTAAATTTAGGTGTGGTGGCTCATACCTGCCCTAGCACTTGGGAGGCAGAGGCAGGACGACCAGGAGTTTAAGACCATCTGCAGCCACATATCAAGTTCACGGCCAGCATGGGCAACATGAGCAACATAAGACCATCTCATGAAACAAACAAATACACACACACACACACACACACACACACACACACACACACATACACACACAAATCAAAATAATAAATGAAAATAAATAAAAGCTACACTAAATCTAAAGGTCTGGACATAATATAATTTTGCAATAAAGGATCTAAGGCAGAGGTAGGGGATAGGCTGTTAAGTAGCATATAAATACATACATGTACACATGCACAATCTTACATTGGTAAGGTCAAATTACTCATGTAAATAAGCATTTTGATAATAATGGGATTGATCACCAAGTATACTGGGAAACTGAACTAAACATATCTACAATCATGTATGTGTATGTGTATATACAGATGCATATATATATATATATATATATATATACACACACAAATACCTCCACATGCATGTATAGTACACACATGTAATAATATATATATATGTACATATATATATATATGCATGTATTTTGATCCCCAGTTCTCAGCACAAAAAAATTTTTAATCCTTGTGTAATTTCTAAGTGAAAGGAGTATTAGGGGAATCTTTCATTCTAGTGTTCCAGCTTTGAGTCCATTCTTGCCACAGAGCTCCTAAGATCACTGTAATATCCTGGCTAATGGGAGCAGCAGCTCCTGGATGTACACTTTCACCAAGAGTATTAAACCATGATTTTGTATGTGTGGCTACCTCATCCCAACTTCCTTTCCTCCAGAGAGGAGAGAGGAGCTGGGAGTGAAGGCCATCATCATCCCATGTGAGAAAACTTTGCTACAAAGCCCCATATGTAGGTTTGGCAATCAACATGGCCACTGGGCACGTGGAGGTGCTGGGAGCATGGAGCACCTAGGAAGGCCATGAAAGCAACACCTCGCAGGCCACATTGCTTACCCTTTGTCCGTCTTCCATCTACTCAGTTACCCATATTCTTTGCAATATTCTTCACAGCCAGTGTGATAAAAGTTAAGCGAGGTGTTTCCTCCCAATTCTGTTAGGCGGCCCTGATGAAGAGTCATTGGAGGGAAGCCTAGCACAGAGCCAGTCAGAAGCCCAGGTCACTCCTACCACTTATGATTTCCAAGTAGGGCACATCTTGCAGAGCTGAGCTTGTAACCTGTGGGATATGGCTCTAACTCCGGTGGACTGTGTCAGAAGTAGTGTTACCATTGTAATACCCAGCTGGTGTCAGCTGGGCAGTAACTTGGCGTGCAGAGAAAGTATGCCCTCGATGCATATTTTCTGGAGTGAGGGGACAATTCTTTGAATGATTTTAGAGAATATAAAACACAATTTTCTCTTGTCCTTCTCTGTCATACTCTCTACTCTTGCATGTGACTTTGAAGTTGTCTTAGGCTGTAACACGAGGCTGGCTCTAAGACCTTTACTTAGAGATTATCACTGTGATGGCCTATCTGAAAGGATGTCTAAGGTAGGGTTGGCCTATTACAGCTCCATGCAGGGATCAGAAAACTATGTAGTCCCACCCCAAGCCAATTCTTGCTTTCCATTTTTGTTGTTGTTGTTTCTATTTAATTTTTGGAAGCAAGGTTTCATGTAGCTCAGGCTGGCCTAAAATTTGCTATGTATCAGAAGCTGGCTTTGAACTTCTGATCCTTCTACCACTACCTCCCAAGTTCTGGAATCATAGGTATGCACTACCACTTGTAGCTCAACCACTTGGATTTGTAAGCAAAGGTTTAACGGGACATAGCCACACCCATTTGTAGTGGTGACTGAAACTGTATACTTCACGAAAACTGAAATATCACTACTACAAATGCTCGCGTCAGTTAACTTGTAAAGAGGAAAAGCTTTGATTTTGGCTCTCAGTTTGGAGAGTCTATGATCAATTGACTCTATTACTTTAGGTTTGGGGCATCACACAATGACAGAAACATATTACAGAGGAAAATTTACTAACTTTAGCACCAGGAAGCAAAGAACAGAGGAAGACCCACAATCCACTCCTATCACATCTAAGTACATCCCTACATCTTAAAGTTTCCATACCTTCCTATAGCACCAAACTGAGGACCAAGGCTTTAAAACACAGGCTTTTGAAGAACACTGCAGACCCAAATTTTAGCACACTTGGGCCCTTTGCAGATCCCTGAACCTGTGGATTTCACATTGAACTTACAACACAATGGACGCTCTGTGCACAGAAATTCCCTTAAACGTGAAACAAAGTAGAATAGTTACTTTACTAGGGATCAACAAGCAGATGAAGACATAGCAAAGAGCATGGAGCTGCTGAACACTGTGGTCTTGGACATGACTGATAGCTGTGTGAGAAATTTTAACCAATCTCCTTTAACCAGCAGTCAAATTTCTTAAATGTAGGACTCACCATTTTTCTATCTTGTGAAGCTAAATGAAACACACAGGCGCCATCATCTTTGGGATATCTCAGGTGTGATTTATCATCCCTCCCTTCAGAAGGCCTTCGGGGAGCAGGCAACGTCTTGATGAATTACAATCTCCACCTTGTCCCAGTAATATATGTATCATTGCCCGGCCTCCTGTTAAAAGTGAGAGTTGCTTCCTCACCATGTCAGCCTCTAAGTCTCACTCATCTGCATTTTAGATCACTTAACGAATTAATAGACGATGTAGTTTACAATGATAACACAATAAAAACGCTATGGGGTTGCCAACATGAGAGGCGGAGAAAAGGTTCTAGCCAAAGAGGTTTGTGAGAAACTGCTCTCTTGCTCAAAGGTACTCTGGTCTTAGAGGATGCAGAGCACGCCTTAGCAAGTGGACATGATTTATCGTGTTTCCCGGCCTGACTGCACTCTTGTGTTGCTGTGATTAATTCTGTGGAGGAGGGCAGTTCTGACATCTCACAGTGTGACCTGACTTCTCAAGTGCAAAGTAGAGTGTGCTTTCTTGTTTAAAATGAAGATTTAAAACTATTTTGATAAGAATAATGCATACAGCTTTGCTTATTATCTAGACTTTATATTAAAGGCATTTTTACATTTCAGATTTTAGAACAGACTACATGTATATGAAATTTAAATGTTTATTTTATACATAAAATACATGCTTTTTTTCTAAAAATATACACAATTTTTATATAGTTGTTGTGATGATCTTACACTTCAATTTTAGTGAAACAATATGATTTTTTACATTTCTAGATGTCCAAATTGTCACATATATAACTCTTATTTCTTCCCCCAAACTGTACTCCTGTTTCTGTTGAATAGTTACTCCCTTCAATAACCTTCAAGGCAGAATGGGAGATGATCAGTTTTAATTCATTATGTGATGAATTTGGGGCGTTATGTAAGGCATCAGCAAAACATTGCTAGAACCATCTTTGGTCTTTACTACTTAAAAACTTTAAAAGGAAGAGCTGATAATTGGACATGTTCAGAATAACACAGCTAAAACTGTAGCTGCTATTGAGATCACCAACAAAGAAATGGGAAAATACAAAGTAAGCAGGCTAGAGAAGGCTCAGGAGGAAGAAATGGCAGCACCATTGTGGATCACGGGCTACGTCGGCTCCAGAGTAAAGGTTCCTGAGCAATTCCTGTGACCGGGAGTGATTTACCTTCCCTGTTGCCTGGATCATGTTATTAGAGCTGTTTTATAATTGGCAGCCTACAGCAGTCTAGCTGATGCACGCCTGAGGATCAAGCCACCATTTCGCAATTTAGAAGATTATTCTCAAAGCAATAATACCAAACCAAAGCAACTTTGACTAGGCCATCATCAACCATTCAATGAATAATCTCTAGTTTGCATTTTTTTTTTTTTTTAGTTTTGGGAGAGTGCCTAACTGTGTCCTGGGTGCCATGCCCTTTTAGTTGTTTGTTCTTAACTAATGTGATTGTCCAAAGACAAAATAGCCTTTGCTGTGAGCAGATGAAGCAGCTAGCAGCCCTTGCCAGAAGAACTCACATTTGGTTAAGAAATGAACTAGAGCCGGGCAGTGGTGGTGCACGCCTTTAATCCCAGCACTCGGGAGGCAGAGGCAGGTGGATCTCTGTGAGTTCGAGGCCTGCTTGGGCTACCGAGTGAGTTCCAGGAAAGGCGCAAAGCTACACAGAGAAACCCTGTCTCGAAAAATAAAATAAAAAAAAGAAAGAAATGAACTAGAATGCCGGCAATGATAAAACAACAAATTGAGTCAGAGTCTGTTGTGAGGATGCATGTTCACTACTGAGTAGATGCAGATGTGGATGTTTCTTACTGAACTAATAAAGTTTTCTTAACGCTTAAATATACAAACATTCATTCAAGAACTGAGATTTCACACATGCTAGACATATATCCAAGTTACATAACAAATACTCACGCTTGGTGTGAATGATACAATTGAATATAATTATGTTTTCTCTCACAAACATATGCAATAAGTATTAGATAGATACATGTAGACATATTTATATAAATGCATGGAGAAAGTATGGGACAATGTAAACTCTGAATTTTTCTCTGGAGTCACAGAGGGTGGCTGATGAAGCAGGTAAGAGGGCATGAAAGAAGATTAAATGTATCAGTAATTTGACTTTATAATAATAAAAGAAACCATAAATTTCTGTATGTATAGTACTATATATTATCAAATCATTTTGGGCTCATATATCTGATGTATCAGTAAAGGAACCTTAAAATATTCATACTTTTTCCCTCTTTTACTAAATTATAAAAGCAATATCAAATCTGGCCAGGCAGTGGTGGCACACGTCTTTAATCCCAGCCCTCGGGAGGTAGAGCCAGGCGGATCTCTGTGAGTTCGAGGCCAGCCTGGTCTACAGAGTGAGATTCAGGACAGGCACCAAAACAGAGAAACCCTGTCTCGAAAAACCAAAACAACAACAACAACAATAAAAACAAAAGTAATATCAAATCTGGAGAATATTTATATGCAATTATTTTTATATAGAATTATTCAGAATAAAGAATATATAAAATTCTTTACAATCATAGTAAATTCTTATTATGAAATATTAAGCTATTAAAATTGCTTGACATGTGTATATAAATATTCAGATTAATTAAGGAAAAATTCAGAATGCAATTTTAAATATATCTACTTTTATATTCTACCTCTCTGTCTGTCTGCCTATCTAATATTATCTCAATCACACACACACACACACACACACACACACACACACACACCACACACACACACATACCACATACCCCTCCCTACACAGCATTATGTTTATAATTACAGTTAACATTTTATATGTAACAGCATATATGTTTATAATTACTATTAACATTTTATACGTATCCTTTTTTTTACTTTCTTTCTTTACTTTTCTCTGCAACTATGGTTCATGTGTGCTCTTAATTTTCAAGAACAAGTGTATGCTAAATTTTAAAAATCTATGATGGCACAGACAAAGACATTCTATGTCAATTTCACAAATACACATTTTTTTTTTAAATCTCTAAGTGAAGGACTGGAGAGATGACCTAGTGGTTAAGAGTAATTCCTGCTCTACCAAAAGATCCAAATTCAGTTCCCTGCACCCATGTTGGGTGGCTCACAACCTCATGCAACTCCAGCTCCAGGGGATATTGTGGTCCTTTCTTGTCTCTGCCTCCGCAGGCAACTGTATACGTGTTGCATGCACAGACAGACACGAACACATATGCATAAGTAAAAATAAATCTTAAAAATTGTAATTGAGATATTACCAACTCAAATTAAGAAAAGCCCCCCCCCAAAAGCTGTGTCATTGGCATGTTGCCTCTATTCCAAGATGAATCATTTCAAGTTTGATTTAGTCTAAGAAATAAAACAATCCATCACTTATAGAACAAAACTTACTAGAAATTTTAAACATAATTGTCTTATTTAATCATCAAGTAGTAGAATTATTTCCTATAAAGCTTTATATCATGGTTCAATACTGGACTTGAGATCATAGCCAGTTTAATGAAACAATTTTCTGTAAGATCTCTGGGAGTTCAATTAGCAAGAATGAGGAGGGTTTATATGAGCGAGAATTGTTGAGACCAAGGTTGGATAAAGCACAGAGACAAATAGCCAAACGGGGAAGGCTTTGCCCTGGAGGAGATGGGAATGGGGGACGGGCTGGGGGGAAGGTGAGGGGGGCGGGAGGGGGGAGAACAAGGGAATCCGTGGCAGATATGTAGAACTGAATTGTATTGCAAAATAAAAATTAAATAAATAAATAAATAAATAAATAAATAAATAAATAAATAAAATAAAGCTTAGTAACTAAATGTAAATATGGAAGTTACAATTCAAAATATTGGAGAATTAAATGTCCTTAAATAATGCATAAGCTTATATTTATTTACAATAAAGTATACTTTTGTAAACATAAAAAAAGAACCAGTACTGTAATTAATCCTAGACATCTTTTACATTGACCTAGAAATGAAAGATTGTTATAAACTCCCTTTTTTATATTTAATAAGGAGTTTCTCAGGTTTGTGCTAGATCCATACATATTGTGCAGAGTTACACCCACTCTCTATGTCCTCTGTTCTAATGGAGGCTGTCTTTGAACTGAGCAAAATTACTCTGTCCATATACTTTGCAGTCTCATCCTGTATCATTGCTCAAGAACTTCATTTATGTGACTTTCTTATCCTTCTCCCTGTGTCTTCAATTTCTTCTTTTCTGTTGGATTATTACCCATGTTGACCAGAGCCCTCTAATAGCTAAAATCTTTTGACTAACAGAAATTCATCCTTAATACTTTTTTTTCAGTTACCACTCTATTTGGTCATTGCAGTCAAACTTCCTGAAGTTTATGATTCTAGCTGCCTCCACTTCTAACATTTCTGTTATGACTCAACTGATTCCAATCTAGCTTTCGTTCCAAGATTCCAGTGAAGCTACTTTTCTTTAGGCCATTAACTCCACCTCTCTCCCAATATCTCAAGAAAGCTTTCCTTGAAATAGGGTCTTACTATGTTGCCTGTGCTGGTGTTCAAGTGATCCTCCTTCCTTGGCCTCCTGATAATCTAGACCACAGGTATGCAGCCCTCTCCAGTTCTCAATCATAGCATCTCCCAATATGCTTCTTGTGAAGCATCTTCCAGATGCCTCTGTGATATTGCTCTTTCCTGTTGTTCTTCCATCTTCTCAGGATCCCATGTCAACGTTCTAACCTTCCAGAACTGACAGTGAACTCCACACTGACAAACTGGTTGTGGGATTTTGCTCCTTGAGTTTTATTGCTTTCCTACATCACCTCCTCTAGTCTTATGGTTCTAAATTTTCTCTGCATGTACATGAGTTCCAAGCATGGATCTTCGAGGATGATTGTTCTCCTGAGCTCTGGACCCTGGTGTGCAGCTATGCATTTGGTATATCCTCTTAGCTATCAACTGGGAATGTTTACGTGAGTGTTTCCTTGTTCTTCCCTTTTCTTTGACAAACTACCATTCTCCAATGTTTGTCATAATAAATGGTGCCACGGTCTACTCAGGCTAACCAATCCAAAAGGAAATCTGAGGCATTTCACCTTAGTGTATCTTCTTCCCTGCATCCATTTTTCTTCATCTTGTCAAGCCACCATTGTCTCTCAGCAGCTGTAATACAGCCTTTCCCTGTTGTATTCACGTTTACCTAAAGCTTTGGTCCACTCACCCTAGAACTTTTTGTTCTTTTACTCTGACTTTTCCAAAGCTCACAAACGACCTTCAGATCCTCTTTGTGTCCTTTATCCAGGTCTAACCAGCTGTATGTTACTGGGCTCCCATTTACTACGTCTCTGAATCCTCTCCCCTGCCACTCAGATCTGATTTCTGTTTTTGATAATTTCTGTTCTTGATTGCCAGATTCCTTTCCAGCTTCCAGCTATCTGTCCAGCAGAAAGCCCTTGAAATGGCTGAACCCTCCCTGCCGTCAGTGGCAGCCTCTCCTTACGCGGGCCTTGCTTGGCTGAACTGCCTATGGAACGGTTCTCTGTCATACCACATCCTTGTACTTCCTACACCGTGGCACCGCCATCACAAGGCTTCTCTATGGTTCCTTGTTTATGGGTCATGTGCCTTCACTGGATCCAGTTTCTGCAAGACAGGCTCTGTGCCATTTTCTACATCTAACACATGATAAGAACTCAAGAAGAGCTTAATACAAATCAATATGGAAACTAGCTGACAATGTTTTCTCTTGCTTTCTCTGTATATATCTTTCTCAAAATACACATAAGCACACACACACACACACACACACACACACACACACACACACACACCACACACACAGAGGGAACAAGAAGGAAATTGACCCTAGATGTTCTACTATGGTATTGAGATTGCCTAGGGAAAAGGTAAAGAGTCAATTTCTCTTCTGCTTTTCTCTTTGTGTGTCTTTTCTTTTCCTGGCGCCCTATGTCTTTGGGATCCTGTACACTTATTCTGAGTCTGCTGGCACTGGAGAAAGTAAAACACTAAAAGTATCCTCCCAGCCTCCACAGGCTTCTCTTGTAGGAAGCTTGTTGGCATGTTCTTTTACTTGCTCTGTGCTGGGTGGAGCAGCCCAGGTGTTATGTGTGTTTGGAAACTAGTGAAGCAGGTCTATACAATAGCATCCCTGACTGCAGGTACACTCGCATAGATGGTACAGCAGAAGGATTCTTTTGGCAACCACACCTCGGATGATTGGAACTAGCATTGGAAACCAACCTGGCTTCAATGCACCACTTTACAATTAAAAAAAAAAAATACACGCAACAAAAGCCCTCTCAGTCCCACTCAGTCTATGTCACACCCTGGATCTGACTTGTCCTTGTCCTTGAGGGTGTGATTTAAAGTACATTTTTTCCTTTCCAAACATGTGTAAGGCAGGATCAGCAGGCAACGTGAGTTCCCCCCCTTTCCCCGCAAAGCTTCCTGTTGGTGAATTTTCCACAGATGTTTTCTGTTTACAGCAGTGCATCGGCAACTCACTTCTAACAGCAAGGCCAACAGCTTGCCTGATGGCCAGGCAGTGCTGGTGGAAGTTCTCCAGCTAGTCAAAGAGGGAAGGAACGCGGCTATTGTAAACATTTATTCATCAGGCCATAGGTTTCTTTAATCCCCCTCTCTCCAACTTCAATGCACCTCTCTCCCTGGCCTCTGACCAACCTGCTAGGACTTAAGAAGCAGCATACTGGTGACACATCTGGCCTTGGGAGAACACAGTCCCTTTCTGTGGCTGAAGAACAGGTCTGCCACTGTCATTGCGCAGGCAGAGGAGGCCCATACACCAAACTGCTGGGTGAAGGGCTCTTCTGGAGCAGGTACAGAATGCTCTTCACAATGGTCCAAGCTGCCTGCTAGATTATAAACAAAGTATGGAGCATCCAGTTACATTCAAATTTTTAAGAGGTATTTTTTTTTTTTTTAGTGGAAAATTGTCCCTTGCAACATTGGAGATGTACTTACACTACAAAAACCTCAATCCAACCAACCAAACAAAACAATGCACTGTTTAATCAGGACTTAAGTCTAACAGGGTCCTGGATTTTTCTTCTCCTTGCCCCTGGGGTCTCTGACAGCCGCAGCCTCTCTAGGTTCTGGCAGGGATGATTGTTTTGCCTGACTTGTTGGGATATGCTCTTGGAAGCTCTGAGAATGAGATATCTCTTCCTTAGAGTTCCTTTCTCCCCAGGGTTTCCAGGTGTGTGGATCCAGTGGAGTCTCATTTCCCTTTCTGGCAGTGACTTCTCAGCAGGGAGCCAGATTCTCCACAGATGTGGTCCTCTGTGTGTGGGGGGCGGGGGTGGGGGGGTAGGCAAGGCAGCTCTGAGGGTTTAACTCTTTCAGACTCTCAGGATTCTGGTCTATACATCTAATTGTCTCCTGTAGACAATATCCACATAGACTCTCAGCCTAGCCACTGACTGTTCACGTGTGAATGTCTTGTTTCTGTACACATCAAACCAGTGCTGAGTTGTATCAAAGCTACTGTTGGAGTTACCTTGTTACCAAGAATAATACCAATATGGCTGCTGGTCATCCAATACATCCGTCAGGGAACAGGGTTTAAGTATCCTGTCTCCAAGCTCACACTACCCACATGGAGGCTGAGTCGGAGTTGTGTTGGATAGAAGCTGGAGTCTGGCCCATGCCAGTCAAACTGGTTCTGTCCTTAAGGCCTATGTATGTGAAAGGCCTATGTATTTGAAGGAAGAGCTCAAAAGCAAACTCAGTAACAACTGAGCTCGAATGGACTCTGGCTTCCCTGTTGGTGTCTGTATTTCCAACAATGCTTTTCCAAACCCTTGCCCTTCAAGCCTTCCAGTCATTGATGCCACATTCCTTGAATCCTCTTCACCACCTCTATTCACAATGGGATTGATATCTCACAACCCTCAACTCGTCTAAGGTCCTGGAGATCAGGAAGCTGTTCCTCACAAAACCCAGCTCATGGTATTGACTTCAGCTTTTCTTGATGGAAGTTCACTCTGCCTGAGCTTCGACTCTTACTAGCCTCTGCTGCTGATCTCCTCCCCTTCAGCTCGCGGATGGAAAGCAGCTTCCTCTAAGAAGCTTTCCCTGATTTTCTCTGTTCCCACCCCCGAAAGCACACTGATATTATCATATTTCCTTTGTCATCATTTGTTCAGATAACTTCCCACAGTCCCCCAAAAATGTGATCTTTGAGGACATTAACCACCCTTCATCTTGACAACAAAGCCCAATATCTCATAGAGAACTGGTAACCTTCCCTCCCAGGAGACTAGGGTAGAACTGGGAGATACAGATCAACAGAATCACGCAGCAAGACCCTGCCTGAAGACTCTGGTTACTTACATTTGAATCATGCACAGTGGCATGATTAGGGGGGATGTAAATGGACAAACTAACATGTTGTATCTCATTCTTATCCTCTGTGAAACGGGGATACTTGCCTCATTCTCCTCACAGGATCCAAGCAGAGATGTGGAGCCTTCTACAGCAATGGCCACTCTTTACCCATTAGCATTTAGAGGACGTCACTTTAGCTCTTTAGAGCAGGCCTTGTCCGATAGTAGAGGACCTAAGCTGTTGAGTCTGAATTTCACCAAGCTTTGGTGGACTGTGGCTCCTTTGAGCAGAAGTTTCTATTTTTTAACCTATATTCTGTTTTATGGCATGGAAAAGAATCCCCAGAAGTTAATGCATCCACCTTGCCTAAAAACCATCCCTACTCCAGGGCACTTCTGGGGGCTGCTGGGAACATGGTTTGTCATACTCAAGCCCTACTTTGTTCTGGCATGCTCAGACTATTGAGCACTAGCCTGGCCCCGGAGCGGGGCCAAAGGCAGATCCTGAGTGGTGGTAAGGGTGAGTACCACCACACACACACAAAAAAAAAAAGATCCAGGGGACTGTGTCAATGGACAGCTTGTTTATTCTGAGGGGGGAAGGGAGCCTAGGAAGAATAGGCCACTTGGATTCCTGTAGTGATATGTCATTGATGGGGTTAAAAAAAAAACATCTATTGAGGGCACTTAATTTGCATACTCGGGGTAACCTTATAAGGTCATATAGGTATGGTGGTTTGTGTTCCCCAAAATATTGTGCACACTAATAAACTTATCTGGGGTCAGAGAACAGGACAGCCACAATATTACATATAAACATTACAATATATATTACATATAAATATTACAATAAACATAGAGGATAGGCAGTGGTAGCACACACCTTAGATCCTAGCATTCCAGAGGCAGAAATCCCTCTGGATCTCTGTGAGTTCAAGGTCACATTGGAAACAGCGAGCCTTTAATCTTAGGGAGTGATGGCAGAAAGCAGAAAGGTATATAAGTCGTGAAGACCAGGAACTAGCAGAATTTGCCTGGTTAAGCTTTTAGGCTTTTGAGCAGCAGTTCAGCTGAGATCCATTCTAAATGAGGACTCATAGGCTTCCAGTCTGAGGAAACAGGATCAGCTGAAGAAATGGCAAGGTGAGGTAGCTGTGGCTTGTTCTGCTTCTCTGATCTTCTCTGATCTTCCAGCATTCACCCCAATAACTGGCTTCAGGTTTGATTTTATTAGTAAGTACCTTTAAGATTCATGCTACATATAGGAAATCCAACCCGGGATGTTTGAGTAGTCAGATACGCACCAACAAGTCCCTGTAGCCTCAGAGATGCAAAATCTTGGGTTTTAAGACATGCTTCCTCTCCTGCATAGCTTCAGGCCATCCCCTCTATGGTTGTGGCTGGAGTAGATGGGTGAAGAAAGGCAAGACAAAACAAAAATCTACGTGGGGATGCCACATCTCACAGCTAGCTGTTGCTTATCCTACCTCAGAGCCCAGGGCTATCAGTGGCTGATCTCCTCCTAGGAAGCAGTCAAAGGTATGGACTGTGCAATTCACGGAGATCTGTAATGCGGTTTAAAAAAAAAAAAAAAAAAAACAGCATGTGGAGCTGAACTTTCCATGAGTTCCATCAATATGGAAAATATTTGGCATGAGCTAGGGAAATAAGATTAGGTTACTTTTACTTTTATCCTATGTGGTTACTGATTACCTCTAGACCAAAATAGTAGAGTGGGATTTGGAGAATATGAAAATTTATTTTTTCTTATTTTGGCATTGGACCCTATGGTGCAGCATTAAGGGAGAGCCCTAGGTGGGGTCTCAGACACTGCAACTTGATGTGAGCTTAAAGCTTATGCTGCTTAATGCTCTGGTCCAGTAGGAAGGTTCTTTGGAGCACTATAAGTACAGATTACTGGCCAAGGTATCTCCCCCTTCATTTACAACAGGTAACCGTGATGCTGGCCATCCTCATGTCATGTTCTGATCTCCATTTTCAGTTCCAGATCCTTTGACAATTAAGTTCCATGACTCAGTGGTCCTCATTGACAGCAGAGCGAGTGACTGTTTTAAAGATTAGGTAGGTACCCATACGGTTACAAGATGCCAGCTTTCATTCATCCTAAAGTGGGTGACTTCTTCAGGAATTACTTCTGCTTTAAAGCCATAGATTTTTTGAATCTTTTCTCTCCAAGTGCACTTTTGGCTTCCGATAAAAGGTGGACCGTGGTGAGCAGAAAGAAGTTGGGAGGTGATTATGTCAAGTCAGTGAGTGGACAGTTGAGGTAGGAGGGCAACCCTAGAGAGACCTAGACTTGGGTTGGGCCAGATTAAATGGCAGACACAGAGATAGTTATAGACCTATTTCCTCCAAGTTCTCAACAAGGTTACCTCAAAGGAGTCAGCAAAGTAAGCCCACACGACCTGCCTTGGACTTTTCATTTGGATTGGGAATCACTATTATGAGGAAATGCAAGGAGAGGGTTATCATACCCATCCTCTCACCCATATTCCTAAGCTCTACTATAATCATGGTATACAATAGATGCTCACTAAATTTTTATGGAAAAATAATAGTATTTAAATTAGTGACTGTGGAGTAATAAAGAAACAATTAAAAATATTTTTTAATTTTTATATAATTTTTATGATTGGAAAAGTAAACTATCAAATCAATCCCCTTTCCTCCACTCCTTCCTTTCTAAATCCTCTCCTATACCCCCACCACTATTCCTTCCCAAGTTCATGTGGTCTTTTTTTCTTAAGATCACTTAGCACTGCCAGTAATTATATGAGCATAGAGCTTTCTACTGAAGCATGGCTAGCCTCTCAGGGGGCCTCATCTCTGAAGAAAGTAAATTTGTTCATTCCTTACATATTCAACAAACTGTATCCAGATATCAAAGAGCCACAGAGATGAAAGAATAATGCACTCAGGAAGATGAGCTATGATACACAATGGTAGCATATAGAAGATCTGAGAGACTCAGGAAACATTTGGCAAAGGTGACATTTTGTTTTATTTAGAATCATCTAACAGAACTTCTCAGATTTGATCCCCATTTCCTCTGCAGAAAGAAAATGTAAAATTTCTTCTGAATACTTATAATCCAACACAGCAACCTTCTTTTTCATAAATCACCTGGAAGCTTGGGATTCACATGCCAGAAATTACCTCAGTTTCCCTTCCTGCCTCTGTTCCTCCTTGCTGACCTCTGCACCCAGATCTCCTTCATTAAATGCTTAATCTTCCTAGGGCTCAGACTCTCTGAGTTGAAGCAGTTTCTAACTACTGTTTATTATAGTATGAGGGAGAATCCCAACCCAAAGTATCTGAGTAATAAACAGGAAATTTTCCAGCTGCTTAAGGACTGGTGACATTTCTTATGATAAATGTTGAGAATCTGACTTAGAGGCAGCTGACCTGATGTAAGACAATCTCCCTCACCTGTCTCCTCTCCATTATAAGCCTCAGGATCCTGTGAGAAAGAACTTCTATTCATCTTTATTGCTGGGCTTGGCTAGTAGCTATCTACTTTTATTGTCATATTGTGCTCCATTTTATGAATTTATCATAACTTATCTATCCACGGGACTATGGATGGACTGTTTACAAATTCATATAAATAAAACATGTAAATATGTAAACTTTTCCATATATATCCCTTTAGTATGTGGGTACTTGACCACCCTTCCCTTCCCTTCCCTTCCCTTCCCTTCCCTTCCCTTCCCTTCCCTTCCCTTCCCTTCCCTTCCCTTCCCTTCCCTCCCTTCCCTTCCCCTCCCTTTCCCTCCCCTCCACTTCCCTTCTCTGTTCCTGCTGGTTAGTATTAACTGCCAACTTGACAGAGCCCGGAATCATCTGGGAAGAAAGTCATAATGAGGACTTGTGTAGATCTGGTCAACCCGTAGGTATTTCTATACAGCGATTGTCTTGATTGTTAATTGATATAGGAAGACCCCACCTTCTCTGGTAACACCATTCATGAGCTGGGCCCTAAACTGGGCAAGAGTAAAGAAGGCTGTGTGAGGAATAGCAAGCTCTTTGCTGCTCTTGACTATGATGTAATGCTTAAGTTCCTGCCTTGATTTCCCTGAAACAATGAACTACTATCTGAAATTACAAACAAAATAAATCTTCTCTTCTCGGCATTGCTTTTTGCCAGGATATTTTAATCATAACAGAAAAAATGAAACTAGAATATCTTCCCTCTCTGCCTTCCATTCTTCCCTTCCTTCTCTCTCTCACTCTGTTTTGATAGTGTCGGGGAGTCTCACACATGCAAGTAGGCCATCTATCACTGAGCTTCTGCCCTAGCCCAATGTGTTTGCATTTCTGTGGGGGTATATTTTGTTTTCCAGATAAAATGCAAGACCTGTAGTTAAATGTGAGTTTCAAGTCAACAATAGCTAATTCATTGCTATAAATGTAGCCAAAATATTGTATGAAACATTCTTATACTAGAGATTTATTTGTTTTTTTTTTATTAGACTAGCTTAATATGAATTTAACAGGCATCCTAGATCTGATAACACTACACATAAATTTGGGAGTGGAAATTGCTGTGTAATAGGACGTGTGTAACTTTAACTTGTTTTGTTTTGTTTTTTGAGACAGGGTTTCTCTGTGTAGCTTTGCGCCTTTCCTGGAACTCACTTTGTAGTCCAGGCTGGCCTCGAACTCACAGAGATCCGCCTGCCTCTGCCTCCCCAGTGCTGGGATTAAAGGCGTGAGCCACCACCGCCCGGAGTAACTTTAACTTTAATAGATAATGCTAAGCTTCTTTGTTAACTAGCTGAACTCAATTACACTTTCTCCAGTAATATATGAGAACATTAGAAGTTTTTTTTACCCCTACACAAGTTACATATCTAGGTATATGTAAGTTTCTTTTCTAGACTTTGCTCTGCTGGTGACTTAATCTATTCTGATTTAACAACAATTCATAACAATGCATCTTGAGGGCTTGGAGATTGCTTGGTGGATAAAGTACTTTCTGCATTTGCTCTAGGTTCTAAATTGAGATCCCTAGCATCCATGTAAAAGCCAGGGATGGTGACATGTGTCTATAACCCCAGGGCTGGTTAGATGGAGACAAACAGATCCCAGGAGTTTGCTGGCCTGCTTGGCCTAACTAATGGGCAAATGCCAAGTTCAATGAGAATCCTTGTATCAAAAAATAAGGCAGAGAACAATAGAGAAAAATTGCTGACTTTGACTAATGGCCTCCACATGCAAAAATGCATGTGCACACACATAAATGAGCATGTACATATACTGAATCCACACCACCAACAACAACAACAACAATAACAATAATAATAACATCTCTCTGCTAAAGCCAGTTCTCTCATCTGTATTATTTGAAAGTATTCTATCTATTCTTGCTCTCTTGAGTACCTAAACAAATAATGTTTTAATTTGTTCTTGTACCAAAGCTACTGAATAACTTGGAGGGATTTCCATCATTATAACGTCTCGTCTTCAAATCCATAAGCCTTTTGCATAGCTCTGCTGATGCAGCACTTCTTTCATAAGAGTATTTTATACTTCAACATACACATCACAGCTGTTTTTCAGTTTTGCTTTGGTATTTCCAACACTGTAAACATCTCTATTCCTGAAACTGTTGTCTGTTTCCCTTTTGATCCGGGGGCAGTTGGCATTGTTTTTGTGTGTCTTGACATTTTCTGAGATAAAAGACAGTAGAAGTGAATATCTCAATCCCTAGGAAATGTCGCACTACTTCTTCCGAAAGCCTGCCCATAAGGAGTATCAAGGAGTCCAGTGCATAGTTAAATGAATCCCCATGTTCCAATGGAGGAAGGCTTTGGAGCTGGCCCACAGCAGTTTCCTAAGGCTTTACAGCTGAGCCACAGTGCTTTGACCTAGGGGAGATCTTACTGTGCATTGCAGTCAGACCTCATGTTTTCTGGTCCCTGGGGACTGCTCCACCTCTCACTTACAAGGTCAGCTTTCTGCACAGCTTAGACATGTCTGTCTACCGTCTATGTTAATCTTGTGTTTTGAAGAACTGCAGTAAAGCCAGTGTAGGCCACGTGAACCTCTGCAGGGTCTTTCTTAGCTCCTTGATGCACTTGGTAGCAGCCTTTCAAAAACTTCTAGGTGCTATTTGTTGCTGTAATACAGCAATACAATTATAGGTTGAATCTCCCTTTTTAGGAATGCTTGGAAACAGGAGTGTTTCTACTCGGATTTTCAGGTTTTGCAGTATTCACATACACATAATGAGATATCTTGGGAATGAGATCCAATCCTAATACAAATTCCTTTATGTTTCATATCTACCTCATACATGGAGTATAGAAGAGTTTTATCCAGTATGTTTAGTGTGCCTATACTTTGACCATGGACTGTGCCATGATGTCAGTCAAGTTTAGAATTATTCACTTGTAGGTTGAGACTGGGAAAGTTTAGGATTTGAAAGTACTTAACTTAGGGATATGCAGTTTATGTTAGATATGCTGACTCCTAGACCAATAACAGTGCTAGATATAATTTCTAACTCTAGTAGTTTTTTGAAAAGGGGGTCTTTTAAGAAGAAAGGAAATGATAAAGGACCTCAAAAAGTTAACATGAGCTCTGGCCACTGGTTATAAAGAGTACCAATTCCTGTTCAAAGCCAAATGCTGCCGTTTGTTAACTGTGTGCTATCAGAAACTCTTACTTTACTATGCATTTGTCTCTTGTCACACTCCTGTACAACACAAATACTAAGAGGACCCACCTCCTAGGTTTGTTTTATCTATCAATCAAATTATCATGTGCCCAGGACTTAGCACATGAGAAGTGCCCGTTAGATGCCAGCTGTCTGCTTCCGGTCCCCTCTTCGTATCTTTACAGGCTACTCATACATTACTCACTATGCTCTAACATTAGCAAAAACAGACAAACAAACAAACAAACAAACCCAAAAAGTTTATCACTGCCAGAAGCAAATGTACCTTTCTTTTCTGAATATCTATTGCCTTCAGAGAAAGGCCTTCCTCAAGACACAGATAAGTTTGTATGGTGTTCTGTGCATTTTAGACAATGCACCTTTACCTTCAGACATTTCCCTTTGCTTGTAGGAAAGCTGCTGCAATGAATATGCATAGTCGGTGTCTCCTTCATGAAGGAGCATGATGTAGCAAGTGGTATGTGGCAGTCTTGCCTTCTTGTGCCAATTCCCTAACCAGGTCAGGTACCCAGCAGTCTACACTCACAAAAGACCCTATACTATCTCTCCATAGAATTTGCCACATGAAGATAGTGATTTTCGCTGTTGATACATGAGTATTTTGAATGCTTGAATGCATACATGAATTTTAAATCTCGTAAGGAAATGATGGGGTGGGATAGACTGACTTCCCTGGTATCTGAGGACAACTGAAGCACTCTGTCATGGAAAGCCACTGGAAGATCAGCAGTGGTTGGGAGGAATCAAGGAAGTTTCCTTTCCTTAAGGGTCTCCACTGCTTCTCTGCTCCCTGGGTGTCCAGCAGAACTGATGCGATGCTTCAGGACATGTGTTCTTTCACAGAGCCTTGTATCTGCCACTGATATTGCTGTTGACTCTCCTAAGTCTTGGAAAAATGTGTGTAGTAAACTTCCAGGATCAGGTGGGATGGATTCCTGGAATGAGTAGCTGACCTAGAAAAATTAATGTCAGGCACTCTCATTTCCAAGTCAAAATAAGTAAAGCAGAGATCTAGAGTTTCTGTTCTTCTGAAAATTGGACAAAGGCACTTTCCTCTTTAGATAAATCAAGCATGTTATCATCCGCCCATCACTCCCTGCTGATATGGAATGGTAAGAGAAAAAGTGAGTTGAGTTTATGGCAGAACAGCCAGCCAAGGAATGAACAATCTCATTACTTTTGAATAGCCGGGGTTAGGAAGTCAGATTATCACACGATTTTTCAAGGGTGAGCCACAGTGCCACTTCGCCTGTGCTACCTCTCTGCTCTAGGCCAGGAGCTGGGGAAGTATGTGTGGACATTAATTCACTTATTTTATTAGCACAAAAACCTAATGGGGTGACTAAAAGCCCCCTCATTGGTGGATAGAAATGACAATGATAATTGGGGCTGAGTTTCCTCAGGTGATGTAACTTCAAAACATGATGCTTAGAGATTGGGATGTGAGGCTCCACACGAAATGCGTGAGTAACAAAATAAAGTTTGTCAAGTTCCTTATAGCTATTGGCATGTGTGGACAAGAGCTGCGTTTGTGACAACAAACAAGCCAGCTGCTAGGTGATCAAATTCATGACTTTCAGGGTCACCGTTGCTATATGTATCGTGCCTGCGGCTAGCACCATAGTTGACACAGATTTAAAAGGCTGCATAGGCATTAATAAGGAAGGGTCTGTTTAACAGTACTATCTGTAGAGGCAAGAAGGGAAGGAAGGGATAGATGGAGGGAGAGAGAGATAGGGAAGGAGGCAAACGTACCATCTATTTCTGTTGGTAGAGGACAGCTGCAGTCCAGGACTTCCTCACACTTCCCACAGACAAGAAAATCCTAAGCCAATCACATGACACCCCTGTGAATAGGCCTCTGTGATCTGGCCTTTCTCATTTTTGTAAACAGAGCAGCGGCTACCTACCACTTACAAAGACCTTACACAGGCAGAGTACAATGCTGGGTACCTCACAGATGTCACCTAGACAGACCCTCAGCATCCTAAGACACTAGGTTTAGCTTATGTTGCACATGATTTGGGTCACTAAACTACCTTACTCCCCTTGTTACCTCCCAGCTTCTCCTTTCCTTCAAAGGTTACCAGTCTTTACTGACATTAGGTAAGATCATGTAACTCAGCTCTGATCAAAAGAATGCAGGTGGGCGTCCCTTGCCTCCTCACACTGGGATGACTTCCTGCCACTGACTGCACACCTGGGTTGGTGGTTATTGCGACTCTGGATTGGAGTTGATGTTGGCCTGAAGCTTTGATCCTCTTGGGTGCCTGACTTTAGGCTTCCCCTCCCACCTTAAAAACATAAATCCCAATTTGCTGTTTTCAAAAGTAGAATCAGGGCCACCACCATCCAAGAGCACCACAGACATAGACCCTCCCAAGTCCTAATATAGAAGAAAAGCAGAAAATAGCACCTTTTCCTACGCATATCCCCAGTTCTGACTTTATCTGGAAGAGTCTTTCAATCTGTTCCAACATTTGTACTGAGTTAAGTTATTACAACTCATTAGACTCTATCTTTGGTTAATTCCAAATATTGTCAGAGAAAGATTCTTTCCATATTAAAAAGTATTTCATATTTTTTATAAAAATTGTATGCGCTGTCATGAAATGCAGCTGGAGTTTATTTGCATAATATCAGGTTTCTCAAAGTTAAGCGCAATAATTAGATACTGCTGTCATGAAAGTTTGTCGCTATGCCAAACATGTTTCCAGAATGCCATTGCCATTCCCAGCTTTTCAGCTTCTCTAAAGATGCTCCGTAGATTTCCCCCTGGTGCCAGTGTCAAATGCTATGGAAAAAAATGTAATTATTCTCCAGACTCAGGGAAAAGATCTGCATTGAGATACATTGAAACTGTTCAGAAATCCATGTGTTGGGGCAGTTGAAGTGATTTGCCTGGAGGAAGGGGATGCCTGACTCCTTCCCCATCTTCTCAGTTCTGGGATATTGAGATATCAGGGTCAGTGCCTATGGACCACTTCCCCTTCCCTGTTTCCACCAACTCATTTAGAGACGTCAAAAACTTTCCCCAGTCTTTGGAGCTTTCAATGCTCGTCTGTGAGAGATGAATATAGTGAACAAGTCTCACCTGTAGACGAAAAACAGTCTTAGTGAATAAGATACACAGAGCCAAATACAGAGGAAATAGCCAAAGAGATCAGAGCAATAGCCACGACTAGCTTTAGCTTACCACCAGCAGTAGCTTCCCCAGAGAGAGAGAGACCTCTTCCTGCCTAACCTACACTTTTATTGCTTTCCTGTTCTGCCTTCTTCAGCAAATCCTACAGGAGTGTACCACCACAACTGGCCTGAGTGTAGCTCGGGCCTGAGCTGGGGCCCACAAGGCCACAGTCAAGCGGCTTTTTCGTGAATTCATACCACGAATGTTGGGCATCAGATATAGCACAAATCTTAAAAGGTCTTATTAATAAAATCAAACCTGAAGCCAGGTATTGGGGTGAATGCTGGAAGATCAGAGAAGCAGAACCAGCCACAGCTACCTCACCTTGCCAATTCCTCAGCTGATTCTGTTTCCTCAGACTGGAAGCCTCTGAGTCCTCATCCAAATGGATCTCAGCTGAACTGCTGCTGCTCAAAAGCCTAAAAGCTTAACCAGGCCAAAAGGATCTAGTTCCTGGTCCTTATGCCTTATATACCTTTCTGCTTCCTGCCATCACTTCCTGGGATTAAAGGCGTATGTCACCATGCTTGGCTGTTCCCAGTATGGCTTTGAACTCACAGAGCTCTGGATGGATCTTTGCCTACAGAATGCTAGGATGAAAGATGTGTGTGCCGCCATTTTCTGGCCTTTATGTTTATCTAGTGACTGCTCTGTTCTCTGACCCGAGACAAATTTATTAGGGTACACAATATATTGGGGAACATAATATCACCACATTTAAAAAAAAAGCTTATAACTAATAAAAAAACTATATCCAATAAGTATATACAATATATACAGTCAAGAATTACATTAACAAGGTCTAGTCCAATAACATTTGACAGATTCAGACAAAAAATTTTCATTACTTATCCTATTTAAAACAAGTCGTTCCTTTTTAAAAGTGGAGTCAATAATCTCCCTTTTTATCTCACCCATAAAGGGCAGCTAGTAAATACTCACATCCTTGAGGGTCATAGGTTTCCATAGCTGTTGTTCAAGGGCTGTCTAACACAAAAGGCACAACAATATCAATATATTAATGACTCTGAATTGTGCCTCATTGAGAATTTAATTTCAAAAGCCAATAGCAGACTGATGGGTCCACAGCTTTTGACCTCTCCTATATGTGGTCACCTAAAGAATACCATTTGTTGATTTTTTTAAAATAATTGATTCATTCAATAATATTTATTGATGGTTATTATGTCAGTCATATATTTCATCTCTATGACTAATACTCAAGAGGAACTATTTCAAAGGAGTAAAGTTTCATAGTGACCCATGGTGTCAGGGGTTTCTGACCATGCTTAGCTGTTTCTGTTGATTCTGAGGCATGGTGAGGCAGAACTTCATGGCAGAAAGGTGTGTCGAAGCAAAATTGTTTACCTCATGGCAGCCAGGAAGGTGAAAGTGGAGAGGGGGCAGGTCCAAGATACCCTTCAAGGACATTCCCCAGCATCCCACTTCATCCAGTGTGGCTCCAACTCCTAAAAGGTTCCACCTCCCCCTAGAACAGCACCATCAGCAGGGGACCAAGCCTTCAGCAGAGAACCTTAGAGAGGACATTTCACAGTAAGACCACCATAGACAGACTCTGTGCAAGGCACTAGAGAAGGTTCAGCAGTCCAGACAGGGAACGACTTGCTCCCCAGAACTCGATTACTCAACAATGAGATGAGGGAAAGTTGGGGGTATTCTGAATATATTAAATACAGCATATGATATGAAATGCCTAGGAAAATGGGGTATTGTTTGAGATATGAGTCCACGAAAGCAACATAGCAGAGAAGCTGTACATCTGTAGAGGCTGATGTCTTCTCAAACATTGACTTTATTATATCACCCTAAGTCAGTGGTTTTCAACCTTTCTAATGTTGAGATCCTTTAATATAGTTGTTCATGTTGTGGTGACCCCCCAACCATAAAATTATTTTTGTCACTACTTCATAATTGGAATTTTGCCACTGTTGTGAATCATAATGTAAAAATCTGTGTTTTCTTATGGTCTTAAATGACCCCTGTGAAAGGGTCATTCTACCCCTAAGGGGGTCACAACCCATAGGTGGAGAACCATTGTCCTAAGTCATACTGCTAATGCTTCTTTTCACAGAAGGAGGAACCACAGCTCAGAGACTAAGAGAACAAAGATAACTAAGACTCATGGTTGCTAATGACAGATCTGGGATCCAAATCCCAGCTAGGATCCAGAACTGCTTGTTTCCAAGATCCAAAGATTGTCAGCTTCTCTTAGGATCCAAGGTCTTTTCAGTCCAAGGCATTGCCTCTTTTAGTTGCTAATGAAATATAAGAAGTCATGATCTGAAAGAAAAAGACACCTTCACTCACACTTTCATTCAAGCGTCATTCATACTTCTGATAAATATTTACCAAACATCTACTTTATGCCACACTTAATGGAGGTGTGACAGTGAGATAGATGGTTAAGGTTCTTGAAGGGGAGAGTTCTGGCAAGTGTTGAAAACTGGCCCTCCTGGGTGTGGTGGGAGCTTTGTAAATACTGCCATCAGAGTTGACTTCATATTATCAACTTGTTATGAACAGCTCATAGAATTCCAGAAAAATCTAATAATGGCCTCTTGCAAGTAGCTATGGCCTTGTCCTTACACAGTACTGTGCCACCAACTCCCAGTGTGTACAGTCCGATGGAGACATGGTGAACACATCATTTGAACATAGGATGGTGTTCAATACCTAGGAAATGGGGTAATACTCATGGGAAAATATGAGACATGCTATCAAGAGGGTAGAGGGAGGGACTAAGAGCAGAGTAGATTTTGGTTTTCATAGATATATGTATCATTTTGCTAACACATTGCAAATGGTGTTTGAGTGCATCAGCATTCCTATGTACAGGTGCATGGCGGGTTGGGGAGTATGGGAGTTGGGGGTGTGTAGGTCAGAGGTCAACTTTGCTTCTCAGACCTCAGGAGTTATCTACCATGTTTTTAAAGACCAGATCTCTAGCTGGTATCTGGGTCCCTGATTAGGCTAGGCTGGCTGGATGGTGAGCACCAGGAATGTGCCTGTCTCTACTTCCCCAATGAGAGAAAGAGTCTGCCACCAACATCTGGCCTGGCTTTTTCTGTGGGTACTGAGGTCATGTTTATTTTCCTGGGGCCTCTGTTATTTAATTTACTCTTTTAGTGCTGCACTTTTCAAAAGGAATTCTGACTGAACAGAAGGTTTGGACTTCTAGCTTCATTATGAATACTAACTTTTGCTGTGAGACAGGCTTATGACTCAGTTCTCGATTCTGCTTTATTTACTTCTCTCATGTTTTGACCCTTCTACCCTAAACTGTTAAATAACATTCAGCCCCAGAGTGTTATTTATATGAAGCTTCTTTCCTGATCCCTCTGTAATGGCTCTCAGAGAATAGGTACACATGAAGAATTGGAACTTTGAGAGGCTTACTAGAGGCTACTTTATTTTCCAAACTACCACCTAGAAAAAGCTCGGTTTAGACTTAAAATGCAGCTGGCCCATATAAGTATAAGGCATATATTAAAACCCACAGCATTTAAAAAACAAGATAGGACAGGAATGCCAATACCACGTGGATTCCTTTTGAAAATGTCATCAGCTTGAAAATATCTAGCAGACTCTGGTGAATTCTGGGACTCATTTGACTTGAGAACTTTTCCAGAGTCTTCCATAGACATCTGTTCAATTCCAACACCCGCTGACTGTGTAAGCAAGACAGCATAGAGACCTGTTCACACATCAGCTACAAGCATTGTTTGGGAAAAGATGTTGCCAGAACGTTGATGACCAACACGTGTGTTGTCATCCCCACACTCCCAGAGCTTTAATTGCCCTCCTGGTCCTGCCAAAAGCTGGGACCCATTTCAGCTCTGAGTGTGTCGTGGGACTCACTGGTTCCTTCTGCAGAGGTCTTACAGGCTGACTCTTGTCAATCAATTCACTTTGCCTCTTCTTTAGACACCTGTGAGGGCAGGCGTCCCAGGCTGTCCTTGATTCCCATTTTGAGTCTTGACACTTCATCAGTAAGTGACGATTGCCTCCTAGAGACTGGGGATGTGATTAATAAAAGGACCTCATCCCTTGGGATTACAGCTACAAAAGATGGACATGCTAGCTTTGTTTGTCATGCTTCTTCCAAACTTAAGTGTTGGGTTCATTGGGAATGCCTTCCTCCACTCTAGTTCAGAAGCAGCGCCTTGGAGTCTTCAGATGGAGAGCTAATGGAAGGCTGTGTCTCTGTCTGAAGTGCACATCAGACAACGCTAGTGACTCAGAGTCTCCACTAGTACTTGGCACAGTTAACTAGAGAATGACCGAGCTCAGACCTCACTGGGTTCTTTGTAAAAACAAAGCACACATCAAACCATCAAACCCACACAGGACGGCGGTCTATGTGAGGCGCTGCCAGCCTATCCTCATGGCACGCTCTGCTTGATTGGCTGATAGGTAACAGAAAGTGCCAGTCTCCTCAGAAAGTTCTGGAGACTAGGATAAAGAGAACTATTGTTCACGCTATTGTACAGGAGGTGATGTCTAGTTTGTTGCTCCAGACTGTCCCCCTGCGGCAATATAAGCCTATTTCAGATTTTTCAAATATTTAAAAGAAGTTCACAGTTTGCATTTTGATGAAAATTTCCCATCTTCAAAGATTCACAAGTAATTTATGCTTTTGTTTAAAATGATGGGTGAGACAATATATAGATTATAGTTTTGTCACCTCTGGTACTGACAACTTCAAGTTCAAAGATCTTGTCCATATTAAAAATACTCTAAATATGCCTTTGACTACACAACACCTTCTTTTTAAATATATTTTACTTAATTTCATATTCAGCAAAGTATGGATATTAATAGGTGTACAATTTCATAGGCTGAATGTGTAATTAGAAGTCAATTCCAGAAATGGCAAATTATTTTGGAAGCCCTCATCTATCATTACTCACATACACAAGAATAACCTGTCAAATTTCCTGTTATCTTGGTTTTTTTTTTTTTTTTTGAAGATCAAATTAATGAGTTGGATGGTCCTACCCATGCATGAGCTACTTTCAATAATACAAGTTGTCCATTGTAAAAAACAAATCAATGTATGCATAAAATACCATTATGCTAGGAACCCTGGTTTCAGACAATTTATCATCTGAGTCTGATGTTAACAGCTTTAGTCAAGTTTCCATTCACTTTGCCCATTTTAAGCCAGGAAAGACTTTGAAATTGTAGCCTTTGTTACCGAATCCAAGTATTAGAGGCAAATACCCCTGAAACTCATCTGTAGATAAGACCTGACACTTTTTCTGTCTTTCTAAATTGAGTGTCAGGATGCTATTGCATTTTTTTTTCATAAAACAGACCATAGATATGAAGTATGGGATTTTTCTTCAATGGAAGTATTTATTTTACCAAGTTTATGAGAGTCTGCAAGCCCCACCGTGCTGTGGTTTTTCCATATGTTTGTTCTTTTTTTCCTTTGCAGTCATCCTGCAGTTTAAATTTTGGGGGTCTCACATCCGCTATTTGCTATTTGGAAAATAACCTGAATCTGGCATCATTTTGCTTGCATATGTGTGTGAAATAATCTGTGAAGGACATTATGGCATATTTGGCACAGGATGCCAAAAGCAAAGATAGGTTTTTGTGGTGTTTTCTCAAAACCCATGCCAGCATATTGATGGCAACAGTCCTGGTGACCTCCTCACACTGTCGAATGTGTTCACTTCTTGACTCAGCTGCTAGACATCTGGTTTGGCAGCCCTCAGTTCGGAGCTCTGAGCAAGCTGTGGAGCAAGAAACAACCGATCTAAGGGGAAGAAGTGAACCGCACATACGTAGATGCATGAGATGTGGGCTTGTGTTTCAATGTATGTATTTATTTTACCTGGAACACTGCACTGATTGACCATTTTATAAAACACTCCTTACAATTCACTTTGATCAACAACCTAATGAACATTTGAAACAAAGAGAAACCACTTCACCTGTCAGATGTGGTCAGCTTTCCTAATTTGCAAGAGTAGAAGGCAACAGAAATTCTCATTCAATGCTAGAGGTAGTCAAAACAGCTGAAGAATATTCTGGAACTTACTAGATCCTATGCCTGAGCTTGAGAGAATACCCCCCCCACACACACACACCCCTTGGTTTTCCATCTCTACAGTACTAGTGGAATTTTGCTGTTAGAACTAAGGCTGTAAGTATGTCTTAAATCAGGGAGATTGTTGCCTGGATCTAGTGTAATAACCTGAGCCTTTAAGAACAGAAGAGTAAGGCAGACTGAGAAGGATCCAACCCTAAGGAATGCCCTAGCCAACAGCCACAAGGAAACAAGATCTACTACAATAGCTGTGTGGAAATGAATTCTGCTAACAATGCATCAGAGCTTGAAAATACTTCCCTCAGTCTCTAGAAGGGGGCAACCCTACCCACATCTTCATTTTAGTTTTGGAGAGAGTCAAAGCAGGGAAAACAGCTAACCCCACCTGACTTGTGACCTTCAGAACTGCAACATCAATAACGAGCATTGTTTAAAGCTATTGCTTCTGCTCTAACTTGTCATTTTGACAATAGAAAACTAACAAAGTCCCTCAAAAAATGTCCATACTCTTTGACCCAATTATTCCTGCTCCAGGGCTTCAGAAACAGTCAAATTATATGCATGCAAAAATTATATGCCTTAGCAACAAAACACCAAAAGTAATCTAAGTAAGCAGTATCAGAAAACTAATTAAATAAGTTAAGGCAGAGTTCAGAAATGAGATGTTGTTCACTCACTAAGGCTCACTTGTTGGGAGCACTCCTTCTTCAGAGAATGCTCACAGTGTCACAGAATACCAAATCAAATCTGAGACTTGGATATGGAGACAATATGCTTAAAAGCAAAGAAAGAGGAAAAAGACATCAAATTATGCTAATACCTAGACAGCTATCCTATGCCTCTGGTTCCATGAAGGAATGTTGGCTTTGTTGCCATTTCCCTCCTCGGACTTTTCTTCTGACTGTGCTTTCAACAGCATGCTACAACACATCTTGTCATATATGCAACATCTGGAACAAGGGAAGACCTTTCAAAGGCATCTTGGCTGAAGGAAATTCCCTGGAGTTAGGATGACATGCCGAGTAACCATCACTCATCTGCGACAGCTCTGCATCTCACCACATCTGAGATTAAAAGAAGGAGGGCCCCCGAGTGTTGCAGGCTGACCTCAGGGTTAGTTACTTGATGCCAAAGCATCCCGATTAAGATGAAAACATATTCAATCATTCATCCAGATGCTCTAATATGCCCAGATGTTTGACATCTTGTATGCATATTGTATGGTGGTGCTAACTGGATAATGTAAAAATCAGCAGACTCCTTGATCATTAAGCATTTTAAAATTATCATCTGTTTATATGCCTGCCATACAGAATGGATTGATTCATAAGCTATTGTCTTTTTCCCTCATGGAATTCACTATCAGGCAACATGTAAGCTAACCAGAAAACTATAGGAACACGTGAGGAATGCATAATAAATTAAGGTGTTCTCACTGCAGGGGAGAAAGCATTCAAGTAAACAATGGTTTGGAAATGCCGCTTCTGCACTTTCATGCAAATTAGAATAATGTGTCCCATCCTCTAAGAAAATACAACCCTATATCAGAACTCGAAGTGTGGTAAGCACAGAGTATCAAGACCCCCTTCTAGAGGGCCAGTCTGCACAGCTGCACAGGAGCTCATTGATGTAATACCCAATATTTTTAACAAGTGAAGCTGGGTTTAGATCATTCCAGGACTGATTGGTTTTATTGTGTGAGAGATCTTTCTGCTCTGGTATTGTTTACATGTTCACTCTTAGTCTACAGGCTCATGCCTTCATAGTCACAAAAGAGCTGCTGCAGCTCCATGCATCACGTATTCACCCAACTGTTCAAAGACGGGAGAGCGTTAGCTTCGGTCTAGGTGGAAAACCTTTTCCAAATATCCTCCAGGGAAGCTCCTTCCCTTCCTCCCTGATTTTCTCCCTCCCTCCCTCCTTTATTGCTTCTTGTCTGTCTCAATCGGTGTTTTCTTGTGCCTCTTCGCCTGGCCTTACACTTGCAATGCTCCTGCCTCAGCCTCCAACTGCTGAGATTTACAGACACATGCCCCCAGTCCTGGCACCTTTTACCTCTCCTTGGCCTTAACCAGCTGACCTGCTTATTTGAAGTGAATCTTTAAATGTAAAGAAAAGATGGGACCAACAGAGATTTTAACATCTGGGAGTAGGATCCCCTTGTTTATAGGGCCACACAAAAATTTTATCAAAGCTGAGGTGTGGTGAGAGAGAGAAAGGGAGTGACTTGTGGCCTGAATGTGACCATCAGTGCCAAATGTAACCAAAGTGCTACATAAACAGGAAGAAAAGACAAGACAATTGGTTCTTTTAACCTTTCAGCAACTTTGATTTTGGAAGTTTCAGGTGATAGAAGTATTTCTGCTGTTTGTAATCCCATCAATTCAGGAGGCAAAGGCAGGAGGATCTTGAATTCAAGTCCTGCCTTGGCTATAGAGGGACTTCAAGTCTCTCGTACTAAAAAGCTTCCTGTAACATGGCTATGCCAAGGACTCTCAACAGAACCCAGAAAATGGGAAGGTTTCTCTTCCTCTGTATGTACATCTAACCTTCAGAAAGGACCCTGGTCTTCCTCACTCCTCAACCAATCAGAACCACCAGGAAGTCAGACCATTGAGCTCGGCCTTTTGTCCTCCTGTGGCGATCACGGTGGGCAGCTCCCATTTCTCCTACACACCTGAAGGAAAACAAAAGATTAACAGGACCTACTATATTTCTTAAGTAAATTTGGAAAATGAGGAAGAAGAAAATAAAATTATCTTTAATTACAGCATGAATAAATAATCGCTATACCATTTTCCAAATGTTACAGTATAATAGTCCTTAGTCCATTATTATAACTAATGATATTATCTATGCCTATAAAAGAATGATATTTGGCAGCACATTTTGGGGACCCCGCCCTGCTGTTTCTCTCCTTCTCAATAAAGCCCTGCATGCTTCCTCCATCATCATTCTTCAAAAATCCAACTTTGACCCAGGAAGATGATAAATAATTATTAAAATTGTTTCAAAACCTACATTTTTTTCTATATTACATAATACTTTTATTTTATAAAAAAATAAAACACATAAGGATTGGCTGTTGATCTAATAAACTAACAACTGGAAGAGAACTCCCTCAGAGCTACTAAGGCATCTACAAAAATCATAGGCAACCACAAACTTCACAAGAGGGTGAATGTTTTCCTTTAAGGCAAAAAGAATACAAGGGTGTCTCTTCACACCAGGTATGTGTGGCATTAGACTAGAGAGTACCGGGGAAGGACAATTAGGTAAATGAGATGGAAAAGACATGCAGATTGGAAGGGAGAAAGCCACTTTATCTGTTCTACTGGATGATATGACTGAGCATATAGAAAGTGCTCAATAACCACTGAAGGCCACTTGAAAGAGCAACGAAATTTAGAGTTAGCTCACAACTGTTATAAAGGACAGAAATGAGCAGTTCCAAAATGAAACTAAGAAAGAATTCCCACACAATGTGGCAAAGGGAATAATATGCCTCTTAATAAATGTAACAAAGAAAAACAGGGCTTTTCCACACAAAAACTACAAAATGTAGTTCCAGCAAATTAAATAAAATCTGAATCAATTGGGAGGAATCAACAGTCAGTATCCACAGTTTGGGACAACACATTTAAGATAGGAATTATTGCTACATCAATGTAAGATTTAACATAACACTTTTCTAACTTTTTGGATATTAATAAGCTAGTCCTGAAGTTCATATGGAAATGTCAGGGGAGCCAGAATAATAAATCTAAGCTTGGGATAGAAGAAGAGGGTTAGAGGACTTTCATGCAAAGCTACGGTTAATAAAGAATGTTTGGTGCTGGCCTAAGACTAGATAGACACAAAGATTGTGGAGGTTAATGTTGTCAACTTGACAGGATCTAGGATCTCCTAGGAGACAAGCCTTTGAGCATGCCTGTGAGGCATTAGCTAGATTAGGTTTAGTGAGGTGGGATGAACTCCTCTAAGAGTGATCAGGGTAATTTCTGGGTTTGAGTCTCAGAATGCATAAAAAGGAGGAAGCTGTCTGAGCAGATCCTTCTCTCCCTGCTTCCTGGCTGCAGACGCCACACAACCAGTTACATCAAGTTTCTGTCTCCAAGACAGTCCCTCTATGATAGACTGAGTTTTCAGAGTATGAGACAAAATAAATCCCTCACATCAAGTTGCTTTCCTGGAGTATTTTACCACAGCAACAGTAACTGAGATTTAATCCCTCCTATTTATGTTCCTCTGGTTTTTGACAAAGATGCCAGACAATCCAATAAGAGAAAATAATTTTCTCAACACATATGGCAAGGACAACTGATACCTCATGAAAATGAATTTAGACCTTTATCTCACATAAAACAAAATTCACTCAAAAATAGATCGTGTACATAATTAAAAACCAAAACCTTATAATTAAAACAGTACTAATTTTTATCACTTTTTTTTTTTTTTTTTTTTTTTGGTTTTTCGAGACAGGGTTTCTCTGTAGCTTTGTGCCTTTCCTGGAACTCACTCTGTAGCCCAGGCTGGCCTCAAACTCACAGAGATCCGCCTGGCTCTGCCTCCAGAGTGCTGGGATTAAAGGCGTGCGCCACCACAACTCACTCTGTAGACCAGGCTGGCCTCAAACTCACAGAGATCCGCCTGGCTCTGCCTCCAGAGTGCTGGGATTAAAGGCGTGCGCCACGACCGCCCGGCTTTTTATCACTTCTAAGAAGTTTTGTTGTTATTTACGTGTGTGTGTGTGCGTGCGTGTGTGTGTGTGTGTGTGTGTGTGTGTGTGTGTGTGTCTATGCCAGTGTGTATGAGTGTCCATGGAGATTTGGAGTTAAAGGTAGTTGTGAACTATCCAAAGTGCGTGCTGGAAACTGAACTAAGGTCTTCTGAAGGAGCAGCAAGTACTCTTTACCACTGAGATATGTCCTCATCCCCATACTAAAATTTTTATGACCTAAGATTAAGCAAATGTTTCTTAGATACAACACCAAGAGTACAAACAGAAAAAAAAAAAAAAATAAGTAAAAGGAACTTCATCGGCCACTTCAGAATGACAAAGGCTAACAATAAGGTGAAAAGATCATCAACAAAAATGTAAAAAAAAAAAAAAAAAAAAAAAAGCCTTAATGTGTCCAAAGGAGTGGGAATTAAATTATATTGAGAGAAATTTTACAACAATAATAAGAAAATCAAGTTCAAATTGTGGAAATGATTTGAGTAGATGTTTCTCTAATGAACACAAAGTAATGGGCATTAAGCACATGAAAAGACAACATAAAACTAGGAAAGAAATACAAACAAAATCATCCTAGGATTCCATTTGCTTTAGTCCGGGCTCTGTTACTGTCACAGAATTCCTGGCATTGCATAATTTTGACAGCGAAGAAATTTATTTTAGCTTAAAGTTCTGAGGCCAGAAGTCCAAGAGCATGAGGTAGTGCTATAACATGGTAGACAAGTGGGAGACAAGAGGGGGTGCATTCAAAAGAGGCAAAGCGAGGTGGGGGTGAGGCTCATGTTCCAACAGTCTGCTGTCACAATGGCCAATCCATTCACCCAGAAACAAGAATTAACACACTACCAGGAGGCACTATCTTAATAACTTAGCTCCTCACTCCAATCATTTTGTGATACTGGAGATCAAACCAGAGGTCTCACACACACAAGGCAAGTGATCTACCATGGAGCTGTTCCCCAATCAAAGCCTCCTCTCATCCTTTCTTAAAGGACTTGCCTCCTCTTGGTACTGTTCCACTGGGGACCAAATATATACACGAGTTCTAGAGAAAACAAGCCATGTTCAAACCATAAATATTCTTCGTTCTTGGCTAATAGGACAGTTAAAATAGAAAAGGATAGAAGGCTTGGAGAGAATGAGGAAACACAAGAGCACTCCTACATTGCTAGTGGGAAAGTGTATTGGTAAAGCCACTGTAAGAAGCATTACAGGAGTTGCTCAAAGTGTTGAAGGGAGGGTTAACATGTGACACAGCAACTCAGGTCCTAGGAGATACTCAAAGTACGTTAAAATGTTTGTCTACATCCAACGTTACACATGAATGTTTCTAGCCACATTGCTTATAATAATCAAAGAGTGAAAACAGTCTCAATTTTTGTCAGTCAAGCTACAGGTAAGCAAAATGATGGATATTCACAAAACAGAATACAATTGAAGCATAAAATACCGACACATGCTAGAACATGGATGAAATCTGGAAACACAATAAGCAAAGGAAACTAGGAACAAAAGGCCACAAATAATACACTTTTCATTTGTGTGAAAAGTTCATAACGGCTAAATTCACAGATACACAAATTATATTAATTATTTTAGGAGGCTAAGGTAGAGAATGGGGAGTCAAAAAGGGGAGCATGACCTCTAAAGGCCATGGGGTGTCATGATGGGATAATAAAATTTCTACAGCTGGGCCATGATGGTGGCTGTACAACTCAATGACTACTAATACCCACTCCACTGGACACAGTATAGGGGTAAATTTTATGTTATGTAATCCATACCTCAATAAAACTTGAAAACTTTTAGCTGTGCATGTATGAGTACCAGTAGGGACCTAGAATAATCTTGTTAATCTTTCTGTGTCTCACCACCCAGGCTCTTCTAGGTCTGCATACAAACATGCCTTGTAGTGCTAATATGTACTCTGTCTCATACACTATAGATGGATGATATACAGACAGACAGACTGAGCGATGGCTAGACAGAGATACAGTAGATACAGTATAATTGATCTGTTCTTCCTAAAGGAAGGAGAGATTTGTCTAAGTGTACTACTGTCAGTGTTTGCTGAGGTAACTTCAAATTGGGGTGAAGATCAGAGCTATGCTTATACCATAAAACTCATTATAGGAAGAAAGAAAACTACGAGCATTAATTTATTTACTTTTGAAACTACTGTTGTCATAACAATTTCATGTTGCCTTGTATGTTGTACTCCCTTCTCCTCCATGCTATATTTAGTGCATTTGTTACCATAACAACAAGATGTAATTCATCATATAGAAACCCAAGCAGAGCGGTGTTCTCACTGGCATCTTTAGATGATGTTATAAACATACAGATGAAAGGCAATTTCAGATATCATTAGTTCCAATCTTCTGCCTCAAGGAGATTGTCTCACAAACGTCCAAATACATGTGCCTTGAGCTTATTTTTAAATACAAACTGAAAAAATAAAGTTTAAAGAATTTAAAATGGAACAAATTTGGCTCAAGATTCCAGAGCTAAGGTAGAAATGATCTAGCCTATAGGCATTCTCTATGCCGCAAAGCCCCAAATTAATTTCCCACCTACTTCCTCGAATGAAGATACACCCAAAATACTGACCTGAACACCCATTCTCTTTCATAGACTTTGTCTAACATTCTGGGCTTGATTTATGACTTTGTTTCCTGCTACTAAAACAGAATACCACTAACTAGATAATTTCTAACGAATATAAATCTCTTTGGCTCATGGTGATTCTGGAGTATAGAAGTCCACTGTCAAGGTGTTGACATCTGGAGAGACTTCTTGCTGACTCTTGACATGGAGGGAGGCACCTCAGGGCAAGATTTAGGGTATGGCTAAACTGTTTCCCCATGAAGGCCTTAATACATTCATGAGGGCTGCACATCTGTCATTTAATACTTCTTAAAGGTCCCACCTGTCAATCCTGTTACAATGGCATTTAAATGCCAATGTGGTTTCAGAGTTTTGGAGGGGAACAGTCAATCCATATCAAGTTCTCAGTGGAAAGGTGTGCTAGCAATGTGCCTCTTAGGTCACAAAAGGTCACAAAAGGGAGACTTTTCTTCTGCTGTCTTTGCTTCCCCTCCGGCATTAACAGCAATTTTTTTAACCTTTGGCTCAGCCATCACTTTAAGGCTCTGACATATCCAGAGCTGTATTTCTAAGGAAAATGCCTGTAATACACAAAATTTTGTTCAAATGTCTGGGCTTTCATGGTTCTCCCAAAGCCTAAGATTATGGCTATGAAGGTTAAGATTCCACGGTGATAATCTCACAGGTTTTAATGGAACAACTTTCATTCGACAGTTCCATACATGCAAACAATGTGCTTTGATTGTAGGCGTCCCCAACTGATAGATTTTTTTCTCTTCATCTCATTCCGTTGCTTCTTTATTCACTCACTCAGCAAACATTTGCCGCAGCTCATGATAGGCCACAGACTCCTTTAAGCCCTGTGAAGTCAGAGTGACATTTATGGGTCCTGAGGGACTCCAAGGAAAGGAACGAGCTGTGGCAAAGTGGAACTTGTCTCTGCGCTGATACCATGCCATTCTGTCCCTCAAGGAGACAAAAATCCTTGTTCTTTGGAAAGATGAGTTGTGAAGTCACTTTCAGTCCGATTCACAGTCCTTTGTAGCTCTGGGAATGTTTTCCTCAGCACTGCAGGGGTTTGAAGGAGACTTGAGATTCCAGGTCAGAGGGTTTGAGCTCAGGTCTAGTAGTTTCACTGCCCAGTTGTGTAGACCTGGAGGAGTTGCTTAGCCTCTCTAACACTTGGTTTCTTCCTCTGTAAGGTGAAGCTAGAAGGAATGGCAGCCTCATCTTATCTGGGCCTGGGAGTATGAGTAAATGGAGATTAGAGAATTTTGAAAACCATAAGACAATGGTCATTAGTATTTTGGCTATTGTGCTCCTGTTGGTTACAAAGCAGACCTTGTCTTCCAGACTTCCCGAGCTTCCCGTTTCCAGGATCTTGAAATGAAACACGTAGCACAGTTTCAAAAGCTAAAACCACTCAGAAGACAATTGTCAGCCTCTGATTCTCATCCACTCTGTGCTGCATTGTAACGAATCACATGCCCGCACAGTCACCCCAGGAAAATGTAAACGGCTTCCAGGTGTTTCAGAAATGAACGTACATTTTAATTGTTTTCCTTGGAGCATCTTGCAAAGACTTTGCCAATAGTATTAGGAGCCTCTTAGTGGAATTCCACAGAAACCAACGCTAGCTGCCTAAACTTCCACCTCGTTTTATTTCCAAAATTCTTTAGGGTCTTATTTATCCCACAGTGTCGGTGCACCTGTCTGGCATCAGGGAGAGCTAGAAATCAGACGTGCAGACCAACCTCACCTCTGCTTTTCAGTATGCTCTGTTTCCGTTTCTCCTGGATCTTTC